>NC_059540.1:1207500-1915000 GCF_905220415.1 Colias croceus
AAGATTATTAACATAGATTGCTCTGTTACTATGCCTATTAATTGGAGACCTTCGAATAAACAATATCACTTAAGGGAGGCCCGTGTCCCAGCAGTGGGAACATAATGGGCTGATGATGATGACGATGAATAAATAAAATATGAGTAAAATTAATTAGAACTTGGAAAATGGGTTAAAATGTTTTAAATCCATCGCCTTAACCTTTATTATGGTCAATAAATCGGGCATAAAATATACTTCTAGGGAATGCCGTATTTGTTTACGAACAAACTGAAACTATGACCACTTTACAGCTATCTGTAACATGTCTTAGCGTATTCAATGGCGTTTTATTGTTCATGTAATTAAACAGATGGCTATTGGCTATTTTTAAATAATACGAGTATCAAATTATTGTAGAAATATAATAGTTTTAAAAGAAGATAGTTGCAGTATTGTTTCGTTGTAGTTGGTTTCAGTAGAGCGTAGTTCGATATTTAACAAACAACTGCGCCCCGCGGTTTCACCTGGTGCGTGGCTCCGCTCCTTGGTCTTAGGCCTTAGCGTGATGATAATATTCGTGCCTTTCATTACAAAAAAATCTTAATCGAAAATTTATACAGTAGGTTTTTAATAATTAAGAAAGTTTATATCGATCACTTTTAATGCAAAATAAAAACATAACCGTGGTGGACTGAGTTCCAAAAAGTCTCATTTAAAAACGGTAGAGATCTGCTGATTGCACATAAATAAAATTTATCTTTAGATATAAAATGATCAAAACAATTAGATTAGGTACCACTAATTGGATTTAATTCTTTCTCAACAAGTAGATACAAATAGGTATCAATTAAATGCGTCAGTTCTAAATACTTACATGATTGTATATGTTAGTTTATTTTATATTCGGATTATTAATTTACATATTCGTTGTCATTCAGTGTTAATTCTTCCATATATATTTGACTACAAATCCACTGGACCCCAAGCAATCATGTGGAAAGATTGTCAAGAGAGATTGCACGCGTGGTTTCCAGCTCCACGCGTGACTGCGAACCATAAAAAGTGAATGAATGTTGTTCAATTAGCGTTTTTATCCTTCATTCAACTATCTCGTGAATTGGACGTCTTATTGTTAGACAGAAGATACAGTTTTATGCCTCCTCCACACTACTCGCGAAGTACTCGGCCGAAGTTGACTGAAGTCCGCGGTGCTACACTACACACTCGTTCAACTTCGCGAGGAGCGCATACGTTCATATTCAGAACGAACTTCAGGTAACTTCGTGCCCTTTGACTCGGGCGCAAAAACCGACAACAAACGGAAGTCGGCCGAGGCGAGGTAAAGTTGGTCGAAGTAAGCCGAAGTGCCTCTCTACATTATTCTATTCGTCTAACCTCGTTCAACTTCGCGAGTAATGTGGAGGAGGCATTAGAGCTAAACTATACCTACTAGCTGACCAACGTCGTCTGTTATACCTAAAAAAAAGGCGTGTGGCACTCGGGAACTGCCGCGGTAAAGCTATTGCATAGCATACCTCCAAGCCACACCTCCGAGCCCGTCGGAGTGGGGAGCGTGAGGTTTTTTCGTTACGGAATTTCTCGATTCGGTCCCCGCGCTCAAGGCCCGCGATAGAAGCTATGCAATAGCTTAAAAAGAACATTCTTACAACAAGCGTCATGTTAATGTACCGGTTCCATTTTACCTCATTATTTATTATTCAATAAACAATTTTTTAAGAGCAATAAAATGAGCCCCATCTATTGTAAACTTTATCTCAGGTTATATTGGTATTATGCGGCAGTCTTTCTCTATTAACGATACTTCGAAGACTTCCTTAAGGCACGTTGAGACTTTGAGAGTAAAATTTCAAGGTCGCGTCATGGCAATCACGTCACGTCATTAGGTAAGGCGACGATTTTGGTATCTTTTAATCTTGCCAAAAAAGTTAAACTTCTGACACGTGTGCTCGGCACACACGCTCTTTTTTTTACTTTCGTATATGTACTATTATAAGGATTGCTTAAATAACCCATTTAACACGGTGTCACATCAATTGTAATAATAACAAGTGTCACATTTGTGCTATTGTATTGTGATTGTATGTAAAATTACTCATACTGATTAAACATTGGTATAGAAACGCATCCAACTTATTTACTTGATGTAAGTGAAAATACATTTTGCGATATTGTTAAATGAAATATGTATCCATACTAATATTATAAATGCGAAAGTAACTATGTCTGTCTGTCTGTTACTCAATCACGCCTAAACTACTGAACCAATTTGCGTGAAATTTGGTATGGAGATATTTTAATACCCGAGAAAGGACATAGGCTACCTTTTATTGCGAAATATGTACCACGGGCGAAGCCGGGGTGGACTACTAGTAATGTATATTCCTTTATACTATATACTCATTGAAAAAACATGCTTTTTACGGTCCTATTCTTGGCATTTTCAATAATTTCTTCATTATTCTTAATATCTTTGGTATTTTTAAGGCTGTCTGCCAATGTTGTCTGCCTTGGCACGGAAAGGTTCATTGTTTTAATGATCTTATTTAAATTAAAATTTTAAAGCTATAAGTATAAGAATGGAATGGTAAAAATATGTATATCTCGTTAATTTTAATAATTGTTATTTTAATTTTATTTTATTGTGGAAACATTTTAACTTTTTTAATGAATGAAGACGACAAGAAAACCAACAGGGTTGAAATCGAAGAAATATCTCAATAAACAATAAAAAGACCTGATAAGATGTTTCTGAATTATTCAGATTGACCTTACGGTGAATTTATTCTCGATATAATATCGGCTTCTTCAAAGAAGGCGGAAGTTAACAATTCGCTCCGTATTTCCCATATCATTATGATTATTATTTATATTTTATCGCTCCTTCTCTTTATTTTGTTGTGACATTTTCATTACAGTCTCAGTATTTATATCTGAAATTAATAATAATTTAAAAATTATAATTAATAATAATTATAATTTAAACTAAACTCATACGACGTAACATAGAGGAAACTTGATTTTGTGTTTGCAATGAATAAATTCAAATAGCCAATTTTGAATATTCATCAATGAAGGGTCTAATCCCTGATCGGCAATTTTATTTCCTTAGTATCTTATATATCAACTACTAACCGCTAAAGCCGATGTATAAAACTATTAGTCTTAAGTAATCAAAATATTACAAAGAAGAAGATTCTTCTGTACATTGACTCCGTGTCAAAAATGACCATGCAAAGGCCGTGACTGCCGATGTTTGACGGTCCGACAAATTATCAGTTTTTATCCGATTCAATGCAACCGAATTACAAATCAGGCGAATCATAGAAATATGGGATATTATTACGTCACTGTAAATTATATAATTACTACATAGCGCATGATCTTTCAAACATTCCTACTAACAATACGTTTGGAAGTATGATAATGTTTGTTAGTCTTTCACACAAACAGATCAGATCTTTGTGAAATTAAGTACAACAATAAATAATAGGCTGATTAGCCTATAGGCTAAGTAAGGCTAACTACTTTTTACTCGAGTACCACGAGAGTGACGCCGCGGATTCCAGCTAGTATATTTAAACCAAGCTCCAAAATAAATATGTTGCCCCTGTTAGCATCATCTTCATTTGATCCCGCTCCTATTAGTAGCAACGTGATGTTTGATAACTGCATACTAGCTGATACACGCAGCTTTACCCGCGTGACCAAAATAAATTTCCATGGCAATGAGATATTTCACTATTTTGACTCTTTAGTAGCCTTTATGACTCTAACTTCCTAATTATCTCTAGACAAAAAATCGTATCATATGTAAAATTTCTCCATTACGTCGTAAAAGAAAGACAAATAAACAAAATTTCGCATTTATAATATTACTAGTAAAGATAGCCAGCTTCCGTGATGAATAAACCATCCATCACAAAAATAGTTCTTCAATTTGAACCATAGTTCCTGAGACTAGCTCGTTAAACCAAATAAATAAACAGAATCTTCAGCTTTATATTATTAGTAAAAATAATTATATTTTTAATCATATAAATGACGTATGTGTACAAATTACGCGTTTGAAGCGATAATATAGACTGGTTTACTGAAACATTTTATACAAAGACGATTTTTGATGAAAAAGATTACGAGAATTTTTAAATATTTGATTGTCATTTCTAATACTACAAAACTACTGAAACAATTTAGAAAATTCTTTAACCAGAGCAAAGATAATTTATCAAGCAGAAAGGCAACATTTTTTTTCTGAATCATATCCCGGATCCCGGATCCGACTTGTCATGAATAAAATGACGAAAAAAGCTCTTTCTAATCTCCACCCTCGTGATGGAAGGCCTATGATCGTTCACTATCAAATAATTTATTTTCTACCGTGACTTCGAACAATACAATTCAGGGCCGGTCACCAGTACAAATATAAAATAATCTTGTAGTTATATATAAAAATGAATGCATAGGCATTCCCTTGGTCAGGGTACCACGCGTGAACGGCTAGACCGATTTCGATAATTATTATTTTGATGTGTTCGTTAATGCCAGGAGAAGGATTTCATGATCATCGCTTTCTCTGTCCCTATGTAAGCTTAAAGCTTTAAAACTACGCAACGGATTTTGACGCGTTTTTATAGATAAAGTGATTCAAGAGGAAGGTTTTTACTTTTTTGTATAAAAATTAGGTTTTAGACAAAGCAGGCGAAGCCGCGGGTGGAAATCTAGTCCTAACTAATATTATAAATGCGAAAGTTTGTGAGGATGTGTATGTGTGTGTTTGTTACTCTTTCACGCGAATACTAGTGAACCGATTACAATGAAATTTAGCACACATATAGAGGGTAACTTGGGTTAACACACAGGATAGGCTCTATCCCAGAAATCTCACGGGGACGGGAACTATGCGGGTTTTTCTTTGAAAACACGGGCGAAGCAGCGGGTGGAAACCTAGTATAATATAAAGTAACACATAGTTGTAACAAATACGTGGCAAATTGGCGTTATTGCGCCTTTATCAGGCCTTATCGAGTTTTTATTGGATTGAGATAGCATTATTTGTTTATACACCTGTTATTCTAAGTGTAAGTGAGATTACATTCGTTTTAAAGTATGCGTAATTGGAAAGCCAATTGACTACATTGCATATAATATTATCTTTCTATGAATGACTTCTCAAATAGAAGATATTGCAATGTGTGTGACGTAGACGTAATTTTTATTAGTTTCCTGTGTTTAATGTCTATATTAAACATAAATGTTTATACAATTATTTAAAGGAATTAAAGATATTCGCTGAAATAATATTAGGTATAAAATATAATGTTATATAGGTAAACATTTTTTTATTAATAGAAGAAAGTTTGTAAAATGCGTTTGATGAATATGGGCACATACCGCACATATGAACAGGCACTACCTAGGCAGGCATGCCCATCCATGTTGCATAGACTGCATCACTACTTATCATCAGGTAGGATGCGAAATGCCTGGCTAATCATATTTAAAAAAAAACAAGAAGCGCAAAATATAAGTACATATTATTCTTAATATTATTGATGTTGTTGAAGCGATATAATAAAAAAATTGATATCTTGAAGGTATCTATCAATATTTTTTTTTAATAATCATTGTTGTAATGATAAACATTGATCCGCTATTGAACGTCGAGTTTTTATTACTATTGAATAACTGCAAACCTGATTGGAGGTAGTAAAATTGTTTGTAAACTTGTGTATGAATGAATATTCTTTATAGTTTATTGCATATAAAAACTAAAGGGAAAATAGTAGAGGATTTATCGTTCAAAAGAAAATTATTCAAAAAACACAATTCTCTTATATTTTATCATAAAAGACAAGCAATAACAAGGTATAGAAAATAATTTATACTCTATTTCTCGCAATATAGGGCCAAGTTAGCATTAAACCCTACTACACATACCTAGAGTGAGTTTCCTAATGTTTATATTACGTGTTACAAATAAGTAAATATAAAAATAGAATTGACATTTTCTAACATTTAAATCCTTCATTTATCGATGTAATTTTTCAAGGAATTCATAACAAGAAATATCTCGGAATTTCCTAGCAATTAGATACATTTTAGGCTACAAAGTAATGCAAAAATTAATTGCAAAAATTATCATGATAACATCACAAACATTGAACTGCAAGCACATAGAATGTTCTTGTTCAAACATAGTTCATACAATATTCCCATAATATGTACTTGACTCCAACTCAGAACTTCAAGAGTGTTATCATTTATCTCCCAATTATTAGATAGATCTTTTGTCTCACGGCCAGTGACCTCGTCACGAATGAAGTTCATACGTGTTATAATTCTGTGCCTCCAGTGAATAAGGGAATAACTCAAAAACAGCACTTTTCAGGAGAGACAAAAAACTATATATCAACACTAAATCTTTATAACTTCAAATTTTTAAGCTTGTATGGGTAAGATATGATGTTAGACTTTAGTTTTACATATGAACAGATATTGTAACAACCCCATAAATATACTTTTTTCGTGTTTTTTTGTAGTTGTGGCCTTATGAACGAGTACTTCATGGAATAACTCAATGTATTCACATAATTTTTTTTTTGCTCTTTGCAATATAACGACTTATGCCCTAATGTACTATGTTCATAGTCGCATAACATGACTTATATTATTGCCAGTTTTGGTTTTATAGGAATGATGCGACTTATTTTCTTGAAATTTGTGTACTTTATGACTCAATTGAGGCCTTTTAGTGGAACAACCATGCACGTAGTTTGAAAAACGAATAAAATCAACGGATTTTTTATCGTTATTAGATATAATAAAAACAAAACAACATTTAGGTGTTTATGCATTTAGCCCCTAGAAGTCCAATCTACGTAAATTTAATGTACACCGCGGCGAAATAACTTTGTCTTTTCTATATTTACCATCGAATCGCTTCGAAATCCAGAAACAACTCATTAGCCGTCGAGACCTAGCAGTACATAGTTGGCTCATCCAGGTAAATTCCGCCATTTTGTAGTAAAGAGGATGTTGTACGTCATTTTGACGTATAATTGGGCTTTTCGTAACTTTTACGATTGTTTAAAAAAATTATTTTGTGTTGATTTATTTGAATATTTTTTTTCCAAGTCACGTTTTACATGATATAGTATTATATACTATATATTGAGTATAAAATAGGATCCAGAAAACTTTAACACTAGGACGAAAAACCTTCAATTTTAGTAAATGACGATTATTGTCCTCCGCTGGATTTGGACTCCAAGCAAGAGGATTGGGTGGCTGAAGATGTTGTCTGGAGAAAAACCGAATATGTCATGGTGGTTATACATTGAGGATACAAGCACTATTAAGAGATAAGAGAAGCTCGAAAACCATATTCCTGTAGGTATGTTCAGTTACCTTACAGGGAAAGTTATAGGTGGTCAGTGGCAATATTTTACGGCATGATATGGAATTTTAACAATTTCTATATCTTATAATATCAAAATAATATAGATAAATAAAGAAAAAACAATGAGCCGCAAAGATTTTATGAAAAAATTAAGCACGGATTTGAAGGTGCCTTGGATGCAAATACGACTTGAAGAGACTCTACGTGACAATATCCAAATTTTTTCAAAATATATGGTATCAGAGTATCCTTAATATGTTTACGATAATGTAGTACCAAAATAGTTTCGATATTGCGGATTTTTTTCCTATAAAAAGGCAAATTACAGTGGCTAAAACGCTATATGAGAGAGAACACAATATTCATAATTGTCAAGACTGGTTATAATTTTTTTTTCTATGCGTCTATAATTATAGTATTATTGTAGTTAGATTAAAAAAAAATATTAAAAACTAGTTATTTTTTATAAAACTTACCCAAATATAAGAAGAAAATATAAGTTTAACATTTTTGTTGGCTTTTTTTAGATGACTCAATTATCGTTCTGTGTACTTATATATAAACAAGGAGTATAATATTAGCACTTAATGTGTTAATTAAAACTGTATTTTTAATATCTATTGCAAAAAATAGTTAATTTCCATAGAAATATTATTAGTATCCTGAAAAATATTATTAAGCAAAAAGGAATAGTGTCCGTTGTTTCCGTGCAGTATTCAAATGGACCAATAGTAACACGGCATTAATGCAAAACTGTCTCATGTCGTCACTTGAACCAATGACACTAAGAGTTGTTCCTTTATGCTCATGTTAGAAAAATGACACAAATGCGTTTATACTAAAATAGTGTTGGCACGGATGGAACAAAATGAATTAAGTCTTTATTCAAAAAGTATAACTACACATATGTCTTTGTGTTCGTGGGTTATTTTGACTCGAGACGAATAGTTCCTTTGCGATTGCCTAAAATGATGGATAAGGTAACTTATACCGTTTATCACACCCTACTTATACCGTTTGGGTCATTCGAAAAACTGGGTTAGGATGCAGCTAGAGATATGACCTTTTGATATGTTGTGTATTTTGACGAGCTGAATCCAATGGTGCAATAAAAACCAAAGGGAATAACTCGTCTTACTCCCTTATTCACTGGAGGCACAGAATTTGTAGTTCATATTTGCACCTGGCTGTGTGATACAACCTTGTTGATATAACTGAATTATTCGTAGAAACGGTACAGTACATATTATGTATCATGTTCTTGGTACAGTTACAATGTGTAATCTTTATTATGTTTTGAGAAAATAAATATCGAACAAGTTACTGGTATCATTTACATGCAACAAAATACAGGGTGCATATGTGCTATAATCTGCTCTATGTTACTATATTTTTTCATGAAATTATGTAATACGAAATATTAAGGTCTGAAATTGTACTCGTATACTGTCTTATATTATGGTCTTATAAGTATGAAATGCGTGTATTGTTAAATTGAATTTTACTAAAACTACACCTATATCTTATTGTGATAAAATATATAAAACTCCGCGCGTTATCGACTTTAACTGGGTACATATTTTACCAAGTAATTTTAGCTATCTCTAATATGTAAGTAAAATAATTTAATATACAAATTAATACCTTTGATTGGTCGATATTTCAATTCATGAATTGTAAACATGTTGACAAATCTTAATTGTATAAGTGCTTTTGTATTGTCATTAATTGAAACTATCAAAATAATTTGGTACAGTGACCGAACCAAAGTTAGAATAATAATTCCCGTATTATTTATTGTTCATGAACCCAAAGTCATCGCCATTATAAATACATAAAAAACCCGATACTAATACTGATTAGATAGAATTGGATTGCATGCAGATAAAAAAATTACTTTCAATGAACGACAGAATGTTAGGAAAGTGTTCATCTGAACATGAAATAAATTCACGAGTTTTTATATAATTTATTGTGAAATCTTATTAATTATTTATTATATTATTGTGTTCGTGAATTTATACATTTTTTATTGTTGATATGGTCTTGATATTTTTAAGAAAGAATAATTACCTATTATTAATATGTACTTATATAAGTTGTTATAAATAGATTTGTAGCCAACTAAAATTAGTAAAGGGGCAGACAATTTCGGGAAACTGTCAAAGGTAACTGTTTCCTAACATTTTGCATATTCAAGTAAGACGCTTGATAAAGCCTGCCTTACTTCGCTTTGAATGGAATAAAAATTCTTAAGAAGACATTTTGCGTAGGGACGCAAAATGTCGACGCGTCTAACCACTAAGAATCTCAATATTAGAATACATATTACATATTGACCTTTAAATATAAAATTAACCACAAATAATGACTGTATCACAATCAAAAATTGAATCTAGATTACAAACAGTTAATCATTTTTTGACTCAACTAAATAACAGTGGCCAAATAAGAATCCGCCTGTTCGTAAAACCCGATTCCGGTTGTGAGACAGGGCCAGGCCCATTGTCATTTACATCCTCGTCGCTTCCTATAGTTGTAACGTGCTTTATCTTTCGGTTTTGTTTGCATGACTGATTAAATGGTATCCGAAATTGGTGAAATATTATAGAAAGAATTGAGTAGGAATGGTAAGCGTAGAGTTGAATGTATTCGTTTTAGATGTGAGGCGATTTATAAGTTAGTTAATACTAACTAATGGTAAATATTATAGTAAAGTTTATGAGAGAAGTTATTTTTGGAACCAAAATATAGATTAATGAAAACAGGTATTTAATATGATTTTTTATGATTTATATACAAGTTCTAATTATTTGAATCATATGATATACTAGCATACTGCACGCGGCTTCGCCCGCTTAATGTCTAAAACCGAATAAATTATATACTAAAAATCTTTCTCTTGAATCACTCAGCGTAGTTTTAAAGATTTAAGCATAGAAACGGACATAAGACAGAGAAAGTGACTTTGTTTTATACTATGTAATGATGATACGAACCAGTAGATACGAGTAGTGGTACGAAAAGTCATACAATTACCGCAATTCCATGCAAAATGAAAAAAGAAAATTGATAAATTTCATTTCATTCATTAATGCATAGAGCTCGTTTGCAGTTCAAGGTAAAATAATTTTATTATATATATTGCAATTATTGCATAATTTTGAAAAGTGTTCTAAAAATTTTATACTTATATGAAACAGATTTAATTTTTCTTTATAATTTAACTAAAAAATTACACCTTTAATTAAAAACAGTATTTTACTAGGTATTCCACATAGATGATAGACTATAGAGTATGAGTATTGAGTACCTAAGTAGCTACATTTTTTATTTTTTTACTCCGAGTCAACCCAGGTGAAGTCGGCAGGTAAAGTTAGAATTTTATAAACAGATAAAGAATATAATATTGTAATGTATATATCTAACATTACATTGGTATTGAATGACAAGTGATAACTGCGTTAAAAACAACCGACTTCAAACTTGCACTTGCAAAAATGCCCATAAAATAAAAACAACGGGGCCTATCCGAATAAAATTTTTATGGGACCAATTCGACACCATCCCGCATCGAACAAAAAAAGAATCACGTAAATCGGTTCAGAAACCTCGGAGTAATCGGTGTACATACATAAAAAAAAAACATACCGGCCGAATTGATAACCTCCTCCTTTTTTTGAAGTCGGTTAAAAATATCAATGAAGATGTTATAAATTCCTTTGAATAAACTTCACTCAATTTGCAGCCAATCGTTTTTCAATTACCACTTTAAAAATTGACATGTTTGTTTTGTGAATTACGAACGTAATATTTTATAGTTCAGGATACATCGCCCATTTTTGCAAGTGCCGACTACTATCAAGCTGATTTTCCGTTTTTAGCTTTATTTTGATGAGACGCCCAATAATTTCGTGTACGAAACTCTAGATTGTGGTAGCTAACAGAGATAACAAGGATAAAAAATTTTGATTTGATGGTTCTCAAATATTTATTACTAACTGAATTTTTTTTTGGTTCAATCTCAAGATAATTACCTAAATTATTCGAAAAAATATTTGTCCTACAAAATCTATGGTTGGTTCAAAGAGTCCCCCTTTCCAAAGTGTATCGATAACGAGGTCATCATAAATGATTACTAACAAGCTGATTTTTTTGTTTTCACTTAGTTAATGTTTATATAATTCAACAGACATATTGTCCTACAAATTGCGTAATAAATATTTGAGAACCATCAAATCAAAAAATTTTATCCTTGTTATTTCTGTTAGCTACCACAATCGAGAGTTTCGTACACGAAATTATTCGGTGTCTCATCAAAATAAAGCTACAAACGGAAAATCAGCTTGATAGTAGTCATTTGCAAAAATGGGCGATGTATCCTGAACTATTAGTGTTTGCAAAAACTAAACTTTTTGTTTATGTAAACTTTTGCAAGAGCTTCTAGATGTTTTTTTTATAAAACCAGTTATTCGGAATGCCACTTTCGAAATGTGAATTTGATGATAATTTTTTCTGCGGATACCTAACTAAAGAAAACTGGATCGATTTTAAAAATTTTCAACCTGCTCATACGGAAAGTTAGATAAGTAATCAGCTGGTACGGTAGATCTTACAGGATCTGGCCAAACTTTAAGAAAATTAAAACATAAGTCACAGCTCGCAAGCTGAAGCTGCCCATAATTAGGTACTTAGGTACCTACTAGTTAGATAATGTGTGCGCCAAGCTACAAATTTAAGAAGAAAATTCATGCCAATAAAACAATATTATTTTGTACATAATGATTATATGGAAGAAACCACAATTTACCTACGAGTATTCAATAAAATTTTACATTAGATAGGTACCTATATTTTTATATTGATAAAAAATATTTTTTTATAAACCAACATTAAATATTTTTTTACAATGATCACAATATACCTACCGTACATGACACACTTGCTAAGTATAACAATTAAATTAATTTTAAATATTAAAGCATAAAATAAAATGTAACTTTCACATTTCTTTATACCAGATTAATTAATATTTTAAACTTACCAGAGTTAATGTAAATTCCAATAAAAGTAATATTCACAATTTTCACACAATAAAACTATATCCACATAAAATTCACTTCGTAAATTAAAATTAAGTTAACCACAAGACAATCTGAATCTAAAAAATTTTTGGCGCCAAAACTTTTACTTTTTTTGCCGCGTGCCGAAGGTCACACGTCTACCACAATCACTAGCGAGCCACAGACTAAATAAATAACATTTTTCATTCACGCGCGTTGTCGCTTGATCGTACGCCTACAAGATACAACGAGAAATTACACAGAACTCAGATTTATTATTGCATCACCGTGTGATTAGAGACATGGTAGATTAAACAAACACATAGCTAACATGCAAGTGAACAAATAACAGCCAATTACTCGTGAATTACGATATTAATAGAGTAAGCATGTTAATTAATGTCAGAATTAGGTATAAATTGTGATTTCTACATGCAAATAAATGATAAATGAAAAACGGATGGCTCTGGATAAAAACATAATACGAGAAAGTTGAAATAATAAATAGCACGATTAGATCTGGTATGATTTAAATATAAATGAGCCATAAGTTATAGATTTTGATGACTCTATATTTCATCAAATCAGTATCATACAATATGCCCGCTTACGGTCATTTGTTACAAGAAGGTCGATGAGTTATATGGAATATGAATGGGACTGCAACTCTTTCAAAAATAAATTATCCTGTTTATCTAACTTACCAAAATATATTTCAAATTTTATATAGCATACTTGTGAAGAAAGTAGTTTAGGAATAATCTTGTCACTAATGATAAAAAGTTAAATATCCATGCAATGATTGTTACGCTAAAATATTTCACGAATACCAAACCAATGCATTTCTGAAAGCATCCGCAATTTTCATGAAAACAATAATCTTGTTTTCTAAATAATTTCTACGCAATGTTTACAGTTCGTAATACCTCGTTACGTAGGTTACATTAGCAAACTGATAATATAAATTCAAGGTAGATAAAAGAAAATTGCTATTATAAAGAACTAAAACGAATTAGTGCTGTTAGGCTCCCTTTATAAACTGGCCACAAACAAAATATAAGATATCAATTCTGTGATATTATTATTATTAATTCTTAATTGGAATAAATTCCACCGGACTACAACTGTCATTAGCAGAGGAGTTCAAGAGCGATACACAATTTGAAGCCACTGTGCAAGAGAAATATGTAGGTATGTGTGTTTCTATATTCCTCTGATACGTTTTGATCAACGGCTTCATAGGATTAAGTTTTACAGACGTCGTAGGGTTTATCATCATCTCCAGGTATATCAAAATAACATTAAAAATTATTAGCATAGATATAGTATTTCAGGCGTTTTTTCTTTCTACATATTTATCTAACGGATATGCTCATTCCTTAGTCTGTGGATATTATGGTATCACAATAGAAAGATTTTATTTTTTGACTCAGTCTGATTTTTATATAAAAATTAATCGATAAATTAACTCATTGAAACAATTGCTTTCGTCATTAATAATGTATCGACTAATCGGATATTGCGTCAAATTACTTACTCGAGAGTTTCCAAGTAAAATGTTAGCACTGACTTTTTAGCAATAAACAAATATATTACATTGAATCACTTCAATTATTTTGAAATTCATTGTTGCAAACTATAGATAGCGTTTAGCTACTATTATGTATTCTGTGCTATTATAGAGAAGACTGACGATTCAGCTTTAGGAGCGTCACTACATAGGTGATACATATTATTTAAATTCAATTTTCTTTGTTAACAAAAAAATTACTTATAGTAATTGCAGCAGACTTATGACTTATGATGTTTTTTTTAAATTCTATGCATTGAAATCAGCCTATAAAAAATTGTTTCATCTAATTAACGGTACGCTTATATCCATCACATCAAATACGGAAAGTGCTAAGATAGCGTTTCAGATAATGTTGCTAGACACGATTCTTCCTGGAAGTCGCGTGCGTCAACTGAAATTCCTAATCTGACTGTCACTTACAATACAATCCATAACAAAAGATGCCAATTATGCAATTAGTAATACCCACTTTATATCCGTCGATTTTTTATGTAAGTTAATTTAACTTATGCACGTAAGCTATTAATTACTAGCGCTGTCGCTTCGCTACGGTTCTTCACAAAAATGATTAGTGTAACGAGGAAACTAAGTATCGTAGAGCAAAGTAGATAAGACAGTTCGTGCCTATTAGAATATTTTTTAAATTTAAATTACTTATCCTTACGAATATGTAGGTATTATAAAATATGTCAACGTGAGTTTATTTCTTTGTCAATATTTTCACAGCGCAAGGAACCGAATTCATTATATTATTATTTTTGTATCAATAGAATAGATAAGAGGCTAAACAACGGTAATAAGTATTTCCTGAACATATTGAACATACAACAACTTTCAATAATCAAGCTTTGGTAGTAATTTGGACAGCTGAAGAATAAGTAGGTACCTCACCAAAGAACCTTGTATCATGTCCCTCAGTTTTCCTAGTTCATTCCTTTATTGATAGTGATTAGGTACCTAATCCTTTCATTTTCCTATCTAGCCAATCCATTTGTAATGTCAATAAAATAACTGCGTTAAAAACAACCGACTTCAAACTTGCACTTGCAAAATTTACAAATACCTACAGACAAAAATGCTCATAAAATAAAAACTACTGGGTCTATTCGAATAAAATTTTTATGGGACCAATTCGACACCATCCCGCATCGAACAAAAAAAGAATCACGTAAATCGGTTCAGAAACCTCGGAGTAATCGGTGTACATACATAAAAAAAAAATATACCGGCCGAATTGATAACCTCCTCCTTTTTTTTGAAGTCGGTTAAAAATACCTGTTATTTATACAGGATTTTAGACAATGTTAACTATTAGTAAGTACTAAGTATTCGCTCGAAACGTTGCCTACATATAAATTAACTAGCTGCGCTCCGCGGTTTCACCCGCGTGGCTCCGCTTCTGCTGGTCTTAGCTTGATGATAATATATAGCCTATAGCCTTGATGAATGGGCTAACACCGAAAGAATTTTTCAAATCGGACCAGTTAAGTATTCGGTATTCCTGAGATTAGCGCGAAACAAACTCTTCAGTTTTGTAATATTAATATAGATACCTGTGCTTTAAACGTTTAAACGCCATCAAAAAAAAATTCAATTTGAGAACAAAAAAATAATTGACGATGATATACATATAAGTATTTAACGTTTCGCTTAATTCAAAACTAAAGCCCCAAGGTTAAGGCATATTAATTATCTCTCTCAGTTTACTCTTTGTTCGTATGTGATGTGACATAATGCAGAAATTTAACAATGAGTTAATAAAAATAAAAAACTACTACTAAATTAACGAAGGCTAAAAATCCTTAAGTATACACTCCATATAAGTACACACCATAACAGTAGGTATTATTAAAATTTTCTATCTGATAATAGGTCGGTTACTTGCTCTGTGGAACTAGCTGGATAATGCGGCGTCTCCTGAGAGATATTGAATGAAAAAGGCATAATATATTTTGCTCATTTATAATTAATTAATAATTATTATACCAATATATTGTGTGTCTATTATACTCTCCGTGTCTCCAGCCTATAATGCCGGCTCCACACTCGCGCCGCGAAGGCCCGCGAAGGCCGCGAACCGCGAGTGTGGATGGTTTCGCGACATCGCGTTCGCGCTTCGCGGCGTTCCCCGTCCGGTGGCGGTTTTTTGGTCCGCTTCAAAGGGTTTGCGAAGCGCGAACGCGAACGCATCCACACTCGCGCTGTGTTCACAGTTTTTTTTTTTTTTTTTTTTTATTGGTAATAGGGAAGCGCTTGACCACAATCTCGCCTGATGTTAAGCTGAGATGTGGTCTAAGATGGAACGCGCTTCCCTAGAAGGTACCTGTTCACTCTACGCTTGAAGACCCCCATATTGTACTCGTCGGGGAACACAGACTCAGGAAGCATGTTCCAGTCCCTCGCGGTTCGGATAAAGAATGTGGAACCGAACCGCTTAGTCCGGGTACATGGAACGTCCACCATATGGCGATGCCTAGAATCTGTGCGCCTCGACGATCGATGGAAGAACGGGGATGGCGGAACGAGATCGTGCAGTTCCGCAGCGCACTCTCCAAAGTGTATCCGATAGAAGACCGATAAGCTGGCCACTCTGCGGCGGTGACCGAGGCTCTGGAGCTTTTTGCCTACTAGGTTATCGTCGTTTATGAGCCTCTTGGCACGCCTCTCTATCGCCTCAAGCGCCTCCAGCTGGTACTTGGCGGAACCGTCCCAGAGGTGAGAGCAGTATTCCATGCACGATCGGACTTGTGCTTGATAAAGGTTGAGCAACTGTCCCGGGCTGAAATACTGTCTCACCTTCGCCAGAATTCCAAGCTTTTTTGAGGCTACTTGGGCTTTAGATTCAATGAAGGAACCAAAGTTCAGAGTGGGCGTTAAGGTGATACCAAGAAGCTCGAGGTGGTTAGTTATCGGCACGGACACACCTTGGAAATTCGGAGTCAGGTGGAATGGACTCCGTTTAGCGGAGAATAGACACGCCTGGGTCTTAGACGCATTGAACTTGACCAGATTGGCATCGCCCCAGTCGGAGACCGCCTGTAAGGACAAGTTCATGCGATCAACCATCGCCTCCCGTAGAGACTGAATTTGTGCCGTACTGGCTCGCGCGCTGGATACATATCTCTCCACAACAGTGCTATCGTCTGCGTACCCATAGATACCGGGTTTCAGCAGATCGTTGATGTGTAGCAGGAAGAGTGTTGCGGAAAGAACTGATCCCTGAGGGACTCCGGCATTTATAGCCATTTGGTCGGACGAGCAGCCGTCGACGACTACCCGAAGCGACCGGTCTCTCAGAAAATCTGAGATCCAGGCGCAGAGACCAGCAGGCAGACCGTAGGATGGAAGCTTGCCAATAAGACTATCATGCCAGACCCTATCGAAGGCCTTTGAGATATCAAGGGAGACAGCAAGTGCTTCACCATGATTCTCGATGGCCTCGCTCCAGATGTAGGTGGCGTACGCTAGAAGATCCCCAGTAGACCGGTTTCGGCGGAACCCGTATTGTCGGTCACTGAGGAGGTCGTTCGCTTCTAGGTGTGCCAGGAGCCGGCTGTTCAGTACACGTTCCATAGTCTTACAGAGTATGGACGTGACTGAAATTGGCCTGTAGTTGGAAGGATCGGCACGACTGCCTTTTTTGGGCACAGGCTGCACGTTGGCAAGTTTCCATGATTTCGGTACTATTCCAGTCGTCAACGAAAGGCGAAAGAGGCGTGTCAAAACAGGAGCAAGTTCAGGCGCACAGGTTTTAAGAACTATGGCTGGAATTCCATCAGGGCCACTGGCTTTATTCACGTCAAGATTCCGCAGCGTTTTAAGAACCTCCGTCTGACGGATGCGAATTTCCGGCATTTTCGCCTCGCATCCAGGTAGACTGGGAGGTTTTGCGCTTGCAGGATCCAGACGAGAATTTTCCGCAAATAGAGTAGCAAATAGGTTCGCTTTCTCTACGGCGGTGTGAGCCAGCGTCCCGTCAGGTTTCAGCAGTGGAGGAAGTGAGGGGCGGCAGAAATTCGATTCAACCGACTTTGCCAGGGACCAAAACGCTTTACTACCGGAGGGGTAAGAAGCCAGTTTGTTCCCTATACGGCTAACGTGGTCAAATCGAGCTTTCCGTAGAGCCTTCTTGCAGGACTTGGCAGCCCGGTTAAAGGCTTTCTTCTTTTCAGATACATCCCTCGCTTTGCGGTGTCGAGCGTCAACCCAAGCCAGATACGCCTCTTGCTTAAGCGCTTCAGCGCGTCTGCAATCGGCTCTGAACCAGGGCTGAGCTTTGCCGGACATGGCTACGTCGGAGAATGGAATAAAGTACTCCATTCCCTGTCGCAACACATCAGTCACAGCATCCGCGCAGGTCGAAGGGTCTTCAGAAGAAAAGCAGACAGGCCGCCAAGGATATGATGCAAAAAAGGAACGCATCTCATCCCAATCAGCTGACTTGTATTGCCACACGCGCCGAGAGCCCTTAGGACTGGGATCGGGCGGCGAGTAGACAGATACAGATTTCACCAGACAGTGATCGGAGCTGCCAAGCGGCGAGGAAATCGCTACCGAGTAACGGTCTGGATCTGTTGTCAGCAGAAGGTCCAAGCAATTGGCTGTATGGCTCTCAACATCAGGAACCCGCGTCGCTCCTTGAACCAGCTGGGTGAGATTCAATGCTATAGCAAGTTTACGCATCTCTCTCCCAGCGAGGTCAGTGCACTGGTATGGGTATAGCCACTCCTGGTGGTGGGCATTAAAATCCCCCAGTAACACAAGCTGAGCGGAAGGGTATTTGTGCTGAGCAGCGTCCGCCGCCTCACTTAGGTACTCTGTGAGCCTGATCGTCTCCTGGTCTCCGCTGTGCGCTCGGTAGACACATGCATAGAGAAGTTTCTCTGGGCCTGTGTCCACCAGCATCCATAATACGGAAAAATGGGGGTCTTCAAGATACCGGAGACGCCGACAACAGATGTCGTCTCGGACGTACGCGCACACACCTGACCGAGCTTTAAAATTGTGCTCCAGGGTGTAGCCGGGATAGGATAGGTACGCCAAGTCAGACGGACATCTAATCTGCGTCTCCGTGAGGAACAAGATACAAGGATTGCTAGTCTCTAGGTGGAAGTGGACTGCAGCGAGGTTGGAGTGTAGACCTCTGATGTTAGTGAGGTCTACTTTCAGCGAGAGGGAGTGCTGCCGCTGTACAACTTTATTCTTGTACCTTGCTTTTTTCATATAAATTGAAGAGTGAAGTAGGTGTGAAGACGGCAGTGAATCGAGGCGCTATACTTCTAGACCTGAGACACACACTCAGAAGCTACACTGATGGGGACTAGTCTGGAGACTGCGGGGACGCCCGAGCCCCCCCAAGGATGTCCATAGGGCCCTCTCATCCGGTCGCCAACCGGCACTATGGCGCATCTTGGGATTTTTCGCTAGTTGGCGGGGCAGCCTTTCACATGTGGCTAGCACGCTACTTGGGCCCCCTACTGACTAGCGGTCGGCCAGCGGTGAACCGTGCCTCGGATCCCGCTACCCTCCATGACTAGTCTCCAGGTGCAACAACATAAGTGTGCGTCAAATCGTCCAGGTTGTATAAGCGCAACTGATTCGACCCGTCTTCACATAGGCTACATCAGCTTCATCGTGTCGGAACGCGGACGCTTGGCGACACGGCTTCAGCTGATGGGTGGTCATTATAGCCGCGACGATTGTCTCCCACCATGTCACCTGATTAGCACCACCCAGGGGCCACGTGTAGGGAATCCATACTCCGGGTATACTCCTACGGACGAAGGTGACTCGGCCCCCACAGTTGTTCCGAATTACGTATTTTATGTTTTAAAAGCAAACATAATTTTAGTGCATAATATTTTTATTAATTCTCATATATTCTCATTTATAAATTCTCCTTAACTTGTTTTTTGGACTTTATAAATGCATAATTGTAATTCGCTAAAGCGCACAATGTCAGAGCAGCAGCAACTTCCACGTCCATTTTAGTCAAATGCGCGAACGTTATTAATGCGAAAGGTCGCGAGTGTGGAGGGCTATATTTATCGCGGCGTGTCAATGCGCGAACCGCGGCCGCGAACCGCGCACGCGGTTCGCGGGCGAGTGTAGAGCCGCAGTAAAACCTATCTCCGTTTCTTTCATACAAACTTTTGTGGTATACGTATACAATAATATAGTAAGAACTATGTTAAAATAAAATATATAGGTAATAAGTATACAGAATATACTGTACATAATATTAAAAGTACTATTAGGTACTTATATTATATTCTGTGATATTACTACTACGATTACTTTGTTCTATGAATGTGGTGTTGTTATTTGCATGAAACTATTATAATATTATTATTTTAGCGCATTTCAATTTTAAAAAAAAAGATATTTTGCTCATTGGGTCAAATTTATTTATTTTTATGTTGCCATTCTGAACCACAGAAACACAGTTCTGAAAAGGTTCTGAACAATCACGGAACATTCATTTATTTCACATTTATTTGCTCTGTGCAAGCACTGTCATCTGTGGCATTCATAACATTTTTTTTGTTGGCATTTTGCAGCTGATGATCAACGTCATCTGCGAACTGTCAAAATTAGAATTGTGTCAAAATCCATAGACTGATGACTTGTTGTTGTTGCCAAGCATTGTTGCCAAGCTTGTTGCCATCGTCACAGAATACATAATAGTAGCTAAACGCTACAGAACGGACACTCTCCGCCTCCCGCCAAAATTAAACACTTACCTCACCCCGCACGATCAGACATAAAATGGTCCATATTTTTCTACAGGGACGATACGCAACGAAGATTGACAACATTAATCAAATTGACTTAAAGTAATTTTATTATTTTGGATTTGTGAGTATCGTTTTTCGTAGAAAATGGTTAGATATTGTGCCCTCTTACGGATGTATATCATCAGAAAATCGCGAATTTTTTTTTACGCTAGTCAAAAATGTGCCAACCATAAAGCGTTAACACACACATTTGCAGTCTCTACAGTGTGACTGTCAAAACGATAATTTTGTATGGAGTGTCCGGGGCACAGGTCCGGGGTGTGCCATCGTCAAACGCTCTAAAGGTCAAACGTTTGTCAAGCGTGTTTTTAGACGTCTATTATCTATGTTTTGACATCATGCCATCATGGACCATGGTTGCTGTCCATAGAGGAAGGATGTATAACTGAGATAGAGTGGCTACTCTGTGGTAATAAGTGCATGTATGGAACGTGCTGCCATCTGCAACTTTGTAGGATAACTAATGCTTTAAAGGGGTATATATCTATAGCTATGCAGTATGCATATCGACATTTAGCACCAGATATGGAGCGAAAGTATATTTACAAAAATATTACTAACACCAAGAAAAGCGTCGTTTTCGTGACAACACTCTTTTTGTGGCGTTAGTAATATTTTTGTAAACATACTCTCACTCCATATGTTGCCTTGTAAGTTGAGTAAATAATAAATAAGTAATAAGGGCAACCAGGGGTGAGAATAAAAAACAATTTCTTTAGCGGTATTCACGTTTATTAAATTGAAATTGAGATTTATATACTATACAATTGCTAAAACCTCTAAAATCTGCTAAAACCAAAAGCTTTAGTTATTTCAGTGCAGTCACTGAAATAACTAAAGCTTTTGTTCTAAATAAATAAATAAATCATTTATTGCATAAAAACATGGTACATACAAAGATATTAAGATCAGAATTAAGGAACATTCATGTTTTTACTATAACTACATAGCATACAATAATTATTATTAATTGACATAATGAATGAAAATGATTAGATATTTATAGTAAAAATACGAGTCAGGAGTATTGTCACTTAAAATTAGGTTATACATAAATCATTAGTCATACAGTCAATCAATTAGTATCAATATCATTATTTTATATTATTTAGACATTTTTCATATCATACAGAAATTCATTTAGGTTGTAAAAACAATTCTCTAATAAGTATTTATTTAATTTATTTTTAAATCCTGGAAGAGGAACCCCTTGCAAGTCTTTTGGGATTTTATTAAATATCTGAATACCTATATAAGGAACATTTTTTTTGTACAAAGTTAATTTAGGCCTCGGTAAAAACAAATTGTTTGGATATCTTGTTAATTTTCCAATTTCTTTATTAGTTTTAAAATATTGAGGATGTTTTTTTATGAAAATACAAATTTCCTTGATATAAATACATGCAAGAGGCAGGATTCTCAAGTTTTTAAAAAGTTCTAAGCTTCTAGCGTGTTTTCTCCTCCGTTGAAAACTCATGATCACAACGTTCACAACAGTTAACAACAATAAAACAAGTAACAAAATAACAAAACAAAACTTAACCAAAACAAAAACTTAAAAGATAACCAGATATATTTAACAAAAACAAATGAGATAACCTCGAAATCGCATCAACGTCCGTCCGAAAGTTGAAAACTATGGTTGACAATGACAGTCGCACATCATTACAAGATGGCGGCTTTTTTTTTAATTTTAGTTATACCCAAGAAGCTTATATCTAATACACTGGAGATTGCACTATGACCATTAACTTGTAACAAGAAAATATGACCTAGAATGACGTCAGTCATGTTTTTTGTCTCTTTCTGTTGAGTGACCACGTTGGTTTGTAAATTCAGGATTTTTCAAAATAGAAAAAACTAAAAATCATGGTCTATAAATAATAACGACATAGGTATATTTTTAACAGTATTTATATTATAATATTATGGTTATACTTTATAGGTACATACAATTTTAATTGGTATAGAATGATAGTTTTAAATAACTTTTGGCTACAAAGCTTGGATATGAACCGATATATAGCATTAACATCCTTTGTAAATAGAGGAAAGTTGTGTTTTGCATCAGATGCTGTTTACCAAATTGTAAGCTACTCAGATCTTCTTTTTAAACGCGTTGCTTCGACGGGTCAATTTCAAGCCAAAATCATCAAAGAAAAACTGTTTATAGCGGCCTTGCACAAATTTCAGCTAACTTTACAAAGTTTATTTTTCAAAAGGTATTTTTTTCTGGGTCGTAATCCTCAGTAATCTTGATGGGCACATATATTTCTTTTTATTTTACTTTTTGGAAAGCTGAAATACGTAAAACAAAAAATATAAGGTAAGTTAAAAAAGTATATCTGTAACTACATTCTTGCAAATAAATATAATTTGAATTTGAATTTGAATTTATAAATTTCAATGTAAAAACGAACAATCTTATAACTACATGTGAGTGCAATACCGATGTCGTGTGTTGTTTCATTACTAGTAACAATCTTTAAAATGGTGTTCTAAATTTTCATCATAATATTGTTATTACAATATATTCTCCTCGCTATCCATAAAAACTCGTCATCATGGTTACCTTACTTGTTAAATTTGTTTATTGAAAACTTGTTGAAAAATGATAAAGTATTGGGGAAATAACAAATATTTAACATGACTGCTTACTAAAATGATGCTTAATTAGACAATTTTTGCCATTGAAATGATTCTAAACAGGTCAATGCTGGAGTATTGAGGAATATTGTAAATAACGTAAATATACACTTGCCTGTGAAATTCTATGCCAGAATTTGGTGTCCAAACACTTCTGCAATTTTGCACAATACAATGCATTCTTTATATTCTGAAAATATTCATTAAATAAGCAACAATATTAACTTAAATATTCGAATCGACGCAATTTTTTTGACACACATGCCATATTGACAAAGTGAGAGTTGCTACAATTTTATTATGGTGACTACCCATAAGCAGGGAGTATCGCGTTTTAATAATTGGTTCAGATACTTATTTTATTTAGCATAAATAATAATTGTCTCATCCAACAATGCTTCTGAATGACGTTTTTGGCAATTTATCAACAAACTCATGTACAAAAACTAACCTTTTGCACAGAATATTACAGCATACATAGTAGCCTTGGGAAAACTTCGTATTAACAGTGGCAATACCAAGTTAGGTGTGAAAGTGATAAAAAACATGAACTGGGCAATATTTTCTTGTTACACATCAATGTTCATACCGAAATCTCCAGTGTATTAGATATAAGCTTCTTGGTTATACCACTCATCGCCCGCGTCGCTGTCGTCTATGCGTTTACATGACAGTTTTGAGTGTGCCCCCCCTGTTGCTGTCCTGACTGTCACTTGAATTTCGATTGGTCAAGTCCATAGAGGAAGGATGTATAAGATGTATAACTGAGAGTCAAGTCGTCATTGAATGGTGCGACGAATATCATCCTTTTATCGTGAACTAGAACGTTCGTAACTTATAAATAATTAATTGTTACTTCCAAAATTACCAGTTTTATGCCCAAATAAACTAAAATCATAAAAGATATAAGTATTTTTTAATAATCCCGATGAAATAACTAGGCACTTTGATAATAAAACATTGTCCTAGAGTTGTGATGGAATCGCATTTCAACAAAACTATCACTAAGAAAAAGTCGACGGTGGAAGGTTACAAATGATTTAAATATTGGCTTTAGAGTGCCGTAACGACGTAGGAACAAATAGTTGGTCGTTGATCGACAATATATGTGCGTGACGGTGACATGAGCACAATCAACAAGAGGCGCGGAGCTAGCAGTTCCAGTTGTGCTGTCCCAGGTGTGCCTGCGCTTGTGAACGTTCCCACCGCTATGTCTGCGGATTTAGCATCATTATTCGAGTGCCCCGTCTGCTTCGACTATGTCTTACCACCGATCCTTCAATGCCAGAGCGGGCACCTCGTCTGCTCGAGCTGCCGACCGAAGCTGTCCTGTTGCCCAACATGCCGCGGCCCACTCGGTAACATTAGAAACCTTGCCATGGAAAAAGTGGCTAGTAACGTCATGTTTCCATGCAAACACTCTAATACTGGCTGCACAGTAACCTTGGTGCATACAGAAAAGGCTGAACATGAGGAGGCATGTGAATTTCGGCCGTATTCCTGCCCGTGTCCCGGAGCGTCGTGCAAATGGCAAGGTGGTCTAGATCAAGTAATGCCTCACTTGATGATGTCTCACAAGAGCATAACAACGCTTCAAGGTGAGGACATAGTATTTTTGGCTACAGATATAAATTTACCTGGAGCAGTTGATTGGGTCATGATGCAGTCATGTTTCAATCACCATTTTATGTTAGTGCTAGAAAAACAAGAAAAATTTGATGGACATCAGCAATTTTTTGCTATTGTTCAACTCATAGGATCTCGGAAGGAAGCAGAGAACTTTGCTTACCGGTTAGAACTAAATGGCCATCGCAGAAGACTGACCTGGGAAGCGATGCCTCGTTCTATACATGAAGGTGTGTCGTCCGCTATAATGAACTCGGACTGCCTCGTCTTTGATACTTCACTTGCACAATTGTTTGCGGATAATGGTAACCTTGGGATAAATGTAACCATCTCGATTGCCTAATCCGCATTTCAATGTCTGCACAAATGTTGCAGAAACAATACGGACAATGAACAATAAGAAATACTAGTGATTCTTAACACATAGTGATATCATTTTGTGACCGTTATCATGTGTAAAATACAGTATTTGAATACCTATATATTTTTATGGCATTTGTAAGTTACTATGACTTTGACATGTTTTATAATATGTATTGTAATCAAATAATCAACATGGAAATGAGCCAAAAATAATTTTTCATTATGTGAAGGTGTGTTCAATTTAGTGTTAAGTAGGAAGAAATTTTAAAGGTTGTATTGCTACTATGCAAAATCATTTAGAAGACAGTTACGTTTTTGCCAAAAGCACAATCTAATAAATTCTATATTCAGCATATTTATTTGACATTATAATATATATATTTTTAATGATAAAATTATTAAATTAACATCTAGTCTAGATAGACCAGTTCAAAATATTAACAATTTTATAGTAGTTATTCTTCAATTGACATTTTCAACTTTGAAATCTAAATGATTTTGTACTGTAGTGGACTGATAAATCACATTCTGTGCAAGTGATTAAAATATTCCAAATGAACAAATATTTAAAATTATCATTTGTATATAATATGCATGAATAATTGGTGTTAAGGTTTGTGATGCTTACATACTTAGGGCTGGCTTCTACTGAGTATTATTACAAAATAGGCTCAAATAATATCCCAAAATGTGAGATTTAGAAACATGCTTATAAATTTTGAATATTACTAATTAGACAAGGACTATACCACCTTGGTACTCTAAACTACTTATTTAACATATATTAGGACATCATTATTGTTGTTTTGATTGTATAAAATGTTTGGGAAGAGTTTTGAGATATGAAAAGTAATTCTTAAATTGATAAATAATTGTGATGGAACAAATATGAATACTTCAATTTAAATAAAATGTTTATATGAATTACCTAATTCTTTTCGTTTGTATTATGATTTGTGTCTATATGTTTCTCAATATTGATAATTTTCATCATAGTTTTGATGAGGAGACTTGGCAGCTATAACAGAAGCCTTCATTATGGCTAATTTATACATATATATTTCACAAATCATTTTTAAAGTATTTCTATTTGTTACATGACTATTTTTTATCAGCATGTGGCCTGCTAAAATCTTACATTGGGAGATCTCTGAGCACTAACTATTTTAGGAATAAGATGTATGTTACAAAAACGAGATATGGAGACGGAGATAAGAAGAATATTTATCTTTTTTATGATTGCAAGTGCAACTTTTAAATGAAATTGTCTGCTGTATTAACAGCAATGGGTTATACCTAAATATCTATGTAAAATACACAGTGTGTACTTTACATAGGCATTTTTGAAACCCTGAGTACCTTCTAAATATTTTACCATTTCATAATATTCATTAGTTATTAAATATAATTTATGAGATCCATGTTACTTAATTGTAGTCGTAATTTTTCTGAAAATTCGTATTTGACAACAATTTTAACTTTTTGTAGGATTACTTAAATATTATTTAATCTTTCGTGTATCTAAAGCTGAATTTATGAAGGTATCTGGTTGAATAAAATTTTATAATATACAGTGTATTTTTATTGAAAACTAGCTGTTCTCCGCGGTTTCACCCGCATTGCTCGGCTCCTGTTAGTCTAAGGGTTCATACGCACTATGCGGGTAGCCGCATTACGGTTAGCCGCGCGGCTGAACGCAGGATGCGGTTGCGAATGCGGCCAGCCGGATTGCGGGCAGCCGAATTCGCAACCGCAACGTGCGGTTGAAGAACCGTTGCGATTTGCGGTCATGTCGATCCATTACAAAGATGGAAGTGGAAGAAGTTGCAGCTATTTACTACATTTACACACGTTACGTAAATAAGAAAAGCAAAGAAAGAAGTACTGGGTGCATCCTTATTTGCAAACACGACATGAGAGCAAGCATTTTGCAACCACGTGCACACACTCACTCAATTGCGGGCAGCCGCACACTGAACCGCACAGTGCGTATAGCAACCGTCCGGCTGGCCGTCACTCGGGCCGCAGCTCTCCGAGCAACCGGAGCGGTCTGCGGGTAGCCGCATCGCAGTGCGCATAGAAATGAATATTACGTACATAATTGTGCTTGCGGTCAGCCGGACGGCTACCCGCATAGTGCGTATGAACCCTTAGCGTGATGATAGCCTGAATGATAGATGAAGCCTATAGCCTTCCTCGATAAATGGGCTATCTAACACCGAAAGAATTTTTCAAATCGGACCAGTAGTTCCCGAGATTAGCGCGTTCAAACAAAAAAACAAGCTCTTCAGCTTTATAATATTAGTACCAATTAGTACCTATAGATTTTACAGAGCTTGTCAAATTGTAGAAATGTATAGGTATGTACCCTGTGCCTATACCCAAGTGCCTTATTGCTATTTATAGCTTTCCATTTGTCGTCAATTTTGAAGTTCTATGTTTTAATTATTTTTATTTTTACCAAATATACAACATAAAGGCATATAAAAAAATTGCATTTCACTACAAATAAATAGTACGGGAGCTAGCAACGTTAAAAAAAAAGTCATTTTAGTATAGTTGGGTTTTTGATATACTGTTTCTCTTGCTATTTCGGTTACAGTCCGGGCTGTCTGGCTGGCCGCAGTGGTTGCGTTTATTAGTGCGCATCTTATCTGCACAGGAAAATATCCTTAATTTAAAGTCATTTTTTAACGCGTAATTTTTAATCTTTTGCCTTTAGATAGATCCATCAGACAAAATTTTTTTATTGCAAGACGTTTTTTTCGTTGTAAAATAGGTGCCATACGCAATTTTTATTTCAAAATAACTAAAATGTCATCGAAATAAGTGAAATTACATCAACATGAGTCCGCTTAAAAGGTAAGTAATAACTTTATTATTTATATTATATTATCCTTTTTTAATACTTATATTGAATAATTAGTAAACTAATATTTTTAATAGATGGTTTCATAATTATTACACTTTTGGGTATAAATATGAATTTGATGATATTTGTATTTTCTAGTGCTTAATTATACGCGAGTATTATACATTTTGAAATTAAAGACTTGGGAAAATAATACAATGGATAAATTGCGTTTAAAATCCGTTAAAAAGTCTTTAATTTCTTGATGATATTTGGTTTTTATCAAGTTTACATTAACGTCCTATTTGAGGTTCGTTGGGAAAAAGGAGGCGATATGGTAGATTATTGCAATAAAACTGTAAATAGTAAAATGAATATTATATATAGTATAAGTAACACAGTGATTACTTATCCTTCACTGGGACTCATGTTGATGGAATTTCACTTATTTCGATGATATTTTAATTATTTTGAAATAAAAATTGCGTCTGGCACCTATTTAACAACGAAAAAAACGTCTTGCAATAAAAAATGTATGTCTAATGGATCTATCTAAAGGCAAACGATTAAAAATTACGCGTTAAAAAATGACTTTAAATTAAGGATATTTTCCTGTGCAGATAAGATGCGCACTAATAAACGCAACCACTGCGGCCAGCCAGACAGCCCGGACTGTAACCGAAATAGCAAGAGGAACAGCATATCAAAGAACCAACTATACTAAAATGCTCACTTGTCAACGTTGCTACCTCCTAGAATAAAATAAGACAGTTCAGAAATAACAATTTTATTATTCCATAAAATATTCACACAATATTTCAACAAAGACAACAAGTTTTCTAAAAGTTTACATTTCAAATAGGTTTTTTCATTTACTGCTACGAAGGAGTTAAGATATCAATGTATTTAATAATAACGTTTGTACCTTCCGAAATAATAATAAGGAATATATTTATGTATACACTAATGGAAATGTAGATCTGTGAGAGACAGTTGAAAGATATTTGTTATTTATATGGAGTGAAAAATAGCCCATGAAACTCAATTACATACAGAATGTTACAGAATTCGACCCCCATAAATATTACATTATTTAAGAAGCAGTTATGCCCTCAAAAGTTTATACAATTTATTTCCCATCTAGATTTCATCCAGAATTCTTCATATTAAACAATAAATAATTCGTTTATCATTTGCTAGAGATTTTAATAACCATAGCGTTAATTGGGTTTGCTTGTCTGTGGTAGCAATGGCGATGGCAATAGACAAGCAGATGTTGGCGAATTACTGTCATCGAGTATAGATCCCGGCGGCCTTTCCAGACTGAACGGATCTCTTATTTCCGGACTAAACGGATCCCTGCTTGACGAAGCTCTATGAATAACTTCAAACGCCTCAGAAGTTTCATTGGTTTTCGTATCGACGAGGCTGAATTCATCGAATTTATCCAAAACCGGACTAAAGGGGTCCCTCTGTTCGAAGGTATAGTACTGTTTCTTCGGGTCAGGACTGAATGGGTCTTTTGGCTCTCTCGGGACATCATCAGCGAGGCTGTTATCGCCGCTGAAGTCCGATAAATCTATGTCATAGTTTATGTTACTGAGTCCTGGAGCTTGGTCGCTGCCGAATTCATCTGGGGTCAACAGTTCATCTATAGATCTTGAGTCGAAAGGAGTGAAACCAAGAGGGGAAGGAGTAAGGAGTTCGAGGGAACTGGTCTGTTTTAATTCCCACGGATTTAGCGGGGATTTTGACGGAGATTTTCCGTCGTCTGGTGTTCGAGAGAGCGTAATTATTGGTTCTGTATCTTTTATTTTAGTAGGTATTTCGGACTGTGGTCTTTGAGTTTCATCTTCGAAATGGTGTATATCTTGAATGTTCATGGGAACTTGGCTGGTTTGTTGAGGAACAGATTCGGGTGGATTTTGTTCTACATTCTTAGCAAGTTCTCCATTACTGTATGTTTGTTCAACTTTTGATTGTACCTCTGTACTTTGATCTACTGAATTTGCTTGTGGAGCATTTGCAACTAGTGGTTGTTGATTTTGTGTCTGGTTTTCAATATCGAAATCGATTAAAACACCAGTTGATTTCAAAGAGCCGAGACGAGGCAATTCACGCCGAGGTTTGATTTCTAGGGGCGTTTTAGCTAGAACATCTTGCACTTTTTTCGCAATTTCTTTCTGTGAACAAAAATATAAAATAATTTTACTCATAAAATAAAATTTTCTTACATAAAAAATAATAAAAAATTTAAAAAAGTAATTTTGCCGAAACCCGGGATTGAACCGGGGACCTTTAGATCTTCAGTCTAACGCTCTCCCAACTGAGCTATTTCGGCGATGTAAGAATTGCTGAAATTATGTATCAGGTTTGTGTTAATAATGTTTTTATCAACATCTTATCATAGAAAGATAAATTATGTGATTTATATTGATACTTTTTCGTAAGTAACAATTAAAACAAGTACATACTTATAAAAAATTTAATCACGTAATTAATGTTCATTCAAGTAAACTTTTACAAGCATTTATGAACATTCATTTTCATGAAACAACCACCGGTAATCGGAATAGAATTACACACATTTATTCAACACTACCTGTGCTCCGCGGTTTCACCCGTATTGCTCCGCTCATGTTGGTCGTACCGTAATGATATATAGCCTATAGCCTTCTTCGATAAATGAGCTATCTAATACCGAAGGAATTTTTTAAATCGGACCAGTAGTTCCCGAGATTAGCGCGTTCAAACAAACAAACTCTTCAGCTTTATAATAGTATTAGTATAGATTGAATAAAATTAAAAAAAAACGTAACACACGGATATATTATTACTCTTTTATCTATGGTCGAATTTAGAGCATCTATTGTTAGTAAGAAGAATAAATAATAATTATTATGATTATTGAAGTTATACTTCTTTTGGCGCGATGGAGAAAAATGATGAGTAAGTAAGAGTGAATTTTTACGATGCGCGCGCACACCGACACCTAAATTTAACAGCATGAAGTTAGTTCTAGGTCGTATGAAAAATGATAACTATGTTCAAGTTGTATATTCTAGTATTTTTTTTCCATACGCCAAAGAAGTGTAACTTCTAACGCGTGTACATAAGTACACACACTCTTTTTTTATACCTCAAAAGTCTCAGCATTAGTCGCCAACTGGTCGGCCTTTATCTTCAAGCAGTTGGTCTCTTGTAATAACTTTTCAACTTGCAATTTTTGCTCTTCCGCTTCTCGTGACGCACCACATAGAGATAGTGCGGCGGCCTGCAATATAAATTATTAATAATTTATTTTACATATTTTTAAAATATATTATGTAGTACTTTTTTGTGGTAAATTAGGTTGTTTCCAAAGTATGTGTGTAGGGGAAATGAAATACATGCTTACAATGAAACAAGAAATGTTAGTAAATTCAGTTTTTATACATAAAACGGGACAAAAATACAGTATTTTTATAATTTAAGTCAATGTTTCTAATTAATGGACTCCTACAAAGGACAAAAAATTTTTCGTGTAAAAATATAAAAAATAAACAAAATCTCACCCAAGTACTGCCGCCAAGCGACGCGGGCATCGCCATGTAGCAATCGAACTCTTTTTTGTCCATATTCAACGATTCCGATGTTAAATTTTCGATAAAGGACACCGCACAACACTGCAAATGTTAAATTAATATTAAAGGTTAATAAAACATGTCTAATTATTTGTTTCTTAATAAAAGTATTTTAGTTTTTTCTTCCTTATCCTTTTAAAATGTCAGATAGATTTTTCGTCAGTTATTTTGTGCTGTAAACCCTATTACAACGACCCGCAAGATTTTCATATAAATTACTAGTCCGCCATATTGGATTTTGATTGACGTAACTTAAATAGTTCTTTAAAATTGCGACTGTATGCTTAGAAATCCAAAATACATACATTTCAAGTTAAAATTAAACTTAATTTTGTCAAAATGAATAAATAATAAGGTAAACAATATTAAATCTAACTAGCTTACCGCCCGCGGCTTCGCCCGCTTTGTCTAAAACCTAATAAATTATATACTAAAACCTTCCTCTTGAATCACTCTATCTATTAAAAAAGCCGCATCAAAATCCGTTGCGTAGTTTTAAAGATTTAAGCATACAAAGGGAAATAGGGACAGAGAAAGCGACTTTGTTTTATACTATGTAGTGATATAAAACTCACCAAATTAGTGAAATAGTAACCTCCCTCCCCAGTCATCAGGCGCTGCGCGTTACAGAACCGCGTCACGAAGTTAATGTTGCTGACTAGGCGCGGCGGATTCGCCTTTAAAACCTGTAAAGAGAATCTATACATATAATAAATCTGTAGAAGGGTCAATTCTGTACATTGAAAATATTGAAAAAATAAATAACAGGGGGTGTTACTGGATCGATATCAAGCCCAAATATGTGATTAAAAAAATTTTTGTCTGTCTGTCTGTCTGTCTGTATGTTCAGGCATCACGTGAAAACTAACGGTTCGATTTCGATGAAACTTGGTATAATTATACCTTATTATCCTGGGCATAAAATAGGATACTTTTTATTCCGGAAAAATACGTAGAAAAAAAAAATCGTAATTTTTCTTAATTTTTCCGCGCGGACGGAGTCGCGGGCGGAAGCTAGTATTTAATTAAATTTCGTAAGGTATCAAATTGTCATATCACATACTAACTTCTAGCAGCCATGTTGCACCCGCAGACATTTGAAGAAAAAATTGTAAAAAACTATTAGTATTCAGAACAAGATTACCGTTTACGTAGCGCACGCATCGGGAGATCTTAGAAAGGAGTATTTTTTCCACATTTGCATCTTCTTGGCTGCTCCGCTCCTATTGGTCTATACAGGGTTAGTTTTCAATGACCAGCCAAAATTTAAAATTAAGATCTAGATATTAAACCAAAGGTACATTTGAAATATTATTATCGAATAAAAAAGAAAAAAATAATAGCATTCATTTGAAAATGTCTTAAAAATTTCCTAAATCGTAAACACGCGATAAGTTCAACGAACTCACTCGTGCGAGCCGCCAGAATCAATGCACTTGTGTGCGTGCGCGCATCGCCAAATTTATGTGTGTGCTAACTTCTACCTATCTAGGTTGTTGAACTGAATTGTGCTTTTGTAATGTCCACACGTTCGCTTTTTATTGGCGGACAGGAATGAAATATAATTGAAAAAAAAAAACGTTTTTTTTTTCATTAGATCGAAAATGTTATCGATTCTGAACCATTTCTTAAAATTTGGCCGGTCATTACTTAACGGCTACATTGGCACAACGGTTACATAACGGCTTACTTGATAAATGGACTATTGAACGCAAAATATATAAATAAATATTCCGTAGACGTACGTATGGACGCGCAACATTTTTCTTTTGGGGCTTGGGCGCTAGCCGGGCATCAATCCCATTTTACCTTTTTAAGACGTCAGTTCGATTCGGCGGGATTCCTCTCATACACAGCCTGCTCAGTAGAGAATGCTGACCAGGACGGGCCGACCTCTGCAGCAGGTTGCTGGCGCCACCCGTTAACCCATTGAGCTCCGAGCGGCCCGATCGGTCCACGACACAATAGATTTTCTATTGTCTGTGATTCCGGGGCCTGGGTTATTAATGCGGGTGGATCGTTGGGACGGTGTCGCCCCTACTTTGCTATTATATGGAGATATGAGTTGCACTGAGTGTATGGACGGTAGGTTGCCCTGGAGGCCTACGTTTTGATGTTCGTCACTCAACTGGGCGGCATATGCTAACTGGTGTTGGGGGAAGGGAGGGGCACTGTGTCACTCATCGTTGTTGATATTCGTCGTTGGGACGGTATCGCCCCTACTTTGCTATTATATGGAGATATGTCTTAGTTGCACTGAGTATCTGGACGGTAGGTTGTCCTGGAGGCCTACCTACGTTGTTGGTGTTCGTCACTCATCTGGGTGGCGTATGCTAACTGGCGTTGAGGGGCACTGCGTTTGTGGACGGTATGTGGCCTGGAGGCGCTGTTCGCTAACACCAGCACGTGGCACATCACACACTCACAGTGAATATGAGCGCGGGCAGCAGATCGTCGGCGGAGGCGGGCGCGCCGCACAGCGCCAGCACGTGGCACATCACACACTCACAGTGAATATGAGCGCGGGCAGCAGATCGTCGGCGGAGGCGGGCGCGCCGCACAGCGCCAGCACGTGGCACATCACACACTCACAGTGAATATGAGCGCGGGCAGCAGATCGTCGGCGGAGGCGGGCGCGCCGCACAGCGCCAGCACGTGGCACATCACACACTCACAGTGAATATGAGCGCGGGCAGCAGATCGTCGGCGGAGGCGGGCGCGCCGCACAGCGCCAGCACGTGGCACATCACACACTCACAGTGAATATGAGCGCGGGCAGCAGATCGTCGGCGGAGGCGGGCGCGCCGCACAGCGCCAGCACGTGGCGGCACGCGCGCCGCACGCGGGACATCTTGCCGCCCGGGGACAGCGCCGCGTCCATGCCCAGCAGCTCTGCGATACACAATTACCAATAAAATTAACAATAAGACTCACAATTGCGTATTATAGCTTGACCGCAACCGCAGTACCGCGCCGGTATGTGCGCGGCGAGGCGGGGGAGAGTACCGACCGTTCCGTTTCTTTCTAACTTCTAACTCGTGCTCTTTCTTACCCGGTCCCCGCCTCACCGCACATATCTAGGGCGCGGTACAGCCACTGTGGTCAAGCTATAAATGGTCATTAAAAATATTCGAGTGGCATAGTAGAAAGTATTCATTCAAATTAACACTTTATTTCGTTATAGTAATGTTCAAAACCTATTGTTTAAACTGAAAAGAAAACTCTCCCCAAGGCATAGGCAGAGTTTTGTTTCCGACAATTCGTGAGCGTGATCGTTATCATACTGTCAGACTGCTTTGCTGGTGTATGAATGTGAATGTGTGTTTGTGAATGTCAGTGTATGTGTAGTGCACACACTGACTATCAGTGTGTTGCTAAAAAGGGTAGCCCCTTTTTCACTGATTAAAAATAATTACTTACTATTTTTATTTCTATTTTTTGATTTTTTTTTTGTTTTGTTTTGTGTATATGTGTGGTTTTAAATATTTTTTTTTTCTTTATGTATGTTTGTGTATGTATGTGTGTGTGTGTGTGTCTGTCTGCACACTCACCACTGATGGCCTTGTACAGCAGCTGGCGGCACGACGCACTGGTGCGGTCGAGCTTGCACTCGAGGTGCTTCTCGCCGACCCAGCTCAGCTGTTGGATCCGCTCCGACATCGCGCGGTCGAGCCGCTCGTCGTCCGTGCCGCTCGGCGAAAATACTACGGATGGTAGCCTGAAAATTGGTTTCTGTAAAGTCGGTTTACTGGCGATGGTTGAACGTGACAACGTCTTAGGGCCGATTGTGCTTCTTTGTCGCTAGTTCCGCGCTCTCGCTCGCACTTCAAGCCTTACGGAACGCCTCAGAGCGAGGTAACGCCGCATGAGTCATGTTTTTTCGTGCGTGCAGCCGGCTTTATCGAATTATAAGACGTTGTCACGTCAAAATGAGTTAATGTAAATCAAGCGTAAAAAAGACCGTGTTTGCCGAGCACACGTGTCAAAAGTTAAATTTATTTGGCAAAATTCAAATATCGTCGCCTTTCTCCATGACGTGATCGCATTGACATGACGCGATCTTTTTTATTTATTACTCTCGATTTACTAATTACTTGGAAATTGTTTGTTAAAGTAGACTATATTTTTCTATGACTTCAGGATGACTAACACTCTTGTTCATTAAAATCACGCGGGCTTCTAGAATATAATATTGTTTAACAAAGCTACTGTTAAATGTACATAGACATAGATCCAAAAGTAAATAGATCTAAATTACTGAGCCCCATTTTAAATCTCGATTGATATATTTTTTACGGAACGGATAATTATTAAATTTTCCTTGAGATTAGTTGAAGCATTAGCATTTTATCTAGTTGCCTAGTGATTAGACAAATAATTTGACATATTTTAATATCTACTGTTATTAAGATAAATGTATCATATCAAACTAAGCTTCTAGGAATACAGGATTTTTTGTGTGTTAGAATTTAGTTGAACAAAATATAGGACTAATCTTTTAAAAATTCATGAAGAAATAACAAGAGGTTAAAAAAGACCACTGTTTAACTCAAGAAATAAGAGCAAGAGAGTAATATAATTCATACTCACTCATGTAAATATGTCATCGAGTGTTTTTCGACAAAGTCCATGAGAAGTTCCTTGGTATCAGAGTCGACGTTTGCAAAATGCGCTGATGTATCCATATGTTTCATGAAACGCTGGGAAACGAATTGAATTAAATCAATGACCATTATCTTTACTTTGATAACTTTCCCATGAGTATTTATACATAAAATAAATCTGTAGAAGGGTCAATTCTGTACATTGAAAATCTTGAAAAAATAAATAGCAGGATTAGCATTACTGGATCGAAACCAAATCCAAATATGTGATTAAAAATTTTTTTGTCTGTCTGTATGTGAAGGCATCACGTGAAAACTAACGGTTCGATTTCGATGAAATTTGGTACAATTATACCTTATTATCCTGGGCATAAAATAGGATACTTTTTATCCCGTAAAAATACGTAGAAAAAAAATAAATCCCATTTTTTTTCTTAATTGTTCCGCGCGGACGGAGTCGCGGGCGGAAGCTAGTCTATAATAAACAAACACAGGAGCTCGAGCGTTTCCAAAACATGGAATTGTAAATAGGAATTTTTATGATATATTGGACTCATGTTCCTTATTGTTATATAGGCATATTATTAACTAGCTTCCGCCCGCGACTCCGTCCGCGCGGATGTCGGTCGTCGCGTGGATGGTTTATATTTTCTCCATTTTGAGTAACTCTGAAAATGACATAAAATATATCTATTGGACCCAAATACGGCTAGGCCTATAATAATACGCAACGTGTGTTCGCGGTTCTACGGAACAACGTCTATGGATAAAACTGAAAAATTAAGATTAATTTTTTTCTACGTATTTTTCCAGGATAAAAAGTATCCTATTTTACGCCCAGGATAATAAGGTATAATTATACCAAGTTTCATCGAAATCGAACCGGTAGTTTTCACGTGATGTCTTCACATACAGACAGACAGACAGACAGACAGACAGACAGACAGACAGACAGACAAAAATTTTTTTAATCACATATTTGGGTTTGGTATCGATCCAGTAACACCCCCTGCTATTTATTTTTTTAATATTTTCAATGTACAGAATTGACCCTTCTACAGATTTATTATATGTATAGATATGCTTCTTGCTAATTCTTTGAGCAAAGTCCCTGAAACAGTGCGCCACAAAGTTCGAACTTAATATGGTGCGCAGATTAAATAATAATAGTATCCTCTTGACCATATTTCAGTACAAGAGACTTATCAAAGGACAATAGTCAATAACGCACGATATATGATATATCACAGTGTAATATTGAGATCAAGAACAATACGTACAGACAGCATTAAATTATAAAATGTAAAATAATTCAAGGAAAAATAGATAAACATAGAACTAGACTTAACACGCTGAATAAATATCTCCAATTACCTGATACTGCCTCTGGACCCGCTCCGAAAGTTCATCCACGGTCATGACATTGGAACACTTGATGACGTCCATGATAAAGTTATGTGCAAATATTCTCGCATCCCTATCTATTTGAGGTGTTAGATATGAGAATCGAATCCGGAAATCTCTTTTCATCCCCTCGTTGACCAGAGCGGGAATCTTGAATTCCGGCGGCCGTTTCTCCGCCGCGTGTTCATGGTCATCTATGACGAAAAGGCGTCTGTCAAAATATGGTACAGACCTTCGGTTGAGGGATGCGTATTTTATGGAGCTACTGCTTCTACTTTGTCCTAACTTTAAATACTATATCAAATAAGATTTTCGATTACTTAGGTATTGGCTACTCAGGATAAATATTTATGACTGGTGTGATATTTTTGGGGAGTCTTTGTAATGAGCACTAAAATTACTTTCGAGTGAAATTGTACATTTTTATCGAGCCCTTCCTAAACTTTTTAATTCTTTGTTGAACAAGTTTGCTGAATTCCTAATAAATTAATTAAGAGAACTAATTCCATTAATTAAGTAATTGTCAGATATTCATGCCATATTTAGGTACAACTTGTTCATTGTTGTGGCAATATGCACTGATTATAATATTGAAGCAAATACGGTTAAACTAAAACTATTTTTAGAAGAGGAGTATCTTGACCATATCTAGTATGGAGAAAATAGAGAAAATTTATAGACCAGCATTATAGAACTAGGTCCTTATGATAAGATTAGAATTGTACATTTGTGATAAATCGACTGACAGAATTGGGGTGCAATCTATATGTCCTTATCATTTAAGACTCGTACAGAGACAAGATTTGCGAGAAGCTTATAATATTATCTTATGATTTAATAATAGCTGATTCATGAATTAATTTCGCCAATAAAAATTCTTAATTTTGAATATAGACTATGTCTAAAGTCCACGCAATGGATTTATTCTTCTAGTATAGAAATATATTTATAAGAGTTTTGATAAGGTAGGGCATAGCAGCAGCCAGCAGGAATGTGTAAAAACAGTAAAATAGAACCCCACAGTTGTTTTGATCATTATGGCTCGATTTAATATGCCATTTATGTAATATGTTAGTGACATACCTTGGCTGCTCTTTTTGAAAACGCTGAATTTAAGTAGATTGGCTTTCTTCAAAGTTTCACTCTGTCTAAGTTTCTTCTCTTCAAATTTTGAAAATGAATAATGCGACGACAGCTTCAAGCTGCGTTCCGGTTTCTTCTGTTCTGGTTTTGGCAGAGTTGCTGATGATGCTTTTTCTGGGGAAAAAAATAAATAAATAGCACTAGGTATTTAGTGTTGTAGCACTTAAAATATTGTTTTTTTTTCTCTCTACTGAAACACCACCGTTATTTCAATAAATCTTACAGTTTGGCGCCAAATTTTAAATTAGAAAACAAAGAATGATAATAATTTTGATGCAAATTTTAAATTAGAAAACAAAGAATGATAATAATTTTGATGCTGTTAACTGTTACTTGCAGCTTGAATAAAAAGTAAAATATACATATACATTGATATAGTTGCAGTTGAAAATTGCTAAAGGTAACAATATACTGTTTTTAACCGACTTCAAAAAAAGGAGGTTATCAATTCGGCCGGTATATATTTTTTTTTATAGATAAATTTTAACCAATATTAATTGAACTTAACCTTAAGATAGTAATCAATATAGATACATAGATAAGATGCTCTGATAATTGTTACATTACTTTGATTTCATATTACTTCCTGATTGTCCCTTTGACCTTAATTGATAAAGTCTTGTAAACAATCCAGCCTTAGGCAGTGATGACCTTACAAATAGACTATTTATTATAGTCATTTCAGTGGACTGGAATCACTACATAGTATAAAACAAAGTTGCTTTCTCTGTCCCTATGTCCCTTTGTATGCTTAACCCCTTGACCACCGAGCGGCCTAATGAGACCACGACACAATAGATTTTCAATGAAATGCCCAATAAATTTTAAATGTGAATAATGCATTCTCTTTCAGCATCATTGTTGAAATAGATATATATTTTGCATACTGATCAGTAAGGATATATTACAAGGTAAAATATATAATGTACTGGTTCTATTATAATGAGAGTGTGATTCAAGTTTTTCACAAATAAAATTACATATTTGCAAAAACATATGTAAAATTTCCATAGATACTATTAAGTCTTACTATCTTGTTTATTTAGTTTTATTTTTACATTAGTACATTAGACGCAGGTAAAATTTATCATGTCCAATATTTGATTTAGAATCATATCACTTGTGACTATGACCACACACTAATAAAGATAGTACTAATCAACCAGACGGATGGGTCAATATAAATATGATCAATAGTATATAAATAATTTTTCATACAAAAATATTTATTTTGCTTGAAATAACTGCATAAATAACAGTTGAGTTCAACGACTGAAGTCTTAGAGAACCATGATGCCAAAAAATTTATTATTATTATGTGAATATGTAATATAATGTTCCTCAATGAAGGTTTAAGTAAAACTTCTGTTGTTAATTACTATTGCAACCTCTTAATGATTCATTATCATTCATTATTACAGATTAACAACAAAGACTTAATTGCCTTTTGCATTATTAAGTCAATTAAAAGTATGGCAAATTAAATTGATATAAACTTAAATGTATGCATAGACATACAAGCTAAATAACTGTATTATAAATTGACTATACCTGCTCTTCTCTGCCGCTGCAGCTGCTCTCGGTGACATTTGGAACAGTACCCTTGCCACTGTGGATTCCCAAAGTAATCACATCCATTCTTGCACTTCAGATCACTCTGATCTATCCGCAGTGATGGCATCTTGGAAGCAAACATCATATACCTATAAGACCTCTGCAGATTTGGACCATACCACATTTTCACGACTTTAAAGAGCCAATTTTAACGCTCTGCACTCAAATAGTCTACCAAACAGCGATTCCACAAATAATTCAGCCCATTTTTGACCAGTCAAGATTGTAAAGCAATCCCATAAAATAATATTAAAATTCATCGCAGGTTGCTGCGTAACGATGGCCGTTATACGGCCCTCGTCGTTATATATGCTGCCCTTATCTCAGATAGACTCGATTAGGAGTTACAACCGATAATGGTGTTAAATTAAACACATATCTTTATTTCGTCACTTACCTTTGTTCAGTGCAGATTTCCTCGAAATGTATCAAATTTGAAGCACACCCGTTGCTTTACATGTATAAGGAAAATAATAAAAAGCAACATAAATACAGAATACGTTTTTTTGTGAATTAATACAATGTTTTGATGAAATTGATTCACTTTTCGGACATTTATTATTGCATTATTTGTCAATGTCAAAATAAGTGTTGACATTTGAAAACAACAGATTGCTCTATCGTAAATTTCCCCATAAATTGACAAAACATGGCATTTTTTACCATGTACTTATTTTAAGATCATAGTGGATTTTTTTCACATTTTTTTATTTCTATATAAAATGAATTGTAAACAAAAAAAATGACATGCCTCACACCTAATGATCTAAGCCTATATCTCACACACACACACACAGACATCCTATCATTCCCAGTTTTTTTTATTATTACAAGTGATAAAATATAATAATAACGTTGAACATTTAAGTCATATATTATTATCTTATATAAACAATTTCGATTACAGGGAACTTTATTTTAACAATAATAGAAAAGTAGGTACCAAATAAGATTATTTTGTGTGATAACATATGCGATTCCTAGCACGACTACAGTTTCTCTCTCCAACTTCAAAAGGAGGAAGTTTTCATTTCGTCGTACCTAACCTTTTTTTTCAACTTTTAATTGAACATGCTACTCTCAAAAATAGTAGGTAGGTATTGATTTCAAAAATTCCTGAGTTCTATAGGCTGTAAGCCTGTAAGCTGAAGACAAGACCTAGCAGGGGAAGACGAGGCGGACCGCGGAGTTATAAAAAAAATAGTACTGTATTCTAATATTTTTAGGCTTTATTATGAATCTTTCGAAAGGTTAAATTTATTCTTATTCCCAACATTTTCTTTCTCTTGGGTAAACTGTGGTACCAGATGTCATTAGTAGGCGGATTCATGAACAAAACACTTCCATGTTCCAGTTTTATTGTGACTGAAAGTAAACATTAAACATAATTATTAAAAACGAACAGTTATAAGTTTTTTTTTTGCGGAAAACACAGACAATAGAGTTAACTCGCAGAAGGCAACAAGTACGTTACCATGGAAACAAAAACAAACTAAAAATCGTTACAATTACTTCGAAAATAAGATACGATTGAAATATGGATTATCTTCAAATATCAGATGGACAATATACAAAAACTATATATAACATGGTAAGAATAAAAATCTCTAAGGCTTTGTAGAAATCTTGCATGTTCTTAAAAATCTGACGGTTGGCTTGGTTGATAGTGGCCCCGCCTTCCAAGTCAGAGGTCGTGGGTTCGATTCCCACCCGGGGCAAATATTTGTGTAATGAACATGGATGTTTGCTCTGTGTCTGGGTGTTAATTATCTATATAAGTATTTATTTAAAATTATATTATATGTATGTCATGATCAGTCATCTGGTTTCCATAACACAAGCGAAAGCTTAGTATGGGATCAGATCGTGCCGTGTGTGAAAAATTGTTCTGAAATATTCCTGAAAATATCTATGTGGGAAATAGTAAATAATAGACTCAATGATAGTAGATAGCTTTTATTTGGTCTATGCTATTTTTATGAATTCGGTTACTTCTTTAAGGTACAAGTCCGAGATGGGCCGCAGACTGCAAACTGCAACAGCAAACTGCAAGCGACACCACTTGTTTCTATGAACATCTATGAAATTGATTGTAAGCGCGGCGACACTGCTGCCTGCAGACGCAACGCGCAGCGATTCATAGATGTTCATAGAAACAAGTGTTGTCGCTTGCAGTTTGCTGTTGCAGTTTGCGGTCTGCGGCCCGTCTCGGACTTGTACCTTTAACCTATCATTCCTAAAAAGATCTATCATAGGTTTTACTATTTTATTAACTAAAACATTTACAAATATTAAAAATAATGAAGTTGTATTCTATACACCACAAAATACATTATAAGTGAAAACTTTATAAAATATTAATCTATACAAATTGTTATAATAACATTAAAAAACGATCCCTATCAATTGACCTTGTGTCGGTCACCGTTATATCGCCGTTTTGACTTCATCGATCAACTGCCCATCCCATGCGGAAGGACTTCATTCCCCATGTAACATTGTATAATCGATATCAGATATATTGCGAATAACAAACCACGGCGTTGTATAACGGGACAAGCGATTAGATTAACGACATGGATAAGTAAATAATCTCCACAAATATTTCGCAATTTACGAAAAGATAATTCGCTTTTTGGTGGAGTGACAACAAATTATCAAACTGCAATATAAAATATGCTAGTTACAATAATAGCCACTTGTCGCTCTCTTTTTGTGGTTTAACTGATTCTGCATATAGAAGCTTGTTAATCGATAGGCCTTTAAGAAAAAAAGACCAAACAGGATATTAGGTATATTTATAACGATGTAGATAAGATAGTGCATAAATCAAAACTAAATTCAGAGGACATCGTTACTTACATCTATATTCCTACAATGATAACGACGTAAACCTTAGAAGTCGTTTAGTTGTAAAACTCGAAAGAAACTTGAAAAAAAAACTCTATAAAATAATCCTGAAATAAAATGCCTTCGCGTATGTAAGTACCTACATGTATCGCAAATTACGCAAGTTATTTTTCATTTTATGCTACATTAATTGTACCACCTGTATACAAAAACAATATCATAATATTATATACTGCGATAAATTTAAGCTTTTCACGTGAACGACATATGCCTAGATATCATTTATACGGCACTCATTAACTGCATGGCCGACGCGACGTCCTCTTGTTACTATTGTATTTAAATAATCTGATAAGTTTTATGAAGGGCCTTATTTATGCCACAGAACAGCATTCAATTTGTATGCTTAAATTATGATTTGAACTTATTTGTTTCTTATTTTACAGATAAGGGAATCTAGATACGAAGATGCAATAAAAGTCTTGAACGATGCTATGAATTTCAATCCGAACAGAGCTGGGCTATCTTTACTTGGATATTGTTATTACAGATTGCAATCATTTGTAGATGCAGCGAACTGCTACGAACAATTATCAGCTATGCACCCAGAAGTACCCGAATATAAGCTCTATTTCGCTCAAGCGCTTTATGAGGCTTCAATGTTTGACGAAGCATATAAAGTTACTCTGCAAATAACATCTCCAGAGCTCGAAAAAAATGTCACAAAACTACAGTCCGCAATTAAATATGGAGAAGATGATACGATTACTGCAAAATCTTTGGTGGATACTTATTCGCAAGATGATTCTGATAAAGACATAAATTTAGGATGCTTACTGTATAAGGAAAACCAATATGAGGAGGCTCTACAGAAATTTTCTAGAAGCTTAACAGTGTTAGGATTCAATGCGCATCTTCACTATAATGTTGCATTATGTTATTTTAAACTAAAAGAATATCCACAGGCTTTAAAACACATTACGCTTGTGATTGAAAGGGGAATAAGGGATCATCCCGAGCTATCTGTTGGCATGCAAGCTGAAAATTCTGAAGTTAAATCCGTAGGAAACTCATTAACTTTACACGAAACAGCCCTCATCGAAGTATTTAATTTAAAAGCAGCTATAGAATATCAACTGAAGAATATTGAAGCAGCTAGAGAAGCATTATCAGATATGCCACCAAGACAAGAGCATGAGCTCGATGCTGTTACTCTGCATAATATAGCACTAACCTCAATCGATATTAAACCAACCGATGGTTTTGAAAAATTGCATTTCTTACTACAGCAAGACCCTTTTCCAGCGGAAACTTTTGCCAACCTACTCCTTCTGTACTGCAAATTTGAATACTACGATTTAGCTGCAGATGTGTTGGCAGAAAATGCTCAATTTACATACAAATACCTCACGCCATATCTTTATGATTTTTTGGATGCGATAATAACAAGCCAAACTTCGCCTGAGGAAGCATTTCAAAAATATGAAGATATCGCATCAAAGCATGCCGAGCAGTTAAGAAAACTAACGAAAGTTGTCCAAGAGAGCCGTTCACAAGGCGATAACGATCAAGTTAAGAAAGCTGTAGTGGAGTATGAAGAAGCCTTGGAAAGATACATTCCAGTGGTTATGGCTCAAGCAAAAATATATTGGGATAAAGAAAATTATGGTCAAGTAGAAAAAATATTTCGCAAATCTGTCGAATTCTGTAACGAGTCAGATGTGTGGCGTTTAAACGTTGCACACGTCTTGTTTATGCAAGAAAGTAAATACAAAGAGGCAGCCAGTTTTTACGAGCCCATCGTGAAAAAGCAATACGATAATATTTTAGATGTAAGCGCTGTTGTTTTAGCTAATTTGTGTGTATCTTATATAATGACGTCACAGAACGAAGAAGCTGAGGATATCATGCGAAAGATAGAGAAAGAAGAAGAGCAACAGATATTTGAAGACCCTGAAAAGAAATTTTACCACTTGTGCATTGTGAATCTGGTTATAGGTACGTTGTATTGCGCTAAAGGGAATTACGAGTTCGGTATCTCGAGAGTAATCAAATCACTTGAGCCGTTCAACAAGCGTCTGGGCACTGACACGTGGTTCTACGCAAAGAGATGTTTTTTATCGTTCCTTGAGAATTTAGCGAAACACTTGATCGTCGTTAAAGATAATACTATTAAAGACTGCTTGCAATTTCTGGAAGGATGTGAGACGTACGGACGTCGAGTGAGTACCGTCATAGAAACTCCATTTCAAGAGGAGGACGTCAATAATAAAGCGAAACAAACGGTTACGTACGAAGCACGATTACTTCGTTATATGTTTTATAAATTGCGTAGTATTGATGACTCAGTAACTATAAATAAGTATGAAGATTTAAAATAAATACGTACCTGGGGCAATTTCTTTTCTGTTCGGTCCAGGTTTTCTGGCTTCTTTATGTTTTAGGACAAACATTCTCTCCTGTCCAAAAGACATTGAAGCTATAGGAATATTTGGATCAAGCTCGGGTTCATTGTCCCTGTGTTCTCCCATATGATCATTACCGTCTCGATACCTAATAATATAATAATACATACCTCTATGATTCTACATATTATACTTAAAACAAAATGTAAATAAAATGTAACTAACTTACTTGTTAACTAAAACAAAATTGTATTTAATGCCTTTAAGTTTGAAAAGAAAATTTCTTAAAGCTAGAACAGGTTCAGGCCACGGTAGAGCGGGTACGGTAAGATTAGAATAAGTATAAGTTATACCCGGATCCCCGTAAGCGACTTGTTGTCTAGGTAAAGGATATATTTTACCGAACACTCTGAAACGAACATCATTTTGTAATTATTGCAATTAACTAAATATTGTAAAAATAATTAATACACATAGTGACATAATAAACAATTCTTTAATATAAAAACCTATTTACTTTATTTTCGATAAATCGCCCTTAAAGTATTCCAATGAGTTCTCAAGTTCTTGGAGAATTGCTGATGCATTTGCTTTTGGTATAGCGACAGCATAATCCAAGTCGAGCCCAACGTTTTTTATAGATTTCCAAGAAATATTATCTAGGTTGAGTTCATGAAGTTCATTAGACATTTTGTCAGTAAAATAGTTTGAAGCGGTGAATTTTTTAGGAACTTGCAACACTTATCCTGATATTTCTAGCCAATGAAGGTAGATTCATAGAGTATAGTAATATATATTGGAAACTTAGATTATACACCTATAGATGTAACCACTAAAATGACTTTCCTTGAAAGAGCGAGATCGTTAATTGTCAAACCCATGCAAAGAAACAGGACAGAATATATAGTTTTTGTCTTTGTCGACATGGCCGGTTTTATTGTTTGGCAAGATCTGAGTTGTGACAAACAAACTTGGCGTCTTTTGGATTTTTCTGTGATTGTGTGAATTTACAGTGTTTATTGCGTATAAAAATTGGATAATACAGAATATTTAGTGTACGTGCGATGGTGGGTTGCAGTGTTTTGGGTTGTAAAAGCCGGAGTGAGCGAAAAATTGAAGGAATAACATTTCACACGTAAGTAGGCGAAATTATCATTTCTTTCGTTATTACAACGCCATATGATCATCGATTATGATGTTTTGTGATGAATTCAGTGCTGTGATGCCAAGAATATTGAGTTGTGATACGTGTTTTCACTATCTTAAAATAAAATAACGATTAACGATGAACAGTTCAGGGTTGCCATAATGGCTACTTTAATTTACCCAAATAAATCATATTTCTTTATTGTTAGTACATACATACGATTCGAGGTCTTGTTTTGTGAAGAGAAAATAAAGATTATGATTATAATTAAAGATTATGATTGTTGGGTTTGCTTATCATGGTAGGTACTCATCCTACTTATATTATAAATTCGATGGTTTGGATGTTTGTTTGTTACTCAATCACACAATAACGTCTGGATGGATTTCAATGATATTTTGCACATGAGTAGTTTATTACCTGGATTAACACGCGTATGAAGTCGCGGGTAAAAGCTAGTAGTATAATATTTTTATTGAGAGGAAATTAATTCTTCTGTACGTAAATTTTAATTTTAGTTACATTTATTTAAGGGCTTTATTGTAGTTTATTTAACTTATTACTCAATAAAGATAAACTTTCGTAACATGCGAATAAAATCTTCTTTTTTCAGGTTTCCATCCAATATTGATAAGAGAAATGGCTGGATGCCACTGGACGAGAAAATTGGCTGCCAACAAAATATTCAAAAATTTGTTCCATTCATTTTGATGATGATTCATTACTGTATAAAAATAAATAAGTACAATTAAAACCTCACTCAAGCCTGCCAAGCTGTACTTATTTCATTATGTATATAGTAATAAATAATAAACATGTTTATGTTATAGACTGGTTTTATTTCATCATTGAACGTGTCGTGTGTGTTTTATGTCGTGTCGGTCGATAGATGTCCATCATTGAGGTATTATTATAGAGAGGACACCACGAACAAAAACGAATTTTCCTTACTGTATATATCTGTATATTGTGATACAATTCTCCTTACCTACCTTACGGAGGTTTTATTAAAGTATTTCGTACGACTACGACATAAGAGTTACATTATTGAAGCTAGCATTTAAAATATGCAAATTCAGAATTTTTAGTTTGCGAAGTACTTACAGGTATTTATAAAGTCTGTTCGCGATCAAGTAAGATTCATAATATTTTTTACCTAATATGTGGGAATTGCCAACTTATTAGGCAACACCACAAAATTCTATTTCTGTTTCAAGTGCGGCCACGCCATGGTTACATCTATAGGTGTATAATCTAAGATTGGAAAGGTAGATTTTAAAAATCTAAATTGTCATCTGTCACTTTACACATCGTTTTTAAAAATATTGTCCTTTTGTGATAAATTATATATATAACAATACATCCACATTAGAACGTAACAGTAGTGTATTTATATATTGAATTTCAACTATAAATTATGATACACATAGAAACAATTACTGTTGGCATTACTTTTTATGTTTTTTTTTTAAATATAACCTCAAACACGACTCAAACATAAACACTATCAATCAAAGTCAAAGTGCAGCGCTAAGTCGTATTGCCATAGCACGAATTTTATTTGGAATATTTTGATTAAAAATAAATAAAAATAGGTGATTGGATTAAAATAAATTTATATTTAAGAAATAACAGGTTTAACAAAATAAGAAAAACATTATCCACATGGCACTACCTGAGCACGTCGTACAGGACATTGCACGATATTTTCATTGTGTTTGAGAAATTTTTGAAAAGCTTGTGATTCGGTTAGAAATCGTTGCCTTGTTAATGGATAATTAATTTGCTTTATATTTGAACTCTTGCACATCTCATTCGCTTGATTTATAAAACTTGCCGAACTGAAATCATTATGAAAATAAAAATTCCTATCTTGGATAGGACCCTACTACACGAAAGTTTGTCCTACTACACAAACTTTCGTGTAGTAGGGTCCTATATCCTTTTTAAGGTCTTATTCTTTCTCTGTACCATATTTGAAGGAAATCCATGCAGTACTTTTTGAGTTCAGCCCGAAGGAGTGTTTTTGTCTGTTACTCCTTCACACAAAAACTGCTGAACCGATTTTTATGAAAACTAACAAATATGTAGAGTGTAACTTGGATTTTTTTTTCAAACAATACTTGGGGCGTGATCTATAATTAATATCAAAGCCAAAAAAATAATTGTTATAATTTGTTTGTTTATCTGTATGTATGTCCGGGCTGAACTCAAAAAGTACTGCATGGATTTCCTTCAAATATGGTACAGAGAAAGAATAAGACCTTAAAAAAGATATAGGTTAGTTACGTAGTTTCTATCCCGGAAATCTTAAAAGAAGGAAACTATGCGAGTTTATCTTTGAAAACGCGCGCGAAGCTGCGGGCTGAAAGTTAGTAAGTATTACTATCTTACCTTGTTGAATCTAATAAACAATGTTTGTCATAATAAACAGAATATTGTCTTATTCTTCGTATAGTTTCACCGCTATCGCAATCGTTTTGGATATTACACTCATACAATTTCTCAATTAATCCATCTTTATCTTTTACCGTCCACACGTACTCGCCCGGTAAGCCTCTTAGTTTTGGAGCTTCTGATATGATAATATATTCATTTTCAATTTTTTCACAAATCTTTGTGTCTGACTCAATTACATTCCTTTTTATAGGACCTTCAAGTGGTAATGTTCTGTTCCGTCTAGATTTATTTAAAAATTTTCGTATTTCATTTTTTACATCAGAATTCAATAAATTATTCTTCGTTTCTACGATATAACTACTGCAAAATGCTTTCAGTTCTTTATTTTTCGACTGACAAACTGCATTAATCAGGGAAATAAGATTTCTTTCTGCATTTTCCTTTTCGTCTATAAGTTTTTTAATACGCGTTTTAAGAAATAAATTCTCTTGTTGCGTTGCCAAATAAAGTTGTTGAAAACTTACGTATCGGCAACGATTTTCTTTAATTAGTTTATGCGTGTGTTCTATGTATCGGGCTAATCGATTTTTAGCGAGATTCTCTAGCTGAAATCGCATTCTTACATTTTTGTTTTCTCGTATTGAAGCTAATAATAACTTTCCTAAATTCTTACGCTCTTCTTTAAGTTCTATAAATCTTTTCAACAAGACTAAATTTGGTCTTTCTAAATTGGGCACAAACTTGATTTGTAAATATTTTTCTGTAAGCTTTGTCAGTACCAGTCTGATATTTTCCCATGTTTTTAAAGAATATTTTTTAATGGCAACACTAAAGCTTATGGCGGATTTTTTCAAATTATTATGGTCTAATCCGTAATAATTCTGGAATCTATTTAATTCATAAAACTTTCGTATGAGCGATAATATATCGTGCTTTTTGTTATACAATGAAACAATAATTGCACCAGCAAAGAACATAAAATAATGGTAAAGAGTTGATTTTTTTTCATGTTGCTTGAGCAGGTCAATTTTAGTTATTGGAGATGTAATATTTTCATTTTCTACATAGAACTGCTTATGTTCTGAAAAGCACAAAAGTTTTTTTAACAAATACATAATCTGAATAATTTCATTATAATGTAATCAAGTTAATGGACACAACAATAGATTCAGTACTTAGGTAGTAGTTAGTACTAGTTCCCATGCAAAAACAATAATTAGGTATTGTAAAAATAATTAATGTTCTAGGAATACTTCGAATATCATAAATGCGAAAGTAACTCAGTCTGGCTGCCTAAGAGAGAATATTATTTTAAAGGTATTCCCAGAAATTCCATGGTAATGTGAGCATGCATGATCAACCATGGCCAGAAAGTTAGTAGAATATAAATTTACCTCTTGTATTCTTGACCAATGCTGTTTGCAAATAAAAGTCCAAACAGCACATAGCCACCCACATAAGTGTTGTCAAACTCAAAAGCCATTTTAATGCAATATACATTATTTTGTCCAAACCTTAATATTAGTTCTGTTTTTGTATAGGTACTAATGTTAATTTTCATCTCTCTTTGCAGGCACCATTAATTTTTGTTAGCTTGATGTTTTATTTATCATGCAAATTGACATGATAATGTCAGTTTTATTTCTTTGTTTTAAAAGGAGGTTTTAATAGTTTAAATAAACAATGATTTATGAGACGTCTAGGTTATAAAATAAAACAACGATTTATGAGACATCTAGGTTATAAAATAAAACAACATTTGTAACTATTTATCTTTTATTCTAAAAATTCGTCTAAGTTTAACTCTTATGGATAGACCTAATAATGTAATATTCTTCTTGTACCATTCAATGTTATAGTTTATGTGAGTTTTCCAATTCTTGTCTAGAAATGCTTTGTAAAATACACTCATTTCATCTGCTGTTAAGCTACTTTTTCCTTCTGGAAGGTTATTCTTCAAGTAATTTTCTCTTTCCTGAAAAAATAGAAATTTCGTGAGATTCCTTACAAATTAGGTTATGTTTTGTTGAATAGAATTGCATTTTCTTAGTAAGAATTTCTCAATTTGCTTAGACATTTCATTTTAATATTGAAACTAAGCTTTTAAGATACCTGTCTGCCCCTGTATATGGCTGGATAAGTCCAGCTAGTTTCGTAAAACTATAGAAATCCTATCTACTGGTGTGTTTTTGATACATCTATGATCTAGAGTCGATTTAGTATAAAAAAGGCAGCAAAGAATATTCAATAGATTCCATTTATATTAAATTTAATAAAGACACAGACATAATATGTATGGAATATGCTATTTTTATTATTACAGTCATATAACATTGGTTATGTAAAGTCTCTACCTTAAAAAATCTCGAATTGTGTTGCGTCCAAAATTCTTGATTCCAATCTTGAACTTCAGCTCTAAGCTCTCTATATTTTTTCTCTAATTGTCCTTCATTCGCTGGTTGTTTAAAAACAATTCTTCTCAAGTTAGAAACAGGATCTGGGGGTCCTACCATATCAGTAGATATTTTCTGAGGATTCGGTGGTAGCACCGACTTATTGTCTGGTGTTGTGCTCGTTTTCCTCACAACATGCCATAGGTGCCTCTTCTTACTTGCACAACGTATAGATAACATTTTACTATTTGCTCATATTTACCTACTACTCCTTCATCCTTCATCAGTTCATCTTTGCGATGACATTTATATGACACCACTTATCACATATGACACTTGACCTAAGCACTTGACATTTTGACCATTGTTTTACGAAATATAGACGAAATACGAAATCCATAGACTATCCACACAGTAAAGACTCAGTATTACAATATCTATACAGTACGGAAACCACAGACGGAAACGAATGTACTTGTGCAGAGAAACGGAGGGGAACTGGCGGGGGGTCGGGCGACGCGGGTCGCGTAAGAGGTCAATGTAATTGTATGGGGAGTTGCGTCGCTACGTGGGCGCACTTTCATACTAGCCTATGGGTGGGAGAGACAAAATAGTTGCGGAGACGAAATAGTTGCGGAAACAAAGTTGCTCGTGCGCGCTCCCTCTAAGGCAAACACGCTTAGTTTGCCTTACATAACGCGAAAGGACGACGCAGTCGTATTTTTTGTGTAAACATTTTATTATACATAGGTAAAGTAAAGTAAAAGTAAAAAAGTAAAAAATTATTTATTCTTTAAGACACGTATACATCAGTCATAATACATACATTAAATAGTGCTTAATACAGTTTCTTAAAGAAAAACGTTAAAATACAGGAAATAAAATCATTGGTTCCCGCACTAGGCAATGCCTGTCCTGCGGGACCGTGAAATGTTTAACAATTTTATAAACAGAGCGGCGATTATATTATGGTATACATATATTTAAAATTCAGATTTAAATTTAATACATTAACATAATACAGATTATAAATTAAATTAGAGTACTTACATATTCTATTATGGCGCGCACAAACTGTTCCGTTTGCGGATGTAAATCTACATTGAAATCCCAGAAGGAAACAATATTTCAGAAAGATTGTATTAATTGTATCTGTTGAATTAAAATCAAAGCTATGTATATTGTATATGTTGTCCTCATTATTTTCTAATCAGATTGTACAATGTACATCCCAATGCGAATGCATTACTTAGTTAAATGTTATAATATACAATTAAGAACATCCAAAAATAAAGTGTCCACGTAAATAATATTTAGCAGTGCAATATCTTAATTATATATTTATGAACAAATAATTACATCAGATTTAATAATGGCAATTATTATTTTGAATGTACATATGAATAAATGATTTCATCATTATATTAATAATCACAATAATTGTTTTATTTCCCATTTGTTGCAACCGTAGCGTATTTTCGTGTGGCAGCGTAAGTACCTACGCTGGCGGCGGCATCGCGCGACATCAAAGGCGTTTCCTTACTGTAGGAAATAATATTGTAATACTGTGCTATCCATATGACAATGGGGAATATAATATATTTTCATGTTATTCTTTTTTATCTTAAATTAATAGTTTACTATTTTATAACGTAGAAAAAATATTAATGGGCTTCAAAATACTCTAGATATTTTTAAAAATGAAATTTAAAACTTTTAAAAAATTTAAGCAGTTCAAACGCCGCCATTTTGCGCGCGCTTTGCGTGACGTCACATGACACGTCCAGTGGGTGTTTATCCCTTATTAAAACGCTGGGAGCTATACTTCCCACGTCTCAGATTGAAGTAAATCGTGTTTTATTTTTATATGCTTAAACCTAATGCAGTGTAATATTAATTATCCACGCAATCTTAACATTTCAGAGAACTTTTTTTCATGGAAACACTTTTCAGAGAATTATTACATGTCATGGTAAACACACGTCAAAGTCAGGTGACGTGATTTTGCCACCGAAAACGACCGTTATTTTTTAGATTTTTGTGTAGTGCCGAAAAAAAATTAAATAAGGAGATTTGAGTTTTAGCTATGCAAACTAGACTATATTACAGTTGCGTGAAACGTAAAAATATGCCCAGAATCTTTCGTTTATACCTTGGTAGAGTCGATTGAAATTAAGTCTATAAGTGGGAAGATATCATCCCAGTGTTCTTCACTGCACACGACATTCGGAAATTCAATATATAAAATCCGTGTGTCTAAAAAATCTTTTTTAGTTGGTAAAAGCAACTTATTTAGTATTATTCATTATTTCCTGATCAGATAATTAAAAATCTTAACTCAATACTTCAGTATTTACCTATTGCTTTTATTTTGTTTTAGAAAAATGCCTTGTTTATGTTGAAGTCATTCATTTTTCAATTCCCGAATTCTTCCCTTAGTAAAAGAAACTTGCATTGAGGAGCGCTTTCACCTGCTTTATTAAAAAATAATATGATCTATATAATTTTTAACGATAAAATTAAATTCACAAGTGGAGTCAGGGCAACTAGCTAGTGTTTGAAAATATTGGTGTTATACTAGGACACTGGGTGCTATAGTTCCCACCTTTCCAACCTTTTTACAAGAGAGAACAGATGACGGGATCTATACTTCCCACCAAAAAAAGGTTACTTCCCCCCCACTAACCCCTCTTTTGTGAGTATTTTTGAAATCTGCGACCTAAAATTACCTAGGAATACCTATCTTACTTTTTTGTTAACTCCTCCACAGGCTCGCGTTTGAATAAGGGTTATCTCTATGGCGTAAGACAGAGAAACTTTCTCTGTCTACGCTCTATGGTGTTTATTATATTATTTACCAAGTAGGTATTTACCTACTGTTTACCACAGCTGTGACAGCTGTTTACCTTAGTTTTTACGGTTTTTACTATGGATTTTTCAGTTACTTCGTAATACCTAATTACAGTTTTAATAACTTTAAAACCATGGAAGAAGTAAAAAAAATATCTTATAAGTATTGTATAGTACCGGAGTGCACAAATACTACTCGAAAAACACCCGACAAAGTGTTTTTTCGTATTTCAAGTGATGCAAAAATACGAAAACAGTGGTGTAAGGTGATGAGAAGGGATAATATATCTCCTAAATCGTGTTTATATTGTTGTGAAGATCATTTTAACGTAAGTGTACTTTATTTATATATACAGCTTATTGTGAATTAGTAAAAAGTTAATTTTGCATTAGTTATTGAACATTAGAAAATTCGGCTTAAAAGCCGCTTATCAGTAACGATCTGGTGTCGTATGTGACTGGACATACTCCTAAATTATTGTTTGAAAAGTGTTTAAAAATTTTTAAAATTAAAGTTTTTGCTCACCGCGCCCGTGTGGATTAGAACTCGGATTTCTAATTCAACAGTCCGACCCTACGTCAGCGCAGCTATTTATGCTAAGAGACTCCGCGCGAAATACGTGAACGCTTATCTACGTACGTCGTATAAGATTTGTGTGGTGTCCCCAACCTTCGGTATGAATAATTGTAAGCGCTGCAGCGAAAAAGTATCTGATGGTGCTCTTTGTTCGAGCTGCCGTAACACTTACCACTTCCACTGTGCGAGCCTATCTGAAATCGGCTGGCGGAGACTTGGCACTGAACGACAAAATTCTTGGTGCTGTCCTGACTGTAGAAACTCTGCCTCTTCCGGTGAAGCCGTTAAACCTTGTACTGAGCCTAATTCTTATCAGTCATCTTTGAATAGGATTGAGGAAATGCTATCACCACTCTCTACTTTGCCGGAAAAGGTTGAAAAGTTAAGGAGTGATCTGAACGACTTAACGAGCAAAATAAATGCAAATGTGATTGAAGATTTATACAAAAGACTGGAAGATATAGACTGCAAGTTATCCATAGTTGACAGTCTAAACGAAGATATGAAAAAGTTAAAGTCTGATATGAAGGGATTTGGAGAACGCTTTCAAAGGTCTGAAGTTGAAGCAGCTAAGAGTCGTAACACTATAAATACTCTTCTAGCGAAAATTTCTGCCCTGGAACTTGAACAAGGTCGCACAGAACAAAAGAATAGATTTTTAAATGTGGAAATTATCGGTGTGCCTGAAGAATCAAATGAAAATTTACAAAAAGTATTCCTTCGTCTAGCTTCCGCTATTAGCTGTAACCTCAACAAGGAAGATGTTGAATTCATTACAAGGGTTCAATCATTCAGAGACAAGAAGGACAGCCCACGTAAGATAATAGTCAAACTGAAAGACAAAGCCACAAAGGATACTTTGATTAATAACTTTAAAAAGTCTAACAAAGTAAAAGGCATAACATCTCATGACCTTGGTTTCACGGGTAACTCCCTGAAGATATTTATTAATGAACATCTTACAATCGCTAATAAATTATTACTTAACAACTGCAAGCAACGTGCCAAAGAAAGAAACATTAAGTTCGTTTGGTTCAGAAATTGCACCATATATTTACGCGCACATGAGAAAGCGCCGGCGAAGGTCATAGCTTCGGATGAAGACCTGAAGAATTTTTTAGAAACCTGCCCTTAACCATTTATTTCAATAGCAATTCACTTCTTTTAGTTATGTTATTAATTTTTAGTCTTGATCATGCCCTACATATTATATACGTTTTTATATCTTCAGTATCTACCACTTACAATTTTTTAACACACTTATACACTACACAATATAAATACACTTTAATTTACAATATACGTGAGCTCTCAGTAAATTATTTTACGTCAATTTCATTTAAAAATAATTATTATTACGACTTCATTATAAAAGGTTCCGCTCCTCTGTACTGTATTATTTTTTTCAGAACTGCCCGCAATATTTTTAACAATTTTTGTCGCGTTCCGATAGTTTTATTCTATAATTATATTCATGTGAATAGTGTAATATTAATAAAAAAACTTAAGATAGGTGTATGTATTGCCGCGATAATACATAATTTAACTTGTAAGTTTATAATATTATTTCGATTTAATCGATTACTTTGCTACTGTACTTTACTGTTCTATAATTTTCTCAATGACTTCCAAACGTAACTTTATTAACATTTACTACCAAAACACTCGCGGCTTGCGAACTAAATTACCGGAACTGCATAAAAATATCGTATTAAGCAATTATGATGTTATTATCTTAACGGAAAGTTGGTTGTGTGATGGAATTCTTGACTCAGAGATTTGTGATTCTCGCTATGACGTTTTTAGATTTGATAGGAAACATAAAATGAAAGGCGGAGGCGTTGTTATATGCGTTAAAAAAGCGTTTTGTGGTTACTTAACTCAAAATATTGTGTGCGGTAACGTGGAAAGTGTCTGGCTAACTATACCTGGTAAGTCTTTTAACCGTCAATTCGGTAAAAGTCAAGGTGACCTTCACATTGTTGCTGTATACTTGCCTCCTAATACTGATTTGCCTGGTAATTTAAGATCTTTAAACGCAGCGTTACTGTCCTTGTATGAAAGTTACCCTAATAACAAATATTTGATAGTGGGCGATTTTAATTTGCCGTTTATCACTTGGTTGAAGGATCACTCTTTTATTATTACAGATCCCTGTACCAATGATCTTTTAGATGCCTCTCTGGACCTTATGAATTTAACAACATTAATGGGGGCTTATCAGTACAACCAATCACCTAACTGTTGTGGTAATATTTTAGATCTTGTGTTCTCGAATTTATCTATTGATTGTAATGATATTATTTCCTCTGATTCCCTAGTCAACATTGATCGATACCATCAACCATTTTTAATTAAAATAAAAGATATTTATATCCTACCGTTACGTTCCCAGTTTTCAAAAATAAAAAAATTCTATAAGGCAGATTATACTACAATTAATCGTGAAATTAGTAAAATAAATTGGACTGACGTTTTAAATTCCGCATCAATTAATATTTCCATCGATAAATTTTATAATGTTTTAAATTCTATAATAGAGAGATACGTACCTTCTGTTAGGATTTCATCTCGTCGTCAATATCCGAAATGGTATACGCCTGCATTAATTAATTTAATAAAAGAAAAATATAAATTTCACTTTCGTTGGAAGAAATACAAAAATCCGAACGATTACGCATCTTTTTCACTGCTTAGAACTAGAGTAAAAAAACTTCAGGACGAAGCGTACCTAAAATACATTTTACGCTGTCAAAAATCTATTAAAACTACGCCTAAAGAATTCTGGACGTATATCAAAAACAAACGAAATAACTCTTGTTACCCATGCAGTATGGTTTTCCGTGAACGCAACCTTACTGATGGTAACGACATTTGTTCAGCGTTTAGTGAATTCTTTTTGTCCGTTTTTCAATCCGATGATAATACTGACCCAATAAGTACTGTATACGATTTTGAGCTTGCTGATAGCCTTTGCTCAATCACAATTAAAGATCAAGAGATTATGAAGCTCTTTCGGGATTTGGACTATAGAAAGGGTGCCGGGTCCGATGGCATACCGGCTGTCTTCATTAAAAACTGTGGGACTAGTCTTAGAACACCTTTACGCATACTCTTCCAACGTTCCTTAACCGAAGGAATTTTTCCAGACTTATGGAAAAAGGCTTTAATTGTGCCCATACATAAAAAAGACTCGAAGAAAGATATTACTAATTATAGGGGTATATCTCTTCTTAATATATTTGCTAAAATGCTGGAAAAACTAGTATACCAAAAAATCTACACTCATACACTTAAATGTATTCCAACTGAACAACACGGTTTTATTAAATCACGGAACGTTACCACTAACTTATTAGACTTAACACATTACATAAATAACAACATGAGTGAAGGAGTACAGGTTGATGTTATTTACACAGATTTCGAGAAGGCATTTGATAGAGTTAGTCATAATGTTCTTATCCGTAAGCTTCATGCAGTGGGTATCAGGGGAGATCTTCTCAGATGGATAGAGTCTTATATCAGGAACCGCAGTCAATCGGTGATTCTAGGAGGGTTTAATTCAGATTTTGTTGATATTACTTCGGGCGTCCCGCAGGGATCGCATCTCGGTCCCTTATTGTATAACATCTACTTATTCGACATTAGTAACTGCTTTGTAAATTCTAATTTCCTACTTTATGCTGACGATAAAAAAATATTCAGAAAAGTCACTTCCTTTTACGATTGTCAATGTCTTCAAGATGATCTTAATAGATTAAGTGACTATTATAAATTAAATAAAATATCAATTAATATAAAAAAATGCCAAAAAGTAAGTTTCACCCGTAATAAAAATAATAATATTATTAGTTTTGATTATAAAATTAATAGTGAAAGTATACCAGCTGTTACTTCAGTACGGGACCTAGGTGTGATTCTGGACGTCAAACTAGCATATCGTACGCACGTGGATTTTATTGTTCATAAAGCCTACAAAAATCTTGGTTTCATCTTGCGACAAGCTGATCCATTTAAAGACATTACTTGCTTGAAAGTTCTTTATTTTGCCTACGTACGTAGTGTTCTCGAATTTGCAAGTGTGATCTGGCGACCGCAATATAAATGTCACATCAAAAGATTGGAAGCAATACAAAAAATTTTTGTGAACAAAATGAATTATAAAACAAAACAATATTCGTTGAATTATGAACAGTCTTGCTCCCACTATGGGTTAAATACTTTGGAGGATAGAAGAGATATAATAGATATTATGTTGTTATACGATATTGTGAACAACAAGTTTGACTATTCCACAGCGTTGGAAAATATAAAGTATCTTGTACCCACACAGCGTACTCGCCACACACGCCTATTCCACGTGCCGGCTACATCAACTAATTATCTAAAAATGTCACCATTCCACAGGCTCCCGGACATTTATAATAAAAAATTCTCTTCTGTGGATCCCTTCTATTTATCACGTACTAGTTTTAAAAAGCAAATCTTACAATTAATCAATACTGAATCTCAGCTCACATAATAATATAATAAATTAGCATTTTACACTCACTGCTATTACACTCACACATTCTCATACATGCACTTTCACACACACACTCACACACACAATCACATCCTACTAACCAGGTCTTACTTAATATTACATTACATTGGTTTTAATTTATTATGAATTTGTAGATATTTATAACATTTTCTTTCTTTATAAATACTTATTGGGCTTGATCAATGCTTACCTTCAAAAAATTCAAATCCCCTAAGTAATATTCATATTTTGTAAAATTCTTATAATTAGTCTTTGTTCACATACATATTTTATTTCACTACCTATTGGTGTACCTTTTAATTGGCGTAGCTTAGTATTAATTCATCTCAAAAATTGTATCACTAGCTGTAAGGTACCTTATTATAAATAAATAAATAAATAAATAAATAAAAGTTAAAATTAACATAATCATTTTTACAAAAGTTCAGTACTCAGTTATAAAAACTAACTTTCTATAAAATCTATTCTTGTTGTGCTTTTACGAAATTTCAATGGTTATTGTTTTATTCCAGGTTAAGGAAGATACAGAAAATTATATTGAATACAATTTAATGAAAGAGCAAGGAGAAAAACGTACTCTACGGTTGAAGAAAGGAGTTTTGCCGCATATATTTTTGTGTCAAAAACGGAGGATGCCATTACCAAAGGAGAGAATGGCTGTAGTTAAAATGCAAAGATTGACACTGGTCAATGAAGCCCTTTCATCAGAGATAGCTATCAAAAGTAGTGTTAGCGAACCTTCACAAAGAAGTGATCACGAACTGAATCCAAGTACTTCCTACACAAATATCTGTGATCAACCAGGATGCAGTACTTCCCGTATTGGATGTGATGCTCTTCAGGTAGAGCTTTCCACTTCTCATATTGAGAAGAAATTGCATTGTGACAAAGCTGTGCAAGTTAATATTAAACCGAACTATAGAAGTAAAGGTGTCAATGTAAATATACCTACTAAAAAACAAAATGTAGCACTGTCACCATTTCCTTTTGTAACACAAAATATAGGAACTTCACCAGTAAAACTATCTGTTTTAGAAAGAAAATTGTTTACTGAAAACACAGCAGATACTATTTCTATATCATCTTATTTTTCTACAAACTCTACTGATTATGAACCAAGTTATCAATCTGAGTCGTGTAGTATCATGCTAACTGATATTGAAAAAGAGCCAAAAATGTTGTTAGGATTACCTTAACAATCATATCATAAAACTTTTAAGTGATAATATTCCGCTTCCTGGTAAACACATATTAATAACCCTCAAGAAAATTAAATTAAATGAGTCCTTTAGCATCTTTGCACTACAATTTGGATGTTCAGTGTTCACAAAGTACTATTTATAGAATATTTTCTAGAAGTATTTCTCTTATAGCAGCAAAACTTAAGGACTTGATTGCGTGGCCAGCATCATCAGATATTTACAATAATTTACCCATATATTTTAGGCGTAGGTATGGGAATGTTGTTTCCATTATTGATTGCCTAGAAATTCAGATTGAAAAACCATCAAATGCCATTCATCAATCACTTACTTGGTCATAGTATAAAAAATGTAACACCTTAAAGTATTTAATTTCATGTACACCTGATGGCTTGATCAATTTTATCTCTGATGGATATGGTGGTAGGGCTACCGATGTTATGATAGTACAAGATAGTAGTTGCTTACAGGCTTTACCTCCTAATAAAGCGGTGATGGCTGACAGAGGTTTTAAAGACTTATCATGTTTGCTAGAAGCTAAAAGATGTACCCTTATACGACCACCTTCTGTATCATAGTCTACCCCCAGTACTAAAAATGAAGTTGAACTATCAAAACATATAGCAGCATTAAGAATACATGTTGAACGGGTATTAAATATGTAAGAGAGATATGTTACTGCCTCATGCTTGTGTAGACTATAATTTAATTTCTATCATAGATGATGTAATAATAGTAGCTTGTGGATTGGTAAATATGCAGGATGTTTTAATAAAAAAATGAATATAATATATTTACATTTGTTTTTTTTTTTCATAGCATAAAAAAACAGAATAACAGAATTAGAAAGAAATCAAATGCAGTACCCCTACAATAAACAATTTAATTTAAACAATGTCTGTGTACAATGTCGTGTCAGATGACGTCACATTTCGTTCCACCAATGGTGGCGCGTTTTGGAAGTTTGAATTTCGCTCCCTTATTTTGCACTTTTTGAATATTATTTTAGGGGTTTAAATAATAAGTGAATAGAAAAAATCCTTTTCATTATAATATGACGATAATAAGTATTCGAGAAAAAATTATTTTAGGCCATTTTCAAATTTTAAGCATATTCACTATTGCCATTAAAAAAAAATAATCTGGGAACTGACGTATGCCAATATTATGATCTGTCATGAGTCATCCGTCAACCGTCACAAGAAATGAAGAAAACGTCAATTTTCTACCGAATTATGTAAAGGGAAGCTGCTAATATCAAAGTTTTTCTGAAGCCGTACTAGTTATATTTATTTAATTTAACCATGGCTAAAGGCAAAAAAGATAATGCCGAAGATGACTATTCTGCAAAGTTGGATCTATGTTTAACGGATGCCATCGTAAAAACAGGTATACCAAGGATGCATCATTTTTTAAATTAATTTTAACCTAAAAGGTAAATTTTATTATTTCATGCAAATTTTATAGAACATCAAAGCTTCTTGATGAAAAGATAACCAGATTTTAAGTGCTTGTATATTGTGGCTTATAAAAAGCTTATTACAAGTCGATGTTTTCAGGCGGTGGTGTATTGCTGGGAGCACTGACTTCAGTATTGTTCTTCAAGCGGCGGAGATGGCCCATGATTGCCGGTATGGGTATGGGTGTAGGCCTGGCATATGCCAATTGTGAATATGAATTGAATCCCAAGAAAAATGCCTCATAGTCATAGCATTTATAATATTCTGGTGAGTTATCTTGTGTTATAATATATACAGATAATTTACATTTAGAAACAAAAAAAGACTGTACCTAATTGATTTTAATGATCCTATTAGTATGCATCATAATATTCTCTAAAAATCTAAAAAGTAATATTAAAACAACTGTTTTAATTATTATTATGATCAAAATTATGATTTTCTGTTGAATGTACCAATTATTGTTTTTATTTGTATAGCACAACATTAGAATACCTTTTATTCAAATTTATAACATAAGTACAGATTTGTTTCTTATAAAACTTAGTTGTAATTGTATTTCACTATTAAATTAAATAATTCTTTTTTTCAGGTAAGGAATATTAAGTAAATAAAATCATGTGGGATAATAAACAATATGTGCAACCAGAGCAAAAGCCAGTAGGTGTTTTATTTAGAAAATACTGTACCATTTTGTTGTTATAATAAATATTTATTTTAATTGAATCTATTATTTAAAGTTGACCCTTTTCATACCACAGAGTAATATTTAATGTGCAAATACTAAATGGTAGAGAGGAGCCTATGTGGAAGAGCATATAAAAGAGAACTTTGATAATTGCTACATTCCTGGTATTTTATACTCACTTTTTAGTTCTAATTCATAAGCATAGTTTGCTCCACCAGACAAAGTCCATTTCCCTTAATAAAATATACTTTGAGGTTTCTTTCCAGTAAGATTAATAAAATTATAACTTATGTGATGCAGGTTAATATCACATTGATTCAATTCAAATCTATACTAATATTATAAAGCTGAAGAGTTTATTTGTTTGAATGCGCTAATCTCAGCAACTACTGGTCCGATTTGAAAAATTCTTTCGGTGTGAGATAGCCCATTTATCGAGGAAGGCTATAGGCTATATATTATCACGCTAAGACCAACAGAAGCGGAGCAATGCGGGTAAAACCGCGGGACACATCTAGTATAAAATAAAATGACCAACATGAGAGAACAATATTTATATTTATTGTACAAATCAATGGAATAAAGACATAGAATTTAGAAGTAAGATCTTAAATTATAGAAATATATAACAATAAAATTTAGTACACAAAAGCTATAAACAACCCATATACAAATATCCATAGACAGAGAAAACTATAGACAATATAATATCAATTGTTTTATGTAAGTATAGATAATTTAATAACTTCTTTCACACTAATAGTTTTGTAAAATATAATAAAATGTGTTCAATTATTTCAAACATTTTATTATATTAGGTCTACTCATATTATTTAGTATTTTCATAAAATTAATTGCACCTAAAACTGATTAGGTACATTTTATTTTCATTCTCTCTGTCTATGAAAAAGAAATATTAAATTTTAGCTAAAACATGGCAACACAAGGACCACATCGAGACGATTAAATATCGCAATTATATCCACCATTAAATATTATTATTATATACAGAATAAATAATGGTTAACACACATTATACATTCACCATACATTTGTCTTTTTATCAACACATCAGAATTACGAGTATATAACATAAGGCATGGACAGGTGGATTTGGTCAAGTTGTATGTGTATGCTAGTTAGTATAACAATAGAATTCCCCGATATTTTTATACATATTATATTCTATACATATAATAAATCTGTAGAAGGGTCAATTCTGTACATTGAAAATATTGAAAAAATAAATAGCAGGGGGTGTTACTGGATCGATACCAAACCCAAATATGTGATTAAAAAATTTTTGTCTGTCTGTCTGTCTGTCTGTATGTTCAGGCATCACGTGAAAACTAACGGTTCGATTTCGATGAAACTTGGTATAATTATACCTTATTATCCTGGGCATAAAATAGGATACTTTTTATCCCGGAAAAATACCTAGAAAAAAATAAATCTTCATTTTTCCGCGCGGACGGAGTCGCGGGCGGAAGCTAGTAGTTAATAAATATTGCTTAACCCATTGAGCTCCAAGCGGCCCAATCGGTCCCAGACACAATAGATTTTCTATTGTGTCTGTGGTTCCGGGGCCTGAGTTACTAATGACTTCATGCATTCCTTTCAATACTAAATAATTATGAGCAATGAGCATGAAATTTAAATCTTAATTAATTATCAATTTGCTTATAATGGACACAATGGATTTGAGTAAATCCTTGATATTGTGTCCAATTTGTAAAATTTAAAATTATTTATTTTAGTGAAACTTTATTTATACAATAATTTGATGTTTATCTCGCATATCGTCTGAGAATCTCAATCGTTATACTAACCGTGCAGTTTTTAATGAAATTGAAACTATAGTCCTTTTCAGCTATGATGATTCCTGTGACACTTTATCGTGTTCCGAATTACGTATTTTATATTTAACACGCCAAAATAATTTTAGTGCATAATATTTTTATTTTATGGCGGCATTATTACCAAAAATATATAAATGAAACATTTTAAGCTTATAAATCAAAAACAGTATTGTTTAGTTTAATATAATGAAAAATAAAATAAAATAACACAAAAATATAATACCTACGCAACTCGTGTACATGAAATGGATCGTTGAAAAATCATAGAGTTGGAAAATAATATAATCGGCGTCTATCTTGTGATCGTTTGTCAATCGAGTCAATCATCTGTACGAGTGCGTCAGCCTTGTATACAAGTTGCATTTTTATATTGATACTTTACGTGGTATCCACTATCCTGTTATTGTTACTAATTGTTATTGTTGACTTTTTGTTGCTGTTGTTTGCTAAGTTTCCTTAGTTAATTGTCGGCGAAATACCGAAAAAACGAATTTTGGTACATTATTCAAATAGATTTCATTTCCATATAAAATATTATCGATTATCGGAAACAATTGATATGATTTCAGTAAAGACATCTCTACACGTGTCAAAAATCGATGTGTCACAGAAATCATCTTAGGTGGAAAGGACTATAGTAAAATACTCGATAAAGTTATAACAGCAATAACATAAAGCAAAGAATATTTTCAGCTTTAATTCTATTTATACAATAACATTCCTAAAAATCTTTTCCCATTCAAAAGATCCAATAAAAACCCGCCACGCACTAATTTGAAAATAATTCGTAATAAACATTATAATTTTTACCACTAGCAACTTTTTCACAGATAATAAATTGCAATAAAACAGATAAACATGGTACAATAAATACTTTATTTAAAAGTGCGATTATTAACGTTGCATAGAAGTTTAAAGAATTACTTTTATAAAACTTAAACCATTGTTGATATCTAGTTCTGCCACAATTATTTTTTTAAACCCTTGGATAAGATAGATAAATGGATGTTAAATGACACAATCACAGTACATATTCACAAAATAATTTAAAAATAAATGGGACAAAACATTCACGATTCAACCACTGAATTTATTTATTGTTTTAATTTTAACAACAAATCTTATCGACAATAAAACCCGTTACATACACTTTATACGATTGTCATCTATTCGATCGTAATTAACAATAAAAAATTTAAATTCATTAATAAACCTACAACAAACCTGGGAAAAAATGACGCATACAGACAATGAACAAAATTCTACCATTTTGGTAAAATTTTCTACCAAATGGTAGTATTTCGTAGTAAACATCGACATGCCAGACACGCTTAAATAATTCCGATACAGCCCAAGCACTACTTAACCTAATAACAACACACTGTTATATATTGACTAGTTCAACTCTAATGCCTCCTCCACACTACTCGCGAAGTTCCTCGGCGAAGTACTCGGCCGAAGTTGACTGAAGTCCGCGGTGCTACACTACACACTCGTTCAACTTCGCGAGGAGCGCATACGATCATATTCAGAACGAACTTCAGGTAACTTCGTGCCCTTTGACTCGGGCGCAAAAACCGACAACAAACGGAAGTCGGCCGAGGCGAGGTAAAGTTGGACGAAGTAAGCCGGAGTGCCTCTCTACATTATTCTATTCGTCTAACCTCGTTCAACTTCGCGAGTAATGTGGAGGAGGCATTACAAAAGTTTAAATTCAACTTGCAACAATCTATTCATATTCAAAAAAACACGCACACAAGTACAACGAAGAATAAAATAGACAACCTGTAACGTTTTGGTAAAATACCGTATAATTTAAAACTTGAAAGGTTACATTGATATAAAATTATTCTAGAATTTGATTAAAATTGAACTTTGACCTAACGAGACATTCAATCCGCGTACGATATGATGAGACTTGTGACGTCATCACTAGGGTCTCATAATATGATACACGGCTGAATTGAATAATAAAGAGAGCAAAACGTTCAAGCTCATAATCATTTCGTGTGTTGTATAAAGCCGAATAATACTTTATAACTAATGGCAATAATATTTGACTAGACTGTACTACCAAATGATTACCCTATAAATAAGTGGCAACATTGCATGGTTAAATTTTAATCATAATTATAAACATTGTACATAGGCACTGTTTTATTTTTCTACTTATATTATTTAAAAATGTAGTAGAGAGCTTATCGGAGAATAATAAATAATGTAAATTGAAATATTTACTGCACAAGTGACAGGCATAGACAATTTATTCAAAGTTTTATTCATTGATAGCTGAAAAACAGTATTAAAATATCAATCGAGGATCGGGAAGAGGTTTGAACATATCAACACGCTTTTATTAGCTTCACCGGTATTTTGTCTGTAACCGACTCCTTTACACACGATTTTGACACACTTTAAAAGGAACGATTTAATTTAAACTCTGTACAGTATCAAGGATCGATGTCAGTACAATAATTTCATAAGTTCAAGCGTGTCTTAGTTTTTTTTTAACTATATTAATTGTTTTATTTTACCATTATTTTTTGAAAAGAGGTTTTTAGCGAGACAGTTTTTTCATTCTTTTTAAAGTCACAAGAGATGTTTCAGGCAAAACCTATCTTGTCTATGCCTATCACTGTAACAGATTCGTATTGTCACAATATCTAAAAGTGCCAGTGTATAATACTGTCTATATTACTAGCTACCGTGTGTTTTATCTTGAAATCGAACGCTCTATTTACAAGCTAAACATTATAAAAGTGTGAATTTTAATATTTGTCCCTTGGAGAATTATTTAATTTACAAATATTTCGAACAATTCAAGTTTATAATTTCAAGTGACGTTTCAACCTATAGGAGCAATAAAATTCTGGAAATCATACGGCCTTACTAATAAAAAGTTAAACAATGGATAAATTTCTACCATTTTCTACCATTGCTGTGTCCTGCTTTTGCTCACATGAAACGTCAATCATTAAAACAAGACAGGTTATTGCAATAACTAATCCATGGCATAGCGAATGGGTAACATTTTATTAGTAAGACCGTAAATTGATATCTGATCGGACAAAACAATACCGACACTGAAAATTGTTCTTATCAAACTATAAATTATCCTTTTTAAATGTGCTAAATGTCAAAACTATGTTATGACAATTATATTCTTCTAGAATTGAATTGAAAAGTTATTTGTCCTAAAAATTATGTAAATTAAATAATTCCCCACACCAATACACGAATTTATTACGATACGGTACACTATGGCAACACTATCTGTGACGTCACATTACTCAAGTCCCCAGTGACGTCACAGTACAACGTTAGGTATAACATTCGTATCTAACCACACCTACGTGCGTCTATCAGTACTATAATATGTGACAGGCACTAATTCATTTGATCCTTAATAACTTAGCCATAGAGAATAGACCGCGCAATTCACAAACCATAGACAATGAACACACACTAAAAATTTATGAAAGATAAAAGGTTAAAAATATGTAGAATTTGGTAAATAAATATAACCAATGTTTTAACTATGTAGGTCTTCCATATGTATTTGAATTAGGTTTATGTCTACGATATTAAACATCGGGCTTCTAAGAAATAAAAACTGAGCACATTTCCTTTATTCAAATGTCAATAATTTGTCAATTGCGTGTCTTCCTTTAAAGATACACTTTAAATATTGGGGCAGGCAGAGACAATAAAAATACCTCCAGTATTCCCTCCTCTATATTTATCATAACCATAGACTACACTTTCGCACCAACGCGCCTATCACCTAACTGGTCGAAATCTTGGGCAGTAAACCAAACGAAATCCAACCTTGGCTCATAGTAATAAGACACAATCATTCTGTTCTAATATAATTATAATGTAATAATGTAAATATAACATATAGAATATCAAGAAAGTGTAAAAAGATTTTTATAGAGATAACAAATTCCAAATAAAATACTTTTTAATACAACGCAAATGCCCAATACGTACTTTATAACCCTGACCAATATACATTCCATATAGATTAATACAGTATAATTTATTAACTAACTTTCCCATATCTAGACTCAAAAATTAAGCCTTAACAAATATATGAGACAATAGAAGAAAATAGATCCACCACAATACCTGCATAAACCAACCAAGAAAAATCCGGCAAAGTATAATGCAGCCCAGTTGAAAAGTCACCTTAAACAAACTTTGCTATACATTAAAAAGTAATCCCAAACGTAGACACCCCTTTGCCCGTACATTAAAAAAAAAATACATTCCAAACTGTCAGCAAAGAAACCTGTCAAAACTTGGCTGTACGCCAAAAACCCTTTACCCTGGGGTGAATTAAAAAAAGAATCACCTGTCATAAAAACCAAAGACGCGCCAATTACACTTCACTTCGTCGTCATATCCGGCCAGTAGTTCACGTAGTATCGGTGCGTGCTGCCTTCAAAGAGACGATCGAGCCAATTTTCCAAACCATCGAGGAGGTTTTCTGCAATATAAATGTCAAAATCAATAAATAAATTCCAGTAGGTACATGTAGACTTAAATGATTTATTTATAAAAATGATAGTTTACGCAACATTATCTGAGTATCAGTTTTACTAATCATCAAATATATCGATAAATTGTGAAATTGCTTCTAATTTTATAAAAATACCTACCTACAGTAATTATCAAAAGTTTTTCTTTCAAATAAGATAACGATTTATATTAAATGAAGATTTTATATTATTTTAGTACATTATTTATGTGTCATGTTTACTATTTATATTGTGTCAAAAATATTATTTTTAGGTCATCATTCAAGGTTCTTTGTTCCACTATAAATGTCTTTTTTTTTTTTTTTTTGGCTTGTCATGACATAAACTCCCTCCCCCTTATCCTATTCTGGTAGGCAACAACCATTACCTCTGTTACGGTTTATGGGCGACGCAACCTGCTTACCACCAGGCGGTGCGTCCGCTCGTTTACCTCACTATAACATAAAATCCCCGCAAATTGCTAATGCGCTGGAACCTTGTCTAATTAACACCCACATGACGTCACCCACACGTCAGCCGGCCGGTGGTACTAACGGTACAATGTCACGAAATTACGTCATCAAAATGGCGGCCAGGCGCATTAGCAATTTGCGGGGATTATACAAAAAAAAAAACTCACCCTGCAGCAGCACGGGCGGCTCGTAGGGCTCCTCGTCGGAGTCGGGCTCCGTGGTGAAGCCGATGAACGCGCCCGCCTCCGGGTCCAGCGCTCCGCCCCCCAGCGACCGCGTCATGCGCGACATGCGCTGCAATGTCACAATATAGAGGTATTAGATCGTTTTTATACAAGTGTTATTGTCAAATGTCTGGACTGACAATATAAGAGCGTTGTATAGAAACAGTTTTATTGTCATATGTCATAAGGATTATACGATATGACGTCATCGATATTAGATCATTGTATGTGTGGGGATAGAAGTGTAGTTCTGTAATTAATTTTATAATTAAACTAGCTAATCGCCCGCGGCTTCGCCCGCTTTCTCTAAAACGATTTGAGATTTAAACTATCCTATCTCTCAAGTTGGATCGAACTGCACATGGTGTGCGAATTTTATTATAATCGGTTAAGTGGTTTAGGAGTCCATTGAGGATAAACATTGTGACACGAGATTTATATATACTAGATAATTATGATTTTTGAAAATTCTGCGAGTAGAAAAACGATAACGATTTGTTTAATGTTTATGTTGTCTCGGTCGCACGTCGCTCTCGATATCATGAATTAGTTAGAACTTTCGAAATTATATTTAAAAAAATTCCGTGTTTTTTTTTTTTTAATTTATTCTTCAATCCGGGCTGGGCCACTCACCTTGTGCGGCTTGGCGCACTCGGGGTGCTTGGCGTGGTAGATGCAGAAGTACTTGCGGTGCGGGTTGAGCGCCAGCACGGTGCCGACGCAGTTGCGCCCGTTGACGCGCAGCGCCGCGCCGCCCAGCGACAGCTCCAGCACGCGCCGGAACCACTCCACGCCGCGCTCCACGCACAGGTACGCGAACACCAGCGTCTTGTTCCTGTACAAACGATACCCGTGCAAAATACAAGATTGTTATACACGACACTAGTATACAAAGTACTTTTTGCTATACAGGGTGTCCCGCTATCGGTATGCTAAGCGCGAAGGGGCTTGTAGTTTTGCATACACTGATCACGTAAAAAATACTTAAACAACAAAATTGAGTCAAAAAAATTTTCCTACTTTTTTGCTCCAAATCCATGTTTTCTTCTCTTACTTCGCGCAGCCGGCATATACGGCTTCGCTAATGTGAGCATTTTGTCTATGAAAACATAATCTTAAATGACAACTCACGTGCGGGTGGCAAAATAGGGCGGGTTGATTGTTACACATACAATTTTAAGAATTCATCTATTTGAAAAAAAAATGCGTCTGTAATTTTATAAGTATTTTTTACGTACTCAGCGTATGCAAAACTATAACCTCCTTTGAGCTTAGTATACCGACTGTGGGACACCCTGTATATGAGCCACTAGATGGATATAATAATTTATGGTAGCGAATACCAGCGTATTGTTTCTGTAGATGCGATCCCCGTGCAAAGTACTCAATTGTTAAATTAATACGAGGCACTCGATGCAAAAAATTATGAATGATAACAACAAATATTTTTTGTAATACATGAGGCACTAGATGGATATAATAATTTATGGTAGAAAACCAATTTTCCAGAAGTGAAAAACAACAAGCTTAAAAGGAAACTATATTTCGTCTACAAATTGTTTTAGAGTCTATAAAAATATATGTCCGATTAACATTGTATATCCGTATACTTCTCTCTCACGGTAGTACTCCGCCAAGTCTAGCAAACACGGCTTGACACGTTGCCAAGTCACTTATACATAGGTACAAACTAAATTAATCGACTTGCTATTATTTGATTTCTGTACTTTTTATACAAGTACGTTATTTTTTATTCGTGTAATAACCCAGGCCCCGGAATCACAGACACAATAGAAAATCTATTGTGTCGTGGACCGATCGGGCCGCTCGGGGACTTGGCAGCTTCCTTTTAAGTTGGGACACACCGTAATTTTGTCCATTTTTACTGACCACTTGGCAAAGTGTGGCGTTGTATTCAAAGTGCGATAGATTGAAATAAAACTCTGCCTAATAGACGTGCTGGCAGAGTTATGCTACGGATATATTTTGAGCCTGATTGTTTGACAAGTTGTACGTCAACTATGTGACTGCATTATGACGAATATATTTTTTTTTTACATTACATAATACATTCATAAAAAAGTTATCTGCTTATTTGATTGTTTTTAAATTAAAACAAAGACAACTATTTTAATTTATAGACAGGTTATTTTCTTTCGAGATGTGAATATTATGTTTTTACTCATATTTTAATACATATCATCATTTCTATGCATTTATTTTTATTAAAAAATAGAAAAGAAAGTAACTTACTTGCGATACGGCCACACTATCTTATGGAATTTAGACAACAACTGCACTCGACTTTGCATGTCCACTAAAAGTACAATCGTCCTGCATCCGGGCTTTTGCAACCTAGAAAAAGAAAAGTCGTGTAAAAATATAGACAATAAAAAATTAAAGTATTTTTTTTTCGACATAATTATGTAACTAATTGGCTACCAAGATTTCCAAAAACGTCATAGCACAAACACATGCATATAGCATCAAAACATATACAGTATATATCTGGAAATATACAAGTAATTTTTTTTAACTTCGATTTTTTAGGCATTTTATTTGGAAAGTGCATGAAATATTTTGCAGTAGATTACTCAATTTTTAGTTCCAAAACACAATAATTTGTTCAAAAAAATTTTTCAATATTATATACCCCTCACCTAACTAGTCCGTTATTAGTTCACAAATAAAATGAATTGATCAAAAATGTTTTTAAATATTGAAATTATACCGTTACCTAACAAGTCCGTTATACTTCTCGGCCCTTAGCTCATGCAGGCGCATCTCCGGCTGCTCGCTCGGCTTGTTGCCGTTCTGCTGCCGGCGCTCTTGCTTCTGCCGTTGGATCGACTCTTCTTCCACTCGACTGGAAATTATTAGAATACATTATCACTACATAGTATAAAACAATGTCGCTTTTTCTGTCCCTATGACCCTTGTATGCTAAATCTTTAACTACGCAACGGATTTTGATGCGGTTTTTTTTAATAGATAGAGTGATTCAAGAGGAAGGTTTTAGTATATAATTTATCAGGTTTTAGACGAAGCGGGCGAAGCCGCGGGCGGTAAAATAGTTAGTTATATTTTTCATCTTCTATGATGGCGAAAATGTGACACGCACGTGTACGTGTGCGTGCGTGAATGTATATATACACTTTATAAGACTAATATATTGTATTTGATGATAAATATTATATTGGCTTTTAAATTTTAATATGTAATACATCCATGTGACACAGGTTCTAATAATAATTATTATAAAATGTATTGGAAATTCTTAATAAAGTGAAACTTCTTTAGGCGCGTTGATTTCAAGGACGTGTCATGGGGCAAGGCGACGATTTTGGTATCTTTGAATCTTGCCAAAGAAGTTTCACTACTGACACGTGTAACACGATTATTTTTTACTATCTACGCTCCGCGGTTTCACCTGCGTGGCTCCACTCCTATTGGTCTTAGCCTTCCTCGATGAATGGGCTATCTAACACCGAAAGATTTTTCTAATCCGACCTGGGATTAGCGCGTTCAAACAAACAAACTCTTCAGCTTTATAATATTATAAGTAATTAGTAATAGATTTTTACACTCACATGAGATACGCCATGAGATAGCCCACGGCCAGCACGAGAGCGACGGTGGCGAGCACGGATATGAGCGAGATGGCATGCTGCGTGCGCAACGCGAGTATCGCCCTCTCGCTCCACTCGCCCACTTTCAGGAACGCCCGCCATATCGCACTTTTCGCTGCTTCGTCGAGTAATTCCTGTCAAAATAAATTAATTCGATGATTTAGAAATAGAAAGCGTTTTATTTGCCTCCATGTTAAAAAAATATAAATCTTAATAATCTAATACAAAGAACAGAAAAAAAAGATAGCAATGGTGGCAAAAAGGACTCCCCGTCAGCAAAGTATTACTGAAAATGTATTGCTGCACTGATTTTCAGAGGAGACCAGATTTTTATTTTGTAAAAATCATTCTTTTTCCTTAAATGTTCTGACGCTTAAATTCTGCAAAAAATCCAATATATTGTTGTAATATCTAAAGAACTGTATTATTGTCAAGATTTACATCAATTTGACGAAACAAGTGGCCAGTTGTTTCAAAGAGGGCAAAAATGGTCAAAGCTTGAGAATATTTCTTACAAAACTTCTTCTACTAGTCTATAACTATCAACCTGCACATGAGCTTCATACGCGACCACTTCGTTCGGCTTTAGTAACCTCTTCACCAGCTGTTCCAATGCCCTCTTGGTCTCATTAAGTCGCTCATGGTACTCCAGGGTTTCCTCCACATCATCAGAGCAGTGCTGGCACGTGGGCCAGGTTTCGTTGAGCCACTCGAATTGTACACGACTCGCTTCACGACGCCATATCACCACTATGCGGTGTTCTAGTGATGATATGTCTATGCCTGGTGGGGTAACATTTTATTAGACTATCCTGTTCTATTTTTCGAAAATAATGTGTTTTTATTAATGCAAAGGTTATTGGAATGTTTTGCATGAATTGGCATGTAATAATTTAATTATAGATAGACGAAAGATTACTAAGTAGTAAATTATTGAATATTTGCTGGTAAATAAAAAAATAATATAGAAAAATACTAAATGCATGAGTAATGCAGTAATAATATGTGACGTGTCGTATGCAAGATCACATGTGTATGTATGTGTGTGTGTGTGTATATACGATGCGAGTTGAGATTTGTAACATGTATGGTCACAGTACCCCATACAGACACTTTTATACGATGTATGCTTTTTTTGTGTGCGTACGAATGTGCATGCGTGTGTATGCGTTACCTGATCCATTAGCGAGCGCAGTCAAAAAGTGCGGTTGCCTGTGCGCATACAAATACGCATAGCGCGTGCGATCCGGCGCTCTTCTAGCGAGTGGTCGTAGAGCCGGTAGAGCACGGGCATCTCTAGCCACGAGTACACAGCAGAGTCTGCGACGAGATGCTCGCCACTCTACCGGGCATACCGCGTCTAGCATGCTCTGTGGAGAGATGTAGAGTTGTAGAGTCAGATGTAGAGAGATAGTCAGACGGAAACAAACACGGAATTTATATAGGGAACGTTTGTAAGTGGCACTCGACTGCTTGCGCTAATATTATGTAATGTGAGTGGGAGTAGAGGTGGTAGAGCTCGGGCATCTCTAGCCACTAGCACACAGCAGAGTCTGCGACGAGATGCTCGCCACTCTACCGGGCATACTGCGTCTAGCATGCTCTGTGGAGGAATGTAGAGTGGTAGAGACAAATATATGGAGCTGAACGTGGCACGCGAATGCTTGCTCTACGTGTTTACATTTACATGAACGCGTAGCCTGAGCGGGCGTAGAGCTGTAGAGCCCATCCGTAGAGGTGTAGAGACAGATGTGGTAGATACACAAACTTTATAGAGAGCAAGCTAAAAGTAGAACCCGATCGTCTGCGCTGGTACGACTGGTACGCGTTCACAATATATCCGCTAGAGAGATGTAAACTCTATGTAGATCGAGTTTAAACCGGAACCAGCTCATCACAAATAGCGAAAAGGCACAATGTTCATATAATAACGTCTAGCGCTATCATAAAGCAGCCACCGCAGCAATAACAGTAAACCGTGCACATTTTCAATTTAACAAACAGTATGCAGATAATGTTTAATTTAGCCGCGATCTGTATGAAAACCAAGCGTGTCATATTTTTTGTACTGACCTTGACGCGTTATGACGTCACGAGCGCTTTTTAGTGATGGAAATTTCATTTTAAGCTAAATCGATTAGGGACGCCACTCGCGCGGCGATTCTAGTATAGGAGTACGATGATAGACTTTTCAATGAGAGGTTGTGTGCACGAGCGCAAAAACGAATTGGAGGAAATTTGGGTGCTGATCTTCGCGTGATCTTCATAAATTCTCTATATTTTCAAGTAAGTTTACCTACGCTATTATAATTCGTACACTAATATTAAAACACCTTACGTATTCCGTGGTTTTCCTTGTTAGTAGGTAGTTCACAAACCAGATCTATGTCTAAGAGGTAGTCAAATAAATGAATCGTAATCGATTACAAAATCGATTCAAGACTAGAATTTATTAAATATTATATTATAATTAGATAATATTTCCCATTATATTCCCATATAAGTAGGTACTTATCTTTTTTGTTGTAGAATATGGACGAGTCTAACTCAAACAAAAACACCAGAAAAATGAGAACAGAAAAATGAGAAGACGCTATTCATTGCATATTACCATACGACGCCATCTTTACCGTGCCAAGTAAAAGCCGCAATGTATTCCGAATCATTCCGTATGATTTCGTATCCATGTTTGTCACGATCGTTTTCCACAAATATTCTTTAATTGATTTTAAAATAAATAGTGCATATTCTGATTAGAAAATTACTTACCGGTGGAAGGAAACATCTCCGACAACTCGGCCACTCATAACTGTGGAGTTTCTACAGTTTATTACTGCGCAATTCGGCATTTTACTCTATTCCGTTTCACGTCTTTCCTTGGCGAACTGCAAGCGCGGACTGAGTGTAGGTAAGCGTCAAGCAAGCGTTTTATGCTTAGTTTGGACACGGGAAGTACATACACTCGCGTAGTCTATCTTAATGTATGTCTGTGTTTAGCATCATTTAAAATTTTAATTACCACTATTGCATACTACCACTTCTAATACTATTAAAAAAGCTTAGAACTATATTCTAAACTCAATTCCCTACGTAACTTGAAACATTTCTGCTCCTATACCCTATTCGCATTACCTGCGAAGACAACCTCGGCAGTGTCAGCATTTGATTGGCCTCGATCAGCTGCGTCAGCGTTTGTGTCGGTATCTCCGTAGTGCTGACGGTGGCCACCGGCTCTGGAGAGTCCTCCTTCAGCAACACCATGGTATCCATGCTGCGTTGGACCTTGTATCTAGCAGTCAGGTTCTGAGTGTCGCGGGAGGATATGTCGACGAAACTGGAAAGACATGTTTGGTAAATTGGGTGGGTAGTTTTGAAAATCAATAGAAAAACTATTCGAATTTTTTTTAAAACGTACACAATAAATAGAAACAATTTTGATAAGACAACTTTAAAAATAACTATCATTAGTGCAATTTCCCAAAAATAGCCAAATCAAATACGATAATTAAATATGTACTTAAAATTTTAACAAAATAAACATTAATATAATATATTATGTTTATATTTCTTTATGTTATTTTAACTGCGAAAACATCATAGACAAACAAATCAAACTGAAATCTTAATATTACATTTTCCACACTATAATTTAAAAAATAAAACATAAAATTTATAAATACTCACGCAAAAGACACCCAGTCCCTATAATGGAAGGCGGTAATCAAGTATCTCAGCCGTATAACCTGCCTCTCTTCAAATATCAACGCTTTCACCTTGTTATCTTCAAAGTCGTTCAAGAATGCGTTCGCGTTACTATCGTCTAAGTTCTGTATCATTTTGTATGGGAACTTCCATCGGATGTACTCTGAGAAAAATAATGCCCATTAGTTGTTAAATAAATAATGTGTGTATTTTCAATTTTTAAAGTGAAATTTCTTTAGGCGCGTTGAGAGTAAAATTTCAAGGTCGCGACATATCTATACCGTCGCGTCAAGGCGACGATTTTGGTATCTTTGAATCTTGCCAAAGAAGTTGCACTTCTGGCACGCGCTCTTTTTATATCTCTTATCTTCCTTTTCTGATAAAATTACTGAAGTTTGTCCTCCAATCAATTGTATTTTAAATCCATACTAATATTATAAATTCGAAAGTAACTCTGTCTGTTACTCAATCACGCCTAAACTACTAAACCAATTTGCATGAAATTTGGTATGGAGATATTTTGATACCCGAGAAAGGACATAGGCTACCTTTTCGAAATATGTACCACGGGCGAAGCCGGGCCGCTAGTAAAGAATAATACAATCATTGAAACAAAAAGTGCCAAAAAAAAGCAATTGTCAATCTTCATTACAAAGTATTATTCTGTTTTTTCATGATATTTTCACTAATGATACTACATACCCAAAACCTTCGGCAGCGAGGCCAGACTCTCCTTATATATATAGATCTGTTTATCCAGTACAAACGTCAAGCACGGTACACCATGCACACCGATCCTCCTTGCTAGACTCGCTTCATGCCCAGCATGGACTGTTGCCAACGTTATGCCGAGTGGCTGCAGGGCTTCCACCAGCTTCCTCCATGATGACGCTGATCGGACACAGTCAAAACACCAGTCCGTGTAGAAGAGAACTAGAGCCGGTGTGTGGATGCTCTTCTCTAGTATGTTGTTCTCAAAATGCCTGGAAGTAGCGGATTATTTTTATTAAATGAATGTATAAAGTCATCTGGATATTAAGTGTACCATAAAAATCATGAATAATTTTGTTTATTAACTAGTTTTTTAATCTTTCCTTTTTAAAATAATGGCATAGATAGGTTAAGGTTAATTGCAGAATTATAAAAGGATATATAATCTAAAAACATACGAGTGGCTCGTCAATGAAAATTGTTTGAGAGCAGAAAAAGTTGCTTAAATGAGCGAGTACCTCTATATTATATACTAAGTACATACCTGGTAGTAACAGACAGCTTATGGAATAGTGTTATATCTTGATCTTGTGTTCGGAAGTGTGCACTGAAGAAATCAAATGGATCATTGCTGAAACAAAACAATTTAATAAATCAAAATATAAAATAAATAATGTTAGTTTTAAATACAGAGACATATGAAATAATAAGCAGTAGCTCTATAGTGAAAAAAAATCTGACTATGTAATAAAAAACTAATAAAAAAAAATGTTTATGTGAAACAGAGTTCAGTTAGATACCACATTTTAAACTCAAGAACATTTCAAATAATTTGGAAAAGAAGAAAAAACATTTCAACATAAAAAATTAAACAGCAGACCAAACATAAACATACACTCAAACATGCAATGCTACTAAGAACTCCAAAAATATCTTAAAACAACAAACGTACATGAGTCATTCATTAATTGAGCGCTACTTTATGTCAATGACTAATTTATTTACAAGAAATTTAGTGAAAGCATGCCAATATAGAAAAACTATTTATTTAGTTATTTATTATTATCTATGAAAGAAGCTTAGTTAAAAAGGTTCAGTGGCTAATAATAAATCCATTTAAACCCATAAACGATTTTAAATTACTACTAGCATCCGCTTCACCGCATAGTCAAAGGAGAAACTGCATAGTGTTTGTTCACTTGCGATTTTCGAAATATTAACTTTCCTATGTGTGAATCCAAGTTACCCTCTGTGTAAAATTTAATTAAAATCTGTTCAGCAGTTTTTGCATTAAAGGGTAATAATTAATAAAAAAACTTACAAGCTTTTACATTTATACTGTTACTAGTTTACCACCCGCGGCTTCGCCTGCTTTGTCTAAAACCTAATAAATTATATACTAAAACCTTCCTCTTGAATCGCTCTATCTATTAAAAAAAACCGCATCAAAATCCGTTGCGTAGTTTTAAAGATTAGCATACAAAAGGACATAGGGACAGAGAAAGCGACTTTGTTTTATACATACTATGTAGTGATTAAGATTCCTTACAAGTACAAAAACCTTACCTAAATCGTGCATACTGGCTATAATCATGCCTCTGTTTATACATGTGATCATCTTCATTAGTTATGCCGTAGAGGTCATATGCTTGTCTCCGTTCTGTGTCTGATAGTAATTCATACGCTTGCTTGATCTCAACGAAGCGGGACTCGGCATTTGGATCTTCATTTTTATCTGGATGCCTTTAAATGAATTTTTTTTTATAATAATACCATTTTTAATTATATAAAGTAGAAGGGAATGTGTACATTTCTATCGTTTGAATAAGAAATAAATGTAGATGAAATAAATTAATGTTCTGGGAGAACATCAGTCTGTAGTTGGAATTTAGTGATCTAATAAATCGGTTATTATTAAAAATGGGGGCAATAATTAGGCAAATTTGTTTTATATAAAATATAGTGATGCAACGAATACTACTTTTACGAATACGAATACGAATACGAATATCAAACCTACTATTCGGCGAATACGAATACGAATACGAATATCTCGCCTTGGTTATAAAAGACTTATTTATTTAAGGAATGTTTACTCTTATAATAATTAAAATTTACAATAGGCAAATTTTTGTTTAAAAAACATAAAATTCGTAGATTTTCTGGTTTTAGGCGATTTTTTTTTTCAGTCTGGATGTTTCCAGCCGTTGAATAAAAGTCTTTCCGAAGTGACTGTACATGGCTTCAGTGAAAAATATTTTTGGGCGAGTTTTTTCTGACTTGGAAAATGGACATCTTCTCGCCAAAAGGCCAGTGGATCAGCAGTCTCTGCTCTGCACACGTCATATTTTTACGCGCGATTTTTAAATCTGTAGTAAATAGAGTTGCGTACAAAAATATTCGTTTTTAAATATTCGTATATTCGCCGAATACGAATATTCGTATTCGTATTCGTTGCATCACTAATAAAATAACAAGAAATTACATAAAAATGATTTTATAACACAAAATAAGGAATGTGGTCTGGATTTGTAACACAATAGTTAAAAGGTAATGACACTAGAATATATTTGAGACTAGTATTGAATCTAGATTCTAGAATTAATTTAGCACTAACAAATCAAATAATGCAAAATTACATTATGAAATAACAAGTCAATTTAATTGAATTACATTCTACAAAGAATAAAACTTTGGGTAGATTTAAACGCATTATAAAAATTTATTTTCATTAAGTTCTAAGGAAAAAATATAATAAGATATACCTAATATTTTCTAAATATGTCAACAACAAATTAATGTTAAACATTAAACTTACTGTCTATCTTAAATTATTTAAAGTCGTTTATGACGACCAATTAATTAATGTGGAGATATAATAAAGAAGTTAATGAATCGAGAAGTAAATATGCCATGCGACGTACCATTCTTTAGCGAGTTGCCTATATGCTTTACGAATTTCGGAGAAGGTGGCCCTGCGATGTATTCCCAATATTTTATACGGGTCACCTATCTTCTGGGCTATGATAAAGGGGCACAATAACAGCACCAACACCATGCACAGCCATCGCCCTTTCCAACTCTTGCCTATCCATTGCATATTACTAAACTTCTATCAATCACAGAAACGGAACCTTTGCACTATTCATAAAACGGTTTTCATACCGCATTCATGAGTTCCATGACAAAAAACATTAGTAATGATTGCAGTAGAACAATTTTATGAATCTCTTATCACTCATTCGTCCTAAAATAGAACGAGATGGCTGAAGAGTCGCGAATTCGGGAAAATCTCGGAAAAACTGAAAATTACAAAACGTCAATCAAATAGCTTTTATGAAACAGATTATTTAGACATAAACGATCCAGAGACTAATAATTATGTCAAACTGACTTTAAACACTTAGGCTAAATCATTGGGCTAAATAGTAAATGTTATTGTCAGTTGTAGTAATTAAAGTTTAGCAAAGTTCTACGATTTAAATTTAAAATAGAAAATTTTTATATTTGAAAACAAATTGGTAGGTATCTAGAGATAATTTGTCAAAATGACCGGTATCTTAACATCATACCACATCCATTAACGTCATATCGACGTTGCAGAAGCTGTCGGAAATCCCAATGTCAAACTTCGAAGTTTCAAATTCAAATTCAAACTTCAAAGTCCATTCCAATTTAAGAAACCATAAGAAACCTAGAAACTTATTGATAGCACAGTGTGTATTAAAATTGTTATTAGGTATTTAAAATTATTAATTTAACATACGTGATATTAAAAACTTAGTAGTTAAGTTTAAGTGATAACTTTTGTTATTTATTTTTACATTGGAAAGTTATAAATGTAAGTATTTTCCTTATTTGCTACTCAGTACTGCGATATTCATTTGTACGACAGGATAAATATAATAATAATTAACCTGTTGACTATATATTCATGGTCAGCTATATGTTACCTGATCCTTGGAATAGATCAGCGAATTATTCAAACTTAGAATTTTATTCAGAATTTAATGTAATGCACGATGTTTTATTACAAGTGATCTAGGTTTCAGTATTATATTACAGCAATAAGTACTTAATTCCCCCGCCATCTCTCTCTAGGCAATCAATGATAGACTGGTTAAAGACTGCACTGTATCATTTTTGTTTCATTGAAGTCAGTTACACAATATTATACCTTGCCACTAAGTAATGATGAAATTTTGATCCTTGTTGTGTTATACATAATATATCCATAATAATATTGTAAATGGGAAAGTTTATCTGTCCGTAGGTTACAAAACAGCACTCATTTCTATTATAATACTTATGATGTTTAATTACATGTAGTTGCATTTAAAAAATAATAATGTAAATGACCTCCAAGTGTCATTTGAATAGACCAGCAAACTTTGTGTTATGTCTTATAAAAGTTCAGTAAGGAAAAACAGATCAAAGGTAGACTCAGAAAACTGAACTGGGGCCATATTGAGACCTTATTAGCAGACAACTTATGCCGTGAATTGAACTGACTGGCAAATTCATATGATACCATAATTAACCATGGCTAGTTAATGCGATCATAATATTAATTTGCCAGTCAGTTCCATACTTAAATTCACGGCGTAAACTGTCTGGGAATATGAGGTATAATAGTGAGAGAGTCTACACAGGATCTGTTTTTCTTCACTGAACTTGAAAAGACATTACACAAAGTAATAATGCTCAAATGCTGCTGAATAAACAAGTCTGTGTTTGATATTTGTTTATAATGTATAAAACTTTAAACTATGATAATGAGTCTTGTATTGAAGTTCGTAAATTATATCAGCACCTGTGCACACATAATATATTCAGCTTTTATAATTATAGATTTAGATAAGATAAACTTATGAAATTATTGTCTCATTACCAATCCTTGATAATAATTGCAATTTGTGATAACATCAGATAAAGGTTAGCGTGATACTAGATTTTTAATAATAGTCTGGGCAACTTTGGTTATCAGCCTTGAATATTATTTACCTAATTAATGTTGTTGAATATTAATATTTAATGTTTCATACAATATTGTGTGCATTTCTAGTAGCACATGATGTTTTTCATATTACTTACCTATCTTTCTAGTTAAGTATATTAATCGAAATCATACTTGTTAAAAATATTGGAGCAGTGGCGTAGCTATCATATGGCCAGGTGGTGCAGTGCACCAGGGCCCCGGAGCTCAGGGGGCCCTCAAACCTCAGCTTTGAAAAAAAAATTTTAAATATATTTTTTTAAGTAAATAAAAAAAAAATCTTGTGAGCAGGCTCGAGCCATTTTTTTATTTTTTTTTTTCAAATCAACAATTATAGAACTCCTTATTCAACACTTCCAACCTTGTTTCCAACACATGCGCCAAGCGTCCTCGATAGGCATGTGCTGTTTGTTATCGTAAGTTCGGTTATTTGGTAGTTTTGATGAGTACGCCCGTAGTACATTGGATCAGCGATAAGCTCACGTGCTTGACGGTAGTGAGACCAATTCGCCTACCAAATCAACTTTTTAATGAAACTTTAATTCGATCTTGCCTTGCATGAGTTCTCATTTATGATATTTGTGGCGATGTTTTCAACTTTCTGGGGTCTGGGACGTACTACAATAGTTGACGCTAGTTGTGACTTGTGTCGCTGACTGTTGTAATTCGTAATTCCCTACTACCAGCCTTATTTCATCAAGTATCACCACTATCACCACTAATGCTAATGATTTCTATTCCGCACATCCATCCATCTGGCACCAAATTCTGCTAGAACTCATTTTCGCTAAAAAAATTTCCGATGACAAAATGTGTATTCGATACCGGTTGCAGCACAACGGTAACCGTATAATCTATGATAGCTCTCAACATGATCGACAACAAAAAACAAACAACGTTATTCTAAACTCAAATTCAAATTTACAAATGAGCTACTTCACGGAAAAAAGAAACAGTAAATATCGCAGTGTAAACTGCTTAAACAACGGGGTACCCACTTCATTTTACAGTGGAACAGAGAATTTTCCTGTCCAAACTGAGATTTTAACAGTTACACTGGATTGTTTACAGTTCGATACTTTTGAAGGCAAATATAAGTTCAAACTACGCGGAAAGAGGGGAGGAGGAGGGCCCGATTCTTTCCCTATGCACCAGGGCCCTTGTCCTCCTAGCTACGCCACTGTATTGGAGGAGTTAGTTATGAAAATAATATACTAGTGATAGTTAGAAGAAATTTTAATATCTAAATGGCAACAGTGAAAAATCATAATTTGTCATATTATCTGTATTTTTTCATAATGGGTCCAACGAAAAAATTCCTCATATTTCTAGAAGTCAAAAAAAAAATATCATCAAGGATTTTGCAACACATAATTCTAAGCATTATTCGCTTAATTTGATTAGTACAGAGTACTGAGTTACTAGTACAGAGAAACTGATCGAAAAAAAAACGTACAGTCTATTCGGAAAATTTTAAACAATAAAAAAAAAGATCATATGGCGGGATTCGGGAACCGCGGTATTCGAATTTCGAACCCGCGTTTCCAGACTGTACGATATTAAAAAAATCATATAAATAGAAAAATATAAATAGGTTTGTAAATAATTATCAAAGTTTGCTATATCTTATCACTATGTTATCTATTACCTAGTAAAAGGTATGAAGTAATGAGATACGAGTAATTTAATATGATAAAAAGTGGTTACGTAATATCGCTCTTAGAAGTATGTACCTATTTATTTGAAAGTAATTATAGATTACAACTGTGTCATTAGATTGCATTTTCGTTTTTGCTGCGATATGCAATGAATTGAGTATTGACGTATTTACCTACATATTTTTATTAATGTTATGTAATTTTTAATACAACGTCATGACCTCCATTTCCGAACCGCTGAACGGATTTCTATGAATTTATTTTATATGGCAAGAAAAATAATTAATCGAAATGAGTACCTAACGTTACTTTGCGTTAAACCTCGTTGAAATGCTTAGAAAAATTTTCTTGGAGGTCAAATATAAATCGAAAAACAAAAGAAGAACACGAGAGAACGAGAGGATACGCGCGGCACAACTATAGCTTTTGCATAATTTGTGCAATGTTTTTAGGGATTTATACCTAGGTAGTACACTGACGGCGCGGGCGGTACACCTTATATAGTATCAAACTAGCAGAGCCCCGCGATTTTACCCGCGCGTAGTGCTCAGTTCCTGTTGGTCTTAGCGTGATGAAATATAGCCTATAGCCTTCCTCGATAAATGGGCTATCTAACACCGAAGGACCAGTAGTTTCTGAGATTAGCGCGTTCAAACAAACAAACAAACTCTACAGCTTTATAATATGTAGACCGTATTAATTAAGTAAAGATTCTAAAGTACGGTTATAATTATTTGTTCATTGCAATCACGGAGACCGCCAAGTTTCGTCTTTCGTGGCACGTATTGTTGTATTCACTCACTTCCTGTTTTAGTCCTTGATATAGTCCTCATGATGAGGTTTAATAGAAGATAAATACAAAACAACAACGTCATCTCGTATGTAATAATAACAAATCACAGCATTGAATCACAGTGGGTGTGTTTGTGACGCACTCAGGTCAATTTGTATCAATTTGCTTCAATGAATAAGGAAGAGATTGAATATTACGGTTACCTCGATGCTAAGTGGTGTTTTTGATCTGCTAGAGAGAAGGCGAATTTTAGAAGACTAGCTTTTAACCCCCGTATTGATCTTTTCACGTATATGTATAGTATTAGATATAATATCTGTGGATTTACGAAGCATTTTTCAGTTTATCCAATACATAGGTAATTCAAATTCAAATTCGAAATTCATAGGTAATTTGTGATTAAAACTGAACTCGAGGGTCACGAATAAGGTGTTTTAAACTCGATTTTGATGTAATATCTCCTGTTGTGATAAATTATTACTATTCGATACATTTTGTAATAATTACTAATAACATCCAAATTAAAGAAATACAGGTAATAATATAGCTTTTGGTTTTTTTTTATAAAATTGCAATATATTTAAAACATTGATACCAGAACCTACCTATATTTCATCAATAATTTAATCGAAAAAAAAACAAATTACCAACTAGTATTTACTTAGTTAATTATTTTCACCAAACTTTCAATAAAAATTCCAAGTTAAAACTTGTTTTAGTATTTATATTTATGAGTTTTATGCCAATGCTTCTCAGTTTAAATATTCGATAGCATTATTGCCTATTATCGCCTTATGGCGACACACAATTTTTTTCCCTCATACAATTCCTACTTATTGTTCTAGAAAGCAAGATGGAGGCGCTATCAAATGCTCTACAGCCGTACAAGTCGATCGTGGGCACGGTGGCCGCGGTCGTGACGATCGGCCAAATGTTCTCCGGTTCGTTCCTATGCTATGACATATACAAACAGAAGAACACAAAGGGTATCGGTATCATGCCGTTCGCTGGTGGTTTGATTATGTAAGTACTATGCATATTGGATGGCTTATACAGGGTGTCCCAAAAAGTAGTGATATACTGAAGCTGGGAGGTAGAGGACCTAGAGGGTTTTCCGAAAGTAGAGGGTTTCGTTTTTTTGACGTGAAAACTTCTTTAGCGGCGTTGGGTATAAAATCTTAAACTCGCGTCAGGACACGTGGCCTGATCGAAAAAGCGTAAGACGGATGTTTTTTTTTTAGCCCTTATATTCCATGCGTAAGACGGATACCATTCCAAAATATCAAACATGCTGAACGTTAATAATCAAGTTTTCACTTCTGCCGGCACTCCCGGAGTGCAACCCGTCTTTTTTTTTCAATTTTTTCACCTATCGCTGAGTAGTTATTTCGTGGAAAAGTGAAGAAATTTTTGTTTATTTTGCAAAAATAGAAACAAATATGCGAAATATTTTAAGTGTTAAGACAAACAGACATATAGTGCAAGAGACAATTAACGTTCCTAACGTGTCCGACAATATTTCAAGGTTTTAGCGTGTAATTATAAACACAAAAACTGAAATTGAGATGAATCGTTTACTCTTTGCGCGTTCTATGTTTACAATTAGTAACTATTTGCCCAAAGATATTATGTCAATGCAAACAAATAACATTTAAATTCTCATAGCTAGGTACACCAGTTACTGTATATTTAAAACTTCGTATAAACAGAATTAGGTATTTCGAAAAGATCCCACATTAATTACAGTAAGGTAAGGTGCATTAGGGTAATTTCGGATGACTGGATAAATGTAATAACGTTAAATTAGTACGTAACTATAATTGAATAATATTGTTATCAAACACGTTTATTTTCATGCGATGCCTTCACGATACTCTCAATAAAACGTATTCACAATTTTCCGAATTACCCGACATCCGGAATTCCTTGAATGCATATAATATATCAATTTTATTACTCCCTATTCTCTCGTATAAGAAAATTCATCTTAGATCAAAACGCGACTGCTTTCCATCTTTTCCATACCTACGTTAAACAAAACCCGACCCCTTTCAACACCTACCATCCCAAAGAATACAATAGCAAGACCATCTCAATTTCTTCTTACAGGAGCGTACTCAACTTGAAATACGGTTTCATTCTCCGCGACGACACGATGATCCAAGTGAACTTTTTCGGTCTAGCCCTTAACATCATCTACCTGATGATATTCTTCAACTATTCGACCCAGAAGGGCCAAGTCTGGTTCCAAATTGGGTTATCTGGTGTGATCTCTGCTGTGTTGGTGGCATACGCGGAGTATGAAGACCCCAATCTTGTGGCTAATCGCTTTGGAGCGATTATAACTGCGTTCATGTTCTATCTGATCTCGTCGCCTTTGCTTGGTTTGGTGAGTGTAACTTTGTCTTTTTATTCTGATAACGTGTTATAATATAATAATATGTAGAGTAGTGTTTGTGTTTGTATGGTATTGGTATAGAGTAAGGCCTTTTGTACACCTACTTTGCCGTGAAATTTTAGGGTTAATTTTAGAAAAACGGTATGTGTGCAAGATGCCTTATAGTAGTCGATTTATATGGTTTTTGGTATATGCGAAAGTAGGCGAAATTTTGAAAATATGTGAATGGATGAACTTCAGAAGATCCTTTATAATACGAACTATAGATGATATATAGGTATTAATTTTAGGCTTAGACTTAATTAGTATTCATATTGCAACAACTATCAGCTAAGTATAAATTGAAACAACAGTATAAATTGATGCATTTAACACACACTTTTCAGCCAAAGTGGTTCAGTAGTTTTTAGGAAAAAATAATAAACATATTTTACACTTGCTGCACACCGTGGTTCCACACGCGTGGCTCCGCTTCTGTTGGTCTTAGTGTGATAATATATTATAGCCTATAGCCTTCCTCAATAAATTGACTATCTAACTAAAATAATTTTTCAAATCAGACCAGTAGTTCCTGAGATTAGCGCGTTCAAACAAACAAACAAACTCTTCAGCTTTATAATAAACAAAGCATGAAAAGGGCAAGCCACTAATATTCCACTTCGTCTAAATTTAGCTCACATTATCTTCTTCCATCTATTTATACTATCATTGGCTTATCTAGATATAATGAGACGTTTTTCAGTGAAACAGTATTATCAGTATATAATATATAATTTTATAAAATTTCCGGTAATTTGTAAGGATTAGTTTATAAAACATATAAAAAATTTGGTATATATACTTACTTTTCCACTTAACGGTAGCATGTGTAAAATATAGTGTTCTAAGATAAGATTATTTAAAATATTGTATAGGAAGATAAGAAGAAATATTTATAAAAAGTGATAACTGCGTTAAAAACAACCGACTTCAAACTTGCACTTGCAACATTTACAAATACAGACAAAAATGCTCATAAAATAAAAACTACTGGGCCTATCCGAATAAAATTTTTATGGGACCAATTCGACACCATCCCGCATCGAACAAAAAAAGAATCACGTAAATCGGTTCAGAAACCTCAGAGTAATCGGTGTACATACATTTAAAAAAACATACCGGCCGAATTGATAACCTCCTCCTTTTTTTGAAGTCGGTTAAAAACACCTGGTCTCGCTATCGCCCAAGCAGATTATTATATTAAATATTACTATGTAATAGCATAGACTTGACGACTATTTACCCACTATTAAAAAAAGGACTTGATCAAACTGAATTTATTTCAGTGAACACAAATAATACAGTATTGAAATTTCAATTTTTATCCATTAGTTTCAGAAATTTTCAATCAAAGAATTATATTATCATATAATTTTATTTAAAGTTTATGTATTACGTTTGTATACTTATTTATAATGTATTCTATGCATATGCATTAAATATGTGAATACTAACTAGTAACGTCTCACTGGGCGTTTGATTAAAAGTAGCTCGCACAACATACGAGACAGAATGACTACAATGATTAATTATTTTTAATTGTAATAACTAGGTACATACATGGACTAATATACTCAAGGTACATATTAGTTTAAAATAATAATTTAGCGTACGAAAAATACTTAAAGTTTTTCTGATTATTCATCAGAAAAAAGTCACTTTAAAAAGTTCCCAAAAATATAGTTTTGTTTTGTCACTTCGTGTCGTCTTTTTTGAAAAAAGAGCGTGTGTGCCGAGTACACGTGTCAGAAGTGAAACTTCTTTGGCAGGATTCAAAGATACCAAAATCGTGTCGTCCTCCATGACGTGACGGTATTGCCATGTCGCGATCTTGAAATTTTCTCTCAACGCGCCTAAAGAAGTTTCACTTCAAAGATCTTTTTTTTAACATAAGTAATAACATATGTGTTTGTTTTCCAGAAAACAATAATCAAGAACAAGAGCACAGCCGGTATGCCGTTCCCCATCATCTTCTCTGGCTCGATCGTGACTTTCATGTGGCTGCTGTATGGCATCATCTTGAATAACTCCATTTTGGTGGTAAGTGCTTATAATGGCCTGATCGCTCAGTGGTTGGTGGTGTATAGAGAGGAGGGAAGAAGGTTCAATTCTGTGGGGATATATTGCGGATGTGGTTAACTCTTTTTGTTACATAGTGTTATTGCTAAATATCCCTAAATTGCCTCATAAGTGAAAACTACTTTTACAATTTGTACAGCAGTTTGACAAAAAATTATATAGTAAAAACAATGATTTGTTTGTCTGTCTGAAAAATGTATACAGGCTTTATAATTATACTAGATGCTCCGCGCGGTTTCACCCCCGTGGCTCCATTCCTGTTGGTCGTAGCGTGATGATATATTGCCTTTAGCCTTCCTCGATAAATGAGCTATCTAACACAGAAAGAATTTTTCAAATCGGACCAGTAGTTCCCGAGATTAGCGCGTTCAAACAAACAAACAAACTCTTCAGCTTTATAATATTAGTATAGATATAGCATCATGCTTCTACCCATAGGAGTAGAGCAGTAGTATCAGAAGGGAGTATAGTACGGTTCAAACTTAATGGCGGCTCGGAAAATCGTACGATCCGATGCGCAGAAAACAATTTTAGTTATTAGCGGGACGTGCACCCGCACTCGCACCTGCACCTAACTTCCGAACCGCCATAAAGTTTGAATCGAATTATACTACTACTGATACTACCCGCAATGAAAAATATTGCAAAGGCGGGAAAACATCCATAAGCGAGTGAAATTGCGAGGCACTGCACAGTTTATTTATAAAAAAAAAATATCTTGAAGACTAAAAATACCTAACGAATCTTTTTTACCAAGTTTTTTGTCACAACAATTAAACACACACTGTAGCAAATATTTATTAATTGTCTATTTTTTATTTTATTTTTTCAGCTCCAAAACTCAGTTGCATTCGCTCTTTGTGCCGCCCAGTTATCATTATTCGTTATTTACCCTTCAAAGCCGAAAGGAGAGAAGAAAAAAGCGAAAAAGACAAATTAATGTACAAAGTTGATTAACAATAATTTTTATTTGTAATATATTTTATGTATGAAGACTTCGCGAAAGCCAAGCCAAAGGACACATATTATTTTTATTAGAACTATTTTTGACAAGCTTTTTGCTTAGCTTTCGCGATTTGAAATAGCATTTTTATTCCCTTTACGGGTTTTGTATTAAATATAAATAAGATAATAGGTTCAGTGTTTTTCTGCCAACAGTTCCTATGTTTTATTTTGTCAATAGCTTTTTGATAAATGTTTGTATGTGTACAAAGATTTTTTTAAATATAGCAGACTTAAGTTTTATTATCTATGAGAAGTGAATTGAACTTGCCATTCATGAATTTATTATTCGTCTTGCAATTTTTAGACATTTGTGAAAATGTCAAATGAAAAAAATGTCCATTGAAAATCAATGTCATTTGTCAATTGACGTAGAATTTGCTAGCAATGTGTATCTGTATTGTTATAACTAAATTATTTATATTGAAAAAATGGTGCTGGCAATGTTAAAAAAAAAAAAACAAATTTCGAATATAACTCGAAAATTTTGAATTTAGAATTTCGAATACGATTCGATAAAATGTCCATACAGCACAACACTAGATAGTAAGTGTACATTCCTGTTTTTAACATATCTTTTTGGCGAGATTTTGTATAAGTACTCAATTAATGTGTACTATGATTTATGAATTATATAGACTCTGCTATGAAATTACATGAGAACAACTGTGTTATTAAAGATTAACCATAAAAATTACGCCTTTTATTTACCGCCAAATACTTAATAATTTACAAAAAAATTGCAAGTTTATGATTGCAAAGAGTTGGATAATTTCTGCAAAGTTAAACAAAACTCAATATTTTTTGTGTTTTACAATCTTCTCTGCAAACCTATTTGGCACATCTCGGCGTCATTCAAAAACAAACTGCAATCTTTCTGTCTACCTTAGATGATTACATTAGATGATACCTATACTACTACTACTAACTATAGGGGGTAGTCTTAAACCTCACCACGTATCACCAAGGGGGAGGGGGGGTCAAAAAATACCAAAAAAAGCTTCACGTGATTAATGGATGGCCCCTAATTTCGATTTCTTCTGATTTCTTATATTTTTCATATCAAGTAGGTATAAGTACCTATTTCTAGTTTCTATATACAAATAATATTTCAAAAAAGAACACAACAAAATTTTAAGAGCTCAGATCAAGGCTCAGATCGACGAGCATAGATTTACCGATTTTTTTAAAAATCAAAAATTATTTACTTATCGATAACAAAATATAAGAGAATTAATAATGTTTTATTTAGATTAATATAATTATAATGTACTATGTTGTTTAATGTAATACATAGTTTTAATGCGATAAAACATGAACACAGTGGTAAATGCATTTGTAATAATATTTCTATATTAATTATTAAGCAACTGGAAATTTTTATCTTTTTGATATTACTTAGTAAGTAATTAATAAGGTTTAAAGACATTTATTCCCATTAAGACATAAAGTCACTTACATGAGAAACTTAAATTTTAAACATAGGTATTTATAAAAAATATCATTCGTTAGATAAAAATTTAGAGTAAGTTACATACTATAAACATAAGTTTAGGTTAGGTACTCATTCATTGCATTCAAAGTTTGAGCGTGTGGTCTTCCAGGATGTGTTTCGCTAATTGTTTTTTGAATACAATGAATGAGTTTACACTTTTTAATTTGCTTGGCAATCCGTTATAGAAACGTGCTCCTTCGTATGTTGCCGTTCGCCTTCCATAATTCGTTCGGATCTTCGGGAGGGCAAGATAGCTAGCTCGTCTATTAGGATAGTGGCGATTTGATGTTGAGAATATTATATTTGTATTTATGTTTTTATGTAGCGCTTTGTGGATGAACATACACGTATTATAAAAGTATAATTGTTTTAAATTCATTATTTTAGTATCGTCGTAGATTTTATTTGTAGAAGTTAAAAAAGGATATTAAATTATTATTTTAATATGTAAATTAATAAATGTACAAACCTGTAAACGATAATAGTGAAGTACTCTGTACCTACTTGTAAGAATTTTGAGTTCCTGCCATAAACTCGGCATCATTTTTCCTTTATACATTGTAAAATTTACAATAAATATATTTTTGTGCACTGTTCACAGTACCTTTACCTAGTAGCCTTTTGTATTTGCAAGTAAGTATTCTTTGTATTTAGCATGTACCTACTCTTGTTCATATTTGGATATTTCTCAAATCTGAAGAGGATTCATAGAATTAACTTAATAAGATACCCAGTTATGGATCAATTAAAAAAAACATTTTGTGCAGTCTTATTTAAGGACTAGCTTCCGCCCGCGACTCCGTCCGCGCGGATGTCGGTTTTCGCGTGGATGGTTTATTTCTCCATTTTGATTCTACAGAACAACGTCTATGGATAGAACTGAAAAATTAAGATTTTTTTCTACGTATTTTTCCAGGATAAAAAGTATCCTATTTTACGCCCAGGATAATAAGGTATACCTAATTATACCAAGTTTCATCGAAATCGAACCGTTAGTTTTCACGTGATGTCTTCACATACAGACAGACAGACAGACACAAAAAAAATTTTAATCACATATTTGGGTTCGGTATCGATCCAGTAACACCCTTGCTATTTATTTTTTCAATATTTCAAATGTACAGAATTGACCCTTCTACAGATTTATTATATGTACAGATTTGTTCTTCCTAAAAAGGAAGATACAAGGGTCAAAGTCATTTCATTAACAAGTGATAACTGCGTTAAAAACAACCGACTTCAAACTTGCACTTGCAAAATTTACAAATACCTACAGACAAAAATGCTCATAAAATAAAAACTACTGGGCCTATCCGAATAAAATTTTTATGGGACCAATTCGACACCATCCCGCATCGAACAAAAAAAGAATCACGTAAATCGGTTCAGAAACCTCGGAGTAATCGGTGTACATACATAAAAAAAAAAAAAATATACCGGCCGAATTGATAACCTCCTCCTTTTTTTTGAAGTCGGTTAAAAATTAGCCGTTAGCGCATGATAGGTAACTGCAAAAAATGATATCAGTTTTTACAAATTACTTAGCACTTTGATGTTGCAATAGACCTTGGACGGAGTCATTATATTGCCAGAACTAAGGCAACATAGTGCTGTATTGAGAATAAAAATAAAACTGTATTTGTATAAATGTAAATAGTGACTTATGTTAGTTATATGCGAAGTTAAATAGACAGTGTTTTTATTGCACTTAAAAATTATTGTTGAAATGTGTAGTGCAAGACGAAAAAGGAAATTCTTATATTATTGACAAAAAAAAAATAATCGGTAAACGATTCAAGAATAGGTAGAACGATTGGAGAGTTTATAGGTAGGTACCACCGAGGCTTAACTTTGTGAGATTATGAGATAGGTAAAAAAAAATGTGTGCCTGTAGACCGTACTAGCGTACACACGTAAGAAGTGCAACTTCTTTATGACGTTATTTTTCTAAAAATAATTAACTAGTTATATGCAACTTTACAGAAATACGTCGAATCACGCGTGGTAGGGATAAAAAAAAGATGGCGCGTAACGGAAAAATGTCACGCGTAACGGAAAAATGTCACGCGTAACGAAAAAATGTTACACTAAATTTTTTTCCAACCCCGATAAAGAAGTTTCACTTCAAAAACCTACAGTAATAAAATAAAAACAAAAAAATGTGTGTGTACTAGTGTACACACGTAAGAAGTGAAACTTCTTTATGACTTTATTTTTGAAAAAATAATTTATTATTTGCAACTTTACCGAAATACGTCGAATCACGCGTGGTAGGGATAAGAAAAAGATGACGCGTAACGGATAAATGTCACGCGTAACCAAAAAATGTTACACTAAATTTTTTTCCAACCCCGATAAAGAAGTTTCACTTCAAAAAAACCTTAGACAACTACATAATATTTGCATTTATTAATTAGGTACCTACTACCTACCTTCTGTAACTATGACTATGTACTTACTTATGATCTTTAACTGATAATACATAATTAATTAATTGATAATGATTCATCACTACAATATTCTCAAAATTGCTAAACCGAGAATTGTGTTTTTAAGACTGAAGAAAACTCAGGGACTGCCGCGGTAAAGCTATTGCATAGCATGCCTCCAAGCCACACCTCCGCCGAGCCCGTCGGAGTGTGGAGCGTGAGGTTTTTTCGTTACGGAATTTCTCGCTTCGGTCCCCGCGCTCAAGGCCCGCGATACACACTTACTATGCAATAGATTAAAAAAAACGTAGAAACAAAAAAAAATGTTCAAAAACCATGGGTTTTTCATTTAAATAGGTATGGAAAGCGAAAGGCCTGTGTGAAACACTATGAAAATAACACAGTGTCTAGAGTTTAAAATTGTGTAAACCGTAATGTGATTCACATAATATTATCAACATACGTTTGATAGAAGATAAAATTTGTATCGGAGACTAAGATTATGCAGAATGAGTCATTATCGATCGAGGCGATACACATAATAATTGCGGTATCTATCTACCTATTGGTATCTATCTATTGTAAGTATTTATCTATTGGTATATATCTTGATACCAATAACTATTTGATTTCATTCGAATCGTTAAGTTAAAAACAGCTATACGTGTTTTGCAAAAACAATTACTTATTAAAAAAAAATAGTGTCAATTTTTAAATTTGTCCAGGTTCGCCAATTTCCCGCACAAAATGGAAGCTCTATCGAATCTTTTACAACCCTACAAGCATATTGTGGCTAAAATGGCAGAAACCGTGACAATGCTGCAAATGTTTTCTGGTGTATTTATGTGCTGGGATATCTATAAAAAGAAGAGTACTAAGGGAACTGATGTTATGGCGTTCCTCATAGGACTAATAATGTGAGTACATTTTTCTACCAATTTATGAAGATAAAAGTTACGCTACTGTGAAATTTTCGTCTTCGAAGTCAAAATTATTTTGAATGTATTTGAATGATCTTTTGTTATTTTTACAGTTCATTGTTAGGAAATTAGCCAATAGGAGTCTAATCATGGCATTTTTAAATTAACGAACTACACTTTTATATTAAAAATCATGACTCATTTTTGGGAATTAAAGAAATAAATAATGACTTATTAGTACTTAAATCTACCTTAAATTTTATATCCTGATTCGTCTAAAGTTCTGTCAAAAAATGTAAAATAGGCTAACAGGTATCGGTATGAACTTTTTTGCTAACTCTTCCTAATTTTCTCATATTTTCCGTTTACAGAGGAGTTCTCCAATTGAACTATGGGTTGGTTCTCAAAGACCCATCAATGGTGCAAGTGAATTTCTTCGGCTTATTGTTAAACATTGGATATCTTTCTGTATTCGTGAAGTATGAAAGGAACCCGGGTCCTATGTGGAAGAAAATTGGTATTGCTTGTGCTATAAGTGTTACTGTGATCACTTATTGCCAGCTGGAGAACCCTGAACTGGTGGGCCACAGATTCGGCTTATTCATGATGGCTTTCATGATGTTCATAATCGGACAATCGTTGTATGGTTTGGTGAGTATGGTTTATGTGAAACTGAACGTAATCTTAGGTACACTGCATTAGAAGTTAGAACTTTGGCGAGATTCATTTAGCGTGTTTATTTGCAGTTTAAGAAATTTTCATTGGGGCGAAAAGACCGGCTACCCTAATATCTAGTTCCTTCTAGATATTAGGATAGCCGGTCTTTTATCTCCTGCTAGAAAGTGGTCGTAGACCTTTAGATAAATAGAGGATTCTTGTGCTTATAATACTAAAGATAAAGCAGTAAAGATATTATGAAAATTGCCTGTCTTCTGCGTGTGATGAGAACAAGATTAGATTTAGATTGTGTATTTTTTTAACATAACTAAGTACTAATAGACGGAAATCCCTATGAGATAAAATATTATATTCACAGACAAAATTTATCTAATCTATAAACTGTTCATAAAAAAGTGATGGTAGACTGATGATATTATTAATAATTTTATAAACAAAAATGGCTTGTAACTCTAAAATCTAAAAATAAGTATATGTACTTAGTTTTACTGACACTAGAATAAGTACCTACTACTAACAAGCTGCCTGATATAAATAAATAAATAAATAGTTATAAAACTAAGTTTTTGTGTCGAGAGAAATACATAAGCAGATCAAAACTGTAGTTGCGATTTTTTTTAACTTTGTCTTCACAATTTATATTTTTAAACGATGCACGATCTTTTGAAGGCAAATAATAAATTCAGAAATTGTTTCCATAAAAAAGGCGAAATTCGCGTTCTCTAGGTTATGAAAGGTAAAAAGTTACAAGCTAAAAGTTTACTGCCAAAAAGATGAGCAACCTTCTATTCTGTGCACAAGACCATAATATTTAATATCTAGACAAACCAATTTCTGTACGTTCACCTCGTTCCCAAGTTGCTGTTTGCGTGAAAAGCGTATGGGAATTGGGTAAATCATTTACTTATACTAATATTATAAAGCTGAAGAGTTTGTTTGTTTGTTTATATGTTTGTTTGTTTGAACGCGCTAATCTCGGGAACTACTGGTCCGATTTGAAAAATTCTTTCGGTGTTAGATAGCTCATTTACCGAGGAAGGCTGTAGGCTATATATCATCACGCTACGACTGCAGGAGTGGAGCCACGGGGGTGAAACCGCGCGGAGCAGCTCGTAAGGAGCAGCTCGAGATATATCCTAATATGAAAACTGAAAATGAAAACGTTCCGAACAGGCTGATGAGTAATTATTATTGAAATAAAATTTCTTATATCAAATTGTAGGTAGGTACATATCTACTTATGTAGATACTAACGCAGATTGTAGGTATTATATAGATATTGAAGGTACATTTCTGAATAACCGTGCCAAATGTTGTCGATTTTCCTAGAAATAATATTACCTATCAGTTTATAACATCATTAATCTATATCTATACATATAATAAAATCGTAGGAAAGTCAAAACTGTACATTGAATATTTTTTTAAAAGAATACCTGGGCCGTGATCTATAATCGATATAGAAGCCAAAAACATAGTTTTTAGAATTTTTGTCTGTTTGTCTGTTTGTCTGTTTGTCTGTTTGTCTGTTTGTCTGTATGTTTGTCCGAGCTAATCTCGAAAAGTACTGCATAGATTGACTTCAAATTTTGCATGAATATTACTAACAGGTCGGGTGAGGCTATAGGCTACATATTATCAAGCTATCATCTACGGGGGAGGAGCTGTGAACCTTTATTTTTCTTACGTATTCCGTGTATTACGACAGCGTACAATCTAAAGACTCATGTTTAAATGTTGGTTTCGAGTAAGCCATGCTATTATCTAGCTTTACAAAATAAAAACTATGTCATTTACGTAATTTGGGCAGAGAAACAGTTTAATGAATTTAGTAGTATAAAGACAAATTAGAAACAGCGCCATCTATTAAATGTTATAAAAATCAAATCAATTTACACGTTAACTATTGGAAATTAATAATCAAATGACGCATATATAAATGTTGTTTGACAATATCTAGATTGACACTATAAAAATTATGCCATTTAAGTAACTTGGGAAGAGAAACATAGCTTAAAGAATGTAAGTTGTATAATGTTAATTTTGTAACAGCGCCATCTATGAGATTTCGTAAAAATCAAATCAATTTACATGTTAACACTACTGAACACAATGTTAAAAATTAATAATTTAAATATAATTATGTTATTTATTTATTTAACTCTTTAACCCATATCTTCAGTTCCCTATAAGATATATTTCGTGTAAATAATAAACTACATTTTTTTTAAAGTGAGGGTACTTAGATGTTTATTATTTTAAGTAAAAATAGACACCATTATCTACAGTTAATCTAATGATTGTGTTCCAAAGAGTATAATAATATATTGTTGTGTTCATTAGTTACAATTTTTAAAATCTTCGTGTTTTATAAATTTACTAGCTTACCGCCCGCGGCTTCGTCCGCTTTGTCTAAAACCTAATAAATTATGTACTAAAACCTTCCTCTTGAATCAGTCTATCTATTAAAAAAACCGCATCAAAATCTGTTGCGAAGTTTTAAAGATTTAAGCATACAAAGGGACATAGGGACATAGGGACACAGAAAGCGACTTTTTTATACTATGTAGTGATATTTATAAAGCAATTGAATGCCATAAAACCAAAAATATCAAATGCAATCTTCGTGTTTTGTGAATTTTCACCATCATGCGTTCCCACAAAAGGTAAGTTGTTACTTACAGGTATTTATTGAAATGAAATGAAATGAATGATTCTTTTATTATTTTGAGGTGCATTGGGAACAGAAGTTTTTGATAAAATTTTATTTGTAAGTACTTAGCTTTTTTTATAGATTTACAGTTAACTTTTGATTTTTTTATTCAATGCTAATAAAATTATATCGCCTTTGGAAGTCGATTTCTGCTGATATTTTTACTACACCACTTGAAAATTGATGATTTGATGATAAAGACAGTAGCAGCGAGGATTAAGTGGAAATTAGTAATCATCCGCTTCGTCAATTTTTGACTGAAGTTAATGTCCAACGTCCAATGGTTCAATCATTGGAAGTATCTCAGGAAATTTTGGAGGATATTTTTCAGGAAGGAGAGGAGGGGCAGCCAACCACATATCAAACTACTACGTTTTAGTACCGAAAAAAATGTTATTGCCAAATGAAACGTAAATTTTGCACTCACAACTTTACAAGTAATGTTTTTGTTTTGCGGTTATCTGATTATAATATTAATCGTTATGGCTATCGACGTACCGACCGTACTGGGATCAGAGTAGGTACATGATATACAGTTCATCATCCAGGATTGCTTAGAGCATTTTCACACTGAAAAAGATGTTTTCTTTGAATCGTAGTTGCTTCATTTATTTATTTTTAATCATTTTAAATAATATGTTTTATATTTTATAAATATATCATTTTCATTATTTAAGTAGATAAAATAAATTATGTTACGGTTTTATAAGAAAACACATTATATTTGTTAGGCGACGGTGATTTCTTCCAGGCAAAAGAAATCATCTTCAGGATGGAATCATCCTGGATCATCTTCAGAATCATCTTCAGAATCATCTTCAGAATCATCTTCTGAATCATCTTCAGGATGGAATCATCATCATGGATCCAGATGGGGGTCAAGTGACGCGGGCCACGTACCACAAACATGCTTAGTTTGTGGTATCGAGCGCGAAAGATAGTCATCGTGTTTTTAGTAAAGTTACTATGTAAACTAACGTAATTTAATACTTAGGTAATATTCTATAATGGTGTGCTCAAACTGTTAATCTACATTTAATTTAGATTATTATTTGATACTAAGTAATGTAGAATTTAAACCACATTCATGTTTTCTTCAGATTTTAAGATTTTCTTATCAGAGTGTTCAATTTTAATGTAGTTAAATTTTATAAGAGACAATAATTAAGAAAATTTTAAAATAAAGTGTCACGTATTTTTTTTAAACAACGAATGACGAAAAACGACCTAATCGCGGACGAAGTCGCGGGCAACAGCTAGTTATTAATATTATCTCTGAACGTTTCACTAATCCATCTGATTGTTTTGTTATAAACACTTCCTATTAATTTATAATACATCAAATTTGTTGCTAATCAACTTTATATTGCACTAGAGGTCCGCCCCGGCTTCGCCCGTGGTACATATTTCGCAATAAAAGGTAGCCTATGTCTCGGGTATCAAAATATCTCCATACCAAATTTCATGCAAATTGGTTCAGTAGTTTAGGCGTGATTGAGTAACAGACAGACAGACAGAGTTACTTTCGCATTTATAATATTAAGTATGGATTTATACTTTTAAGAGTCCTTAAAAACTTAATTCTACCTATATATTTATGTTTCAAAGTTATTAAACACAAAATGTTAATAAAATCAACAACTGGGTAATGATATCAATACTTTAAAGGCAATTAAAAAGTTAACACAACTTTTTAATCAATTCATAAAATAAAAATACGTTTCAGCATTATTTTAACGTGGTTTTTACTCTCAACAAAACTTGCAAAAAACTTTCTATTCGTAAGTATTATCTAGTGGAGATACCTAGGCACATTTTTAATGTTGTGGGCTGAAGCTAAAATTATATCTATTTTCCATCACTAATAAACTTAGTAATAGATATGTAAAGATGGTATAAAATACCGTAACAATAAAGTGTATTTCGTAATTATTCATTTACAGAAAGACGTAATCAAGAACAAGTGCACGGAAGGCATGCCCTTCCCGATCATCCTATCAACCACGGTGGTTACCTTCTCCTGGTTGCTCCACAGTATCGCTATAAAGAACCAGATGCTTGTGGTAAGTTGATAAAATTAATACTGATTAGTAAAAGTATTATGATGTCGCGGTATTTCCATAAATTGTTTTTATTTTTTACTGTTATTTTCAAAGTAAGGCGTAAAACTCTTTTTTCATGTAATTTTTTTTAAACTAGGTAAGTAAGTACAATATCTTTATAAAAACAGGTTCAACTAAACATTTTTTTTAATTCCCGTCGAATTATTGCACGCACTTATGTGGATGTATTAGCTACATCGTTATTTTATAATTATTTTGTGTATAATTATTTGTGGTTTATAATAATTTATAATCCCTAAATTATGTTTGTTTTTATTTATTAAAAATAAAATATTATTTTCTTTGCAGATACAAAACTTCCTCGTCTGCTCGTTGTTCGCGTTCCAACTTTCTTTCTTCTTTATATATCCTTCAAGAAGAGAAGAGAGTAGCGAGAGTAAAGACAAAAAAGAAGATTAAGCTAACCGAACATTTTGTTAAAATAGTTTTATGTGTAAATTAGATAATTATTTATTGAATAGGTTTAAGAATAAATTAATTAATACAACAATTTGTGTTTAATTATTATTAAATTAAATTAATTAAATTAGATATTTATTTATTTTCTCAACACATTCATTGTTAATGTACAATCAACACATACATTGTTAATCTATATATCTTAATACTAACATTTGTGAGAGACTGGTGCCCGCGATAAGTACAAAATACTATTAAAGGCGAGTTTACAGAAAATAAATATGTTTTTCAATTTATCTGCGCAAGTGAATAACATCACCACTGCTAAACGGTGAAGAAAATCATCGTGAGGAAACTGACATGTCGAAGAATCAAAAGTTCGACGACATGTGACATCCGCCAACCTGCACTTGGCCAGCGTGGTGGATTATATGGCCTGTACCCACAGATAGACGTTAGAAAATATATCACAATTGATAAAAAATGTTATAATAGTATCACAAATTGCATTGATTTGTAGTGACTACAGGATTAAGATTATTAGATGTTATTAGTTTAATTTTCCCAGAAGTAGCGCAAAAGTAGCGTGATTAGCTTGACCCTAAAGCGCCTTATTCACGGTCCAGTTGACGTACAGCGGGGAATGGGGATGGACCGTGAATAAGGCGCTTAAGGCTTTACCTGAAATTATGATTTCGATAAATTATTTTTATATCTGTTTTATTTCATTTACTAATGCGAATATTTAACATTTAACAACAAATTTCAAACAAAATTTGTCTAAAATTTCGTTTGCGTTCAGTAACTAAAACATCCTTACCTACTATTCTGTACCTTATGAATTATATTTGTTCAATTAATCTAAATATTTAAATTTTAAATGCCCTCACAGTACAGCTTCTAATTATTATCAGAATGGGTAATTTTTCATTTAGATATTTCTAAGAAAAATTAAATTACTCATTCTTGGTATTTTGTTATACCTAGCATCTTATTCTACGAAGGTATCACTGATTTCGTATATTGTTTTCATAATTGCACAGTCATTATGACTGCCAAAATAGATAAATAAATAGTGACCCAATGCGTAATGGGGTAACGATTGTATCGCAACAGCATTATTACGTTTTTTATCAATGATCTTGATTTGTTTAATATAAGTATTAAGAGATAATTTGCACCTACAGGCTTAATAATAATAATTACCTATTTATTAGTTACTAAGGGCCGCCCCGGCTTCGCCCGTGGTACATATTTCGCAATAAAAGGTAGCCTATGTCCTTTCTCGGGTATCAAAATATCTCCATACCAAATTTCATGCAAATTGGTTCAGTAGTTTAGGCGTGATTTAGTATCAGACAGACAGACAAAGTTACTTTCGCATTTATAGTATTATTATGGATTGACATTTCTACTTAAGTTCCAAAATATGTATTAAGTCAAATATTTTAAAGGTTTGATGTGTAAATAAAAAACAACAAAATAAAAAGGGTACATAAATATTTAATAAACAACAACGAGAACACAAACAATTTACAGTTCTATAATTTTGTTCTTGAGGTCTGTCAGTTCCTTGGCGTGCATCCACTTGATGCCAGTCGCTGAAGCGGGACTCGATGGTCGGGAAATACAACTGCAATGGAAAATATTGAATGAGTTCAAATAAATATAATTGAAGATTTGCTATGTACAAAACAATATTGAAAAGTTTTTCGTTATTGAAATTGATAAATTTTTCACGGTCTTTTAGTGTTAACTAAACTTATGTTCGCGCGGGTTGAAAAAGAATGAAGGGATTTAATGAAAAAAAAAAACCAACTTCAAACACGCCATCTACTATTTTCACGTAGACATTGTCACTCACAAAAAAAAAACAAATCTCACACCTACGGAATGCATCAAACATATCGACTAAAATCGCTTACCCAATCTTCTTCCCAAACAAATTCTCCAAACGCACTTTAGCAAAGAGCCAAGGTCCCTGGTTCTTATGCTCCTCCTGGCAGAAGAACACATTGGCTTTATCGTATTTACAGAATTCTTTCAGCACCAGATCGTAAGGAAACGGGTACAATTGCTCTATACGACACACGGCTATCTTCTCTTCTAACTTCTTCTCTTTCAGCAAGTCTGTTATTATAATGGCAACTTTTCCGGAACAGAATATAAGCTTTTTCACATTTTTCGGGTTCTTACTGGCTGGTCCGGTGTCGCTTATTACCCTGGAAATTATTGTAGTAACTAGTGTGTAAAAGTAAAATAAACAATTTTCGTAAATATAAATTTAATGATCCAATTTGTGGAAAAAATTTCGTAGTAAATTAGCGTGATCTGAAAGAAACAAACTTAAGTTATATTTGACATCTACCAGAAAAATATTTTATAGATGAGGCAGTGTGTGACGTTCACGCTTATAATTAAGATGATGGTGAAGGTGATGATATTGATGTTAATGAAAATGGCACTAATGAAATCAAACCTCTGAAAAGTAGTTCCAGGCAAGAAGTCTTTAAACGGTGATCTGTAGAAGGGATGTTTGAGCCCCACTTTAGGCGTCATCAATATAACAGGTTTGCGGAACGGCAACGCGATCTGCCGCCGAATCAGGTGGAAATAGTTGGCCGGTGACGTCACGTTCGCTACTATCCAGTTCGCTGCTCTTAGTTGCTTCACTAGTGTATATGTGAAAATTTATTAGTTAATTGCCTAATTAAAATTAACCGAAAAGGAGTTTATTTTTGTATCTTTACAATATCTCAATCAAAGCAATCAGTATTATTTTAATTTATGAAAAAAAAAATTAAATAACAATAATAATGGTATTGCTTTATAACTAAAAGGGGAAAAAGTAGAATTTCTTCAGATTATACAACAACAACGATTTCAAGGTGTAGAAGGTTTTCTTTATTATATTCTAGAAATAAACTAACACGCCATTTCCTTATCATCAAGATCTGGAATATTGTCCTCATCGTCATCGGCCTGCTGAAGATAACGCTCCACTCGCCCTGATGAATGTTCTGGACCCTTAGGATAACAATGAAATTCACGTTTAATTTTTTTGCAAGGTAATTCGCTCTATTTTCATATTATTGTGAAAAATAGATCCATTCTATTGTCAAGAATGTAATCTCTAGTAGTAAATTATTTATTATGTAGTATAGATACTATATGTATGAAACTTTTCAGACACGACAGTTACCAAAATTCCTTCAATGTCCATTTTCCTATAATTCCAAATTTATTGGCCCTTTACATTTTGCCACCCCACTACATCCCCTCTTATCCAATACCACAATAAACTACGAAATATCATCAGCTCTAATCCCACTTTTATCTTTCTTTCTACTATACGATCAGAAAAAACTCACAGCCCCATCAATACCATGAGGTAATTGCACCACGATCCCCGACTGACAAACCCACTTGCTCTCCCCATTCACTATAAACGTATCAAACACTGGTTGTGCTGTGTCAGCAAAGTCTCCGTACTGGGCCTCCCAGATGGTCAGTAAGTGAGGACTTGAGTAGGAATAGCCTACTTCGAAACCCAGGATACCTGAAAATGCATAATACATTATTTAATTATACAAAACAAAAAAAAAAAAAAAGAAAAATCTACAAAATAACTAAGTACTAACTACCAAGTTTCCACGACTAACCAAACTCCGATAACGAGCTATTATGCAAACTATAGTGCGACTGGTCCGGATACAGTGTATCGAGAACACGATGTGTAGCACCATCTACACCCTGGTGATGGTATACGTGGTGCCTGGAATGGTGTGTGGTTTTTGATAATGCTAGTGAGATAATAATTTGAAATAATGATTGTAAAAATTATTGATGTGTTTTAAATAACACTTGGTGAAATGGGTCTAGGAATAGGTAATGTCTTATTTAAGAGATGTTGTGAGTTATTGAACATGTTAAATTTGTCTGATTACATATTCCGAATAACAATGCTTATCAAAATAAGTAAAAAAATCACAGCTCATCGCTAGAATAGTGAGATTCGAATAAGGAAACCTAAAGTCTTCTGAGAAAACAGGAAGAAGGATAAGAAGAAAGGAGAAAACCTATGAGCCATAGTTCCTCTCTCAACGTCTTCGCCAGTAAATCTGATGTGTATTTTGTCCCTCAATAACGCACCATAAGCCAAAGCTTCTCCCATGGCCCAATCGGCTATACCTTCTTTTACCTTAGATACAAAAATATTAAAGCAATTTGATTTTATTGGAATTTCACAGGCAACAGAATTATTTGGTTCTTGTTTACTACCATTTTTTCCCTGTTCTGTAGTATTCTGTTTATTCCCTTGTGTACTTCAAATGCCCACGGCTCTGGCGGTTTGCAGAAGTGTTTTGATATCGTCGATATTGTTGTTTCAGATATGCCAGTGTCTTCAATCTAAAAGTAATGATATAAATGAACCATTAAAATTAAAGTCACCAAAACTCCTAAAAATATACACTTTAGTAACTGTTATGAAGTTAAATTCATAGGAATGTATTGGAATTGATTGTAGGAAGGTATCTAGGTACCTTTTTCGGGTCTCTAGCTTCAAAGAACCCAGTCCAGGGTGTATCAATCCAGTCCATGATGCTCAATTTGGTGACTTTTTTGGCTAGTTCGAAGTGCTTGTTCAAAGTGTCCATATATTCCTTCTCCCAGCCCTTAATATCTGCGTCAGTGACCACTCCCTCTGCTTTCAACTTATCTCCGTATATTTGATCAACTGTAAAACGGACGTGTTCCGAAATTTATTTAACAACATAATCTGCATCATTTCAAAAAATGTGAAAAATGTACTTTTACTTTATTATAATAGATTAGTTACTTAGTACTTTATAGGAAGAATATTTTTTTACAAATTGGACCATGGAAAAAGGAACTGATAAACTAAGAAGAAATACTATTTAGAAAAAAACATACCTACATATTATGAAACTACAGAAAAAGGCAATAGAGATAGAAATTTGGTTCATATTACAATAACTGCTTCACTAATACGCTATGGCAACGTCCCACGCAACGAATTCAGCCAGTCAATATCGAAAATATCCAATTTGATGACATAACTAAACCGCCAATTGAGTTAGGTGCGTGAGCTAAGTAAGTACGCATCCATATACAAAAAAAAAATACATAATATGTAGCGGTTTGGCACCGTCGCCGATTTGGATTGTATTGGGTGTTCATATAAACTGCTTGGCTACACAACGACGTCACCATGGCATTTTAATGAGGCAGAGCTCACTCGTGCGCATGGAGCGGATCTTCTTGTACATGAAGGGCTGCGTGAACATGGGCTCGTCTTCCTCGCTGTGCCCGAAGCGGCGGTAGCACACGAGGTCGAGCACCACGTCGCGCTTGAAGCGGCAGCGGTACTCGATCGCGAGACGCGCCACGTGGGCCACGGCTTCTGGGTCGTCGCCGTTCACATGGAGGACTGGTGCGTTCACGCACTTGGCTACGTCTGTTTGTGGTATAAGTAGCGTGTTAGGTACTATACGTGTTGGAAAATCAGGGCAGAAGATTTATGTGACTGCGCAATATGTAAAAATACAAAGTTCTTATAAGGCATGCTAAGTTTTATTCACTAAAAAATTACACAGATATGATCATTTTCTGACATGGTGCATCAGTAAGAAAACTAGCCATCAGCAGAACAAAGTTATATTAGTTTATATGAAATATAACATAGAAGATTAATTTAAATCGTACCAAAATGCGACAAATTCTAAAACAAAAGCAATACAATTAAGACACACCAGAGCAATAAGGAGAGCTCCTAGCGAACCTCGGGTCCGTGGTGTACCCGATCTGGTTATTGCACACAATGTGTATAGACCCATGGGTAGTAAAGGCTGGTAGTTCAGATAGATGCATGGTCTCGTAGACCACACCTTGGCCACAGAAGGCAGCGTCACCATGCATTACTATGGCCATTACCTGCAGGAAGAATCCTTCTAAATCCCAGTTGTCAACTATTATAACTGGATAACATTAGTTTTTTTAAATCAAGTTTTTCCAACTATTGGAGCTGGATGACTATATTTTTCTACCGTTTTCCTCAAGTCTTAAGTAGATTAAAAATTTCATTTTTGCTTGTCATTTAAGTTGATTAGTTAATGAATGACCTCACTGACAATAAGGGAACGATGATGATGTCAATATGCTATTGGGTAAAATAATAGGAGTGGTGGGTGGTCCCTTTGTAATATGGAAGTATCTACTAGTCGATATCTAGCATATCAGTCAATTTCTAGAAATTTTCCAGACAATTCAAGATCGCTAAGAAGAACTAATTACGCATTACGCAATCGTAGCAGATCTATAAGAAGTGGCATATTGTCAAAATTAATAGATTTCGAAATACATATTCATGAATTAAATTTTTTCGTACAATAGGTACTTACTTTATCACCATTATTATCGCCCTTAAAAAACTGTTCAGCCTTCGTCTTCCCAATTACCACAGGAGATACGACCTCCAAGTGAGAAGGGTTGCAACTCATAGACACCTTTATATATTTATTGGTTTTCCGGATAAAGCGATGTATGTATGTCCCCAAATGGTATTTAATGTCTCCAGAACCCTAAACCATTTGTATAAATCAATTCCTTATTTGGTTAAAAACAATTATTTGGAAGTAATTGTAGATTTAATACGCACAGGTTCTTTAGGTTCCATTGGTTTGAATTGAGCAAAAATGTCCGTCAATTGTTTGCGACATACATTTACTAACATATTGAGACGACCTGAAACAATAATCCGCAGATGTCTAATGCCTGTTATTTCTAGCTACTGGTATAATAAAGTCCGTAAACACGTCCGTAGCTCTCTCAAGCTTTTTGAATGTCAGCTTATTTCAATGTATTTTAACTTTTAGGTTCTCTATAAACAATTTGGATTTTAATTTTGAAGTTTTAATCAACTATTGAGCTACTACCATCACCTACACAATTGTTAATTATTATAATACCTCTGTGCTGCATAGCCATAACAATAGATTCTACACCAAGCTCAGTGCTTGTGTCAACAATTTCTTCAAGCATCACGATCATGCTCTCGCCACCTTCTAGACCGAACCGCTTTTCCGCTGGCCATTTTGTTGCGAAGTATTTCTCTAAGCTGGTAAAAATGTTACTTGGAATTGAACAAAATATTAAATATGAATAATTTTTTTTCTTCAGTTACTGTTCGAAAAAAACATACGAAATCACATTCACAGTCGACATCACACATCACACACGTCACATGAAATCACACACCACACACGACTCTATACTTTTCAATCCACGCCTTAGAGCTAGCGCGCAAGAGCAACTTTTGTCTCCGCAACTATTTAGTCTCTCCCATCAACTCTATGGGAGTTGCGTCGCTACGTGCGCGCACTTTCTTACTAGCCCATAGAGTTGATGGGAGAGACAAAATAGTTGCGGAGACAAAAGTTGCTCTTGCGCGCTAGCTCTTATAACTTGTACGACCGTACGTGAACAAAGATACTAACAAAACGGCCTTAGTCAGTCTTCTCATAATCAGCCGTTTCTCTTCGATCGTTTTATCCAAAGCACCGGGTAACTCCATACGTTCTCTTATGAACTGTAACGCGTCTGGACTGTACAGGTGCATGTACTCGACGCCTATCGAAGAACAGTATACTCGTTCCAAGCGATTTATTATTTCCCTGAGGAAGTTATTATCATCATCATTATAATCATCATCATCGATGATGGCGATGGTGGTGATGATTTCAATGAGACCATTTACTTTCAGATAAAGTTTTTCTTAATTTTACTTTGAAACTAAAAGAATCTAAAATATTTAAGTCTGTGTCCATTTATATTTTATCCTATGCTATCCTATCCTACTAATTTTATAAATGCGAAAGTTTGTGAGGATGGATATTGGATGTGTATGTGCATGTTTGTTAGTCTTTCACGCAAATACTACTGAATCTATTACAATGAAATTTAGCACACATATAGAGGGTAACTTGTATTAACACATAGGATAGGTTTTATCCCGGAAATCCCACGGGAACGGGAACTATGCGGGTTTTTCTTTGAAAACGCGGGCGAAACCACGGGTGGGAAGCTAGTTTCATAATATTGTAAAGTAACATAAGAATCTAAATTCACCTTAAAGTTAAAGCAACGTCCTTGCCTCCGATAAATGTCCGAGGAGGTAATTCGAATTCCATATCCATGTGTTCTTCTCCTGTAAAATGATTCATGTGAATATTTCAGTGCGCATCTATTATAAGAACGACAACTTTACAAAAAAAATAAATCATTGTAAACTTTACCCAAATCTTGTGAACTAACAGCAGAATTGACCAATAAGTACCGTGTGAAATAGAAACAAAATTCACCGAAATATGGTGAAATAGCAACAGAATTATTAATTATTTAACCACATCAATTAAAAGTGCAATTACTAGTACAAAATAATTTAATACAGTGCTGAAGATGACCTTACTATCACTCGTCATCTATTCCAGCCTACCCAAACTAAAGGATAAAGAAAAACCTTCGGTTACATCAACAGTACAAAGTATTTCCCAATATAGTGCTCAGTTCCCTCGCAATGATTTTGCAGTTAACTCCCATCAAGTCAATCGGTACACTTTGCATGAGCACTCTTGCAGGCTACCTATGGCCTATGCTAAAGGAGAAAGAAAATTCTGCCACAATAGTAAAAGTATTACCCAGTATAGTGCCCAATTCCCTCGCAATGATCTTGCAGTTAACTCCCATGAGGTCAAGCGGTGCACTTTGCATGTTGAGCACCCATCGCGCGCCCATTGTGAGCCCGAGCGGGTCTGTTTTTGAGAGTAGGTGACCGCGCGCCTATTATTTTAAATAATGTTCATCATCATTATAATCATCATAATTGTCAATGTTATAATCTTCATCGTCATAATCGTCATCACCATCATCATTATAACTAACTTTTACCCATCTAATGAATATGATGATAGTATTTTCTCCTGTTTGATTTTACTTAAGATACATTTAGAAATTAAAGACGTTTTTAACAGATTTTAATCGCGATTTATATATTATATTTAAACCGAGTCTCCCCATGACTATGCTCGCTGTAAAGTTTTTGTATTTATTTTCTGATTATCTATACATAATATAATAAATCTGTAGAAGGGTCAATTCTGTACATTGAAAATATTGAAAAAACAAATAGCAGGGGGTGTTACTGGATCGATACCAAACCCAAATATGTGATTATAAAAATTTTTGTCTGTCTGTCTGTCTGTCTGTCTGTCTGTCTGTCTGTCTGTATGTGAAGGCATCACGTGAAAACTAGCGGTTCGATTTCGATGAAACTTGGTATAATTATACCTTATTATCCTGGGCGTAAAATAGGATATCCTGGAAAAATACGTAGAAAAAAATTAATCTTAATTTTTCAGCTTTATCCATAGACGTTGTTCCGTAGAACCGCGAACACACGTTGCGTATTATTATAGGCCTAGCCGTATTTGGGAATTGGGTCCAATAGATATTTATAAGATGTTATTGACAGATGTACTCAAAATGGAGAAATAACCATCCACGCGAAGACCGACATCCGCGCGGACGGAGTCGCGGGCGGAAGCTAGTTAATAATATGATGAATAAATCCAATAAAAGTCTTTAATTTCAAGATGATGATGATGGTGAGTGGTTCCTGAATTTGAGAAATACAGGAATTTTTAAGATTATAAGTAATTATATTGATGCCTTTTCTTATACAGTTTCGATAAGCTTTTGGTAAAGTACATCACTTTGGAAAACTGTATCTGTACCATTGATATCAAATCCGTCGTTACCTTGTAGCTGTATAACGCAGTTCTTACCTGATAACTTCTTATAAGATTCTGAACAGCCAAGTGGAGTTTAATGTTATGTCTTATAGCTTTATCTGTTTCTTTCGATGGTTTCGGTTCTGAAGTGAGAGATACATTATTTTCAAGATTTCTATTCCTCATTAATGGTCATGTGAAATATTTTGTGTTGTGAATAAGAGATGAATGCAGACTTTGAGCTTAATGTTGATAATGTTGTTGTTTATCTTTGCTATACAATTAGTCAAAAAATACCTACTTCCGAAACTTTTCTTGCCATAAAGTTTTGTTTCCGAAAACCATTTGTTTTAATAAAGTTCGTTAGTATAGCTATGGTTTCGATTTTAATACAATATCTAGATTTTGAAGCATTATCTATAATTCAAAATCATACTAACTGGTACTTTTGGGACTGAAATCATCCTGAAACTCGTCTATCTGTAATTTAGGACTATTTACGCTTTCGTAGAGGCCGTCCCACGACTGAAAAATTAAGACAAAAATTTATTTATGTTTAATATATTCAGTTAGTTACATGATTCATATATTTTTATTTTTTTGCAACATTTTAGATGTTATCTCGCTATATAAGTTTAAGGATCTGAATTTTACTTTTTTAAAATGCAAAATAGCTCTTTATTTATCACTGATTATAAATTCATTGTTTAGTTATCTACCTACCCACTAAATCGGTACCTAGTAGTTAGATAATAGTTAGTAGAAAATTCCATATGTTACTCCTAACTTTTTTTTAAGCTATTGCATAGCTTCTCCGAACCGAATCGAGAAATTTCGTAACGAAAAAACCTCACGCTCCCCACTCCGACGGGCGGAGGTGTGGCTTGAAGGCATAGCTTGCAATAGCTTTACCGCGGCAGTCCCCGAGTGCCACACGTCGTTTTTTTGTTTGTCTCTGTTTACAATATTGATCTCTCTTACGTTTACAATATTGATACAACGACTTTCTTCAATGGATGTTTCTCTTCTATAGAAAGAAAAGCACTAGCAGCTTCATGACTTGAGGTGAAAATTTCCTTACCGAATCCACAGATCCCTTAGATTTCGACCATTCCAAGTATTGAGCTTCCAGAAAGTTCGCATTTGTACCACTTAGAAAAGTCTCCGACTTCGAATACGAAGAGTAACTCTTTGGTTCATTGATTCGTCTACAACTCTGATATAATAAAAATTTATTATTAAATATCAATCAGATATGCTATTAATTTATAGAATTTAGGGTGTTGCATACAAACAAAGCACTAAAGTAGGATTTTAAGTAAATTATTGGACTAAAGAATTTAAAATTACCAAAAAATTGTTACAGGAATGAACGTTATATTCTATACTAATCTATGCTAATATTATAAAGCTGAAGAGTTTGTTTGTTTGAACGCACTAATCTCGGGAACTACTGGCCCGATTTGAAAAATTATTTCGGTGTTAGATAGACCGCATTTATCGAGGAAGGTTATATAAAATCAGGCTAAGACCAACAGGAGTGGAGCCACGCGGGTGAAACCGCGGGGCACAGCTAGTAAAATATAAAACAAATATACCGCAATATGATTTGTCCTTAATATTAACCGAGAAGTATTCACAAATTGGTGTACCCGAAACGACATTTTATACGAAATAAAAATTAATATTTGAACATAACTAAAAAGAAAAGGAAATATTTATAAATGAAAAAATAAATATTACGATTTACGATTGATAAATAATAATGAAGACTCAAAAATGACAACTGATTTTGTGATGCCGATTATTTTTAAGTATTTTATCTGAAAGAAGTTACCAGAGAAGGCTTTATTGAATTTGAATTAAATACCTACTATCTTACTCAAAAACAAGAAATCAACATCAAACAACATCATCTCTTGCAGCAAAAATAAGCAAAAGAGTTGTTTGTTGTCCGTGTTACACTTGCATAGTGTTTGCATAGCTTATTGCTAAAGCGATTTTGATGAAATATTGATATTGAGTTGAATATTATTTAATTAAATGTCTTTCGCAAATGCGAAGTGTGAATACGAACCTATTATAACACGAAATTAATGATTCAAGAATTTAAAGTTATTATGATCTATTTTAAAATAAAACGATATAATTACGTAGGTAGAAAATAAAAATAACCGCCGCACTATAATATTATAATAGACTTTTTGATTGTTATACCTATTGCGGAAGTATTTTATAAAATTGACGATTTAATACATATAACTATAAGAACATAGATTGAATAAAAAAGGACTAACAGCTATTACCATACTATTTACCTATTCAAAGTAATGAGAAACTAGTGTTCTCTGTTTACACAAAATATAAAACGACATTATATTGTGTAAATAGTAAATACAAAGTAAATTCATAATGTACCTAACCTAAATATAAAAATTTGGAAAGAAATATTTTCTGAATTATCTAAGAGACCAGCTTGGGTAATTGATATACAACAATACTTACAATTATTTAAATTAATATTAATTATCGAAATATCTTATTGTGTTTGATTTTACGCAAGTATTTATTTATATTTAAAAGCAATGATTTCAATCATAATGTCAATAGTCATACGTAGGTATGGCGCCAAAACATATTTATACGAGAATAAAATGATGAAGGCGTTCGTCATTATTTCGCTGATTCGTTTTTCCGAGAATATTATCGTAAAAGTTATTATCACATAAACTTTATAGAAACTTTTTCACTATCATTAAACTATCTTTTTTTTTTGTACTTAGTACGAATATGTAATGGGAAAAAGCAGTGAATATTATTGTAATATCTAATAACTTTTTGGATTACAGGAGAAAAATTACAATTTTTTTTATAGATGTATTAGGCTAAGTAGGCTTCAAATATCGCATAACAATAAAACTATTGTAATGGGTTTTTCATAAAACATTTAAAACTACAAAATGTATTTTTATTTCTCCTTAAAAATAACGTAGAAATGTGAGGTGATCATGGTCACATTAACAGCTTTCACGTTAATAGAGACAATCACTCGTCCTTTAATATAGGGGAATACATTGGGAAAATGTTCCGAGTTCACCGTCATATTTGTTAATCGCACTTCTCCCTGTAAAATAAGAGATTACGTAATAAGAATCTTACTCTGAAGGGACTAAATAATTAATAGGTACCTGCAGTAAAAAAAAAAACAAAAAACACGCTTGAACGTGCTTGAACTTTAAAATTATTATGTAGTATTGTCACCGATCCTTGATTTATGTAAAAAGTTTAAATTAATTCTGTCCGTTTATAAAGTGGTGGTCAAGTTAAAAGCGAGTCTAAAGGAGTCGGTTTCATACAAACATAGGGTGAAGGCTGAGGCCGGTTGCAGAGCTTCACCAACCATCAGTGCGTACGTCAGTCGCGCTTGTTATATGTATGGAAATACGCGTGCGTATGGTCGGTCTAGCGGTTTTATGAATTTCCATACATAATATGACAAGCGCGACTGACGAACGCACTGATGGTCGGTGAAGCTCTGCAACCGGCCTGAAGCTCCACCTTGTACATGTACATATATTTTTCATATTTATACAAGTTATTTTTTGGTCGAGCAATATAATGAAAATGTTATAAACCTTACCGGTTGCATTGGGCACACGTATCCATACGTTTTCTTTATATTAAAATACGGTGACTCTATAAAATCGCAAAATTTGAAACGAAGACCAACAAACGACGGCTTGTACTCGTTTTTTATGAATTCTTCGTAAATCATATCAATCTGCAATTCAAAAGAAATTATTTTTTCTTCTTTTATTTTAGTAAATATGGTTGTAATGCTAATAAGTACATATTACTTAGTTGATGTCAATTTACAATTCATTTTTGTTCATTGTCATCGAGGGAAAGAGTGCTTTAACTTGGCTTTAACCAACTTAACATTTGAACACAAGAAAAATCACTTTAAAGCCTAAAATTTTTTAACAGACATCAAACTTAATGACCCTCTTCACCGACTTCTTCATTCTGTTACAATTGATTAGTATGGCTCTCGAAAACAGTATAAATATATCATTTGTTTTTCAAGTTTTACCCAGGCAAAGCCACGGAATGATAGCTGATTTATATAAATAGATATGGTCATTGTTAACCCACCGTAACATTATTATCCCATAAATGCATTGTAATAGCACCAATATTCAACACAGGTTTGCGTCTCCTAGAGTATTGCATCACTTGCAATGTCGGGTTCCTTAAGTATTTTTCATCATATTTAATTATTTCCGCTTTTTGTATAATCATTTCATATCCCTGTAATTAAAATTACCTATGTAAAAGAAACCATATTTTTTATTTCAAACTCCTCGTTGTAACTTCACACATTCGGCCTAAATATTATAGAGATTTGTAGTTAGAACTTAAATAAAATATATTTCCCTATCAGTTCTCATTATTTTATTATGTACCTATATAATAAAAATGAATTTCCAAATGTGTTTGTAAGCGCAAAACTCGAGAACGGCTTAACCGATTTCGTTATTTTTTTATACTTAGATAGCTAGTATTCCGTGAAGTACGGAGATGGTTCTTGAGAGAAAACGTGAACGGGCGAAGCCAGGGCGGACCGCTAGTATCTTATACATTAATATATGTATATATTACAGATTACTTACATTAATAACGTCATAAATTGCTATTAGTGAAACACAAGCTAATAAAAAGAAATAAAATGTATTTAATTCCATCTCGATCCCTTCGGCCGCAATTTGCCAACTCAATAATTTCGAAACGCCAAAATATAAATAATAATAGTAAATAGACAAGTATTGTCTGCTAGTTACTACTAGTTTAGGGTTCCGTAGACTAACTGATTATAAACATAACCAGATTTTCAAATAATGAAAAGTAAATGCTCTAGAAAAAATTTAATTTTTGTTTCGCTTTTAGTTTGTAATTTGGTGATTTAAAAAAAATATTTATTAAACTCATTTATCGTCTGTCAAGAACCTTTTCTCAGGAACGCGTGAAGGTATTATGCTGAAATTTATATTGAATACTCAAGTTTACGGTCCCTTACAGCTGTGAAAAAAATCAAAGTTATAAGTCAACGTCCTAAAAGATACAGCCGTTTATGCTGCAAATTTTCGCAAATTACACCTTTCGCAAGGGAATAAAAACCTACCTCCTCATGAACACAGAACCATGAATTTGGTAAAAAGGAAAAAAAATAAATTTGTTCGGAGTCCTCGGTGCGCAAGTCCGACTCGCACTTGGCCGGTTTTATTAATTAGAATTTAAATTATTCCATGGTGTACGAAATTCATATAGTATCAGATTAAAATCAAATAAGTAGTTTTTTTTGTAAAAAAATAAAATCAAATAGATCAAATAGATTTTTTGTAAAAAAATAAAATTAGAGCAAATTACATAACTAATTTCCACTGAAATTGAGTACGCCTATGTTGTTATCCTCATTATGTATTATTATATACTTATTTCGTGAATGAATGTTGATACATGCTCTTTAAAATAAATTAAAACGATTTAGAATTACATAGCCGACCGACATGTATAAAGTTATAATTTTAAACCTTGGTGTGCTTGCATTTTTATTTGTAAAAATCAATGTAAGTCAATTTATTTGAGTTTAAATCCATACTAATATTATAAAGCTGAAGAGTTTGTTTGTTTGAACGCACTAATCTCGGGAACTACTCCGATCCGACGATCCTACGTCCGATTTGAAAAAAAAATTCGGTGTAAGATAGCCCATTCAGCGAGGAAGGCTATAGGCTAAATAATAGATTTATTCTCGCTAAGACCAACAGGAGCGGAGCACTGCGGGTCAAAACGCGGAGCACAGCAGACAGCTAGTCTAAAATGAGGATTATCCGACAAAATGAGGATTGTCGGATAATCCTCATTTTGAGGCGATGAGGAGGCGAAAAAGGTCTCCTATGTGGGCTTGCCTTGTTACAAATTAGGTTTTAAACATGATGTAGTTTTATTTCTATTAAGTTCAATTTCTTTTCAAAACAATTCCTATATATTGTATTTACTAATATAAATACAATATATAGGAATAATAATATCCTATATATTGTATTTACTAATACAATATATAGGAATTGTCTTATGTATTGTCTCTGACTTCTGAGGGTGTAACCATCACAGAGGCCAAGAGAGCTGGATTTGGTTGTAATTGTGATTTGTGAGCCATTGAGAGAACTATACCCAGTGAGATTTCTATGTTGTTGTAGTAAATACTATATAAATAGTAATGACATGAAAAATTAATTCTTAGATCTCGACATCTATACCTACCCCTAATAGAGTGTGCAAGAGAAGAGATTATGTAATATGTATAAGAGAGTATGGTCAAAATTATTCTCTAATAATGTAAAAATACTAATCGTATCTAATTAATCCAACCTATTTGTACTATTAGAATGAGATATTTCACCGAGGTAAATTCAAATTCAAATTATATTTATTTGCAAGAATGTAGTTACAAATTATAGATGTTTTCATTAGGTACAATATTATGTGGCTAATACATTCTACCCATTGATTGGGTGTGCAAATATTAAAAAAGAAAGTTGATTAGTTTAATTACTTAAATGTACACACAATTCAATTTTCACAATTACGCGAACGCACTACGATTTACACGATTATATCACTACACACTTCACTTATCACACACAATTCAGTTTACACTACTTCAAAGTCATAAATTCTTCAATGTCATAAAATTGTTTTACCATTAACCAGTTCGTCAGTTTATTTTTGAAAAGATTTACTGGTAGTTCCTTGAAATTGTCCGGTATTTTATTATATATTATAATAGCCATAAATATTACACTGTTTTTAGCTTTGTTGATTCTACACGTTGGGAAATGTAAGTAATTTGTTTCATGAAAGAAAAGCACATCACACTTTTGCATTACGTATGTATATATTTAACTAGCTGCTCCGCGCGGTTTCACCCCCGTGGCTACACTCTTGTCGGTCGTAGCGTGATATAACCTTTCTCGGTAAATAGGCTATCTAACACCGAAAAAATTTTTCAAATCGGACCAGTAGTTCCCGAGATTAGCGCGTTCAAACATACAAACAAACTCTTCAGCTTTATAATATTAATATAGATAAGATACTGCTCATTTTCTAGACATTCGACCTTTATATGGAAAGGGTTGAAATTACGTATTATGACCAGGAATACGTTAAGAATGCGTCGACGACAGTGAGAAGGTACTCCAGGAAAAGTAACCCAGTTCTAAATATATATGGTTACATTGAAAAGGCGTGGGATAAGAATGTATCGGTAAGTTATACTACTAGTATAGTATTTATATTATTTATTTATCTACTTAAATATAAGTATTTATTTAAAATTATTTAAGTATGTTTATCAGCCATTTGGTTTCCATAACACAAGCGAAAGCTTAATAGGGGATCAGATCGTGCCGTGTGTGAAAATTGTCCCGAAATATTTATTTATTTATTTATTTAAAAACATCATTTGCCGTTACAGGATGACCAATACGACAGCGATACAAAATTTTATTATATAAAACAAACTTAACTTGCTTAAATACTAGGTAAATACATATTATTCAACATATTATAGTTATAAAAATTGATACAGAAATAAATATGTTCAATAATTTTCTAACAATATTATCTTGGTTACACTTAAGATTAAGGACGTCAATTATTAATAATCAGGTTCTATTGCCTAGTTCAGTGAGCTGTTGTTGCTATGGTCTAGACTTATCTTTAATCATAATTATGTTACTTAAAAAATAGAAAGGTAGTAATAAAAAGACGTGTGGCACTCGGGGACTGCCGCGGTAAAGCTATTGCATGCTATGCCTTCAAGCCACACCTCCGAGCCCGTCGGAGTGGGGAGCGTGAGGTTTTTTCGTTACGGAATTTCTGGATTCGGTCCCCGCGCTCAAGGCCCGCGATAGAAGCTATGCAATAGCTTAAAAAGTAATGATTATATTAAACTCATTAATGTATTATTATTTAGTAATATAACGTAATAATATTATGTAGTTAAGTACCTACATAATAAAATCACTTTATTTTTAGATTGCAATGGTAATCGAGGAATACCTTCACAATGAATATAGACCATCATTTGTCAGGTTTCAGTTTAAGCTTTGTGATTTATTCGACTCTCCATTATTAGATTTAAAGAAAAACTATGGCTTGGAATGTCCATTACGACCCGTAAGTAATCAATTCTTAAATTATATATCTATCTATCTAAATTAGATATCAATTAAATTTACTATTTCTATTACAATTATAATGATTGTAACCCATTTATTTCCACTGCAGAGACAAAGTATGCTAATTTGAATCCATGAACCTTATACAGGGTGGTCTATGGGCCCTGGAACAAAATTTGCTATCTCCAGTATTTCAAGCAGATACATTTCCTCGAGTACCTATTAAAAAATTTCCACTCTGTATAGGAAGATAAGCAAGTGTGGATTGGCGGATTTCATACAATTCAACTTTCTGGTTCTTGCACATGCTGATTTGATCTCAATATTTCCCGTCCCCCTTTGGTGAATTGGCTCTCGCCTTGTCTCTGTAAAGAATAAACTATAGCCTTAGAAAAATAATACAAAGGTACTTAGGATAACACCACTTTAATGTTCGTCACTATCATAATATTATACCTACAACGACAAGGAAAATGATATATCTATAATATTTTACGAAGAGCAGTAACAGTAACGAGGTTGAAATAAGTTTAAATTCCGTTTTTTTTTTCCGTTTCAGAAATTCTACAGCCTTACAAACATAAGCATAAGCACGAATACTTTGCCAAATATCTTCCCGATGGAACAGGGCAGAGTTTACGTCTTATTTTTTATCACGGAAACCAAGCATCCTATTGTAAAAAGCTACTTATATACTAAATTTGTAAATAAATTGTAATAAACGTCTTCATTGCTTTTCTATCGTCTTTTATTTTTACCTGTATATCTTTTATAAATCTTAGCAAGTTGTAAATAATAATTTATAGTCTCATAGAATAGAATCAGTCTCTCTTAAAAATCATTCCGGGCCCAGGAGCTCAAAGGTGGTTAATCTTGTAGAGGTAGGTAATAATTGCTAATGTGTTGTCAGCTTTTATAAAAGGCAGCACCAAAGATATTTTTAATAACTGTTGTAGCTGTAACTGTAGTTGTAACATTTTGTCCTGAATCGCGCGAAAAAAACTTGAGCGATGTCAAGGGACATCCGGATGGAACGAAGTGATAAGTAAGAGATAGACAGACAGAGAACCACGCGCACGCCGCACGGCTTTAAAACTCTAACAAAAAGTGTCGTGACAACTTTTCGTAAGGATTTTTTCCGTCTAGCCCCCTTTCACAACGCGCGATAAGGAACTTCGTTCCAATAATATTTTCAATTCTCAGCAAATACATCAATCGGGACCTTACGCGTCGAGTCGACTGGTCGAGGTACTACGAGTAGGATGGAAGATGAAAAACCTATAAAATATGTTCCATAGTTTAGCTAAGACTTTAGGCATAAAACATTTTTTCAAAAACGTCTATCCGGGTGAAGGCGAAGCACTAGTAAATGTATATAGTTAAGTAAGTACATAATACATTTATGTTTAAAATTTATAATATTATGAATATAACAAAAAAATCTTTTTGAGCACGTCTGTAGTCTGCACCCTCTTTTCGCTTACCTTATGTTTATCTTTTGAAATATCTCAATAGAGACAAGCCCGTCCCGTCCATTAAGTAATATATATACATACCATAACGTCTTCGGTTGTATTACATAGTAAATAATTTATATTGTACCTAATCTATTTATTGTGACCAATATTTTCTTTCATATACCTAAATATAAAAATTGACAATAAATATGTATCTCTGCACATACAGCGATGTCTGTAACAAAACATTTAAATACCTATGTTCTATTCCTACCTATACTCTGTTTCTAGATTCCATTTTGTCAAGTTACTATTATGAGAACATTCACTCCAGGTGAAATTACAAAATCACATTCAGTGTATACTATATAAGTACAACAACTAAGTATACATATAGTGATTCAAATGAGATAATAATATATTCGCAAAACTGATTTCCGTTAAAATTTTGTAAAATTTTCATTTTTCCGTTAAAGTTAACATTTATATCATTTTTTTAGATTAGAGATAATAACTTATTTAAAGATAATCACTATTCTTTGTCAATTTAAATTTCGTGTTTAATACCACAGGTTAATACAGTATCGTGTTTATATAATAAAATACGAATTTTTAATTTTGCAACGTTTTTTAAGCCATGATTGGTTATGGACCTTTGCGTGGTTTAATTTTTATTAGGAGTAATTATTTATGTAAGTTAATTTACTAGCTTTAAAAGCTAGGAATTAAGTATGTAGTTTTATTCTGATGAAAGCTACGACAGAGTTAGAGTACAATTTACTACTAATATAACTAGATTTTTTATCTGTGTGAATAGTGGTGAATACGACCGATATGACATTGCACCATTGCTATACTTCTCTCTCAAAAGGGCGTATTCAGAAAGAAAGCTTGAAACTTGTAAGCGCTTATCGGCGCTTGTCAATGCTGGTTCGTTGTACACAAAGGAAGCAGGTTGAAGCAGACCAAAACAAATTTTATATGGCAGCCACCAGCATTGTTGAAGCTTGTCGGAACTTGTCGGCGCCGATCAGCGCTTATAGGCGCATGTTCATATATTTTCCTGCGCAGGTTACCAGCGCTGACAAGCGCCGATAAGCGCTTATAAGTTTCAAGCTTTCTTTCTGAATACGCCCTAAGTTATTAGATGAATTTTATAATTTTTTTTTTTAAATTTATATTTTTAAATTCCACCCTGTGTATACTGATGCAAATGAGATAATCTAAATTCTAATGCATTCACAAAACTAATTTCCGTTAAAATTTAGAACATTTAAATATTAACGGAAATTAGTTTACATTTTTAAATTTTGCATTTTATTCAATTTACTTAGATTTGTGTAATCTAGCCGACTAACATGTTTAAAGCTATGATTGTAAACCTTTGCATCGTTGTTTTTCTATTCGACGTAATTCATGTAAGTTAGAAGTTGTATAAACAATATCTTTTGCACCAACTTTTTTATTTTCTATATTGCCTCAATCTGTATAGAACGAAGAATAAATAAAAGATAAATAAGTAAATTTATTAGCTCTATAAAAGCTAAGTCACTAAGAAATAATGTCGCTTTTTTACTGGTAAACGATGATTTGGTTCGGTCCAAAAGGTGTTGTGTGGAGCATTAAAAAAAAACACAAATGTTTTCTTTTTATAATGTTAGATCAGATGACGTGTAGGTACAATTTCCCCATATTAGTGAACTCGGTTCCTCATCCGCTCTTGAATAGATGTTAAGCGCCAGGTAGGCCCATACAGAGAGCAGCCTCGTGAAGCAAATGTTGCGTCGAAGCAGCTCGGTTCAGTGTGGAAGGGGCTCGCCCCAAGAAAAGCGTGTGCTGTCATTTTTGCAATTGCATGGCGAGGTTGACCTCCACCCGCCGATTCAAGACAGAATGAGGAACCTACCTATATATCTTATCCTATACAAAGAAATCACAGTAGGTTGGTACCTCCTTACTACTTTTCTCAAAAAATATAGACAACCCAGGTTTTTCCAGGCATTCCTGGTTTCGATTGAAAGGGTTGAAGTTCCATATAATGATAATGTGTACACTACGAATCTGACAGCGACCGTAAGGAGATATTCCCGGAAAGGGAAACCAACCCTCAATGTATATGGTACAGCTTTGCGCACGTTGGACAATAACCTATCGGTAAGTCACAATCCAAGTCAAGAATGAATGAATGAACGAAGAACTTCCTTTGATAAAGTTCCTCTTGAGCTTGGACGTGAGGTCGAATCTAGAATCGAATCAGATTCCTTCTTTGATTGCTTTGGGTAAAGCTATCAAAGTAATAAGCAATAAATATTTTTTATAACACCTACGCACCACAGAGCCAGTAATATAGCTACGCACTAATAGTAAATGAAATATATACTCTATACTTTGAGTATAGGCACCTATAATTGTTGTACCTTCATGTGACTATAATAATTTCAGGCGACCGTCATCATTGAAGAATTTCTTCACAATGAATATAGACCATCGTTTATCGAATTGAAGTTCAAGTTGTGTGATTTATTCTCATCTCCATTCTTTACATTTGGAAATCAAATGAAATGTCCAATGCCACCCGTAAGTTACCAATAATTCTTATCTGTAAAATAAAATAAATAGATACTCTTATACAGGGTGTCCCACTTTTGCCTTTTGGTATAAGAACCTATGCAATACTAAAAATCCCTTCGCGCTTAGTATCACAATAGTGGGACATCCTGTATAACCGATTACGTGATTCTTTTTTTGTTTGATGCGATAGGCCCTGTAGTTTTTATTTTATGAGCATTTTTGTCTGATTTTAAAATCCGCGTATTCTTTTACCCGCTCATATGCTTTGTGCAACCACAGTTGCAAAAATGAAATACGCTAAATTGCTTCCGAAAAAAATAAAGGTAGCCTACTTTGCTAGTGCTCTGGAACGTGCGCCGCGCGTTCGACCCACCCCTATTAAAACTTAATTTATGACTTCCGCGAGAGGAGTACTTCAAATATATTGATTGTAATCGATTGCTATTGAAATAATACTATACAAATCTGTGTTATTTTTAACAATATATGATTACCACATACCTAAAAGTTATGAAATCGTCTAAAGTCTACTAACTTTTAAAGTCGTCTTTATTACATATTTATTACAACGGTCACTTAAATATAACTTTATGACAATAAAACACATATTAGAGAATGATTTGGTAAGTAAACACGAGTAGAAATCGATAAAATACAACATTTACGGCACATTTTAACATTCCCTTGTAAGACACGTAAGATACAAACTAAGATATTCTCAAAATTCTGTTTGAAAGGTTGGTAGTATTGGGTAGAAATAGATGAATCAATTAGTTGTCTTTGGTTTAAATACGTAAAAATTAGACTCTGAGAGTATGAAATAAGGTTTATAATCAATTGAAATAAGAAAGTCGCTTTGCAACCACAGTTGCACGAAACAAGATTTGCGATCGTGTTATTGCAACTGTGGATGCACGGAACAAAGCAAGGGGTCAATTTTTTTTTCTGAAGCATATGAGCGGTTACCGTTGTATCTTATTCTTATTATTTTTATGTTTCATACTAAATAAAATGTTTGACTTTTAATTTTACTTTATTTCAGAATACTAATTTTCAAATCAGAAATTTGACAATCCTCCCCAATGCTTTACCAAACGTATTCCCGATGGAGCAAGGCAGAGCATATGGAAGAATATATGTTAGAGCAACCAATCATACGATACTAACGATATACATATATGCAACATTTATAAATAAAATACAATAAATTGGATTGTTGTTTGTGTGCTTTTATCGATCTTGTTGTTTTTGGATTCTCTATGTGTCTGCATAATGAGTCGGACGAACGTTTTAGATTTTTATTCAAAATAAATAATTATGAAAAAAAACTGTGTTTTTACTTTATAGCTATTGCATAGCTTCTATCGCGGGCCTTGAGCGCGGGGACCGAATCGAGAAATTCCGTAACGAAAAAACCTCACGCTCCCCACTCCGCAATAACTTTACCGCGGCAGTCCCCGAGTGCCACACGTCTTTTTTTTTATCTTTAAAAATGGCTTAGATATGAGGATCAAAATGATGCATCATTAGATTTTTGAAAAATCAATATTCCTAGCTAGGAATCAAATGATTATGAAGACTGTTTTCCCTTGTAATGACTCTAACGACCGATTCAATATAACTACAGGGTGTAGGTAATTCTAACTGAATTCAATCGGCTCAATTACCTGATGTAGTAAACAAATTTTCGTGAATTGATGAAAGCTGTTTTCATTCTTTTAAAAAAATTGCCACTGATTGTGACAAGGGATTTTCTCTAGGTGGCATTTCAAAATAAATTCCACCCTAAGTGCCCTTACGCACTAGCGGTTAACCGCTAGTGCGTAAGGGCACTAAGTAGAAGATATAAGAAACTTGTGCCCATAACTGTAGTGTACCTATACACTTTGTCACAGAATAATAACTAGTAGCTAGCTAACTTTGTGTCATATTTACATAATACCTACCTATTATAAAACTATCGGTCCGCCCCGGCTTCGCCCATGGCACACCCGACACTCCATACAAAATTATCGTTTTGACAGTCACCTAAGGTCACACTGTAGAGACTGCAAATGTGTGTGTTAACGCTTTATAGTTGGCACCAAGTTGGCACTAATGGTTGGCACATTTGTGACTAGCGTAAAAAAAAATTCGCGTTTTTCTGATGAAATACATCCGTAAACAGCACAATATCTAACCATTTTCTACGAAAAACGATAATCACAAATCCAAAATAATAAAATTACTTTAAGTCAATTTGATTAATGTTGTCCTAAGATGTTGTCAATCTTCGTTGCGTAGGTATCGTCCTTGCAGAAAAATGCGGACCATTTTTAGGCTAATCGTGCGGGGTGAGGTAAGTGTTTAATTTTCGCGGGAGGCGGAGAGTGTCCGTTCTGTAGCGTTTAGCTACTAATAAGTATTCTGTGCCCATGGTATAATATGTTTATATTTTCTCACCATAAGAACCACTCGTACTTCAAGGAATATTGTAAAAAAAGGATTAACCACAGAGCAAGTAAGGATTAACGAAATCGGTTCAGCCGTTCTCGAGTTTTGCGCTTACCAACACATTTGGGCATTCCTTTTTATAGTAGGTATGTAAAAACCACCGATGAAAAGATTACCATCTCTGTTATTCAGTCAGAGCCCTATTTATAATAATACCTACATTCAGGCCACAAATAAATCTAACTAAAAGAAACCATCATCATAAAACTGTCAATTGAAGATACAAACGAAATTGAAACAATTTTATGGCAGAATCCGTCCTCACTGGGATCGGGAGTTACAATTTTAGATTTGGAATTTAATTCAGCATTTATGACATTATATGGCTTAGATCAAAATTGATTTAAATAATTGCTATATCTACAGCTGCGTCTAAGAGCTGCGTGTATATCATCAACTATTTATTTTAGAAAAAGCCTTTCAGAGTCATCTGTTTCAATTATTATACCTACTATTTTAAGTATTCTGTGCTATTGCCTAATACACGACAAAACAATTATTATTATGGTAGATTATAAATCGCCATTTTGGATATCGATCCTGCAGAAGAAAACTGGCTCAGAGAACTTGCAACAGATTGACCGTGATATAAGGGTGGCAAGTGTCGGGGTGGTGTCGGGAGGCTGTACCCAAGCTGTACCAGCAATCGGACCACAAATCGGACACAGCGAAAATTAGTGTTGCTATTAAAGAAAATGGATAAACATCTGAAGTTGACACTGAACGAAAAAAAAAAATAACGAAATGTCATCATGACATTTTTCAATTTTGGTGCCAAACGTGCCAAATCTTCAAAATTGGCAGAAAAATTACCTAGGTAACTCGAAATTCAATATTCGAATTCGAATATTATTATTTTTTAAATATAAACGATGTCGTATCTAGATTATTTACTAAACAAAAATACAGCAAAAGTCGGCACGAATATTGCTGGAATTTGTAATAACTTTTGTCCACAAGAAGAAAGCGCTCTGTAAGTTTATTTTTATTTTAGTTACATTAAATCAGAATGTTTCCTTGACTTAAAACTATTTAGCAATATCAATAATACCTTATCTAACTCCTCTGTCTCTGGGTCATTAATGATAATCGTGTACTTTTCTTATTTTATGATATAATTATTTATGTACTTTTCAGACGAAAACGCGAAAAATTAGTACATATCTTGGAAGTTGTTGGAAATGAACATAAATTAATTAAATCATACAGTAGATCTGCTGCAGACTCCAATATGGCTGTGCCAAAGCTGTTACGGCCTTATCATGTATTAAGAAAAGTTGTACAATATTTATTATTTGAGTAAGACATGTACATATTCATTTAAATTGTAGATTGTCTTAAAACAGTGTAAACCACACCTTGTGATTTCAATATTTATATGTGACTACCCATCGCACACGACTTTGTACATTCATCCTCGTTTTTCCCCGTTCCCGCAAGAATTTCGGGAAATCCTTTCTTAGCAGACGCCTACGTCCTAACATATTCAACCTGCATGCCAAATTTCAGCCCGATACGTCCAGTAGTTTGGGCTGTGCGTTGATAGATCACTATATCAGTCACCTTTGAGTTTTATATATATATAGATAGATAATTTATTCTGATAGAACTATTTCAAGATATAGTTTTACGCCACATATAATATATTTATAATTATATTTATAATAAATATAAATATTTATAATAAGACTGTGTATTAATTTATTACATCCAATTGAATATAAAATCTGTATAATGAACAAAAATACAAGTTAATCAATCACTTGTTAGCGGGAACTGTTTTTTCTGTCTGTCTTTCAGTAGCTTCAAAATTGAAATAAACTTACATTTTGCAGAGTAGCAAAGCGATCAGATGTGCCATTAACAGTTAAGTATGATTTCCTCAATGATCGGCTGAGAGCTGTGCGACAAGACATGACCATACAACGCTTACCTCCTGAACAGTGTATGGAATTATTGGAACCTATTATAAGGTTTCATGTTTTCTTTGCTTTAAGGTAAATAATTGATTCAATTCAATATGAAAACGATTATTGACAATATTATATACTTTTTGTTATTTTTTCCAGATTAAGAGACAAATCATTGAATGAATTTGATCCAGTGTTGAACAACAAATACCTCCTTGAATGCATGAAGTGGTTTTTGAGTTGCTGCGATGAAACAGACAGACAGAATAAAAGTTTTAATATAGATAATACATTTGGTCTCGAAGCTTTGTCTTTTAATGGGAAAAATATGTGTAATAGAGAACTAATAGAAAGTTTATATTTATTGTGCAATTTGGATGATTTGCAGCCAATGTTACGGTATTTAAACTTACCGCAGTATTTAAAAAGGTAAAAATAGTGTTTGTTTATTTAATTTGATAATATTTTTTAATAAAAAAAAAAATTCTGAAATCAAGACAGTTTCTTAATTTTTGTTGAAAGAAAATGTTCAGACAGACAAGACAGTTGCTTTATTATCACTACATAGTATAAAACAAAGTCGCTTTCTCTGTCCTTATGTCCCTTTGTATGCTTAAATCTTTAAAACTACGCAACGGATTTTGACGCGGTTTCTTTTAATAGATAGAGTGATTCAAGATGAAGGGTTTAGGTTAGGTTTTAGACAAAGCGGGCGAAGCCGCGGGCGGTAAGCTAGTATTCTATAGTCTACTATTTCCCTACCTTTCCTACTTATACCATTAATTCTCTTTTTTCAGAAAACCACAACTAAGATTGTCCTATGAAATAGCAGTCGCTAATCTAAACAGGAATTACATTAGAATGTGTAGACTATCGCAGAAATTATGTACTTTAACCAGTTGTGCCTTTTACTTATATCTACCCACATTGCAGAGGTAAGTTTAAAGGCCGCTGCATACGTGACCGGTAAATACTTCGGACGGGACGTGAGCAGGACGGGCACGTGATTGCCTCGTTCAAAACGGGAACGTGGTGCAAACGCATACGCACCGTGGCATTGGCATAAGTTATTCGTCGTCCATTTTCGGTAGGTACTTGGATTGTATCAAGGCGTCACTACTTATCTCTCCGGCGCGAACGGAGCGACTGTGCATACGTAGCGAAATCACGGGCGGGACGGGGACGTGCTAAACATCGTCGCCGACGATATTTTTCCCGTCCACGTTCCCGGCCCGTCGATGTTCCCGTGACATATACGTTTTTGGATACATTTTGTATGCAACGATGTTTCCAAAACTTCCCGTCACGTCCCGTCCGGATAAAAACCCGTCACGTATGCAGCGGCCTTTAGTTTAACTGATTGACATAATAATTGATTACAAGTAGCACTTATCTTTAATTTTATAAATAATACTTTGTGTACCTTAAGACACATAAAACTGAAAGAATAGAATAAATTCGATCGCTCTGGCGGGTCACGAGTGGCTGAATTGGTCAGGCATCCGCCCCGGTGTGGCGCGAAAGGATGCGGGTTCGAATCCCGCCTCAGGATCGAATTTTTTCTATTCTTTATAAATTTAAATAAATAACTTTACAAAACAAATTAAGTAAAATTATCATCAGTCGGTACTGGCTAATCTCTTTAACTTTTGTAACTACCCACATTATGCAATTTGTAAAAATATGAATACATTTTTTTTATGTATTCATATTTTTACAAATATGTTTAATTCAGAAGCAATCTACAATGTAAATATAATAAAAGTAAACAATTAATTCATTATAATATTACTAGCTTTCCGCCCGAGGGTTCGCCCGATTTGCCTAAAACCTAATTAATTATATACTAAAACCTTCCACTTGAATCACTCTATCTATTAAAAAAAACCGCATCAAAATCCGTTGCGTAGTTTTAAAGATTAAAAGCATACAAAGGGACATAGGGAAATAGGGACAGAAAAAGCGACTTTGTTTTATACTATGTAGTGATTAATAACATACATAACTTTCCAGACGGAGTCTTCAAGTCCTCAGCACAGCTTACAACAGTAAATCACTGACAGTTCCAACAACAGTGTTACAACAGTGGTTGTTGTTCAACAGTGTTGACGAAGTAATAGATTGTTGTAAACATTATGGACTTACCGTAGGTGACGGGGTTTGCTTTAACAAGGCTGCGTTTAAAAATGATGTAAATGTTGTAAGTATTCAGTATTTTAAACTTGGAAAGATGTAGTAAAGTATTTCTAAGTGTAGTAAATGTAATTTTTTGTGTAAAAAAAGTCTATTTGTAAACTTAAAATATTGGGTAAACAATTAGCTTTCATTAAAACTCCTTTTTCTGTACCTTAATAAACATATTTCATATCCATAGAAATCTAAATAACAAGACACTAGAAGTCGTAAGCGCGCGTGACATCGTCGCCGCTCAGGTGGTAACCATACCACAAGTGCGTTCGTCGCTGTTCAGTTGCTCTAGAGACATGCGTGTGTAAACATGGTGTGTTTCAGCATTTCCCATTGCGGAAATACTTCCACAAGTTCTAATTATACTAATAAAGGTATAACCACGTATAACATTTCATCGGTAAATATTTTTTTTTAGAAATAATGCCGTTTTTCCTTAAAATTAAAGAATATTTACAAGTATTACGAGTGTCACCATAGTAATCGAAATAACAATGAATGACACAGCCGACCATTCTTATTATCACGTTTAACACAAATTTCAACCTTATTTCTATGAGTTTATGTTCAAAGTTATATCTATTGAAAATTGACAACCTCTGTTGTAGAAAAGCCGAATTTTTTCGTATTGGAGCAAAAAGAAACAAAACGTCTCATAAACTTACGGGTGTTATCCTAAAATAAACCGTAAATTCGTGCGTTAGGATACATATTCCAAAGCTTAATTTAATATTTAAGTTAGTTTTCACTAAAATCAAGCTGTCCAATAAAAGGCATAGTTTACTTGTGTGTACTGTTTAGCTATCGGTTTAAATGTGTTGATTTTGGCGACAGCGGTTTTCATACGAATTATGACATTATAGCACTTCTATGTGTCTTGTTATTTAGATTTCTATGTTCATATCGTTTCATTTTTATGAATTCAAGTTAATCTACAAACTTCTTTTAATCTTTATTTTTTTCTTTCAGTTTCCACCAAAATGCAGTTCCAAAATATTAGATATGGATTTCGAAGGCATTCTTAATGTGGAAGCGTGATAAACATGTTTTATCACGCGGATTACTACAAAAATATTACCAAAAATAACCTCTTGAATAATTAAGTTGAATCTACGACCTCGCTCGGGTGCTTAAGTTTCTACATCATAGACCATAGTTATTATTTTTATTATATATATACTTATATTTATCAGAATCGTTAATTAAGTTAAATTTCTTGTATTTTTACTCATAATTTGTTACAATAATTAAGTTTCCAAGATCTCATTGTGAATAATTATTTTTTCTTATTTGTATGTGTGTGCCAGAATTGAATCATGTTATTCTAAATATTTTGTTGTTTGAAATAAAACATTTATTTACCAATAATCTTTTATTTACATAAGAAATTCATCTATGTGTTTGCTAATTACATAAAATAGCTAATTTGCCTATCGTATGGCTAAGTTACATTAGTTATGTCAGTCACAGCTATGGACATGGTAGATAATGGTTTTCACATAATATATATTGTTCTGGTTCCATTTTGTGGGTATATTCAGAAAATTTCCCACTTTATATGAAGAATTTATTATGCAAAAGGAGGATTTTTAAAGACAATTCCGATTAAAATGAAATGCATTTTAAATGTCATTTAATAATCGTTTTTAATAGATAGGGAGGCGAAGAGGGGAATTTTCTGCAATACTCGAGCGTGGCAGTTTAAGATATGAGAGATACCTTAGACCTAATAGAACAACCTTGTTAACTATTTAGCTCTTTAAGTAGTGACGCGCGCCCAAGATAGACGATCAGATTAGTAAAAAAAAATCGATAGTCTGAAATACTCGAGCGCGTCAGATTAAGATATTGGGGGTTGATTTTAGTGTTTTAAGACTAAATTTAACTAATCTGACGATAAGTCCTTGACGCCGCCAAGTTATAGGGTCGCGAACTTGTAAAAAAAAAACGTTAATCCGGCATTCTCGAGCGCGATTGTTTTTATTTTTATTTTGAAGAATATAATCTAAAACTTACTAAAAATACAAAATCTGCCGGTTTCCGCGTGACCGGAAGTCTGGAGGAGCCATTTCGTCTTCCGAAAAACGCGTTGCAGTATATAAGTCGCGAACGATACATTTTACAAAAAAAAAAGTTTGAATAAACAAAAAAGGTAATTTTATTTACACAAAAAAGGTCTTTTTACATTTTTGTCCATAGTTAAAACTTTTTGACTTGAAGCATCATAAAAACTCAAACTCCCGGTTTTTTGAGTATATCTCGAAAACTGAGGGTGTTAAGAAAAATTGATATGAAATAACGATGATTAAAAAAAAGAAACTCTCAAACCTTTTTCGGTCAGATTAAGAGAACCCACCAACATTTTTGTCAGATTAAGAAAATATGCTTTCAGGGGACCGAGATAAACCTCCCCTATGAAAATCTGACGCGCTCGAGTATTTCAAAAGGACTTTTTTTTTCTGCATTTTCAAAAATTCATCGTAACTTATCGTCACGCCGAAATCGTCAGTTTTTTTAAGGGGAGCTTCCTTGGGGCCTACTTAACACCCCTTCCGAAAATCTGACGCGCTCGAGTAAATTTTTTTTTTTGTGCATTTTTGACGAATTAATATGCCTAGCCCCACCACGCAAACCGGCAGATTAGTATACCGTTGTTATCAGAGGCACTTGGGGCATACGTAGTATGAATATCTGACGCGCTCGAGAATGCCCAAGTTACTATTTTTTTTTACATTTTTGAAAATCCGTACACGCCAAACCCACCGCTAAAATGATTTTTACCATAGAAGCTTTTCTTTTCGAAATTATTTTATCTATCGATTTTGATAAGTCTCGACGGCGCCGTTTAATTACGCCATTTAGCTACCTCGCCTCCCTATCTATAAGCGTATTGACGGTAATACAAAAATCACTTATTTTTATATCCTTCATATGAGTAATGACATTGCATTGATTTTCCTACAATTACTAAATTATTAAAAATTAAACATCTAAATTTAAATATTTCCAAATAACGCAAAATTAATAAAACAACGTTGTAACAGAGTTGCCATGAAGAGCTAAATGATTGTTTTCTACTAAAAATTTGATTTGATTGCCTCATAAATTTTTCAGGATATTGTAGTAACTCAGGACCCGGAACCACAGATACAATAGAAAATCTATTGTGTCTGGGACGATCGGGCCGCTTGGGGCTCAATGGGTTAAAACTATTTAGGTGTTGCTAGAGTTTCGCGTACAATCAGATCAGATAAACAAAACAAAGCAGTTTACAGCGAATACTTTTTTATTATTTGTCAAATAGGACTTGTTCCTTGAAAAATAAAAGGTATTGACATCTGATCTCAAATATTAGAGGTACTTAGTACCATGCCATCACGGCGAGCTACAAACATCAATGATTATTTTATAAATTTATTAACAATAACAATTTCTTTCCATAATTTTGGACTAATGTCATACCGCTTAAGTATTGCCTCTTGGTCACCACAGAGTACTAATAGGGTAGAATAAGTATTTTATAGGCATTCTTCCGTATCCTGAATAGATTCCTAATGATAATATTGTACAGAGTAGTAATGTTCAATTAACTATGATTCGATGCCGCTTTAAAAACATATGTCACTACTTTTTTATCTACTTCGTGTACAAACTCCGCTTAAATGGTTTTCGATAGCTGTCAACGTCAATGTCACTTGCCAACAGATACGCAAAAGAAAAGAAACCAACTTGGTAACTTTATTTCTATCTAGACAATAATACCTACCTATAATACATAAAAATAGTGTTTAGTTAGTAGTTTTCGCGCAGATAATAAACATGCTTAACGAGATAAATACAAATACAATGTTCAATTGCATCATTTATTAAGATGTTCATAATTCAACATAATATACAGTGGGCGAGGTCTTAAAATAAGAATCGCACTATAAACATAAAAAACTTTCTTAAACTGCAGTGCGGATGTTGTCAAAGGTTTTTTTACTTCGACCTCACGTGTGGTACTTAGCACCAAAATATAGAAACGCACGGATATTTATTGTAGCAAAAAAAGGATTACAAATAAATTCGATGGTGTCTATTTGAAACTCGATTCTTTTTATTGTTCAAAAGACTCATTCAAATTAAAGAACTTGTCTTAAGTATAAAACATTTTTGCCATTTCTGTGTTGAAAAAACGTATAACAGTAGGCTATATAACGTTTAATCAATTGGCAAATAATAAAGCATGCAACCGTCAACTTTTCACGCATGTATTAGACCGTTATTTTTCGCGCGATTTTTTCTTCAAATAGCAACCCTAACCCATCTTTAACTTCAACCAGATCCACAAAATGTCCGTGCGTTTCAACACAAAGTATAAACAGTTACACAACACAACAAACATAACACTTGATTCAACTACTAAGCTGCATAAATAACAACAACAATTTACACATAGAAAACCGAACTCAACTCAATCTTCTGCGTCGACTTGAGTAAACGTTGAGTATACCGGCTTTATTAACTATACAAAATAGGCAGGGGGATAGCGGCTAGTTTGTTTAAGGTTTCTTATAATATAAAAACAGTAAAAATATTGTCTTCACTTTGATTGTAATCTTAAAGCAAAAGCATGCTAATTAGAGCAATTGCTCTCTACTATATAAACTATAATAAGTTGCAATTACAATATTTTATGTCTTTCATTTACTGACCATTTTATGTTACATATCAGCATTAGATTTCCTAACAAAACTAACCGCCAGCCCCCTGTCTACGTTCGAATAAATAATATACAATGTTAACGAGTCCTCCCTGATCGTGATACGGGCGTAGCGAATAAAAATTCATTTATTCATTCATATTATTCACCGATACTGAAGGTGGGGAGTTTGATCAATATAGAAACAAAGAAGTTGAATATTGAAGTATAAATTAACTTTTTGATACCTTACTCAAATGCTACTCAATTTTTAGAAGTCATTATTACATGTGTTGCCAATTTATATAAATATAAAAAACATTGTTTCGATTCGAGAACTGCAGATATTTCCGAACTCCTTAAAATGAAGTAACACTTCTGTATTCACAGAAATATGCCTTAGAATAATGCTCCTATTGTATCCCAAAAAAAAATCAAGTCATACTTTATTCAACTAAATAATAACAACTCCCCCCCCCCCCGGCCTCCTTTCTACAATCCCCTTAAAAGCACTAACTGATACCTTATCGCTACGCCCATATGTGACATCGACTAATAATAATTAAACATAATATCATTTTATTTGCGCACTGTACACCTTCCATACAAATTTGTGTGATACCCGCATATTTGAACACTGATACAATTCGATATTTAAATTTTATCATTCCCGCCACTACAATCATCCCAAAATACAATCGAACAATCAATTTTCGAAATTCAAATTTGTTCTGAATTCTAGAACACATTTTTCCAGAAATTTCTAAAGTTTATCAAATTTAACGGTTATCGAATAATTTTATTAAACATGAAACTATCACAGAGAAATTTAAAATATCATAATACGTTTAATATCAATTTATGTCAAGATAAAAAACAATTTCATTAAATTTAAAATTCAAAAGCGCTTGAAGTCGTCAATATTGAAAAGAAAAGCTTTTTGAATGTGCCTTTCGTTATATATGGCAACACTTGGAAAATAGCAGTAACATTCGTCATGGTTCTAGATTTTAAGAGCTTTAATACCACGATATATAAACAAAGATAGCTTTCTTTATTTCTCTTTTACATAATGACGGATCATACTCAATTCCCTTAGCCTTAGCAATAAACATACGCTTTATTTTCTAAACTAGCTATAGCCCGAGGTTTCTGTCAAGTGTAACCTATATATTTTTTTTTATTATTCTCGACAAATTTAACAATTCAGTTATTTATATATTCCAAATGACAGAAACACTTTATGAATACAGATTTATGTTGAAACTTCTTTTACTGTAAAAAAAATTGAAAACAAAAAATCTAGAATGTCCTACCGCATCGCTAATAACAAGCTATCATCATAACGAATGTTCGAGCCATTTTCGCGTAACCAAACAGACAGACAAACAGGACACCAATGATACTACTAAACCCCGTGGCGACGCTCGGCATACCAGTGCTCGATGTACAGTGAAATGCCTTGTTTCACTTGCATCCTTGAATTTTAACTGAAATAGATAAATTATATTAAAATTACTGATATATTGCTCTTATTTTAACATTTATAACCAAATTACTACTCATAACCTATTCAAGGAAAGATACTCGCCTATTACCTATTAGACAAAAAATACTCGCCCATAACCTACTTAAGTTATGCTACCCATAACCTATTCAGGCAAAGATGCTTTTCCATAACCTACTTAAGTCATGCTACCCATAACTTAATCAGGGTATGATACTCGCCTATAACCTATTAGACAAAAAAAATACTCGCCCATAATCTATTTAGACAAAAAGAAATTCGACCATAACCTACTCAAGCTATAACCTATAACCTACTCAAGCTAGGATACTCACCCATAACCTAATTAGGCTTCAAGAACGCATCATCAAACAGCTCCAACTCGTGGCACAAGTAATTCGCCTTGTTACGCAACTTCTTAGCCGATGTAGACGCGTCATCCAACATCTTGATCGCTTCTCGTACTTCCATCAATTCTGAGTCCATTTCGGTTGTTGCCTCGTCTATGAGACGGCATAAACGGGCGAACATCGTGGATAGCTCCCTAGAAAATTAGTGAAAATATTTTAGGAAATATTACGACTACAAATATTATTGTGTGAAATGTGGAAATAAAATAAAATCTAAGATAAATCTAATGAATGGAAGTGTACAAACATTTGCCTCAAGTGGATTTTAACGGACAATTCGATATTTTTTAGTATCTCATTTTGAAGTAAAATTAAACGGAGCATAATTCAAGTTACATCATTTACAAGTCACACACAATCCTCAACCATCAAATAAAAAACGACGTGTGTCACTCGGGAAATGCCGCGGTAAAGCTATTGCATGCTATGCCTTCAAGTCACACCTCCGCCCGTCGGAGTGGGGAGCGTGAGGTTTTTTCGTTACGGAATTTCTCGATTCCCCGCGCTCAAGGCCCGCGATAGAAGCTATGCAATAGCTTAATAAAAAAACACTCACTGTTGCACCTGGTGGCTACAATTAGCCGAGGTTAGATCCACGATCAGCCGCAGCTTCTTGCCCGCGTGCGCGACGTACTGCCGCTTGAACACGCGTTCCTGCGCGTGCGCAGTCCACGTGAGCCGCTCGTACGCGTACAGCGCGCCGTACACGATCCCCGTGGCAACAACCACACGCCACCCGACCGTCTTTAGCAGCTGAAATGTGTATAAATTTATAAAGAATAGAAAAAAAATCCATAAAACCAAAAATATAAATTCAACAAAAAAAGGTCGTGTTCCATCGTTACAATATTGTATTCACTGAAAAGTGCTTCATATTGGTTGAAATGGTTGTTAATCATCTCAATAGATGGCGCGCGGTGTGTCCCTTCCACAGAACAGTAAGAACAAAATAGAAGTGCTATAATGTCATATTTAGTATGAAAACCAGTGTCGCCAAACCCACACATTTAAACCGATAGTAATACAGTACACTACAAGTAAACTATGCCTTTGATTGGACAGCTTAATTTGAGTAAAAACTGACTTAGGTTATAAATTCAGCATTTCAATATGTACCCTAAAGCAACAAGTTACGGTTTATTTTAGTATAACATCCCTAGGTATATTAGCTGTTTTGTTTCTCTTTGCTCAGAAATTCCAAATTCGAAAACATTCAGCTACTCCACAACAGAGGGCGTTAGTTTTTAATACATATAACTTTGAACCTCAACACATTAAGATAAGGTTGAAATTTGTGTCACTCTACATTAATGACATTAATTTGATGCTATGCTCTAAGGGATGTCAGCCTTGTTATCGATAATTCACAAATAAATATTTTTTTGTGCATTTTTTTTTCTTTCTATTATATGAGTATAGTATAATGTGTCACATTTTGGAGTATGTTTATTACTACTAAGTACGTCTTTTCATATTTTTATATTTAAATAAAAAACGGAGTAGAATAGTATAAATCTATATTTACAAAACAAACAGAAAATATGCACTATTTTAAATCTTGGAACTGCCGTAGGTTTGATGTATCGGTGGCCTTTGTTAGACTGCTTATTGCTGTTCGGCATCCAGTTAACTCGTTACGTTGCATTAATTATCCATTTCTCTTTTAAATTAGCCTCTTTCGAAAATCTATAAATAAATAGGGCAAATGAAAGCTAAGGAAAAATAAAATAAAATTTAATATTTATAATGTTTGTCTTTTCTAAAGTATCGATACTGTCGATATGCGCCACATGCATCACTAATCCGACATTCGTTTGTTTATTGCAATAATATTCCAGAAAGTCTTGTTTGCTGTTCAATCTATATTAGTACTAATTTCTTATGGATTAAGGTTCATTTTGACTTAATATTTTTATAAATTTTTGACAAATTACGACAAGCGAAGTTGTAACATAAAATATATTTAAAATAAATTAAAATAATACTTACCGATGGTATGAAATGCCTCGATTGCTGATATTATTTCGTCTGCTATCATTTTTCCACTCTAATACCGAACAACACGCCCTAAATAATGAATAAATATGGAAAAAAGGTTTGACAGCTGACAACCGACTCGAATATTTTTCTGCGCACAACTGAGAGCGAGTTAGGTGATCTTACCTTACTAGTGACACGTGGGCCACGCCCACATCGCACTTCTATTTGTTCTTACTGTTCTGTGGTCCCTTCAGACACATAAAACTGAAAGAATAGAATAAATTCGATCGCTCGGGCGGGTCACGAGTGACTGAGTTGGTAAGGCATCCGCCCCGGAATGGCGCGAAAGGATGCGGGTTCGAGTCCCACCTCGTGATCAAATTTTTTCTATTCTTTATAAATTTATATTTATAAAGCATTTGAATGCCATAAAACCAAAAATATAAATTCAGCTGCAATGTGTATTTATTTATTTATTTTTATTTATTACTAGCGGCCCGCCCCGGCTTCGCCCGTGGTACATTTTTACGTTGTCTCTCCATAAGAACCATCCTCGTACTTCAAGAAATGTAATAAAAAAAGAATTAACGAAATCGGTTCAGTTGTTCTCGAGTTATGCGCTTACCAACATATTTTGCGATTCATTTTTATATTATAGAAGATAATCTTTATTGCATACAAAAACATAAATACAAATTTCACACACACAGACAGCACATTTGATGCAAAGGGCGGCTTTATTGCTTCAAGCAATTTCTTCCAAGCAACCCGAGCAACCGATGTATTGAAAAAAAAGAAAATTAAGGTAGATTATGTACACAATAGAAATAAAAAAGGACATCACATAATAAAATAAAAGATAACAAATGGCAATGTGTGTTGCGATCGTATGAAAATTAGTGTCATAGACGAGTGTTGCAGTAATGTCATAGACAAGTACTTAATTCCTTATTTAAGTTTGCCATATTATGTTATAACTTTCCTGGATGACACCAAAAATTGCTGCAATATTCGATATGCAACGGCATCGATGCCTGGCTAGAAAAATACACCCAGTATATTAAAATCTATACTAATATTATATAGCTGAAGAGTTTGTTTGAACGCACCAACCTCAGGAACTACTTGTCCGATTTGAAAAATTATTTCTGTGTTAGATAGCCCATTTATCGAGGAAGGCTATAGGCTATATATTATCACACTAAGGCCAACAGGAGCAGAGCAATGCGGGTGAAACCGCAGCTTCAGTATTCAATATGCAACGCCATCAATGTCCGGCTAGGAAAATTGACCCTATTTTATTAAAGAAATATTAAAATCTCACCAAGCCGGACAGCAGCAGGCCGCCCATAGTGCCCTGCGAGGTGAGGGCAGACAACGCGAACTTGGACACCATGCCCCACTCCTCCGCGCTCAGCGGGCCCATGATCGCGCCGCCGTTGCCCACGCGGGACACTTCCGTGACAGGTGCTGGGCCTATGGTTGGTGGGATCTGGGGAAATAACAAAACATTATTTTCATAAAAAAAAATAAAAAAATTTCGAACATTTTTTTTTTCATTCAAAATGTTCTTGACATGTTTCGAATTGGGGTTGCATTGCCAAACATTGCGTTTTTGTTTGACTCAACAAAATTATACTTAACATTGACATTTTTTTTTTCTTCAAAAAATTTAGCATGTCGATTTTCTGGACCAAAAATATACTTTTTCTAAATTCTTTTCCTAAATAAGATATGTCCTTTCAAATCTACACACGTCAACTCACCGGCGTGTACTGCGGCGGGTTCTTGAGCGCAATCTTGTTCGTGTTCTTGCCCTGGAAGCGCTGTATCAGCGCCGTGATACCGTACGAGAAGCGAAAGCTGAGGTCCTCCTGGAAGTCCGCGCACAGGTTGTCGCAGTTCAGACGGTATAGCACCTGCGAAACGTGCAAAAAAGTTAGGAAAAAATACATCATAGTAAAATAAAAAAAAACTAGAAAAAACTTTAGTCACAATTAAAAATAATTATTAGTTATTCAATCGAAATATTCTTAGAACAATTAATTTGTTACGTTCTTTAATTTATTACGTTGCATTTTAATTTATTTATTTATAGCCTTTATTGCCAATATTACAGGTTACATTTTTACTTAAAACTAAAATTAAATTAATTTGTGGGTGTTGGCGTGTCCTTGTGACACAAAGGCCTCTTCCAACTTCTTCCACTCGCCACGTTCTTTCGCCTTCCGTAGCCATAGCGGCCACTCTCCTTATCTCATCTGACCACCTTTTTCTTTGTCTTCCTCTTTTCCTTTTAGCATCTGCTCTGGGAGTCCATTCAGTAATGACCCTTGTCCATCGGTTTCCCTTTTCTCTGAGCATATGCCCTACCCACCATTTAAGAATCCCTTGTCTTTTTCACAACATCTATTTTTGTTATTTTTCTTATATCTAAAGCTCTTTTTCTATGTTTTTTTGTATAACCTAGTATGCTCCTCCATGTTACCAATTTTGTGTCATGTTTTTTTGTTTTAGCCCAAGTTTGGCAACCATAGGTGAGTATTGGTAAAATGCAGGTATTGAATAGTCTTCTTTTGATTGTGATATTGTATTGTGTATTTTTAAATATTTCTTTCAGCGACCAGTATCTCTTCCAAGAATGGGCAACCCGTCTCTCAATTTCATGTTCCATTTGGTCGCTGAAAGCTATTATTTGACCTAAATAAATATAAGAATTGACATATTCGATTAACTTATCTTCTATTTTAATTGGGGTTCGCGCTCTATTTGCTATAATTTTGGTTTTTTTCATAGTTAATTGATAGTCCCACAGAATACATAATAGTAGCTAAACGCTACAGAACGGACACTCTCCGCCTCCCGCCAAAATTAAACACTTACCTCACCCCACACGATCAGCCTAAAAATGGTCCGTATTTTTCTGCAAGGACGATACGCAACGAAGATTGACAACATTAATCAAATCAAATCAAATATTTAAGTAATTTTATTATTTTGGATTTGTGATTATCGTTTTTCGTAGAAAATGCTAAGATATTGTGCTGTTTACGGATGTATTTCATCAGAAAAACGCGAATTTTTTTTTACACTAGTCACAAATGTGCCAACCATAAAGCGTTAACACACACATTTGCAGTCTCTACAGTGTGACTGTCAAAACGATAATTTTGTATGGAGTGTCCCGGGGTGTGACAAAAGACACAAAATATATAAAACAAAAGTTAAATCATGAATGAAGTATTACCTCGAAAGGTTGTTGATGTGGTACTATGACGCTCGCGGCGGCAGCTCTCTTGTGTATGGGAAGGATGTTGTACATGCGATCTGAAAAATAATACAATTGTTAAGTAATTATGTCATTATTTTGTAAATTCTTCAATAGTACAATAATTTATACTCGATTATTGATATAACAAACGTATGCATTATACATATTTTAGTAGCGGCGTAGCATGCTATTTTCACTTACACTCTAAATACTAACACAAATCGTTACAGGACAAGATCGGAGTAGAACAGTTTTTTTTTTTTTTTTATATGGTTCACAAATTGAAATTGACACTTAAACAGCCTTAAAAACTTTTTACCAAAACAAACATTTGCGGTGCAATTCCTAAACTAGTGAGCACATCGTGCTTAGTGAAACTACATAAACTCACTGACAATGTACACGCTACACTTTAAATTTTAAACTTTAAACTTCTATAGTAATTCAAGCAACACTACAATTATTTTTAACACAACGCAGAGTAAATTTTACTTCTGGCTGAGGATAGAGAACTCGAGAAAATATCGAAATTATACCTAACACCATTATAGTACGAACAGCACCTGTTTATAGGAGAGTTTTGACCTACGTTAGTACGACAATAGGGTAATTTAAAGCACTTCCTATTTTCCAAACGGCTAGCAGGACGTGGAACTTCTATTTTAATGCGCGAAAGGAGTTCAGGGCAATCCACCAGACCATGTATCAGTTTGTACAGAAACAGTATGTCCAAACACTTACGGCGTACACTTAGAGGCCTCATTTTGTAAAAACTCAATCTTTTTTCGTATGATACCAATGTTTTGCATTGATTATTAATGTAGGACAGTTGATACACAAATCTTTTCTGAATTCTCTCCAATCTGCTGGAATGCACGGCATAGCTGGGAGACCAAACACAACTGTTATATTCCAAGACGCTTTTTACTTCGACGACGACGACGACGATCTTTGAAATTTAGTGAACTGTCTAGTATGACTCCTAAGTCTCTAATACTGTATACTTCTTTAAGATTGCTACTTTTAAAAATATATGAAAGAGGCAACGTGTTCTTCTTTTTTGTGAAGTGAGTTACACTGTATCCGTATATAATCTGCATAACTAACCAGCCATCTTCTTCCATGCCAAATGGCCTGGCATTCCGCATGTATGGGAATACATACGCACTTGGTTTGATGCAGGTATATATATACCCGCCCTATACACACGCGGTGCAGCGCGCGCTTGTACTGCACCGTACCCGCATATACCCGCACTCACTCACCCGCCATCTCCTTCTGCGCCTCGTCCATCTCGTGGCCGATGTCGGCGGAGAGCCGCTTCTTGAGCCGCGAGCCGAGCCCCGCCTCCACGTGGCGGTGCAGCGCGCGCTTGTACTGCACCGTACCCGCATATACCCGCATATACCCGCACTCACTCACCCGCCATCTCCTTCTGCGCCTCGTCCATCTCGTGGCCGATGTCGGCGGAGAGCCGCTTCTTGAGCCGCGAGCCGAGCCCCGCCTCCACGTGGCGGTGCAGCGCGCGCTTGTACTGCACCGTACCCGCATATACCCGCATATACCCGCACTCACTCACCCGCCATCTCCTTCTGCGCCTCGTCCATCTCGTGGCCGATGTCGGCGGAGAGCCGCTTCTTGAGCCGCGAGCCGAGCCCCGCCTCCACGTGGCGGTGCAGCGCGCGCTTGTACTGCACCGTACCCGCATATACCCGCACTCACTCACCCGCCATCTCCTTCTGCGCCTCGTCCATCTCGTGGCCGATGTCGGCGGAGAGCCGCTTCTTGAGCCGCGAGCCGAGCCCCGCCTCCACGTGGCGGTGCAGCGCGCGCTTGTACTGCACCGTACCCGCATATACCCGCATATACCCGCACTCACTCACCCGCCATCTCCTTCTGCGCCTCGTCCATCTCGTGGCCGATGTCGGCGGAGAGCCGCTTCTTGAGCCGCGAGCCGAGCCCCGCCTCCACGTGGCGGTGCAGCGCGCGCTTGTACTGCACCGTACCCGCATATACCCGCATATACCCGCACTCACTCACCCGCCATCTCCTTCTGCGCCTCGTCCATCTCGTGGCCGATGTCGGCGGAGAGCCGCTTCTTGAGCCGCGAGCCGAGCCCCGCCTCCACGTGGCGGTGCAGCGCGCGCTTGTACTGCACCGTACCCGCATATACCCGCATATACCCGCACTCACTCACCCGCCATCTCCTTCTGCGCCTCGTCCATCTCGTGGCCGATGTCGGCGGAGAGCCGCTTCTTGAGCCGCGAGCCGAGCCCCGCCTCCACGTGGCGGTGCAGCGCGCGCTTGTACTGCACCGTACCCGCATATACCCGCATATACCCGCACTCACTCACCCGCCATCTCCTTCTGCGCCTCGTCCATCTCGTGGCCGATGTCGGCGGAGAGCCGCTTCTTGAGCCGCGAGCCGAGCCCCGCCTCCACGTGGCGGTGCAGCGCGCGCTTGTACTGCACCGTACCCGCATATACCCGCATATACCCGCACTCACTCACCCGCCATCTCCTTCTGCGCCTCGTCCATCTCGTGGCCGATGTCGGCGGAGAGCCGCTTCTTGAGCCGCGAGCCGAGCCCCGCCTCCACGTGGCGGTGCAGCGCGCGCTTGTACTGCACCGTACCCGCATATACCCGCATATACCCGCACTCACTCACCCGCCATCTCCTTCTGCGCCTCGTCCATCTCGTGGCCGATGTCGGCGGAGAGCCGCTTCTTGAGCCGCGAGCCGAGCCCCGCCTCCACGTGGCGGTGCAGCGCGCGCTTGTACTGCACCGTACCCGCATATACCCGCATATACCCGCACTCACTCACCCGCCATCTCCTTCTGCGCCTCGTCCATCTCGTGGCCGATGTCGGCGGAGAGCCGCTTCTTGAGCCGCGAGCCGAGCCCCGCCTCCACGTGGCGGTGCAGCGCGCGCTTGTACTGCACCGTACCCGCATATACCCGCATATACCCGCACTCACTCACCCGCCATCTCCTTCTGCGCCTCGTCCATCTCGTGGCCGATGTCGGCGGAGAGCCGCTTCTTGAGCCGCGAGCCGAGCCCCGCCTCCACGTGGCGGTGCAGCGCGCGCTTGTACTGCACCGTACCCGCATATACCCGCATATACCCGCACTCACTCACCCGCCATCTCCTTCTGCGCCTCGTCCATCTCGTGGCCGATGTCGGCGGAGAGCCGCTTCTTGAGCCGCGAGCCGAGCCCCGCCTCCACGTGGCGGTGCAGCGCGCGCTTGTACTGCACCGTACCCGCATATACCCGCATATACCCGCACTCACTCACCCGCCATCTCCTTCTGCGCCTCGTCCATCTCGTGGCCGATGTCGGCGGAGAGCCGCTTCTTGAGCCGCGAGCCGAGCCCCGCCTCCACGTGGCGGTGCAGCGCGCGCTTGTACTGCACCGTACCCGCATATACCCGCATATACCCGCACTCACTCACCCGCCATCTCCTTCTGCGCCTCGTCCATCTCGTGGCCGATGTCGGCGGAGAGCCGCTTCTTGAGCCGCGAGCCGAGCCCCGCCTCCACGTGGCGGTGCAGCGCGCGCTTGTACTGCACCGTACCCGCATATACCCGCATATACCCGCACTCACTCACCCGCCATCTCCTTCTGCGCCTCGTCCATCTCGTGGCCGATGTCGGCGGAGAGCCGCTTCTTGAGCCGCGAGCCGAGCCCCGCCTCCACGTGGCGGTGCAGCGCGCGCTTGTACTGCACCGTACCCGCATATACCCGCATATACCCGCACTCACTCACCCGCCATCTCCTTCTGCGCCTCGTCCATCTCGTGGCCGATGTCGGCGGAGAGCCGCTTCTTGAGCCGCGAGCCGAGCCCCGCCTCCACGTGGCGGTGCAGCGCGCGCTTGTACTGCTCCAGCGCGGCCCGCTCCGTGCGGAACGGCTCGCCGTACTCGTCCACTAGCGCCGAGAGGCGACGGATCTCTTGGCTCAGCGTGAGTGATACCTGCGCGAGACGGTCGAGTTAAAAGTGATGGTGAAAACACGTTTCGAAACATTTTTGAAGTGAAACTTCTTTATGCGCGTTTTAAGTATCAAACTGCGCGAGACAATCGAGTTAAAAGTGCTGGTGAAAACATGATTCGAAACACTTTTCAAGTGAAAATTCTTTATGTGCGTTTTAAGTATCAAAGTCACATAATGGCAATACCGTCACGTCATGGAGTAAGACGAAAATTTTGGTAACTTTGAATTTTGGCAAAGAAGTTTCACTTCTTACACGTGTGCTCGGAAAGCACCATAGTTAGTCACACACGCTTTTTTTATAATAACTATAGCCAATTTAATAGGCAGCATTTTTTTTTAAAGTTAAGCAAATATGCAGTTCTAACAAAAAGAAACAATATATTTACATCAGTCAGAATCGACATCCAAAATCAAAAATTTAACAATAATTCCAAAAGTTTTCAAAATTCGGTCAAGTGAATAGTACATTGGGACGACAATAAATCTCATTTTGCAATCTTGTTCGTAGTCCGGAACTGCAATTAAATTATTTTTTGCTGTATGGTCGTGAAAAAAATTCCAAAAGTTCTGCAAACTTGGGGAAGTTTTCGATATAATATTTCATATCACGTATTAAATTTGGAATCGTCCGAAAAGTATGGCATAGCGATTTTCGTAAATGGCTGCACGACGATGGTTACCTGTGCAAAAGTTAGCCTGGTACAAATGGTTGAATTGTTTTTTTTTAAATCAACACATTCGCGTCAGTATGGCGGGCTGTAAGTCACACTGGAATAGTATGGCATGACACTACCGCCTACTTCTTTTTTATGGGCTATCGGTAAATTCTAAAATTTTTGTGTTACAAATCGCTATTTTTCCGACGAGTTCGACTAACGCCCGCGCGACTAAGCCGCCGGTACCAGCGTTCACACCATCATTTTTCTTTTTGTCATTGAGTACTAAGACCCCTGTAGAACCGCCATCCTGTTACAAATGACTCGAAATTTTGTGTCAATATCTCCCGGTTTAGACCGGGAGATATTGACACAACTTGTGTTGCCTTGCAGTACACCATATTTTATTATTTGGTAGTCAGAAAAAAAATGCGTTATTTCATCGTCTTTATTTACTTTAGAAATTACTACATACTGCTGCCTATTTTGAAGACAATATGTTATTCAATGTAGCGTTTGCCCTCAATTTTTTTAATAGTTTAAAGTGCCACGAAGTCAAACGCTTTGGAAAGATCAAGGAAAAGAGCTGTAGTTTGTTTTGATTTATGCTACCAAAATCTTTATCCATCAGGGGGAGTATATAGCCAAAGTGGTTGATTTATTTTTCTGAAACACATACTAATCCTTAACAATAATATTGAATTTATTGCAAAAATAAAAAAATAAAATATTTATTTTTTCGCCTTTTTTCAAATAAATTACAGTATCTGGGATATAATAAAGTAAGTTTCCTTCCACCAAATTACATAGAAAAAAAAATATTTTTGAAATTAATAAAATAAAGTTGTAAATTCAAAAGCTGTAGATCTTTTTATTGCCTACAACTTTTCCGTTTAACTTTTTCCCGTAGAACTTGTAGTTTTGTCGGAAATCGAGAGAAACCATTTTTTTCTCTTAATAGCTACAGATATATCCGCCTCCCATTTCCCGAACTCGGATTCACCGTAATTTATTTTTCCTTACGGGTTTCATCCTACTGCGATTTTTTTTTTGTTTCAAAAATTATCGGCACTGGTCTATACACTTTTCAAAGATTTTTGATAGAATGGGTACCAAAGTAATAGGTCGATAGTTATTTGCGTCATGTTTGTTGCCTTTTTTTAATTTTACTTATCGATTAATATAATATTATTCAGCTATTGCATAGCTTCTATCGCGGGCCTTGAGCGCGGGGAACGAATCGAGAAATTCCGTAACGAAAAAACCTCACGCTCTCCACTCCGTCGGGCTTGGAGGTGTGGCTTGAAGGCATAGCATGCAATAGCTTTACCGCGGCAGTCCCCGAGTGCTACACGTCTTTTTTTCTTTCTCTGCAGGGTCATCTACACAAAAATTCAAAACATTTTTTAAAACTTCCATAAACAATCTCACCTTATGTTCAACACTCTCCACCATCCTCCCAATTTTGTCCTTCATTTGTCTCGTGATGGAAGTGAGCTGCTCCTCTATGGACGTGAGTTGTTCTTGTAATATCCTCTGTTTTTCTACTTTTGACGCTTTCATGTCACACGCCGTGTTGTATATCTGTAATTGAGTTGAATTTGCTGTATTAATCAGTTTTGGCAGGAAATGAGAATGAGGGAAGAAACTGAGTTTAGGTATATAATGACAACGTGGGAACTGGTAATAAAAGTTCATAAATGGCCTAGGGGCGTCGTATAAAACCTTCGTTGAAATTTGCACTCTATTCCCTTGCAGCAATGTTCAAAGTCTCGTGCTGCGCTAACTTGCTGCGCACGGCGCTCTGGCTGATGCGCTCCTCGTACTGTACCATGTCACGTGTCTTCAAACTTATGGCGGCTCGGAGCATCGTACGATCCGATGCGCAGAAAACAATGTTGGATATAAGCGGGACGTTCAACTGTGCGCACCCGCACTCGCACCTAACTTCCGAACCGCCATTCATTGAGATAATATTACTACGTATGGAGGAGACACCACGAACAAAATCTGTGCGCCATTTTTTTGCTCTAACTAGGTTTTAAAAATTATTATCTAGTTAGGTACTTACCGATGAAAGTTATTACTTTGCACTTTTCCGTATTATTTGTATTATTTGTGCAATATCGTAACACACACGAAAGCATATTTGATGCGTTTCACTTTAAAACAAATAAAAAATGAGCGTGCAGTTACGCCATATGGCGTATGTTGAGCGGAACATAAGTGATGTAGGCGGTGTCGTCTCCATATTATGTATATCTCAATGCCGACATTAAGTTTGAATCGAACTGCACACTGCACCCACTCACGTGGTCGAGCGCCGCCATGACGTCACCGGCGATGTTGCGGCCGCGGCGCGAGTGCTGCGCGAACTTGGTGCGCACGGCGCTCTGGCTGATGCACTCCTCGAACTTGCGCTCGAAGTCGACGAACTCGAAGTAGCGAACTTGGTGCCCGTCCGCGAGGATAGGTGCTGTAGGTGACAGAAAAAAACTTCAAATATGGCGCCTATTATGCCCATAATATTATGATAAATCATTGAATAAAAGTTGAAAATGAAGTTCACAAACTGTAATCAGTTAACAATTCAAAAATTTAGATTCCTTAAAACTATTTTATTTTTTAACAAAATGAGGGTATAAATTTATAAAGAATAGAAAAAATTCGATCACGAGGCGGGACTCGAACCCGCATCCTTTCGCGCCATTCCGGGGCGGATGCCTGACCAACTCAGGCGGCGCGAAAGGATGCGGGTTCGAGTCCCGCCTCGTGATCGAATTTTTTCTATTCTTTATAAATTTATATTTATAAAAGCAATTGAATGCCATAAAACCAAAAATATAAATTCAACAAAATGAGGGTAGGCAAAAATTTCACAAAAATTTACACTCTCACCCACTCACAACTTCACCAAACAAACACCAACACACACATATCTCTCCACTCACACGAAACAGGTTTCTCCCGTTCGCGCATGCGCGTGAGCAGCGCCTCTTTAGCCGAGATGAAGAAGATGCGCTCCTCAGCCTCTTTGGGCGTGCACACGCGCAGCTCGCGCGAGAGGAAGTCGACGCAGCGGTTTGCGTGTTGGCTGCGTACCTGAGGAAAAAAATAAAAAAAATATACAGGGAGTCCCACTGTTGGTGTACTAAGCTCAAAGGAGGTTATAGTATTGCATACGCTGAGTACGTAAAAAATATTTACAAAATTCCAGACGCAGTTTTTTTTTCAAATGTTTGAATTCTTAAAACTCTATGTGTACAGTGTACACCCCTAACAAGCAACCCGCCCTGTTGCTTATTAGGAGTGTACAAAAAATCATGACAATTTTTTTAATTCAATATATGAAGATTTTTCTAACTTGAGATAATATATGGTATACAACTGGTAAAATTATTTACCTGATCTAAATATTCGGGTTCTGAGGCGGAGGCGTCCCATCGATTGTTCAGTATAAAAATGTTCGGTTGTGAAATCTTCGTCGATACTTTGTGAAAGAAGTTCTTTTCCTGTAATAAATTTTGTATTTGATAAAATCATAAGTTTATATATATTCATCTTACAATATTTATTCACATAGCATAAATTATGATTTCATTCAGACAAAATAACATACATGACTACAACCATAGAAAATTTTTTTTTCTTAAAAAAATTTATTTAAAAAAAAATTAAAAACTTTTAATACTCACGGTAACCATAAGCGTGGACTCAGCGTTCGCGACCAGCACAAACACATCCGCGTCCAAGCAGTATTTATCTATCCACTCGTCGAGGTTCGGGGTCACATCCACCCCGGGGCTGTCCACCAGCACCACGTCGTCCCGGAGCAGGGCGCATAGTTCCCGGGGCCAGAACACGTGAACGAGCGAGGACTCTTTGAGACGAGTGGTGCAGAGAGCATGCCCGAGCTGGCTGACCGACTGGAAAAGTGGTAATTTTGTCATTATTTAGCATGCCATGACATTTATTAAAAAGATATTAAATTTGGCCCAGGGCCCTGTCAAAACTCAGAACTGATAAAGTACAATAATGTCATTGGGTGATATTTTTCATATTTTAGCAGTCTAAACTCTATCGCTGGGGTGATCATTGATGAAAATATTCGCTAATTTGAGAGTCATGTGAGTATAGTTAAAAAACAGTGTAAGTTATCATCAAGGATTGATCACTTGCTAGAATATAAATATTCAATATGCACTTCAACAACAATATTGTAATCCTATTTTTGCATTAACTGAATTTTCTATTACATGGATTTCAGAAAAGACATATAGCACTAATTAAAAAAAAAATGTTATGAGTAACACATGCTAAATAGATACAAAAATAATATAAATTTACCTCCACATTAAGCTTCTCCTCCGAGCCCTCAGTCTTCATGAACGCCTCATCAGTATCCGACCCTTCCACTTGCAGGAAGCAGTTGGTCGTGTGCCCGATACCGCTTGGCAAGATTTTGTCGTGAAGCATGGCGTTTATCACTGTGCTCTTACCATTACTGGTCCTGAAATACAGGATGATAGAATGTTAATGATTATTTTAATAAAAATTATGTATGGACTTCAATAAAGGGAACATGTGAGGTAGGGTATATAAGGCAGATGCATTAAAAAAAATTATTATTCTGCTGATGAATCTATGTCTATATATTTTTTATCACACAAAGATAAAAATGTAAGCAGTACTGATAAATTTAAATTGATGCTGTCTCTTTCTTTCTTCAAAATGTTTTGTGCAATATAATTAATAATCTATGAGTGCCAAGTATGTACTTTAGTAATATAATACCAATCCAAATAGATGTTATTTAACAGGACATCAACATTAAATGAACAGTAGACATCAGTTATAAGTAAGTATGTTATCTAATTATTGTATCAGTCAAAGCGATGAGACATACCTCCGCCCGTCGGAGTTGGGAGCGTGAGGTTTTTCGTTAAGGAATTTCTTGATTAAGTCCCCGCGCTCAAGGCCCGCGATAGAAGCTATGCAATAGCTTAAAACTATAATAGAACTAAAGATGTTTAAAAATACACTTTAAACCACACATACCTTCCGAAAAAAGCGACTTTCATGTGATCACGCTTGAGTACCTCCCGTATCGCCTCCACTTTGCTAACGTACGCTTCGACATTTGTAACGTCCTGTGGTGTCGCAATGCCATTGTCCCCTGATACGGCTGAAAAATAGAAAATTTATGAATAAAATATAGTAAACGTAAAATAAATCTAGTAGTTTTGGTTATAAATATCTTGACACCATGTTTGGTGGTAGTAACACAGGCCCCAGAACCACAGACACAATAGAAAATCTATTGTCTGGGACCGACCGGGCTGCTTGGGGCTCAATGGGTTAAGAAGATATTATATTGCAATATTTTACATGTGACGGAGCTACATTTCTTTAATTGAATTTCAATTTATTATTTTTATTAACGATGAGAAGTTAAAAGAAGATTTTTAATTTGTTTACAAATATCTATTATCATCATCCATTAACCCAAGAGAATCTCACTGAATTCAACCTGTATTTAGTGTTGGGATTTTTAAACTATTCAATTTAACCTACATTGTATTACTCCCATACCCATTTATTTATTTATTATTCCATCGTGTTACAAAATACAGTACCCAATGACATTACATCTATAATATGGGCCTGGAAGGCCACGGCAAACAATTATTTAATCATATTTAACCCAATAAATGATAGTAAATTTTAAAAATATGTTATGATGATTCAAATGTGCTTCTAGAAGAAGTCTAATTTAATAAATAAATGTTTGAGTTTGAATAGAATAGTTAGTACATATACAATGTTGATTATAAATCTGGTTTATAATGAAAAACCAATATAAATTAGTTTTGATCCATAATATATCAGATAAAGTATTTTATTCAGTTTTCTCCCTCCAGAGCATTATATAACAGATCCCATGATGTTAATATTTCATATGACTCACACCAATCAATACACACTTGAAGCTGACCTTAAAACAAATTACTGTATACTACATATTTATATTATATGTAGCTCAGTCCTTTTTAGGATCTAATTAAATGAATAAATTATATTGCTTTTTAGTGTGGAGTTGTCCTGTGTGTTCTATTGTGTATTTTAAGATGCAATGTTTAGATTGCTGATGTATTTTTTTGTTAGAATACAGTTTTTAGAAAACATTAATATCAGAATAAGCATCTATTTTTTGTAGATTTCATAAATCATTTCTAAGCTAGTAGCAGTATACACAAAAATTGGCTGAAAAAATGAATGGCACATATCAGGGAAATTGAGTCAATACTCAAGATTAAGGCATGGATCAATATTCATGCCTTTATCTTCTCTATAATCTAAACTATTAAACAAAATTAATATGAAGTGCTACTCAACTCACCATGTATAAATGTGACTGCGTCTTTGACATAATCATCAATTTCAATGAATATATCATTTATCTTCTTCTTTGCCCTCACAAATATCTGCAGAGGAGAATCCACATTGGACACATTCACACGCATAGTTCCATTGTTCAAAGCGACGTTATGGGGCCCGTCGCCAGCCATCATAGATATTGTACGGTTAACATACGCAGCCATACGGGAAGGAAATAGTCACGGTTTTCGTTAGCTGTACCTTACGGTGGACAAGCCAATGTTATATTCAAATCACTCCTACAGATAACACATAACATGCAGGTACAACTGCAACAAATAAAAAGCGTGAATATCTACATCACAGTGGATAGAGTGGATGTAAAATTAAAATAAATGCATCTATTTAGAGGTACACTTTTTTGTATTCATCTAGCATACTCCATAACTTCCATTTAAGGTTATGTTTGCAATTTATAAATAAAAATAAACAAATAAAGCTCAAGTATGAAAAAATAGTGAAAAGATGTGCAAATTAGCAGACTGAAGCGGAACTTAGGCCATAAAACGTAACATCTAAAAAAAGAGGCACCTTATCATCCCGTTGCATCATAGCCAACAACATACATCACTGCAGTTCCAGCCGCATGAAGAAATGTATTAATTTATTATTAAAACTATTTATAAACTTTATTCATTTAATATACAATTAGACGTAAAACATCTGACAGCCGATAGATCTAAGTCAAAATTTATCTGCCCTGAATTTCAGGATTTATTAAATTTTCAGTGTCATAATCCATAAATGCATAGTAATAACACGAAACAACTTACCTGTTTTCTATAATGGCATTTTGTACGGATTACTTTAAGAGTTAAAATTTATTTTTCGGCAGAAGTAGAAAAATACCTGAGAAATTTTTCATATAGGATTTTGAACGAGTGGTTTTTGATTACACTTTTTGTAGACAAGAGAAGTATGTTATCGATACTTCAAATGGAAGCCGATGATTGGCTTAAATAAATAATTTCATGTTTTTACAAAATTTTATCCAATTGCTATTGCGTATAATCTTGATATAATCCAATAGAATTTTAGCAGCCGTAGTCCCGTAGACAATAGATTCGTTTATCTATTTGGACTTGCCATATATCCTCATTTAGTCTATTGCCTATTTGCTTAAAATGGAAAATAAATTAAATTTCAATGAACTGAAAATAGTTTATTTTACCTACCCTTTCTATAACTAATAAAATCGATCGTGTAGCAATTTAATAAATAAATCGTGTTAGAAAATAGAAATATTTTGTTTTTGGTCGCGTCGGGTTGACATATTTTGTAAAAATTAAAATGTGAATGTCAATTCAATAAATGGCGGATTTAGGCAAATGTGAATGTGTTGAACCGCGTATGTTATCATAATTAAATTAAAGTTCCAAAAGTGAATTAAAATATAGGTATCTAATTTATTGTAGCGGTTTATAAATTCCACGACATCCTTAAATTTCCAAAATGTCTCGATCAGCGCGTGCGGACACAAGAAACAGAGTCAAAGATGATATCAAAAGAGTCATGCAAGCTGTTGAAAAAGTTCGCCATTGGTAATATTTATTTCCTTCATTTTCTAAATTAAAATTATTGTAAAATTAATTTTTATTTGCCATGTTTTCATTCAATTTACAGGGAGAAAAAATGGGTGACGATTGGTGAAACCACCATGAAGATATATAAATGGGTGCCGATATCGACGAATGAACAGAAGAAAAAGCATGCCGCTAAACGGGAAAATAAAGAAAACACTTTGACTCCAAAAAAGATGCACGATTCCTCGAACTCAAACTTCGGAATGGCTGAAGATTCCAATACATGTGAGATAGAATTAACGCAATATATGCGGTGTTATAACTGCTTCATCTTATGTTTTTAAAAATATTGTATACATATAAAAATTTGACCATATACTATAGTAATCGATTTTTCTACATTTCCACATAACCTGGATATGAAATACCCACTGACCCACTAAAATTCTAATAGACTATCTTAAAAAACTATTTGTGATTTGATTGGCCATGGATATGTTAAGTTATAATTATTTTACTATATAATACTTTATTCATAGAATATCTGTATTATTCCAGGTTTCTCCACTGTGAGTGACTCCCAAGGGCCAACAGATTTCGCATCATCCCACATGAACTTTTCCGAGGACTCCAATTCGCAGAGTAGTGGGACGACAACACCAGCGAAACGGTTAAAAACGGACTGAAGGAATAAGACAGACTGTTCAGATTCAGTGATAATTTATTTTGAAGTGATTCAAGTGAGTGGATGTTATGTTACTATAAAGTACAATGTTTATTATTTAAGATATTTCAAATAAGTTGGCGTATTTTATGATTATAACAACGCAACCAGCGTAAATATTGTGAAGGTGTAGTGTTCTCTTGTATTTGATTTCTTGAGTTTAATGTCTCCTCTACACTACTCGCGAAGTTGAACGAGGTTAGACGAATAGAATAATGTAGAGAGGCAGTTCGGCTTACTTCGTCCAACTTTACCTCGCCTCGGCCGATTTCCGTTTGTTGTTGGTTTTTGCGCCCCATAGTCAAATGGCACGAAGTTACCCAAAGTGCGTTCGGAATATGATAGAATGCGCTCCTCACGAAGTTAAACGAGTGTGTAGTGTAGCACCGCGGACTTCAGTCAACTTCGGCCGAGTACTTCGCCGAGGAACTTCGCCGAGGAACTTCGCGAGTAGTGTAGAGGAGGCATTAGAAATGAATTATTGATTTGGATATGATTCATAATATTGACCCAATACTGTGATTCTGACTGATAACATTCTGTAAAATATCTAAAATTGCAGTAGTAAATAGTAATATAATATGACATAAATTTCATTTTAATTCAATTTAAAATTCAATATATTAAGTCTACAAATTGTGCAATGATGAATTTGCTGTATATTATATATTCTAATGTAATTTATGATAAAATGAGTTTTCAAGTAATGTTTGGATGCATAATCTAAGTAGGTAGTCCATGTTTTCAAAACGTTATAGTGGACGTCCAATGAATTATGCCAAAATGTCACACATTTTATTATTATTTTACACAATTATAATTCAGTGTATTTATTTTACAATATTTGACTATATTTTGCCAATAATTTTATTGCACACTGTGTGACTAAGAAATGGTTGCATTTACACTGCCAGAGTAAATAAATACACACAAGTAGGCATAGGTGAAGATGATGTATGAAAGTAAGTCACAATTATTAGTATAGCTTGACCGCAACAGCTGTACCGCGCCTTAGGTATGTGCGCGGTGAGGCGGGGGAGAGTACTGACCGTTCCAATTATTTCTAACTCGTGCTCATTCTTACCCTGTCCCCCCCTCACCCCGCCTCACCGCACATACTAGGTATGGTATAACCACTGCGGTCAAGGTATAGATAGATACAGTGTTGGCCAAACATTGTAAGATGTTTCTTTTTAAAGAAATTTAATTATATATTCGACCGCCTCCTTGGTACAGTGGTTGACGCGTGAGCGTAGAACCGAGGGGTCCTGGGTTCGATTCCCGGTTCGAGACGAAGAAAAAAAAATGTCTCGGTCTGGTAGGACACAGAAGGCTGATCACCTACTTGTCCCTAAAGAAAATCGATCAGTGAAACAGATGTATGCATAATGCATCTGCCCCTTACCCCACTACGGGGACACGGGACTTCACTTAAAGTATAATAGCAACCAAAATAGATTATTTTAAGCTTGCTTCCTTGATGTGTGATAGTTCTAACTCAATGGATTTGTGAAAATTAATGTATGCAATGAATGTGCTGTAAAGTTTTTATAGTTGAATGTTTGTCTTATTAGATTTATTCTGATAGCATTTACTCTATCTACCAGGTTTTTAAACCTTTTTTGTAGTTTGACAATTAAAAAAAAAGAACAAAAGATCAATAATTATCATTTTGATGAAATTATCATTTTCTCCTATGATGCAAGTCTCACAATTTCTTGCATTTAATCTATACTAATATTATAAAGCTGAAGTGTTTGTTTGAACGCGCTAATCTCAGTAACTACTGGTCTGATTTGAAAAATTCTTTTGTGTTAAATAGCCTATGTATCATTACGCAGGAGTGGAGCACTGCGGGTAAAACCGCAGGGCACAGCTAGTTATAGATAAAGTGCTCAGCCCCCTAGCCAAGTGGCTTTCTGTTAGCGTAGCGTTCAATAGACTACGAATGTATGAGATTGACGTAAGCTGTAGATACGTTTGTCAACAGTCTATTCTATTGAACGCTACGCTAACAGAAAGCCACTTGGCTAGGGGGGCTGTTACTTCAATTAAATGGTAGAGTTTATGTAATAGGGTCTTATTTGTGGAGGTTTAATATCAAACTTGTATATATTGTGTTGTTGTGACACTTCCATATTCTTGTCTCCATATTATGTACATTGAACAATGATTATTCATAATTATCAGAATTTTTAATTACTCAAGTTGTGTTGTCCCAAGATTTTACAATAATTTTGCATTTAATAATTAATAATAATTTATTAATTTTGATGTTATGAGATGCATGTGTCTTTTTATTCCAATTAAGAATTTATGTATAAAGGAAACAATTTTGTCATTCCTTTTTATCAAGTTTTTTCAGAATTTAATTAAAATGCTAAAACACATCACAATATAATTAAACGGATAACCCCTCAGTAAAAAATTATTGCCAAATATTGAACACCCATCAGAATATTTCTATTTTCAGCAGAAATGCATACACATTTTTATTATTGTGTTCTTAGATTATAAATGCGATTATTTCGATAGCATCTCAGGAAAAAGATGTCCAAATTGTCTATTTACATATTAATTTTTTTTAATGCTCCTATTGTCGCGATCTAAGTGCCGAAGCTAAAAATACTGAACACACATTTTTTATATTATGTTTTTCGAGGCACATGTATCTTGAATGTGAATTTAACTGTCCTTATTACTATAGATATGTGTTTAAAACCTTTATATTGTATAATAATACAAACTTAAATATAGGTAATCTCCTCTAGTTATTATGCATTTGCATTAATATAAGTACAGTACAATTCAAACTTAATGGCACATCGCACCTGCTCCTAATTTCCGAACCACCAGTAAGTTTGGATCGTACTGTAATAAGTTTGTTTAACATTGTTGTGCTCGAACTTGTAAAAATAGAAACAGTATGTAAACATAGATTGATGAAGTATTTATGTATTATTATTATTTGAGATTTAGATTGATTTTTCAATTATCAATGTAAGAATTTAAATATAGTTGGCTCAACAATTAATGATCTTCGATGTTTGCGGCCTTTACGGCGTTTGTGAATAACTACAATGGCGCGTGATCATAGTCATTAGGACGCCCTCTACACTATGGTAATTGCCTCTACTTGCCCAACGCTGTCATTGTGAAGATGGTCCATATTCCATAATATTCATTTAACCCAAAGTAATGAAAGACATTTATTTTCTATTATATGTTGTCTGGGTATTGGAAAATCAGTCTAAAAATGTATGTACTATATTTTATTTAAATGACATGTATTTCTCATTGCAGGCATATGAAATATTTTATATATAATTTAATTAAAATGAAGGTTTGTAAATAATTTATCGTAGCTATGTTTTATTTTACTTGTGAATTAAGTACAGTAATACCATATATTTATATTAACTTAACAACTTATTTATCTACTGATGAATGGATAAGGAACTAGGAAGTCATAGCTCTGAAGAAACAATGTTTTTTGTAAATACATGTAAAAATTAAAATTGTAAGTTATCTTCCAAACATGTTTGTTAAAAATGCAGTTGGCTCTCAATGAAATTCATAATTAATTTAAATAATAAGATTATAGATATAAACACAAAATTATTAATAGAAAATAAACAAGACATTATTAAATCATATGCTGGATTAAAGAAAATGTAAAACAATTAATGTAATCACACATTTTAACATTAGTATGTAGTTGTAATATTAGTTTTTTTATTTTTATTGAAACACCATGACCAATGATTTTATGAGAAAAAGGTGTAGATAGGTTATTTATTTAGCCCTCGGAGAGTGGCACATCGAAATGTGCTAATTTTATGTCAGTTGTCTCTTCGCTAGTTGGATCATGCCATCTTACTTTGACGTCTGAACGTGTATGCATATATGTAATGTGCCGTTTGAGATCGAATGTTGTGATGGTAACCTATCTACACCTTTTTGGCCAGTTGCAGAACTTCACCGACCATCAGTGCGTACGTCAGTCGCGCTTGTCATATGTATGGAAATACGCGTGCGTGTGGTCGGTCTAGCTATGAAAGGTTTTATGAATTTCCATACATATGACAAGCGCGACTGACGTACGCACTACGCGACATACCTATTGGCGGCCTTTAATTGTACCGTCATTGCCTAGCCCCCTCATAAGTTAAGTATTCAATAGTCAGATTTGTTTCATGGAAATTTCTAAATCTCTGTAAATGTTAGATGTAATGAGATGCATTTCAAGGTATTACTGTACAAGAATAAACTACAATGAATTGTAGATAATAATTATTGAGATTATAAGATGGTTCTTGAGTGAAATTTGTTTTATTTCATTTTCCTACTAGACGTTAAATTTATACATTTTCGTGTCCTCTATAAACACTTTCTAGCGTCCCCTACCCAAAGGGAGGAACGTTCGTCTTGTGTCTGGTCGACGATCGGATTTTTTTTTATTTAATAATTTTTTATGTTAGTCTGTTTTTGCGTAGCAGAGCGGTGGCGCAGTGTTCCAAGCTGTAGTCTATGTGTGAATACAACCTTGAATATTGAATAAAGTACCTACTTTCAGTATTAAAAAAAAGACGGGTTGCACTCCGGGAGTGCCGGCAGAAGTGAAAACTTGATTATTAACGTTCAGCATGTTTGATATTTTGGAATGGTATCCGTCTTACGCATGGATTATAAGGGCTAAAAAAACATCCGTCTTACGCTTTTTCGATCAGGCCACGTGTCCTGACGCGAGTTTAAGATTTTATACCCAACGACGCTAAAGAAGTTTTCACTTCAATAAAGTAATTAATCACTTACATATTCTTCGATAAAGTTTATCTATGTAATAAATTCTTACAAAGTGAAAAATACTGCTCTTTTGTGTATCTTAGGTACTTTATTAAAAGTTAATTTAAGTAATTAAAAGGAAATAAAATAAGTTAAATATTTTAATTTTATCATTAACTACACGGTATTATTATGGAAATTACCGGTAAAGTAGATATTTATCTTCCATATATAAGTAAAACCAGATTCCAGTCGCAGTTATTCATTCCACAAAGTATCGTGGCGATGGTATAAAATTAAAATTGACGTACCTATATCTATTTTCTCTATAGATGATATAAATTCGTAATTAAACGTAACGTAGGTAATTAATTTTATCAACGACTTAGCATATTTATTAGTTATTATTATTTTGGAATAATTATATATAGGTACATTTTCGATGGATGTATATAAAACTATTTTGTAACGAAGTAATACAGTAAAACAATTGTAGCGAGATAATTAACTACCTACATAACAATGTCTACAGAAAGCAATCTTCCTGTTATTGAAGATGTTGACGAGAAAATTCTAGAAGAAATCCTCAGTTGCACGCGTAAGTTTTTTTTTCCAAATGTTTAAAATTTATTTTCCAATTTATAAGTAGCTTTAGAAAATTGACTTCTCAGATGAATTCTCAATCAAACTCTTCTGTTTTTGTGTCTGTCTGTCTGGCATTGTGGACCAAAAAGAAGGACCGATATTGATGCGTCTGCTATAATTCGTAAGTCAGTTCCTACCGCGCACTATACATCTGTGGAACACCTTCCAAACTCGGCATTTCTGAAGTATTATGAAATTGCATCCTTAATTGGCTCCTTAATTGTGATGTATAAAGGCAAGCAGGGGCAATTTAGAGAACAAATGAAATTGCTCCAAACGCCGCGCCGTGCAACCGTAGCCGGGTTAAGTTGGCGACATCGTGAAATGCGACCATTTCATGAAATTATCGAGCATTTCATGAAGTGGGCAAATCTACGATATGGCTATGAAATCTATATATATTTTTATATATATAAAATATTTTTAGAAAAAACGCAAGGCTTCGTATACGTGGGCCCGAAGCGCTACTTCTTCCCTGACTCGTACAAAACGTTCGGGCCACAGATCTACAACTTCGCAGTGCGACCGGATGACGTGTTTCTCTTAGCTCATCCGAGAACAGGTAACACTATAATATATCTATGTAATATATACTTAATTATTCTACCTCCATGTGGAATTTTGTAATAGCACCTCTAGCCTCCAGGCGAAGGGAATATGCCCTCAATACAGAAGATAGATTTTACTCCGAAGAAACATTTTTTCTTTTTTGAAGTAACTAAAAAGAAAAATGCATTCAAACATTTCGCAGTTTTTTATGTAAGCTAATACAGTTTCAATTTGCATATGTTTATATTGAAGACTCCTTTATCCTCCAATTAATATTTGTATGACGTAAATGCATGTAGGTAGATACCTACCCACAGGGCATGTAACCAGTTCTGTAAATAATTAAAATAATTTGAGAGATTTATTGTAATAAACCGTGGAATATTTCCTTTTACGAAAATTTTCTATTTACTGTATAGGATAAGGTATAAGTATACAGGGTGTAATCGTTAAGTGTGCACAGGCGATTATTCCGTAACTATTGCAGATATAAAAAAAAAAACTTTAAACTGATATCGAAACCCCTTACCTAATGAGTAAAATGACAATAATAAGTTTTAAAAAATAAAACGGGAAATATCCAAAGAAGTATTTAGTTTTCCATACATTTTGTGGTCAAAGCAAATGTTCGAAGTGACGTCCTCGTTTTGGAATACCATGATTGTATTCCACATCGAGGTCTACTTACAGTTTCTAAATGAATTTTAATAAAAATTTGCTAAGTAAGTAATTTAAGCACAAATTCAAAGAAAAGAACCAATATTTTTCATATTACATGTTTAGGATAGTCATGTATCTCATAGGTACTAATTTAGTGTAAAATTTTTGGATATTTATTTTTAAAAAGTTATTATTGTCATTTTACTCATTAGGTAAAGAAGGGTAAAGGGCTTTTGATATCAGTTTCAAGTATTTTGATATCTGCAATAGCTGCGAAATAATCGCCTGTGCACACTTAACGATTACATCCTGTATAGGTAAGGATAATTACTTTTCTCTCAAAAGTTGTTCTGGTCATACTTACCTATACCACAAATACTTTACCGTGAAAATATGACTCCTTATGATCATACTTCTAGTTATTATTATCTACTAAATATCATAAATGTCCAAGTGTGTAAGGAATGATGGAGTTATGTTATGTATGTTTGTTGCTCTTTCACGGGAAAACTACTGATCGGATTTTGATGTTACTTAGAACTCCTGGCAGTCCTTAAACTTATGTACCAGATTAACACAGAAGCTATAAAAATAATTGATATTATATTGTGGGTTATTCGCGGTACAGCCAGTACTTTGAATTAAGGAATATATCTCTAATGTTAAAAAATAATACAGGGTCTACGTGGACTCAAGAGATGCTATGGCTTCTAAATAATAACCTAGACTATAAAAAAGCTAAATCGGTGGACATGGACACACGCTTCCCGCTAATAGAGTAAGTTGAAATTACATAAATAAAAAAAACCTTAAACCTTAAAGAAAATGTAAATAAAAAAAATGTGTACGTACTAGTGTAGAAGTGAAACTTCTTTGTGACCTTATTTTTCAAAAAATAATTGACTTATGCAACTTTACAGAAATACGTCAAATCACGCGTGGTAGGGATAAGAAAAAGATGGCGCGTAACGAAAAAATGTTACACTAATTTTTTTTCCAACCCCGATAAAGACGTTTCACTTCAATCCTATTATAAAGGCGAAAGTTTGTAAGTATGGATGTATGGATGTTTGTTACTCTTTCACTTAAAAACTACTGAATGGATTTGAATGAAATTTAGCACACATATAGAGGGTAACTTGGATTAACACATAGGATAGGTTTTATCCCGGAAATCCCACGAGAACGGGAACTATGCGGGTTTTTCTTTGAAAACGAGAGCGAAGCCGCGGGCGGAAAGCTAGTAAGCTTAAAGAATATGTTTTTACTTTATTTTAAATGCAATAACAGCTAAATAATTAATTGTTACTTCTCAGTTACTGTTTGATGTTAACACCGGAGTCAGAGAAAACTATACTTGATAAAATAGATGATGTGGATAAAAGGGAATTTCTGAAAAGCGTATTGGAACCCGGGGTCAATAAACTGCGGGACGCACCCTCGCCACGTTTCATAAAATGTCACCTGCCATTATCTCTGCTACCACCAAATCTTCTCGATACAACGAAGGTACATTTCATTTTCTTTTGAAGTGAAACTTTTTTAGGCGTGTTATTTTTATTTTCGGCGTAGGTAAAAATTCACTTAGGTATTCTAGTAACAATTTCGTAGATTTTGATCATTTGTGCTCACTAATAATTTACAGATAAGTACTTAACTTATATCAAAAATTATGGAAATAAAAAATTGAGAAAAACAAAACTTAACTTGAAACTATTTGAACGAACGTCGGCTATGTAACTACGCGTATAATGTATTCTTATTATATTTACTATTTTATTTTAATTTGCAGGTGGTATATTTAATTAGAGACCCTAGAGATGTAATGGTGTCATACTACAATATATTAAAACTTAAGTTTTTGAAGCCTGGTGTTGAATTCAGCGTGTTTTGGAGCTTACTCCGCCGTGGACTTGGTATGAAGTTATTACAATTTTAATAATAGGTATAGACTATTAATAAAATCGAATCAATGAGGATTATTACTAACTAGCTTCCGCATTTATTTATTTTTCTACGTATTTTTCCGGGATAAAAAGTATCCTATTTTATGCCCAGGATAATAAGGTATAATTATACCAAGTTTCATCGAAATCGAACCGTTAGTTTTCACGTGATGCCTTCACATACAGACAGACAGACAAAAAATTTTTTAATCACATATTTGGGTTTGGTATCGATCCAGTAACACCCCCTGCTATTTATTTTTTCAATATTTTCAATGTACAGAATTGACCCTTTTACAGATTTATTATATGTATAGAATAGATGTGTATAGTGACTTTAAGTGACTATGTCACCGTAAAATAGTTAACATCAATAGGTATTACAATCAAGAAGCTTACATATTATGTGCTTTCATATAAGCTTCTTGATTACAATCAACTGCGGGGACTACAGATTATAATCCTTTGATAGAGATAGTAGATCTTCCTTTTAAAATTTTAAGTATACTGTATAGCAGATGTGTCACGTGAGAGCAGATTTTATCGGACACTATAAATTGAATAGCGATACTGATATAATTTTCTTTGCATATATGACATACTTCCAGTTCCATGGTCACCAATATTCGCACATTTGAAGGAAGCCTGGGAGAAACGACACCATCCAAACATGCTGTTCATATTTTACGAAGATTTATCTAAAGTTTGTATATCTTCATTTATTTAAGAGACGCTTCCAATTAAGTAGGTAAATTATTAATTAAGAAAATACTTTCAGGACCTCGCTGGTTGTTTAAAACGTATGGCGAAATTCTACGGCAAGTCATATTCTGAGGAGCAAATCGAGGAACTTTGCGAGCATTTGAAATTTGAGAATTTCAAAAAGAACGACGCCGTGAATCAAACTAAAGTACTAGAAGACTTGGGTGTCATAGATGGAGAGACCGCCTTTATTAGAAAAGGTATGTGATTTTTCTTCTCATAGAATTACAACCACAACGTTTAAGGTCTACGACATGGCCATGACATGTATATGTAGGTATGTTAGGTTAGACTTTGATAAACAACGCACGAGCGGCAACGCGGCAGCGGCCGGCGAGTGCCAGAAGCAAATCGCTTTTTAGAAAAGAACCAATTATAATAATATACCTAGTAGGATGTATAAATACAGTTATAGGATTTTAGACGCATTTTTTCTTCAATATGAGATATCCGCAGTTTCCATAGTACTCAAACCTCTTCGTTGTACATTATTTGCTATGACTTACTTCATATTGTAATTAAAAGCCGCCATCTCATCACATAAACACAGCACTTGCAGCGCCTCTACTAATCATTAATGTAACTATTTTACGATATGATCAAATAATTTTGATCATTTCATGAAAAAACCGCGTGTTTAGTTGGCCATATCGAGAAACGATTTCTTATCATTGATCTGCTCAAACCACATCATGATGTGGCCAATAGACATTCAACCATTTCATGAAATGCGACCAATTCATGAAATGAGCAAATCTACGATATGGCCACGACACGCCAGGAAACGTACGAGAGAGATATAAATGAAGCAGTTAAAAATATTGTAAAATGGTTAGAAGACAACAATCTTAAAATTAACTTATTAAAAACAAAAATAATTCAATTTTATACTAAGAATTGCTCCAAAATAAACCTAAATATAAAGTGTGATAACCAAGTAATAGAACAAGTAGATCATCATAAATTCTTGGGTGTTTTGTTGGATGAAGGTCTAAAATGGAACAAACACATTGATTACGTTTGTGACAGAATTAATCGTTTCGTTTACGTATTACGGCGTCTAAGAGATACTGTTTCTATGAATGCAGCAATAAATGCTTATCATGCCTACGTTTCCTCTGTACTTTCATATGGAATCATTCTTTGGGGACAATCTTGTGATTTGCGGAAGGTATTTGTCTCACAAAAAAAATGTATCAGAGCTCTGTGCGGTTTGAACCAAAGAGACAGTTGTAGACCTCTGTTTAGTAAATTACGGATCCTTACTTTAACTTGCATGTACATAAGAGAAGTATGTTTATTTGTAAAATATCACCCGGAATACTTTAAGAAGAAAGGAGAAGTAAATTCGCATATGTTGACAAGATACCAAAACAAATTACATTTCCCAACGTGTAGAATCAACAAAGCTAAAAACAGTGTAACATTTATGGCTATTAAAATATATAATAAAATACCGGACAATTTCAAGGAACTACCAGTAAATCTTTTCAAAAATAAACTGACGAACTGGTTAATGGTAAAACAATTTTATGACATTGAAGAATTTATGACTTTGAAGTAGTGTAAACTGAATTGTGTGTGATAAGTGAAGTGTGTAGTGATATAATCGTGTAAATCGTAGTGCGTTCGCGTAATTGTGAAAATTGAATTGTGTGTACATTTAAATAATTAAACTAATCAACTTTCTTTTTTAATATTTGCACACCCAATAAATGGGTAGAATGTATTAGCCACATAATATTGTAATGAAAACATCTATAATTTGTAACTACATTCTTGCAAATAAATATAATTTGAATTTGAATTTGAATTTACAGCTAGTATACAGGGTATCTAACCTTCTGTGTACAAAGCTCAAAGGGACTTATAGTTGAAATTGATATTTTTGGTTTTATGGCATTCAAATGCTAAATATAAATTTATAAAGAATATAAAAAATTCGATCACGTGGCGGGACTCGAACCCGCATCCTTTCGCGCCATTCCGGGGCGGATGCCTGACCAACTCAGCCACTCGTGACGTGGCTTATAGTTTTGCATACGCTGAGTACACGAAAAATATAATTTATTTTTGTTATTAGTTTCACCTTAAAGTACATGTTTGTATGTAACCGATTCTTTTAGACTCAATTTTGACCCATTTTAAATGGACAGATTTATTCAAACTTTAAATAAACTTAAGGATCGGTGACAATACAATCATTACAAGATTTAAGGTTGTTTTCTTAGAGTATTTATACTGTAATATATTCTCTAAGGGTTTTTATTAGTTTTTTTTTACTATATTCATTATTAGGTAATTAATATAACTACCTATATTATGTTGAGGAATAATTGTGTTTAAATTGTATCAGGTAAGGTTGGAGGCTGGCGCGATTACTTCCAAGGGGAGATGGAAACAGAAGTCGAAAACTGGATGAAGGAAAACTTGGCGGATACAGATTTTAAGTTCCCCACATTCGACCCCGATATTGAATAATAATGTTAATTTTATCACTGTCAAATGAATTTATTGTTGGTGTGCCAAATTAAAATGAATAAAAAAAACTCGAAAACACAAGTTACGAAAATATAAATTTGAATCGTTGTTTTATTTTTATTATATTGGACAACCAAAGTAGATAAAATATTTTCATTTAAAATTAATGACGTCTTAGCAAAAATTGTTCAGTCTGATGGGTATGGATTGAAAAAAAATCGAAGATTGTGAAAATGATAGAATGTTCTGGTATTCGGCCTTCCGTAAAAGTAAATTTTCATATAAATAAGTAGTGAACGAAATGTTTCCCGAAAAATCGATTAAATTTTTTTTATTAAAAATGCTTGCGGCCAAATTTTGACTGGCAATCTAGTCGATATATATTATTCACCTAATTATAAATATACATAAAAGTTTGGTTTTAGCAAAAAAACTGTGAACGCACTAATCCTGCGGTGGGATCTTAGACTATAACCTATCTACTTACACCTTTTTAACTATACCATTGCCTACTCCTCATAAATTGAGTATTCAATAGTCAGATTTATTTCATGGAAATTTCTAAGTCTCTGTAAATGTTAGATGTAATGAGAAGCATTTCAAGGTATTACTGTACAAGAATACACTTCAATGAATTGTAGATAAGAATTATTGAGATTATAAGATGGTTCTTGAGTGAAATATGTTTTATTATTTAATTTTCCTACTATACGTTAAAATTAAACATTTTCGTGTCCTTTAATCATTTTCTAGGGTTCCGTACCCAAAGGGAGAAACGTTCGTCTGTCTATTATCTTGTCGACGATCTGATTGCATAAAATTGGAAAAATTTCTTATTTAATAACTTTTTATGTTATTAAGTATGTTTCTGCGTTGCTGGGCAGTGGGACCGCAGTGTTGACCCAGCTGTAGTCTATCTGTGAATACAACCTTGAATATTGAATAAAGTACCTACTTTCAGTATTAAAATAAAGTAATTTATCACTTACATAGTCTTTTATAAAGTTTATCTATGTAATAAATTCTTACAAAGTGAAAAATACTGCTCTTTTGTGTATCTTACTTACTTACTTCATTGAAAGTTAATTTAAGTGTAAATAAAATAAGTTGAATATTTTAATTTTATCATTAAACAGCAACTAGGTACACGGTATTATTATGGAAATTACCGGTAAAGTATTTACTTTTTTAAATATCTATTTATCTTCTATATAAGTAAAACCAGATTCCAGTCGCAGTCATTCATTCCACAAAGTATCGTGGTGATATGATGGTATAAAAAATTGACGTACCTATTTCTATAATTTCTCTATATAAGATATATATTCGTAATTAATTTTATCAACGACTTACTTAGCATATTTATTACATTATATTTTGGAATAATTTAAATATAAAATTTCGATGGATATATATAATACTATTTTGTAACGAAGTAATAGGTACAGTAAAACAATTGTAGCGAAAGAATTAACTACATACGTGTATAATATAACAATGTCTACAGAAAGCAATCTTCCTGTTATTGAAGATGTTGACAAGAAAATTCTTGAAGAAATCATCAGTTGCACGCGTAAGTTTTATTTTCTAAATGTTTAAAATTTATTTTCCAATTTATATTGTAGCTTTAGAAAATTGTCTACCCCGGTAGATGAATTCTCAAACTCTTCTGTTTTTGTGTCCGTCTGTCTGGCTCTGGAATTGTGGACCAAAAGGATGGACCGATATCGATGCGTTTATGCTTTCATTCGTAAGTCAGTTCCTACCGCGCACTACACCTCTGTGGAACGACCTTCCAAACTCGGTATTTCTGAAGGATTATGACTTGGAATACTTCAAGAAGAGAGCGTAAGTACTCCTCCCTCAAAGTCCGGCAACGCACCCACAATACTCCAGAGTCTGTGAATGCTCATGGACGGCGCCAATTATCGTTTTCTATACGGCTCGTTTGCCAGATTTTAAATACAGCTAAACACAATGTTCGCCAGCGGCCACCATCTTCACACATCAAAGCGCTTGCAGTGCCTCGATCTGTCGGTGCCCAGCACTAAGTGCTTAGTATTAAGCCCGTGTAAACCAGACATTAGCTGGGCAGTTGGCACCGACATCAAACCCATTTAGTAATTATAATTCATAGCACATCTGAATAATATGTAGTAATCTTAGATTACAAAATAAAAGGCAGATGGAGCATGACAATCGTCCATCGCCCTTGTCAAAGAAAATACGAAATCAAAAGCAAATACGAACCTTCGCCAGTGCTGTAGCTTATCTAGTGTCATGCAATACGAAAAAAGGGATTTGCAATTTTAGTATAAAAATTTTGTTACTCGCATTGAAAAATTTAGTAATTCGTTCAATTAAATTACGAAGAAAGTGATAAACTAGAAAGAATCAACGACGAAGATGTCTTATATTCAAGAAAAAATGCATAAAAAATTCTATAACTATATTTATATTAATAATACCCTATATTTATTATCCTAAAATAGATGTGAAACTTGGCATGTTTGTTAACTAATAAATAATGTTAAATTTTGTTTCAAATAACTAAGTAATTGTTTAAGTTTGTAAATTATATTTTGTCGGTAGAATTATGTATTTGTTTAATTATTTATTATGTTACTGAACTTTGTATAATTTTATTTTAAACATTTGATTTGATTAATTTTATTTGTGTCTGACTAACCTTAATGACAACAAGTTCTTAACCCATTGAGCCCCAAGCGGCCCGATCGGTCCCAGACACAATAGATTTTCTATTGTGTCTGTGGTTCCGGGGCCTGAGTTACTACAATATTCTGAATTTCTTAATTAATTTATAGATTTCCTATTTATATGATCTAGTCAAATGTGGATGACAAAATCGTGAAACATTAACGATTTAATGATCTGGTCAAATTAAGTTGGCAATATCATGAAATGCGATAATTTCATGAAATTATCGAGCATTTCATGAAGTGGGCAAATCTACGATATGGCTAGGACATCTTTGAACGTATTAATACATATATTTTTTAGAAAAAACGCAAAGCTTCGTGTACGTGGGACCGAAGCGCTACTTCTACCCTGACTCGTACAAAACGTTCGGGCCACAGATCTACAACTTCGCAGTGCGACCGGATGACGTGTTCCTCTTAGCTTATCCGAGAACTGGTAACACTATAATATATCTATGAAATATATACCTACTATAAACAGGAATTTTGTAATAGCACCTCCAGCCTCCAGGTGAAAGGAATATACCCTCAATACAGAAGATAAATTTTACTCAAAAGAAACATTACATTAATAAAAAAAAAAATGAATTCAAACATACAGTTTCAATTTGCATATGTTTAAAATGCAGACTCCTATATTATCCTCCATATAATATACTACCTTTCCGTCCGCGGCTTCGCCCGCGTTTTCAAAGAAAAACCCACATAGTTCCCGTTATCCTATGTGTTAATCCAAGTTACCCTCTATATGTGTGCTAAATTTCATAGTAATTGGTTCAGTAGTATTTGCGTGAAAGAGTAACAAACACACACATATCCTCACAAACTTTCGCATTTATAATATTAGTAGGATGACGTAAATGAATTTAACTAACTAGCGGCCGGCGAGTGCCAGAACTGACTCGCTATTGTTTTACTTGCCCATTACAGAATACTAGAACACTTACACACATATAATAGAAATACTTTAACGTATCGTAACCCCCCCTCCCTCAAATTTAATACTTGAACGTTACCTACGTGATACTTGAACGCCCCCTTGCTATGATATTATGTGGGTTTAAATGAAGCTTTATATCTCTAATGTTAAAAAATAATACAGGGTCTACGTGGACTCAAGAGATGCTATGGCTTCTAAATAATAACCTAGACTATAAACAAGCTAAATCGGTGGACATGGACACACGCTTCCCGCTAATCGAGTAAGTTGAAATAAAATAAATAATAGCAGAAGCCACCCTTAAAACTTAAATACAATACGAATATACTTAATCAAAGATTAATTAGTAGAATATATTTTATTTTTAAGTGTAATATAAACAGGAAAATAATTATTTGTTACTTCTCAGTTATTGTTTGACGTTAACATCGGAGTCAGAGAAAGATATACTTGATAATATAGATGATGTGGATAAAAGGGAATTTCTGAAAAGCGTATTGGAGCCCGGGGTCAATAAACTGCGGGACGCACCCTCGCCACGTTTCATAAAAAGTCACCTGCCATTATCTCTGCTGCCACCAAATCTTCTCGATACAACGAAGGTACATTTCATTTTTTTTTTTCAAGTGAAACTTCTCTAAGCGCGTTGACAGTAAAATTTCAAGGTCGCGTCTTGGTAATACCGTCACGTGAAGAGTAAGGCGACGATTTTGGTATCTTTGAATCCAAAGAACTTTTTACTTCTGATACGTGTGCTCGGCACACACGCTCTACAGATACCTATATCAAAATTATGGAAATAAAAAATATGAGAAAAACAAAACTTAACTTGAAACTATTTGAACGTTAACGTCGGCTGTGTAACTAGTGTAGAATTTATTCTTATTATATTTACTATTTTATTTTAATTTGCAGGTGGTATATTTAATTAGAGACCCTAGAGATGTAATGGTGTCATACTACAATATATCAAAACTTAGGTTTTTGAAGCCTGGCGTTGAATTTAGCGTGTTTTGGAGCTTACTTCGCCGTGGACTTGGTATGAAGTTATTACAATTTTAATAATAGATATAGAATATTAAAATCGAGTCAATAAGGATTATTACAAGTGTTTATAGTGACTATGTTACTGTAAAATAATTAACACCATTAAATTACAATAAACTTTGTTACAATATCGGGGGTACATATTATAATCCTTTAACAAATTATGTTGAATTTCCTTTTAAATTTTTAAGTATAGCAGACGTGAGAGCAGATTTTATCAGAAACTGTAAATTGAATAGCGATACTGATATATTATTTCGTTTGCATTTATATGACATACTTCCAGTTTCATGGTCACCAATATTCGCACATTTGAAGGAAGCCTGGGAGAAACGACACCATCCAAACATGCTGTTCATATTTTACGAAGATTTATCTAAAGTTTGTATATCTTCATTTATTTAAGAGACGCTTCCAATTTAGTAGGTAAATTATTAATTTAGAAAATACTTTCAGGACCTCGCTGGTTGTTTAAAACGTATGGCGAAATTCTACGGCAAGTCATATTCTGAGGAGCAAATCGAGGAACTTTGCGAGCATTTGAAATTTGAGAATTTCAAAAAGAACGACGCCGTGAACCAATCTAAAGTTTTACAAGACTTGGGTGTCATAGCTGATGGAGAGACTGCCTTTATTAGAAAAGGTATATTATTTTTCTCCTCATAGAATTTCAACCACAACGTTTAAGGTCTACGACATAATATGTCGTGGCCATATGTAGGTATGTTAGGTTAGGTTAGACTTTGATAAACAACGCACGAGCGGCAACGCGGCAGTGGCCAGCGAGTGCCAGAAGCGAATCGCTTTTTAGAAAAGAACCAATTATAATAATATACCTAGTAGGATGTATAAATATAGTTATAGGATTTTCGACGCATTTTTTCTTCAATATAAGATATCCGCAGTTTCCATAGTACTCAAACCACTTCGTTGTAAATTCTTTGCTACGACTTACTTCATATTGTAATTAAAAGCCGCCATCTTATCACATAAACACAACACTTGCAGCGCCTCTATTAATCATTAATGTTACTATTTTACGATATGATCAAATAATTTTGATCATTTCATGAAAAAACCGTGTGTTTAGTTGGCCATATCGAGAAACGATTTCTTATCATTGATCTGCTCAAACCACATCATGATGTGGCCAATATAGGCATTCAACCATTTCATGAAATGGCCAACATAGTTTGATCAGATCGTTAAATCGTCAACGTTTCACGATTTGGTCATCCACATTTGGCCAGATCGTATAAAATATAAAGAGTCCATAAAATATGTATTTAAAAAATTCAAAATATTCAAAAAACTTGTTTAATGTCATTTAAGTTAGTGCCGCGGCAGCGGCCGGCGAATGCCAGAAGCGAATCGTTTTTGCAATAGAAAACAGTTAGGTTAGGTTAGGTTAGACTTTGATAAACAACGCACGAGCCGAGCGAGCAAAGCGAGCGTGCCGCGGCAGCGGCCGGCGAGAGCCAAAAGCAGATCGCTTTTTAAAAAACAAACAATTATAATAATATAGTAGGATATATAAATATATTATATCCTAAAAGAAAAAATGCGTCTTAAATTATTTTCTTTAAGACGCATTTTTTCTTCAATACATATAAGATATCCACATTTTCCATAGTACTCGAACCTCTTCGTCGTAAATTCTTTGCTATGACTTTCTTCATAATGTTATTAAACGAATTATGAAGTTTTTAACTGCGAATAATTAAATTTTCGCCAGCGGCCGCCATCTTATCACATAAACACAGAGCTTGCAGCGCCTCTACCAATGATTAATGTAACTATTTTACGATATGATCAAATAATTTTGATCATTTCATGAAAAAACCGCGCGTTTAGTTGGCCATATCGTGAAACGATTTCTTATCATTGATCTGGCCAAACCACATCATGATGTGGCCAAACTAAATTGGCCATTTCATGAAATGCGACCATTTCGTGAAATGGCCAATCATTTCATGAAATGAGCAAATGTACGATATGGCCACGACATATACAGCTTGTATACAGGGTATCTAACCTTCTGTGTACAAAGCTCCAAGGGACTTATAGTTTTGCATGCGCTGATTACACGAAAAATATTTTTTTTTTTGTTATTAGTTTCACCTACATGTTTGTATGTAAGCGATTCTTTTATACTCAATTTTGACCCATTTTAAATGGACAGATTTATTCAAACTTACAAACTTAAGGATCGTTGACAATACATTCATTACAAGATTTAAGCACAGATTTAAGGTTGTTTTCTTAGAGTATTTATACTGTAATATATACTCTAAGGGTTTTTATTAGTTTTTTTTTTTACTAAGTAAGTTTTTTTTACTACTTATATTAATTATTTATCCTATATTATGTTGAGGAATAATTGTGTTTAAATTGTATCAGGTAAGGTTGGAGGCTGGCGCGATTACTTCCAAGGGGAGATGGAAACAGAAGTCGAAAACTGGATGAAGGAAAACTTGGCGGATACAGATTTTAAGTTCCCCACATTCAACCCCCATATTGAATAATTAATAATGTTAATTTTATCAATGTCAAATGTATTTATTGTTGTAGTTACGAAAATATAAATTTGAATCGTTGTTTTATTTTTACCTATTATCTTGGACCTTTCTTGGACAACTAAAGTAATGATTGAAAAAAAAATCGAAGATTGTGAAAATGATAGAACGGCCTTCCGTAAAAGTAAATGTTGGGCAGAAGTAAAACAAGTACCTATATAATTTTAATTTTTATTATTGACAACAGTAACTATACTGTATTATTATGGAAAATACCGCTAAAGTAGATATTTATCTTCCTTAAAGTAAACCTGATTCCAGTCGAAGTCATTCATTCCTCTAGTAACGTGGTGATGGTATAAAAAATTGACGTAATTTTATTTTCTCTTTATTTATTTGTCACGTTTTTTTTTTGTGTGGCGTCTCTCGATGTTAGCCAGAAGGGCTTCTACGGCCTGACGACGCCGTTGGCACGGAAACGGAATGTGTTTTTGGTGTGTTAGTGTTTTCTTTAAAATAATTGAATTATATTGTTAGATTAGAATTTCGGTCTGTATCGTGCTGTCATATAGGTGTATTTTTTTATTGTGTAATTAAATGTAGTTTTAAAAAGTAATTAATTATTTTTTTGGGGCCGCTGCAGCTGGTTCGTAATTTATTCGTAATTAATTTTATCAAAAAATTAGCATATTTATAACGTTTTTAGAATCATTAAAATATTTACAACTAGCTTTTCACCCGCGGCTTCGCTCGCGTTTTCAAAGAAAACCCGCATAGTTCCCGTTCCCGTGGGATTTTCGGGATAAAACCTGTCTTATGTGTTAATCCAAGTTACAACCTATATGTGTGCTAAATTTCATTGTAATAGGTTCAGTAGTACGTATTTAGTAAAAAACATACATACACACATACACAAACATCCATCCTCACAAACTTTCGCATTTATAATATTAGTTGGAAGGACAAGTCGGAACTTACTTACGTACATAATATAAAATTTTGATGCTATATATAAAACTGTTGTGTTAAGACGCATTATAGTAAAACAATTGTAGCGAGATAATTAACTACATAACAATGTCTATAGAAAGCAATCTTCCTGTTATTGAAGATGTTGACGAGAAAATTCAAGAAGAAATCCTCAGTTGCACGCGTAAGTTTTATTTTAAATTTTTTTGAAATATTTTTCTCTGCTTTTGTGTCCGTCTGTCTGACATTGTGGTCCAAAGAAATGAACTGATGTCTATGCGGTTGTTTTCATTCGAAGGCAGTTGCTTGCAGTACCTAGTTGCGACGCAAAAAAAGATTCTTTTTTTATTAATTGTTTTAATAAAAAAAACTAAACCAATTAGGTATATTGCCACATAATCTGAAATATTGCCAACTCAATCAACACAATCAAAAGATACATTATGTTGCAAATTTTCGATATTCACAAGGAAATCAAAACTGCAGGATACTCCGTGAATAAAGAATCTTGAAATATGGTAGATATTACATATATTTTATAGCCCAAATAAAGGAAAAATTTGCGAAAGGCATAAATCTAAAGTAACAAAGTATAATAAAAAATAGGTTCGTTAGGAACCCTCGGTGCGTGAGTCCGACTCGAACTTGACCGGTTTTTTTTTTATTTTAGAAAAACGCCCGGGGTACGTATACGTGGGACCGAAGCGCTACTTCTACCCTGACTCGTACAAAACATTCGGGCCACAGATCTACAACTTCGTGGTACGACCGGATGACGTGTTCCTCTTAGCTTATCCGAGAACTGGTAACACTATAATATATCTTGTATCTGTATCTATGAATTAAAAAATACCTATTATCCCGGTGGAATTTTGTGACAGCACCTCCAGGTGAAGAGAATGTACCCACAATACAGAAGATAGAAAAATTAACTCAAAAGTGACATTACATTACATATTTTTGAAAAGGAAGGCAACTTATTCAAATATTTCGATTTATATAATACAACTAGCTTCCGCCCACGACTTTGTACGTGCATCCCCGTTTTTCCCCGTTCCGGCAAGAATTTCGGAAAATCCTTTCTTAGCGGATGCCTACGTCCTAACATCTACCTGCATGCCTCAGCCCGATACGTCCAGTGGTATGGGCTGTGCGTTGATAGATCACTATATCAGTCACCTTTGAGTTTTATATATGTATAAGTATACAGATTTCAAATTTTCACAATGCAAATGTTTATATTTACGACCTTTTTCCGACTCATTTCTAATACCTATGTGACGTAAATACATGTACCTACGGGGAATGTTACCAGTTTTGTAAATAATTAAAATATTTTGAGAGATATCTTTTAAAAATAGTGGAATTTTTCGTAGTATAAAACTTTAGGGTCTCCTCCAATTGTTATTACTAAATTCTATCCTGTAGGTATAGTAGAAAGTTGTGTTAGTTATACCAAAGAGAATACAAATACTAGGTAGTTATACCACATACTTTACTTTGGAATGACTCGCTACAGGCAGGTATACTCCTAATAAACTTAGTTCTTATTTCTAATATGAAATAATCATAAATGTCAGACTGTGTAAGGAAGGATAGAGTTTTTGAAGTGAAACTTCTTTATCGGGGTTGGAAAAAAATTGAGTGTAACATTTTTTCGTTACGCGTGACATTTTTCCGTTACGCGCCATCTTTTTGTAAAGTTGCATAAAGTACAATTTCTGTAAAGTTGCATAAAGTAAATATTTTTTGAAAAATAAGGTCATAAAGAAGTTTCACTTCTTACGTGTGTAGTACACGCACACATTTTATTTTGTATGATAGGGAAGCGCTTGACCGAGATCTCGCCTGATGGTAACCTGAGTTATGAATGTTTGCACTTTCAGTGGAAAACCGCTGATCAGATTTTGATGTTACTTGGCTGTTATATAACTTGAATTATCGAAGCTCTAAAAATACTTGTTGCTATTGATCGTGGGGTCGTTCTCTGGAGATATCGCTTGACATGGCTTTAATGTCTATATCCCTTAATGTATAATACAGGTATAAAAATATTACAGGTTCTACGTGGACTCAAGAGATGATATGGCTTCTCAATAATAACTTAGACTATAAAAAAGCGAAATCGGTTGATATCGAAACACGCTTCCCGCTAATAGAGTAAGTTAAAATAAAATAAATAATAGCAGAAGCCATCCCTAAAATATAAATACAATGAAAATAAAATCCAAATTATTAGTTTAAAGATTTTTATTTTTAAAATTCAATAACAGGTAGGTACCTAGTAAAAGAATTCTTTGTCACTTCTCAGTTACTGCTTGATGTTAACATCGGAGACACAGAAAAAAATAATTGATAAAATAGATGATGTGGATAAAAGGGAATTTCTGAAAAGCGTATTGGAGCCCGGGGTCAATAAACTTCAGGACGCACCTTCACCACGTTTCATTAAAAGTCACCTGCCATTATCTCTGTTGCCACCAAATCTTCTCGATACAACGAAGGTAGACATAATATCAATGTTAACTATTTTTTTATGGTGTCTGTTTAACACGCGTTTATAAGCTTCACCTGTATGTTGTATGGTAACCAACATGTTCGTTTGTAACCGACTCTTTGAGATACGATTTAACTGACAGATTAAATTAAACTTTGTACACTTATCAAGGATCGGTGACAATGCAATTATTTCATCTCAATTAAGCGTGTTTTTTCTAAGTAAACGAATACGACGGCTAGCATAGAATGCATTATTATATAAGCCTGTTGGCTTGGTTGGAAGTGGCCCTGCCTTCCAAGTCAGAGGTTGTGGGTTCGCTCCCCACCTGGGGCAAATATTTGTGTGATGAACATAGATGTTTGCTCTGTGCCTGGGTGTTAATTATCTATATAAGTATTTATTTAAAATTAAATATGTATGTTTATCAGCCATCTGGTTTCCATAACACAAGCGAAAGCTTAGTATGGGATCAGATCGTGCCGTGTGTGAAAAATTGTCACGAAATATTTATTTAATTATTTTTAATTGCAGGTGGTATATATAATTAGAGACCCTAGAGATGCAATAGTATCATACTACAATTTACTAAAACTTCGGTATTTAAAACCTGGCGTTGAATTTAGCGTGTTTTGGAGCTTACTCCGTCGTGGCCTTGGTATGAAGTTATTACAATTTTAATAATTATAGGTATAAACTGTTAAAATAAATCAATGAGTATTATTACATAGTGATTAAGTCACCATAACACCATCATATTTTTTAACACCGTTAGGCGTTAGATTACAATCCATGCAATCTACTGTGTTACAATATCAGGGCCCAGGGGCTACAGATTATAATCCTTCAACAAATAATGCTGAAGCTGAAGGATTATAATTTACTGACATTTATTATTTTGCAGTAAATCTTTCTATCCATGTGAAACTTTAATTCGAATGACTGACTTTTAAAAATAACGGTGACGGAGTTTTCGTTTTAGAATTAGTGTTATGATAAATTATTGTGATCCGTAATATTATCTACTGCAATTTTGCAAACATTATGGATCATATATTCGACAGCTAAGTTCGACAGTTTACAATGTCGCGAGCTAAGGTCGCGAGTAACATTATTATTTATCACTTTTTACAAACATACGAAAATTTATATTAATTATTTATTAATTACCTACTACATATATATTTCCTTCTCATAAATGATATTCTTCCAGTTCCGTGGTCACCAATATTCGCACATTTGAAGGAAGCTTGGGAGAAACGACACCATCCAAACATGCTGTTCATATTTTACGAAGATTTATCTAAAGTTTGTATATCTTCATTTATTTAAGAGACGCTTCCAATTTAGTAGGTAAATTATTAATTTAGAAAATACTTTCAGGACCTCGCTGGTTGTTTAAAACGTATGGCGAAGTTCTACGGCAAGTCATATTCTGAGGAGCAAATCGAGGAACTTTGCGAGCATTTGAAATTTGAGAATTTCAAAAAGAACGACGCCGTGAATCAAACTAAAGTACTAGAGGACTTGGGTGTCATAGACGGGGAGACCACCTTTATTAGAAAAGGTATGTAATTTTTCTCCTCATAGAATTACATCCACAAAGTCGATGAAGACAACGCAACCTACAGAGAACGACCAAAGGGCAAAGGAAAATCTCAGATGCACGTCCCTATTGAAATGTCTACAATTCTAAAAATATTTATTGAAAATTCTAAAAATAAAGTGAAACTTCTATAGGCGCATTGAGAGTACAATTTTAAAGGTCGATAGATTGTCATGGCAATACGGGCACGTCATAGAGTTAGGCCGTAGGCGACGATTTTGAATCCTGCCAAAGAAGTTGCACTTCTGACACGTGTGGTTTTTTATCTGCTATATTAATTATTTAATGTACCTGTGTGTTGAGGACTCTTTGGTACAGTGGTTGACGCGTGAGCGTAGGACCGAGGGGTCCTGGGTTCGATTCCCGGTGGAGACGAAGAAAAAAAAATGTCTCGGTCTGGTAGGACACAGAAGGCTGATCACCTACTTGTCCCTAAAGAAAATCGATCAGTGAAACAGATGTATGCATAATGCATCTGCCCCTTACCCTACTACGGGGACACGGGACTTCACTATGTTGAGGACTAATTGTCTTTAATTGTATCAGGTAAGGTTGGAGGCTGGCGCGATTACTTCCAAGGGGAGATGGAAACAGAAGTCGAAAACTGGATGAAGGAAAACTTGGCGGATACAGATTTTAAGTTCCCTACTTTTAACCCCCATATTGATTAATTAATAATGTTAATTTTATCAATGTCAAATATATTTGTTGTTGGTGTGCAAAATTAAAATAAATAAATAAAAAAAACTCGAAACCATAAGTTACGAAAATATTTTGAATCGTTGTTTTATTTTTATTATCTTGGACAACCAAAGTAGATAAAATATAAGTAACGAAAATATAAAAAAAATATGTTTGAATCGCTGTTTTATTTTCATTCTTTTTGCAAATAAAGGTTTATGTAAAAATCGTAATTTATTAGAATCGAATAGGAAAGTTAAAACTGTACAGTATTCTTTTAAAATAATATATGGAGCGTGATTCACTGTCGATATTGAAGACAAAAATATAGATGTGTCGGGCTTAAACCCAAAAGTATTTTGCATGAGTATTTCCAACAGATCTGATCAAAATTTAAGTCATATACCTATCACCACGCTAAGATCAATAGGAGCGGAGCAATGCAGGTAAAACCGCAGAGCACAGCTAGTAATGAAATAAATTTGTTAATTACTTTTAATATTAGAAACGCATTCGCTTATATGTTACTGTAATAATTCTAAAAGTCATTCATATTGAATGACTTTTTGTTTATCAAATAAAAAAAATCTGTTGGTTGTAAAGGTTTTTTTATAAATTCACTTTAAATAGATAAGTACTTAAATAATTGACATTAATTTATAATTAATTAATGCTAATTTTTTAATCAATCGAAGATCTTTCGGAGATTCTAATCATAAGCTAAACATCAAGGGAATTCTTTCTGTTTTTGTCAGCAAATCCGTCAGTTCCCACGAGGGACATCTCAGGTCAAAGTTAGCAGGGTTCTCCCTAATCCATCTGTCAGCCACTTGGTCAGCCAAGTGCGGGTCGGACTAGCGCCCCTACGGTTCCGTATAAACCTGTTTTTAGGGCTCCGAACACCAAAAGGAATAGACTTATAAGATGAATTTGTTGTCAGTCTGTCTGTCAAGCCTCTTTTTGTTAGGAACGCGTAGAGATATCGAGCTGAAATTTTTATTGAATACTTTACTTCAAGAACTTATATGGTTAGATAAAAACGCCAGTCTTCGATAGTTAGTAAGTTCTTAATTATTAAGTGTAGTTTTTAAAAGTAAATTCGACTGTTTTTTTATGTTTTTTGGGGCCGCTGGCTGAAGTAGGTATATAATTTATTCGTAATTTATTTTATCAAAACTTAGCATATCTATTAATGACTTTTTTCAGAAAAATAATTAAAATATTTACAACAAGTAAGGCCTTATTTAAATACATATACAAATTTTGTTGGTATATATATAATTGTATTGTTACGACGTAATGCAGTTAAACAATTGCAGCGTGGGAATTAACTTGTACATAATAATGTCTAGAGAAAGCAATCTTCCTGTTATTGAAGATGTTGACCAGAAAATCCTAGAAGAAATCTTCAGTTACACGCGTATGTTTTATTTTCATTTGTTTTTTTTTCATTTCCTAAGTTGCTTTAGAAAATTGGCTACCCCGTAGATGAACGATGTCTCTGTTCTTGTCTGGTGGACCGATATCGATGCGGTAGTTTTCAATTGAAAGTCCCTAGACTTTGTTGATGTGTTTATTTAAGCGTCTTAATATTTTTTAGAACAAAAGCCCGGCTACGTATACGTGGGACCGAAGCGCTACTTCTACCCTGACACGTACAAAACATTCGGGCCACAGATCTACAACTTCGCAGTGCGACCGGATGACGTGTTCCTTTTAGCTCATCCAAGAACTGGTAACACACATATCTGTAAATCTTTTGTATCTGTATCTGTATCTGTATCTGTATCTGTATCTATGCAAAATTAACCTATTATAAAGGTGGACTTAGACGGACGGAGCAAAAGTAGGTACTCTTAATACTCTTGGAACGACTCTATAGGTAGATATCATAGACTATACACATTATACTAGAGGAAGATATTTCTAATATGAAATGTCCAAGTGTGTGTGTCGGAGTTATGTATGTTTATTACTCTTTCACGGGAAATCCACTGATCTGATTTTGATGTTACTTGGCAGTACTATAACTTATGTAGCACAATACCACAGAAGCTATAGAAGTACTTGCGGTTCCGTGCTCGGGTGAAATCGCGGGGCACACCTATTTTTAACCGACTTCAAAAAAAAGGAGGAGGTTATCAATTCGGCCGGTATATTTTTTTTTTATGTATGTACACCGATTACTCCGAGGTTTCTGAACCGATTTACGTGATTCTTTTTTTGTTCGATGCGGGATGGTGTCGAATTGGTCCCATAAAAATTTTATTCGGATAGGTCCAGTAGTTTTTATTTTATGAGCATTTTTGTCTGTAGGTATTTGTAAATTTTGCAAGTGCAAGTTTGAAGTCGGTTGTTTTTAACGCAGTTATCACTTGTTATATCTCTAATGTTAAAAATATTACAGGCTCCACGTGGACACAAGAGATGCTATGGCTTCTCAACAATAACTTAGACTATAAAATAGCTAAATCTGAGGACATCCTTTTACGCTTCCCGCTAATAGAGTAAGTTGAAATAAAAAAATAATTATAATAGCAGAAGCAGCCCTTAAATCATAAATACAATGTAAATAAAATACACATATAATCAGTTTAAAGAATATGTTTTATTTTTAACTGCAATAACAGATAAATAATTCTTTGTTACTTCTCAGTTACTGCTTGATGTTAACACCGGAGTCAGAGAAAGATAGACTTGATAAAATAGATGATGTGGATAAAAGGGAATTTCTGAAGAGTATATTAGAGCCCGCGGTCCATAAACTGCGGGACGCACCCTCGCCACGTTTCATAAAAAGTCATCTTCCATTATCTCTGCTGCCACCAAATCTTCTTAATACAACGAAGGTAGACATTTAATTTTCTTTTTTTGTGTACTATATAATTCGAAAAATTTAAGCCACAAGCGCGTCAATATCAGTTTCATACGCTTTTATTAGGTTTACCTATATGTTTTTTTATTAATTGCAGGTGATATATATAACAAGGGACCCTAGAGATGTAATAGTATCATACTACAATTTATTAAAACTTCGCTATTTAAAGCCTGGCGTTGAATTTAGCGTGTTTTGGAGCTTACTTCGTCGTGGCCTTGGTATGAAGTTATATTATTGGTCATATTATCATTTTAAATTTTTCTTTTAAAGTTTAAAGTTTAAAGTATGGTAGATGTTATCCTGTGATGTTAGCGAAGACCATAAAGTGAATGGCGATACTGATATATTTTCTTTATATACACGATATACTTCCAGTTCCATGGTCACCAATATTCGCACATTTAAAGGAAGCTTGGGCGGAACGACACCATCCAAACATGCTGTTCATGTTTTACGAAGATTTGTCTAAAGTTCGTATATCTTATTTTATTCAAAGATTTTTCCAATTAAGCAAGTTATTAGTTTACCGTAATCTTTCAGGACCTTGCTGGTTGTTTAAAACGTATGGCCAAATTCTACGGCAAGTCATATTCTGAGGAGCAAATCCAGGAACTATGCGAGCATTTGAAATTTGAGAATTTCAAAAAGAACGACTCCGTGAACAAGAGTCAAGTAATGCAAGAATTGGGTGTCGTAAATCAACAGATCACTTTCATCAGAGAAGGTTTATAACTTTTCTCATAATCGATTTTTAACCGACAACACAACTAGGGGCAACTACTCCCTAATGTACCGGCATGTAATACAATCGAGCTTTATTCGATTGAACACTGGATTGGTTCTAATGAAAATTAAGACAGACCACAATGGTGTTGTTGTTCAAATCGATGAACTCGATCGAAACCATTCCAACCTACATTCGACCTGGAGCGACTCATTATCGTTATTGAATTGAAAACAAAATCAAGATCTTTAAAATATCGGAGGTAAAGCTCTCAGACCGAAGAGATTTCTAAAAGCAGATTAACACTGCTATTAGAGGCACGAAATAATTGATATATGTACAGTCAGAAGCATAAATATATTACTATTTGCAGATTAGCAAAAATATCTGTCACAAGAACGAGTTCAATAATATCTGTCTGCCCGTATACAGCAAAAATATCTGACATTAGTAGGCAACATAATAAAGTGGCATCAAAATTATGTGACGAAAATGTTACAGCAAATAATTGTGATAACCTCTCGAAGCATAAATATGTGACGTCACCTAGGAGGCAATAATATCTGACACAATTTTATATTTCTGTATTGTAAAATATAATTGATTCCTCACAAAAAGCATAAATATGTGACACTAGCTTTCCGCCCGCGGCTTCGCCTGCGTTTTCACAGAAATACCGCATAGTATCCGTTCCCGTGGGATTTTTGGAATAAAACCTATCCTTTTTGTTAACCCAAGTTACTCTTTATATGTCTGCTAAATTTCATTGTAATCGGTTCAGTAGTATTTGCGTGAAAGAGTAACAGACACACACATACACATCCTCACAAACTTTCGCATTTATAATAATAGATTAGTAGGATAGGAAGTAGGATTATAGTAGGACTAGTAGGATAAAATTGGATAGGATTTTAAAAAGGCGAAACGTTTTTTATTGAATTAGTGTTTTGTATTTTGCTGGGGTAAGAATATGAACAAAAGACACATTATATTTTGTAAATATTTTTTATTTAAATGAAATTACGATAATTTATTTAAATGAAATATGTTAACTTGCCATAATTTTCGATACTCAATAAAATAATAGCAATATTATAGGTAAAAGAAAATGAATAACGGAGCAATCGTGTCAAAGGTGTCAAACGCCGCTAACGTCAAATATAACAAAACAATTTCTAAATAATACACGAAGGTTACACTGAACCTTCAAATAAAATAGATCTACCCAAGTGGGTATTCATAAAAGTATATGAATACTTTAATTTTGTCATGATATGATATCCTTCTAATATTATAAATGCGAAAGTTCGTATCATGTAAGGATGTTTGTTACTCTTTCACACAAATAAAAGGCAAAACAATGGAATTTGGCACACACATAGAAGGTAACTTGGATTAACGCTTATGAGAGCTTTTATCCTGGAAATCCCACAGGAACGGAAACTATGCGGGTTTTTCTTTGAAAACGCGGGCGAAGCCGCGGGTGTTAAGCTAGTAGGATATAATATCTAGACATACAATATGTAGTATACAACGACGGCACATATTAATTAATATGGTAATAATGTTTTAAAACAACGTACCTAGTTAAAATAAAATTTATATTTTGTATTAATTCAATATTAAATTAAAATAAAATTAAGTCAGATGTTATTGCTTCCTAGTTGATGTCACATATTTATGCTTTTTGTGTGAAATCAACGCAAAATACAGAAATATAAAATTGTGTCAGATATTATTGCCACCTAGTTTGTGTCACATATTTATGCTTTGTGTGAGGAATCGATGCAAAATACAGAAATGTGAAGTTGTCACAATTATTTGCTGTACATTTTCGTCACATTATTTTGATGCCACTTTATTATGTTGCCTACTAATGTCAGATATTTTTGCTGTATACGGGCAGACAGATATTATTGAATTTATTCTAGTGACAGATATTTTTGCACATCGCCCCCTAGGCATATATTATTGCTCGTGACTGTACAATTCTGGGCCTCGAATCTGTTGTATCGAGGTCTTTTGGATTTGATGTCAAATACTACACAATTACTTAGTTCTGTTTTTAAAGTGAAACTTTTATTACATCGTCTCAAACTTTTTGGTCTGTGTAGCGCATGTCGCGTGACGCACGATACGTACCTACAATAATTATCGTACAAATACGATAATTTTTAGTTAAATGTCTATAGTGTGAAAAAAAGTTTCACTTTTGTCGTGGTTTCATAAAACCACACAACATTTTTTACTTACAATATAATATAACAAATATTAATTTTTCTTTTTATATGTAGTTGTTAAGCACTAACTAACTTTCATGGTATCAGGTAAAGTGGGAGGCTGGCGCGATTACTTCCAAGGAGAGATGGAAACAGAAGTCGAAAACTGGATGAAGGAAAACTTGGCGGATACAGATTTTAAGTTCCCCACATTCAACCCGAAAACATAACTTGTGAAACAAATTACATTAAACATATTACATATAACATACTTTTTAATATCCCTTATAAAAATAATATTGTACTAGATACAATATGACTGTATGAGACAGCAGCTCTGATTGACTTATTAGAAAAAAATTTAATTGTAAATAGAAAGAGTAAGTAGGTCTTTATTGTGGACGTTGTTGTGAACAATGTAAAATGGTAATGTAATAATTCTCAAATTATTCTTCTTTCTTACATCACATACATGTACATCTAATAAATGAAATAAGTTGTCGGTAAAGGTAAATAAACACACATATAAAAATAACAACTTTATTTGACATTAATTTATAAATAATAAGATCACTGGAAGATTCTAAGTGCGTCCATGCTGTGTTCGTACATACTCAACATTAATGGAATTCTTTCTATCTTTTGTCGGCAAATCCGGTAGTTCCCAAGAAGGATATCTCAGGTCAGTGTCAGCGAGGTTCTCTCTAATCCATCTGTCAGCTTGTTCTATCATCTCATCGTCGAAGTAGTCTCTCCAACCGCCGACTTTACCTGAAAATGCAATTTAGCATATACATATAACCTTGGTCATTTTACAACCAATCCTATCCTGTTGAAGTTTGTATTCTTTTTATTTACGATCTGCAATTTAATTTTTTACCCTTTGTTGAATAGGTAGGTATCATTAGAAATTATTATTACATTGCTAAATTACGAATTATGACTAGAATTTACATGTCAATATAAGTATTCCTTTGCCTCTGTATGTTATAAAAATTACGAATACTTAATCTAATTTTTTTATGAACAAAATCTTATCTTAGCAAACTATCCCACCTTTTCTTACAAACGGCGCTTCTCCTTTGACCACAAAGTCTATTTTGCTCATGAGCACTTGATTATTGACACTCGAGTTGTCCTTAAAGTTGCTGAACTTGAGATGATCTGCCAGTTTCTCTACTTGCTCTTGTGTCATTTCTTTACCTAAGAAGTCGGATACTCGCCGGATCACGGATGGCAAGTCCTGAAATTTATTTTATAAGTACATGTAAAGCGCATCACACACGGTGAAGATAATGTAAAATATATATTATCTTAGAGCATATTTCCGATTATCGCTCGCCATACAAATCCTATAACACACGACGAAGATAATATATATTTTACCTTCAATATCTTAAGATACCAAGCGATAAGCCATCTATAGGACGGCAGATACTGACACAAAATTTCGGGTCATTTGTAACAGGATGGCGGTTCTACAGGGGTCTTAGTACGCAATGACAAAAAGAATTGTCTTACAATCGTCCGCCCCATGTTTGCAATCTGCGATATTTTTTTCTAGGTAGAATTATATACAAACAAACAGAATATAATGATCCCATACTGTAAAAAAAATATTTTACGTATTGTACAGTCGTATTTTTGAAGCGTGACGAATAAATTAGTTTTTCAAGTATGGCAGCACTTTTTCTTTTTTTTTCCACCTACATCTTTTCTATGGGCTATCGGTAAAACCTAAATTTTTTGTGTTACAAATCGTTTGACTTTTGCTATATATCCGACGAGTTCGACTAACGCCCACGCGACTAGTCCGCCGGTATCAGCGTTCTGACCATCATTTTTCTTTTTGTCATTGCGTTCTAAGACCCCTGTAGAACCGCCATCCTCTTACAAATGACCAGAAATTTTGTGTCAGTATCTCGACCCGGCCTATAAGATGATAATTATATTAATATACCAAATACCTACATACATTATTTATGACATTTTAGTAATGGTTCGGTCACACTACCAACGACTACGACGACAACGACCAAAATTCACATCCAGACAAATTCGGTCCAAATAAAATATTAAAATTTCCCGTCATACTGGTACTCAGAAGAAAAAAAATTCGAGGTCAATTAAAAAAAAGTTTGGAAAATCCAAAAGTGCACGCCTCATAATCTCATCCCTTACAATAAAATTGATTATTTATAAAGGTGTATATAATATATGTATGTAGATACACTTGTTCTCATGTGCCAATGCTCTTGTACTGTCTCAAAACAGTTGGAAAAGTAAAGAAAGCGGTACCTACCGTAATAATTGAGCTATTTTTCTTGTGGCCCCACCTAGATGTGAAACTGCGCAGGTTTAAGGGACTGACTACCAACTTATTTTTTTAAACCTTGGCTTATAGTATAAAGAATCGAGTTTATAATGGTGAATTTTGAGTACACTATAAATATAAAAAAAAAAAAAATAGTCGATATTTTTTTTGTTTATTTAATAACAATTAAACCACATCGAATCAGACCCTGAAAAATGAAAGGGTTCTATTCCTGAGCATACTCAAGCGTAAGAGAAAAAAAAAGACTTGATTAGTAAAGTATTTCGGTCGCTATCGTGTTAACAAGAAAATCCTCCGCACATACAGACACACGGACGTCCAAGACAGAACTTTTTTAAACTGTTTTTTAACTAGTTTAAATAACAAAAATGACATCAAAAGTATCATGAATGTTAAAAATAGTGTTTTTTCTTAATATGTGTGTGTATGTATTATCTTACAAGTGCAATGTATGATACATAAAGACATTTTAAGTTTGAAAAATCAGATGTTTTGCGCGAAGTGACAGTAGTACCCACCTCAACGCTTCGCTTATGAGGCGTGCAATAGGTTTTTTTGCGATTTTCGCCGAGACGGTAAGCTAATCATATAATTACCTGGGACCAAAATTGTACCTAAATCATAAAATTATCTATAAAAAACTTCTAATACATTTTTTCTAGGAGCCACCGTTTCTACGAAAATTCTATGTTTTCATTTATTATTCGCAAAAAAAATCCAATCATCAGAACGACAGGAAATTTTATATTTTATTTTTAAGTGTGTTTAAAATTTTGAACTGGTTGAAAATTTTGTTTGTGGTCGTCTTCGTCGTTGGTAGGGTGAACAAATCCTTAGCGAAATATGTATAGACATGACAATTTGTATCGCTAGCGTATCTTAATCATGTGTGATACCTTAAGATACTGTAATATTTTATATAAGAGAATCTTAACATAAAATATTATAGTATCTTCACCGTGTGTGACGTGCTTAACAGTGTCCATAAAAATATAAACTTTAGACTTTTCTATATTTCTATCTGTATGTACGTTTTGCTTTTACACCTAAACAGCAGCATGGATACGGACTAAATGATAGAGGAAATTGTTGAATTGTCACCGATCATACTTGTACAAAGATATTAAATCTTTCCGTTTAAAGTGAGTCGAAATTGAGTGAAAAGGAGTCGGTTACTACGTAGGTACATACATTCAGTTGAAGCTAATAAAAGAATGCTAACATCGGTTGTTACTGAAACATATTCGTGTTATATAATTCTTTATTAATCTAATCTATTACGAAATGAATCGTTCAAAACATATCTATTTTTAAGCTATTGCATAGCTTCTATCGCGGGCCTTGAGCGCGGGGACCGAATCCAGAAATTCCGTAACGAAAAAACCTCACGATCCCCACTCCGACGGCCACGGAGGTGTGGCTTGAAGGCATGCTATCAGCTATGCAATTGCTTTACCGCGGCAGTTCCCGAGTGCCACACGTCTTTTTTTTTGCTTTTCGTTCCTTTGTATCCAAAATGGTAGGTACCTAATTACCTTGGATAATTCTTCGTAAAATAAAAATAAAAGATTCGGATGATGTCTCAAGTTCCATGCTTCCTTCACGTGTTCAAATACCGGTGAATAATGATCTGAAAAATGAACAATAATTATTGGAATAACGCACTTCCTACCTGCTAGAGTAGATAGGAAGTGAGTTAAATATTAAATTACAATTTACTAATACACGGTAAAAAATAACAAATTATGATACTAGTCTCGAAATAAATGATGATTAATGACGATGACGACGACGACGAACTCACTCAACTCGAATAAACAAAATTTCGGTTTTATATTTTTTAAATAGTTTCATTTAATCCTTTGAAGGTCAATATAAAAGTAATCAGATAACTAACTCTAAAATGCAATAAAATATTCTGTGCAATAATAAAATGCGTAATAATAATCGGCAAATGATAAGATCGTATAAAACAGGTAATTTATGCAATTTTGATAAAAAGCTTATTACGTGTACAAATAATAAAAAATATACTTGTACAATGTCAACAACACAATGACCAGTACCTAATAATAATTCGCATTTTACTCATTTTAAAAATATACTACTGAAAGTGAAGGCCCATTTAAAAACCACAAAAACAGATAGACAAACAATTATCGTTTAGAATGTAAGGATTATAATCTACAATAGATAAATTTTTATGTATTTTTTGGAAGGAACAAAAAAGATAAAAGAGGCCCGAAAATTGGTTGCATTTCCATCGTCAAAAAATTTTGCACTATTAAAAAAAATTTGCTCACGCAATCCCTTAATAAAGTAGTTCCAATACGTCTTAAAGTCCTTCGGCGCGCCCTGTATCACGTACGTTCTGCTCAAGTGGTAGAAGGAAACCGCCGCGTCTCTGGGGTCCCTCGCCACGTACACCACCTTCGCCGTATCCAAGAGACCTTGGGGTTTAGAAATTAAAAACTTGTTTAACGAAATTTAAACTACCCACGAGAAAATAACAAGAATTTATATAGCTCAAGTGTTATTCTGATACCTATTTCAGCTGTATCTCTGTTAAGTACATAATATAATTAAATTCATTCAATGCTTTTCCCGTGAGAGTAAAAAACATCAATCCTCATTCCTCACAAACTTTTGCATTTGTAATATTAGTTAGGATATTATATTTTAACCCGACGTATCTATGATGCGTGCTTATGAAAAGACAGTATTCTAAATGTCACATACTCCCGTAAAATCAAACACAAGAACTACTTCTAAAATACTACTGACCTGGTGGTAGAAACGACAGAGGCAAGTGGCTCTTTATGAACCTTGGAGATTTCAAGTCGGCAGCCTTCTCAACGGCAGGTCTTGCCGTTTCCGCGATGTGGAACTTCTCTGTGCGTACTTTGCTATCCTCTATCATCGGTTTATGCAATTCTGGGTGGATTAAGATCGAGAACCTGGGAAGGTAATGTTAAGATAACGATGTGTAACTATATACTGGCGAGAAAGTAGAAAATTTTACATTATTAGGTGTAAGTATTAAGTTTATAGCCCGACTTTAAATTCAGATAAATACTTTCCTGATTACAAGGCATAATATAGTATGCACTGTGTACAGTACGTTACAAATTATTTATAAGATCATTTATATACCAAAACTTACTCGAGGTATGGAAATCTGAACGGTAAGGGTGCTTTTTTGGCGGATTCAAAGTCTAGGTCATTTTTCATCAACCACACTAGCTCCTGTGTCCATGTTGTGCCTTTTGGTAAAACAGGTTTTTTTTTAAATAAAACAATAATAAAGAAAGATCGAGCAAAAGTAGGTATGTCTGAGTTATTACTGAAAGTATTTACAAAAAAAAAATGACCAATAGAGAGATCATATTTCTGATTCAACTAAGCGAATTTGCTTTAAATATATTTTTATATCTGACATAATTTAGTATGTTTTACTACCTATGATGTAATTACAAACCTGATCTAGGGAAGGTAACAACATAGATGTCGTCTGGTTTCACAGGCATATTATAAATATCTTCAGCCTGCTCCTTATATTTTATGGGGAAGAAATATTTCTTGGGGCCAACTTGCACGAACCCCGTCAACTCTCCTGTGTAATTAAATTATTATTCAACTGACTTCTAAGAATAATCTTAGAATAATAACATAAGTTACTTAGGTGCCAAAAAAAATTACAAACTATGAAAGAAATTATGAATAATAAAATTTTAGAAATTAAAGACTTTTTAACGGAATTAAACGCGATTTATTCATTCTATTATTTTCCCGACGTTTCGAACACTTTACAGCGAGCGTGGTCACGGGGAGACTGTAAAGTGTTCGAAACGTATATACAGGGTGTAATCGTTAAGTGTGCACAGGCGATTATTCCGTAACTATTACAGATATCAAAAAACTTTAAACTGATATCGAAAGTATTTAACCTAATGAGTAAAATGGCCATAATAAATTTTTAAAAATAAAACGAGAAATATCTAAAAAATAAACTTGAAACCCTCCCATACATTTAGTATGAGATACGAATATCCCATGTACATGGGTTGATCCAAAAGTAATGATAATCAATATTAAACAAGGTCATTACAGTTATAATAATTATGTAGTTCTCTAGATAGTCTTCTAACTAGAAAATATACTTCAATATTTTTTTTCTTAGGAAAAATGATGAAGTCAAAGTTATTTTTTTTAAGTTTAGACTTAAAAAAAAAACTTTGACTTCATCCACAAAAACCCCTCCACGCGGCCATCACTTCGCTGTCGTCTTAAAATAGTTTATTGCTAAGGAAGTGTTTCTTGTGCCGAGGAAAGAGATAAAAGTAAATAGGAGCTAGATCTAAAAAAAAGGGTAGGTGTTTGGAATGCCGATTTTTGAATGGCAGCCATCGCAACTGACGCTTTGTGATCTGGTGCGTTGTCTTGGTGAAATAGCGTTCAGGTCCGCAGTTTGCCATGTCTCTTTTCCTTACTAACCTACCGCAATCTTTTAATTTGGTCTGTTTAGTAAGAGTCCAATAAAGTGGCTACCTTTTTAAAATATTCTACCATAATTATTCCTTCAGCGTCCCAAAAAACTACCGCTTTAATCTAACCTACTGATTTTCACTTTGAATTTCTTCATCGTCACTTTGGAAGCTAGCATCCAGGACATTGATTGTTTTTTGGTTTCAGCATAAACATGGTGAACTCGGGTAACGTCCATGATCACAAAACGTGACTAAAAATTATCCTGATATCATTAAAAATTTAGAAATTTACCCTCTACATGTCCAATAGTTGTTTCTTCTTTTCGTCGGGAAACATTCTGGCACGCACGGTTCACATTCAAATTAATGTAAATAATTGGAAACGTGGCCTGTTGATATGATTTTTTTGTGATTACTTAGTGAATACATGAGCAAGCAAAAAACATTTATTTTATATTTTTATGTGCACAGGAAATACCCAATTATCATTACTTTTGGATCAACCTAGTACATTTAATAAGAAAGATTTTAGCTTTTTCTTTCTTTTTTTGGTTTTCTGCTTTAATTACTTCGCAAATTGGAAGGGAAGTTCATTTAGAAACTGCAAATAGAGCTCCTCATTGTATTGCACAATGAGGACATCACTTCGAAAATCTGCTATGAATACAAAATGTATGGGAAATAAAATGTATGGGAGCGTTTAATGTAACATTTTTGGATATTTCTCGTTTTATTTTTAAAATTTATTATGGCCATTTTACTCATTAGGTTAAGTAATTTCGATATCAGTTTAAAGTTTTTTGGTATCTGCAATAGTTACGGAATAATCGCTTGTGCACACTTAACGATTACACCCTGTATAATAATATATAAAAAAGATAATGTATAATACTCGCGTAAAATAAAATTTTCATAAAATATTGATTAATTATTATAGTAGAAACTAATGTTATATTTTTCATTTTTCCATGTCCCGTAAGATCATGAGAGTTAATTTAAATTTAACTGTAAAAAAAATTAAAAGCATGAAAAGTCGTACCTAACTATGTTTGTACCTTGCGTAACCATGCTTTAAATTTTTATTACTATTAAGGTATGAATTACAACTAGAGCAATCTATGTATACATTCTTAAATACTTAATATTAAAAATCCACATGTACCTGTAAAATGCACCATAAGTTCCTTAGCAAGATTCTCCTCCACATCTTTAATTTCAAACGGGAACGGAATCCGCGACATTGTCAATTACTTTCTAAGCTCTTATCAATTTCGCCTCTTAATATAAGCGTGCTATCAGCCCGGCATAAATAACTGCTGTAATCTCGCAAACAAAGGGGCAATATCCCCAAAATATTTGTGCAATTATTAAATTGTTATCTTCGCAATTAAAAGTTATTAACTTGAACCCATAGAAATCTAAATAACAAGACACTAGAGTCTAGAACTGCTATAATGTCATAATTAGTATGAAAACCACTATCGCCAAAAACAACAAAAACACACATTTAATCCGATAGCTAAGCGTGGCTAGACAATTAGTAAACTATGCCTTTTATTGGACAGCTTCATTTTTGTGCAAACTAACTTAAAAATAAATTCAGCATTTAAATATGTACCCTAATGGACGATTTCACGGTTTATTTTAGAATAACATTCTACCTAGGTACATGAAATGTTTTGTTTTTTTTTTTTTGTTCAGAAAAATACAAATACGAAAAAATTCGAATTTTCTACAACAGAGGGCGTTAATTTTCAATAGCTTGAACTACGTTATTTTCTATGAACAACGTCATAATAAGAACGGTCGACTGTGTCATTCATTATTTTTTCGAAGATTTTGTACATGTATAATATACGTAATACTTACGTATATTACTTTTAAACAGGTAATACATACTATTATTTACACATACCTATATGTGTATGTTCATTATCATTATTCCATATGAAAATATCGATGTAATGATAATGTAGATCAAAACTACTTATTTTTTTTTTAAATAAAATAAAACTATGATTATTTTCGTAAGTATTAACAGATACACACATTATAAAATTGACTTGGACAGCTTGGACTTGACGAATAGCCGTATCGGAAACTTCTGTAATAAGTTTTCATAAAATTATATTCTAATCAACAAACAAATATTATAGTTACCTACATTTAATATTTTTTTAATATTTTAAAGTGTCAAAACTTTTATTTGGACTATAGTGTCAAAACTTTTATTGGATTATTGGACGGGTAAGTCCAATAATTTACCAATAAAATCTTCAAAATTGAAAATTGTGATGTGTTTGACCCTTCTTCATCGAATATTTTTCTTTACACATTATAAGCAACACCTCTTGCTTGTGATCGCAGCGGCTTTTTCGACATTGTCGAAGATTTTTTAGACAAAATCCTAAAAATTATTTATCAACTGCAAAGAAGACAAATAATTTGACAACCAATTTGATAGTTGTCAAATAAGTTGCCACATGAAAATCTTTTATTTCATAAATATAAATATGCCATCAGATTCTGGTAGACCTATACATACCTATATCTATTAGTATAATAATTACAACTTGTGGAAGAATTTCCGCAATGGGAAATGGTGAAATACACCATGTTTACACACGCACGTCTCGAAAGCTACTGAACAGCGGCGAATGCACAGGTGTCTTGAGAGTCACCTGAGTGGTGACAAGGTCACGCTCGCTTTCGAATTCTAGTGTCTTGTTATTTAGATTTCTATGCTTGAACCTCTTACGTAAAGACAAAAAACAAATGAAAGATTTATTTTTGATTCTAACTATATTGATAATAAAATATACAGAATTCATTTACATAATATAACCCTTCCCCTTTGCTCTATGTATTCAAAAACTCCGAATTTTCATACTTTGCGTTCCAAGTTTTAGGAGGAAAATGGAAATGCGGTCGATACTTAATTCTCTATGCAAACTCTCACTTGTTTTATTCCTGTATCAATATACAATATTATAAAATTATAATTTTTTTTTTTTAATCCTTCGTATTGTTACTGTTAATCTTTCTTATTATTATAAGTTTATCAAATATCTTTTAGTCAAATATTGGTATAAAAGTGGAGGAGGAAATAGTCGGTAGCCAAAGCTTAAAATATAACTTTTTGCTCAGGCTTTACTTACAAGCTTTGCTATTTATTTTTGGTTTGAAAAAATCAGGAATTTTATATTATTTATTTATAAATAAGATAAGATAATATTAAACTCAAGCGTCTTCAGTATCCGAAGAAGCAGTAACTTGTGAAGGAATTGAGTCTTTTGTTGAGAACTCCAAATTATTTTCTATATCCTCAACACCGATGATATTTGTTAAAAGTTCACTCAAAGTTATTTCCTGAAATGGCAAATACATTTTGAATTGAGCCGATTTAGAGACATAACCTTTTTATAAATGAAAATGAAAATGATAGGTTTATTGCTCTTAGGATCGACCACTTTATAAAATTGACATTTTGATAATAATATGTAAACGGATAAACGAATGAAATTATAGAATATGAAATATACAGATTGTCCCGCCGCCGCGCCTGCCGGTGTAGGTAATCAGCGTACCTATTCGTATGCAACACTATAAGGTTCATTGAGCAAAGAGGTACAGCGACGGCAGGACACCCTAGAATTTATTACCTCTGGCATAAACGAAAAATCTTCCTCATTCAACGCTGCCCGATCATCAAACGATTGTCCATAGAGAATAGACAACAGATACCATGATAGTTCGCGGGAAAAACGCTCTCCTGTTAGTAAATAGCTTTTATTTTTTAACAATAAAAATGTAATCGATTAGATAAGTGCGTATTTTTAAGCCTAATAATAATTATGAGACACAGAAAAATGGATTCACAGATACAGATCAAATACTTTCGATGAAAATACCCCAGGTTTTATAGGCAAAAATAATGCAATAAGAAATAAATGTAGTATCCGCGACACCAATATCGAATGCATGCATTTCAATTAAAATTGAGCAACTTGTGAATGCATTTGAGCTAAAACTGTAAATACAAATCTTAGGCACATGTCACTTACCATTCTGGCTCAACATTTGCACGAAATCCTCTGGACATATAACAAACTCATTCTCATGGTTCGGCGTAGCGAAGTACCTAAATGCGTTTTTGATTTTCTTGTAAGTGTCGGGAAACGCTGGCCGATGGTTGAGGTACAGTTTGACGAACTCTTCAAAGTCTATCTCTAATGAGGGAGCACGTTGGTAGACTTTGTATTTCGCTTCTATTAGGAGATTTTCAACCTGAGGGAACAATTTTAATGAGAATACTATTCGTTCTATTCGTTCTAAATATTCTCAAGTCATACCGAATTCCTAGATACCATAATAAGGATAGAGTCGATTAAAGTGGTTCACTGGGCAGTAGATCTAGTAGGTAAAATAAAGAACAAATTTTTCAGACAAATATTGTTAAAAAGTAGCATAGTGCGAATGCTCATTTTTCTAATCTAATGCCTGAAAATTCACAATATCCTTACTTCATATTCAGACGGGAAGTATCCCAACGCTCTCATCAGATCAGGCAAAGAGTCAATAGGAATGTAGTCCTTAACGCGTCTCATTGCTGGCGAAAAAGTGCCCTGGCATAGAATCTGAACGTAATAGAACAGATCTCGAATCTCATGGAAGAGCCAGCCAGGTCTGCCGTTTTCTATGAGACAGTAGTACGGGTCGAGATCCTCGCCGCCCTGCTTTGTTGTTAGTTCTACCGCCCTGTAAAAATTTAAGCTGTCACGACTACCAACTTTTACATAGGTATAAACTAATTTTTAATTAGTGCATTAGGAATGGTCCTAACTTGCCATTTATAACTTACATCATATTTTACGCTAGCTATGCCCCGCTCCTGTTTATCTTAGCGTGATGATACTGATATGTCTCGATTTTTTTTCAAATCGGACCGGTAGTTTCTGAGATTAGCGCATTCAAAAAATACTCTTCTTTAATTAATTTTATAAAAAAACCTTAGAGAGGAAAGGAAAATAAGGTTTCTTGTATCGGACCTGTAATTTGCCGCCCACTGGTAAACGCATGAATCTTTGGCGCCTATAGTGAACAGCGTGCCCGAATCCTCGCGGTAACACATGCCTGTTACCTTGAATAAAAAATATCTCATAAAATATGTGACGCATATTATCTTTCATGGAATATTTTTCTAAATACTTACATGATTATCAATATGAATTTACGTGTTCCCTCGTTACAATATTGTATTCACTGAAAAATGTTTCGTATTGGTTGAGATGGTTGTTAATCATCTCAACAGGTGGCGCGCGTGTGTCCCATAGACACATAAAACCAGAATAGAATAAATTCGATCGCTCTGGCCACATGAGTAGAAAGACGGAATTCTACTCATGTGCTCTGGCGGTCAGGCATCCGTCCCGGATTGGCGCGAAAGGAATATGCGGGTTCGAGTCCCGCCTCGTGATCGAATTTTTTTATAAATTTATGTTTATAAAGCATTTGAATGCCATAAAACCAAAAATATCAAATTCTACATTATTACCGTTGCTGCATTAATTCAAGAATATATATGGATTATCTATTATCTAAATGTCTAAATAAATAAATAATCAGAGGGGTATCTTTATACTAAGCATATTTAATACTAATTACTTGTACAGGGTGTCCCAAAAGTCCTATATGTTTCCACGGGTTGCCATCTAGCGGCATTTTCTGTAAACCGATGACATTCTTCGTGGCGAAAAGCAGATATTTCTCTTCATCTTCACCACTTTTCATTATCAGTTGCATTTTACATAAAGGGTGTTCAAAACGTGGCCCCAGTATTGTTGATAATGTCATTGTTGTTGCGTAATTTACTATCTTGTATTTGTGCTAAAATAATCAAGATTAAGCATTATTTATCTTATCTTGTTATGTAAGGTTTTTAATTGTTTAATTCTTTTCGAAAGAGCATCAACAAAAATGCATTTATATGATATGATATACGCTGAGTAAATTAAGATTAGAGATGTTAAATAAACACACAGATACTACTTTAATTTAATTTAAACTGCAAAGAAGGATGTAAAATATATTTTTTAAAAACAACTGCCATTTTTGTGCCAACAACACTTTCCCGCATTGGAAATAATGCTGTTATTTATATTGTAACCCCCAGGTAATTTTATAATACAAACAATTGTTAACCTCATCATTAGCCACAAGGATCATTGGTATGTCCGTTCGGTAGTTCTCTGCGTCTATGTCCGCTGGGGTCGGCCACGGGATACCAGCCAAAGGAACCGCGGTCTGATCGAACCTGTAGTAAATAATTGTTTATCTTTTGTCCATCCGCGTTGATATCAAAAAGATATGATTGATAAATATTGTGTTTACATTTTTTTTATAATTTCATTTATACCGAGAAATATAAGCAGCATGATACTAAAGGATTTGTAAAACCAACGTCGCATTTAAATATTTTAATTTAAAGTAAATAATTATGTAGGTAAAAATAACTAACTTCCAGATAATCCATACTATAATATTATAAATGCGAAAGTAACTCTGTCTGTCTGTCTGTTACTCAATCACGCCTAAACTACTGAACCAATTTGCACGAAATTTGGTATGTATATATTTTGATACCCGAGAAAGGACATAGGCTACCTTTTATTGCGAAATATGTACCACGGGCGAAGCCGCGGCGGTCCTCTAGTGTACTATAAATATTCCGACATCCAAAACTCCACTTTGTTTGAATCTTATAACATACAAAGTGAATTTTCTGGAGTTTATGAGAACATTGGTAGTTAAGTTAAAATTTCATATAAGAAATCACCTATCCAAACTAAGTACTTCCAGGTACTCCTCAGAACTCTCCCCTATATCATACTCCACCATCATTCTATCAGTACCAAGAGATACCAGCTTATACTCTCCGTTGTCATTCTTCTGTGGTAGAAAGAAGAGTGTGGTGATGTCTTTATAGTGGGCTCTATGCTTGCCTATGAAATGCCACTCGAGATTTATGCAATCGTACTTATAGACGCAAACTGTTCTGCCTGTATCCTGAAATATTGCAGGAGAAATAGAAAAGGTGTACATATATACAATATAACAAATAAAGTTTCTACATATAGCTCTTTTCTGTTTCTTTTGCAATTTAAGAAGGTACATACGGAAAAGGCCAAAGTCAACGAATCGGGACTATAACTTATTTCCTTTACAGCATGGCTAGTGTCCCTGAATGGAGTCTTCGTCAAAATATCGATTGTTACTGGATCCAAAAAGAGTAGCTCACCAGTATCAAGACCACATGCCAAATGCAATCCTTAAATTTATAAAAAGCGTCAATAAATAAAGATTACCGCATCCTTTCCAATGATCATGCCAAATAGACATGCAAAGGCAGGTGTTTGATTGCCATAAGAAGTCATATTAAAAAGTGATAAAAAAGATAATTCCTGTTCTATATAAACTTGAAGTTGAGAACACGGAGAACTCCGATTGTTCGAACGTAAATAAAACATACTTCAGTATGTACCTAACGCATATAATTAAACAAATGGTATGTAAATAAAATTTACACACCATTTTATTATATTTTAATATAGAGTATCTAAATAAATATAGATTTCCATAGTATCTGGATGGTAAAAAGAACGTTAAGAAAAAATACATAATTTAAAAACTATATTTTTATTTATTTATAATACATAATAGACTGCCCAAAGCAAAAAGTTAATGATACTTGGTCTAGTTATCTAGTTTTTGCTTAGGACAGACTATTATTGTATTATTGCGTCTGGTAGGTATATAATTATTCCCTTAAATATGCCAAAAGCAGACTTTAGGTACTACATAAGATCTGAATACTCATTATGCACCTGAAGGAGAATACTTAAGGCAGGTGACAGAAAGTACTGGAAACATCACTTCATAATCTCCCTTTATCGAATCATCATTGGGGGGTGTGATAACTTTGAATTTATCGCGCAAATCCAGCCTTGCAAACAACTTGTGCTGTAGGTAATTGTGGAGCTCCAGTAGACCGCCAGTGTAGCCCACACAGAAAAAGGGTCTAAAAAATAAGTTGTTATTAGTTTCAATAAGTCATGTTATAAATAAAAACACTATTTGACTCACCGATTCTGCTTTATAGAGCCAAAACTAATAGAGCAAAATAAAGTTGACATAATTTATGAAACAATGGTTCTCTGTTGAGCGAGCTGTGTGTTTACTATAGATATATGTGTGTTTTTGCGTGTGTGTGTGTCTATTTCTTTGATACGTGACACATAATATTATCACATATTATGTTTAACTAACTTTTCAGGGTGGACCGTAAGAGTTAGAGCGTGCATTATTTTATTGTCCAAGATAGTCAACAAAGTTTCTGATGTAAAATCCACGAATGCTACTCCTTCGTTGTTTGTGCCTGTTGACAAATAAATTAAGTATACAATACTGGTATATCTGATGAAAACAAATAATAATGCTTATCTGAAATCTTAGTGATAATCCGATGCATACATTTTTATCTAACCTTGGCCAGGATACACTTTTATTTTACGTAGTTTCTGTTTATATTTGGTAATAATATAATTTCTACCGTATTATATGATTTATTAATTATGTAATGTATATAGAACTTCATGATATACCTAATTAATATTTACGCGCTAATAAAATAATTGTAATGAAATAAATATACCTAAGTATGTCTGAAACGTTAATTATATTGACCAATATTTTTAGAACCGACGACTGTTATAAAATAAGAAAAAAGTGGGATTTCAGTTATAATAGATATATAAAATTAACCAGATAACATAGAATTATTCATTGGAATGTCCAATAAGCATATAATTGTTATCAATGATATACTTACGTTACATTATTATATTTATTGAAACAAACAATAACAACGAATAAAAATATTAACGATTTAGTCCATATTTTAATGTTCAGTATTGATTTTCGTCAATTTCGTTTTCATATTATGAAAACCTTAATATTTAATTATCCAAATCAATCATTCAGAAAAATGCATTAAGATAAAAAACACGAGCTCAGAAGAATCTCCAACTTACATAGAATAAAATCTCTGACCAAAAATGGTTTATTGGCAGTAGTAGCATCTGAGGGTATAGCTGTCTTCATCAGCTTCTGCCGTCGTAACCCAGTTTCTGTATCAACACCTGGGTTCACCTTCTCGAAGCAGGGACACTCCTTGTTGCCTTAGATTGGATTGTAATTTGTTTTATTAGACTTTAGAATATCTGGAATTTAGTCATACAGGGTTAGTTTTCAATGACCGGCCAAATTTTCAGAAATGGTTCAGAATCGATAACATTTTAGATCTAATGAAAAAAAACTTTTTTTTTAAATTAGATTTCATTCCTGTCCGCCACTAAAAAGCGAACGTGTGGACATTACAAAAGCACAATTCAGTTCAACAACCTAGATAGGTAGACCGTAGAAGTTAGCACACACATAAATTTGGCGATACGCGCACGCACACAAGTGCATTGATTCTGGCGGTGTTTACGATTTAGGAAATTTTTAAGACATTTTCAAATGAATGCTATTATTTTTATTTTATTATATTCGACAATAATGTTTCAAATGAACCTTTGGTTTAATATCTAGATCTTAATTTTAAATTTTGGATGGTCATTGAAAACTAACCCTGTATAAAATGGCACTGCAAAATGCCTCATGATCATGCTGCATACATAATATACATATTATTATTTACTTACGTTCAATAAAAATAACGTTCTACATTTTTGTAAAGGTGAGTTGTTTAATAGTTTCCTTATTTACAAATGAATGATTTATGATTGAGATTTATAATTTAATCGCCAATTGCCTATTATCATTATATTGACCATAAATATTACTTTACCACATAGAAAAACATTGAGAAATATTTTCCTAACAAGATAATCTATGATAAATGACTTTGCATATTTGCTAAGGCTCACTAACATTTCGGATCAATAATTTTGTAACTTCTCTTGATGAGGTCAAAGCTGATGCCTCTCACGGAGTCCACTTGGAACCCATGGACCCAGTACAGCAACATCATTTGCTCATCGTAGAAGCGTATTTCTCCAATGTCATTGCCGGTTACTATCACCCTGAAGAAATCATTTGTTTATGATAAAATTTTATTTTCCCGCCAAAAATTTTTCAAACCCAAGTTAAAAAAGGCTACAGCCTAAACGGGCATATCCTTCAGTGGTGTATGTGTATAATGTAGCAGATAAAAACTGAAACAATTATTTTAATCTTTAGGTAATTGCTCCAAATATAAAGTTAATAAATAATTGATGCTTTGTAGAGCCAAGGTAGAGCCACATCATACATCGACTTATAGGGAAATATTTATTTATTTATTTATTATTTATTAATACTTTATTGCTCTTAGAATCATTACAAAAAGACTTAATCTAAGGATACATTACAACAATTGGCGGTCTTATCGCTATGCAGCGATTTCTTCCAGACAACCGGACGTACGAGGAGAAATTAAATTAGAGGAAAGGTGAAGGGTAGAGCATAAATATATATTTATAAAAGAAATAAATAAAGACTAAATAAATTACCTGCGTAAAGATATATCCATATAATATATAATAGATACAATATAATATATTCACAATCAAATAAGAATATGTTACGTAATAATAGTATAATATTCGAATACATATAATATAAATAATTTATATTAAGTACAGCGAGAGAAATGATAATCACGCACCAATGCTTTAAAACTCGATAAGGATTGTGCATTCTTTATATGAAGAGGCAAAGCATTCCACAATTTGATTGCTATTGTTAATTATTAAAGTTTAGTAATATTGTTAGTATTAAAGTTGTCCGTCCGTTTTATAGTCTACACTGAGTAAATTCACATAAAATAACAAAATTAAAATTAACTACGGGACCGGAAAATATTTTTGAAGTGAAACTTCTTTATCGGGGTTGGAAAAAAATTTAGTGTAACATTTTTTCGTTACGTGTGACATTTTTCCGTTACGCGCCATCTTTTTCTTATATCTACCACGCGTGATTCGACGTATTTCTGTAAAGTTGCATATAGTAAATTATTTTTTGAAAAATAAGGTCATAAAGAAGTTTCACTTCTGACGTGTTTACACTATAGTAGGTACACGCACAAAAAAACGCATTTTTTTAATAGAATTGATATTCCAGCCCACCCATCAACACTCTTGATGACGTTAATCTTCTTACTCTCCACTCTCAACATCTTAATGAATCTCAGGCCCTCGTAATCCATCTCCACTTTCTCCTGAAGACCTATCGCATACCCATACAATAGAACAGCTCCTCGACTGGAGCCAACAATAACTTGGGACTTGGTGAACGTAAAGCAGGTCAGCTTGCCAACATCAGGCGTGGTCTTCCGAACAGGTAATCTTATTTTGAGTTCGTAATCATCGGTCTCTTTTAGAAGCCCTCTTTCGATTACGAATACTTTCTGCAAACGAAGATATTATATAGAGTCAGGAATCTTCAAACTGTGAGTCTTTTCTCATCGCAAATACTTAAAAAGTTAAATTATTAGGTTTTTCAGATAGAAGAGACTTCAAGTAGTTATGTAATCTTTGTGATATTAGTACTACTTAATGAGTAGCTATTGAAAGTGAAAAGATTAGGTACTTATGATGTTGTTTCGGAAAAGGTATTTTTATTGTTTAGGTACCAGGCGTACGATTTACGAAGACAAGGATTGAAGCTAGTTTCAACAAAAATCGATATCTACATATTTCAGATTGTGTAGGTATATCTACCTACTCAAGATGCATTAAATACTTAAATATAAAAAGATAACTATAAAACAATGCAGGTGGCGTCGAATGTATTAAATATTCAATGTCAAGCGTGATAAGAACAATAAAACACAAATGAGGTTCGATTGTTGTGATAATAAAGTTAATGTATGTCCATACTAATATTATAATTGCGAAAGTAACTCTGTCTGTCTGTCTGTTACTCAATCACGCCTTAACTACTGAACCAATTTGCATGACATTTGGTATAGAGATATTTTGATACCCGAGAAAGGACATAGGCTACTTTTTACCCAGGGACATAGGATAGGTTTTATCCAGGAAATCCCACGGGAACGGGAACTATGGGGTTTTTCTTTGAATGCGCGGACGAAGCCGCGGGTAGAAAGTTGTTTATAATTTGTGTTTTACATCAAGATTTTTTTTACATAATAAGTAGTAATGATGTAGTTATTGAAGTGAAACTTTTTTAGACGCGTTGTAGTAAAACTTCAAGGTCGCGTCATGGCAATACTGTCACGTCATGGAATAAGGCGACGATTGTGGTATCTTTGAATCTTGCCAAAGAAGTTTCACTTCTGACACGTGTGCTCGGCACACAAGCTCTTTTTATAAAAATAAGATTTGATCACTTATTATATTGTATGGGTATTAATCTCCTTCCTGTTTTTTTTTTAATGATCCTAAATCCAGACGTAGATGCAGCAATGGATATATTTATCGAAATAGAATACCTGAGATACTCCGATCCAAATATCATATTTGGTGAGAAGCAAAAATTGTTGACTATTATTGGGATTGAAACTCATGTCTATTACGCCACCCCGGGGAATTTCTACTTCTAACATTGCTGAAAATTTTTGCAAAGCATTTATTTTAAAATGAATTTAATAATTACGAACCAAAGAGGAGAATACTACTAAGTTATGTAATATGTACTTCTGTTTTCTGTATTATCAATGATATTTGTATCATAAAAGATTTTGAAGCTATTGCATAGCTTCTATCGCGGGCCTTGAGCGCGGGGGCTGAATCCGTAACGAAAAACCCTCACACTCCGACGGGCACGGAGGTGTGGCTTGAAGGCATGCTATGCAATAGCTTGACCGCGGCAGTCCCCGGGGGCCACACGTTAATATTTATTTAAACAAATTCCATAACAATCTTACCATGTCACACAAAACTTACCATGCGGAACATCGAGACCAAACGACCAAATCCACCAATGCAAGATGGCCTGATCGTGATAGCCCAACGTTAAGAGAAACTTCGCATCAGCGCTCAAAGCTATTTTAGCCAATTTACTCGTCCCATGGGGGTTGAAGAGGGTCCTCTGCGGGAAGTAGTCGTTGCTGTCCCATATTATGATGACGTCCTCGGGCCCTGAGTCGCCCGTGACCAGCCATTTTCCTTGCGCATCTGCTGCTAAGTGCGTAACTACGTGTCTCTGTCAAATTATTTGCCAACTTTTAATAAGAGAAAAGGGAAGGACAGATCAGAGGCGAAAGAAGTCTTGTTTAACAATAAATGTTCGAGTGTGTGAGTCTTATTCAGGTGGTTTTATTCTAACAAATTAAATATCAGGAAAATCTGTATGGTTTTTCTTCAGTTATTTAACGGCGTAACTAAAGCGACTCTCTTTAACTTTGTATACGATAGTCGATAATGATAGCAAAAGGATATAGGGATTCTTACGTGTCCTTGCAAAATCCTCATTTGTTCTTTACTCCAGTCATAGACAACACCACAGTTACCGGCTGCGTAGAACACTTCAGTACGGTCCTTATCATTGAGGTTGATCACACCAGCTTTGTGTTTGTATCCATATATCCAGCGAAGGTTCTAGATAAGTAGAATGATATTAAATAGTTAAACATTGGGTAGAAGTGTAAATGTTATAAGTATATCGCTTTCGATCGAACCATTTCAGATTTTACAGTTTTCTTTTTTGGCTACAGGTTAGGCCTAGGGGCTAGGCCCTAATGACTATTGAAGTAGTATGCTGTAATATTTATATTTTAAGAATGTTTGTTTGTGTCGTATTATCAATTACCTAATATGAAGAAAGAGACTCTACTTTACTACTGAATAATAAAAGAATTCATACAAAAGGTGTAGGTTTATAGTTGTAATCCCCAAATTCAGCATGTTTCCTGAACTGTGATAGGGATAGACTATAAAACTTGCGCAGGTCTCCCTCACTCATTCCAGACCTTATGTTTGGAAGGGAGTGGAACTTTTCTAGAGATTTTGAAGCTTGCATTATGAATGCCTCCTCTTAGGTTACTAAGAACTATAACGATATGATGTAGATCTTTTAATCTTGTTGTTATATGGATAAATCGAAATGATTTATATATTATAATTGTTTATTTATCGCCCAGATTTCTCAGAACTTTCAACTTGTGTCAATTATGTCATGGATAATTATTGTTAATGTTAAAAATAGGTTCTATTATAAATAAATTACCTACAATAAAGGTGGTACTGTTCTATTGTTATGTATATAGAGATGTGGTAGAGATTTTTGCTTAGGATTTTTGTAGCCTTTGACTTTCTGTAAATAGGTAAATTATGATGCTATTGATGGATATGTAATATTAATATGATTTTTAAATAGCCATTAGTATCGGCATTGTTATCTAGCTAGATATATACGCATATAATTATTATTATTCATGACTTATGTAGTTATGTCAAGAATTCTTATCAGCTTGATGTGTGCTGTCCAAGAATATGATATGACGAGACAGAATAGCCTTAATTATGTAGGAACACAATTAAAGTTCCTGTATATCCTAATGATTGCTAATTTAATTAACCGATAAATGAAAAATTTGCATTTCCGCGCATTTCAAGAGTTATTACTCATATCCGTCAGGGCGTTAACACTGCTTTATTTATTTAATATTATCTGCAGTCAAAGTTCAAGTTGTATTCAATGTATCGTCATTTAGTTTCTTGGTCATCATGAAAACGTACGTGGTGCTGTGGTTTTTGTATAGTTCAGTGACTTGCCGGACTATATTTTGGGAAGAAAGTGCGCCATCTGTGCAATCTGTGGTCAGTGTTATCTATGGGTTATCGATTGTCCTAATTTTTTTTTAAATCAACAAAAAGTTTTATTTATGGTTTCTAACCTATTTTGTGACACCTTTTTTTATAGGATTAGTTTTATAAATTTATAAAGAATAGAAAAATTCGATCACGAGGCGGGATCGAATTTTTTCTATTCTTTATAAATTTATATTTATAAAGCGTTTGAATGCCATAAAACCAAAAATATCAATTTCAAGGATTAGTTTTACTTTTTATTGAATGCTAGCCGTTTGGTTAGAGGTTAATTCAAGTTCCTATTTTCGATGCTATGAAATTATTATACAAGTACCTAATCCATAAAATCTGATACACTAGTACACTTCATATTTAGTACCAAAAATACAATTAATTTAAAATAAGATAACAATGGTACTTAGGTACCCGAAATGTCCAATATAATATTTTCCTCGCAATAAAAAGGTACCTAGGTAAAATGTACAAAACTTGCATGCAATAATCCGATACTGAAAACACATAAATTAAATCTTCAGCGCGAATTTCTGACGCGTTATGGCTACCTTCCTGAAAGAGAAAAAGGCATTGACTTCACGTATACAAAACAGGCGATCATGGAGGGAGTCCGGAAAATGCAAACTTTCGCGGGCTTACCGCCGACCGGGGAAATAGACGAAGCGACAGTAAAAGTAAGATATATCCGAGAAATTAAGTACGTAAATGGTAATAAGTATATAGACTTGCCTCTTTATTGCCGTTAAATTAAAGGTCTCAATGCATGGTGATATGCAAGAACACCTCTTTTAAATTAATCCGGTGACAAAATTTACGAAATTGAGAGAAAAGAGATTTATCATTTAAATGTTTCAGCTATTTCGAAAGAAAAGATGCGGTGTAAAAGATATCCTTCCTAACAATAAATCACATCGGAATAAACGATACATCCTTCAGCAAGGTTGGGACAAGAAGACCATAACTTATAGGTAAAAAATAATATCTATTATTGATTTAAAGAATCGTGGCAAAAAGGCCTATGTATTAGTATTTACCTACCGTTTCATCTCGCCTAATTTGCGACTAGGATTTCGTTCAATGATTTTGCACGACGATGCGAATCATCAGAGAGTGCTTTACGATGGAAAAATTTTTTTCGCCTCATTTTTGCAGCTATTCTTATTATTATAGCCTTGTTAGTTCACGGAATCAAGATATTTTGCATACTATTGTCGAGATAATTTAATGGAGATTAATCCCATACTTTTTAAAAATTGATTTACTTCAATAGAATTGGAAAAAAACACCGAAATAGGTAAAAAAAATTTCCTGTCCGTCATGTGTGAAACCTGAAAACACTATAACTTGTGAAAAAATCCATCATTTGAGTTAATTTTTTTTTTTAAATATTCTAATCGACGATTGTAGGTCACTGAATGCGAATGATTAATTAATTCAGTGTCGTTTAATTGCAATTAATAAAAAACGAAAACTACAAGACTGTATATCTATATATATATATATATTTTTATATTTCATAATTAAATGAGCATTATGAGTCGTGCACTTTTGGATTTTCCAAATAATATTTATAACTACACGGGACTTGCGTTGTTGTAAAATGTATTATTCTTAAAATACACATAATTATTTTTTAGCGTATTAAACGGATCGAGTACGTTAGAGAAATCTCGAGTAGAAGCGATCATGGAGGCGGGGCTGGCCGTGTGGGCGCCGCACGGGGGGCTCACCTTCCTGCGACATGATTCCAAGCCTGATATACAAGTTTCTTTTGTTAGCAGGGACCATGGGGATGGGTGAGTTAGTTAAGAATTAATAAAATTGTTAGTTTGTTGCTAGAATGTTATTTCTTTCAACATTATCCCCACTGCGGAAAGTTTAATTTATGTCGCAGCCAACTCGCTTTATCGGCTCTATAATGAAGAGCTTAGGGTAAACGCAGGTATTAACGACCCCTCTAAGGCAATTTCAAAATCAACCATATTTTTTAAGTATACTGGTTCTTCTAAAGATTTATAATTTCATTTTATATGCTAGTGTTATGTATAAAAAATGTATTTATTGAAGCAAATACATTCTAATAAAGGATTATCTTGTAAAAAATAATTTACAATGTGACTTAGTCGATTGTTGCTATTACCGACCCATAAAAACGGCTGTGAAGCTATTAACGATTTTTATGCAGCTATTCCCGATCGTATGTGAAAGGAAGCCTTTTTCCAGCAATGGAATGTATAGAAGCTAGTGATGATGATGATTACCGATCTTAATAAAATGAAATAAAAATGCAAATATATTCGTATTTTTTTATTGTAGTTATTTTTAATAAAACAAATGAGTACTTTTTAGTAATGAACTAAATAATTACAAACTTTTAAATTAATCAACATAATACTATTAATATATGTACATATATTAAATTAAGGATTTCAAACTCTAGGATATTTCGTTATGCTATTTGATTGATTGCTTCGGCGAGTTGTGTTTTACTGAATACTTTTCGCCGCTTTCGTGGCTCCATATTTCTGGAAAAAATATACCTAATTATATGTTTTATGTTAATTGAACCTAAAAAAAATATAATTTTTAATAGGCACCTATTATGTCATAAAAGTAATAAAAATATATTTGCACGCTCAATTACGAGCGGAATGTTTAAGGATCAATATTATCTGTATATACAAACATCTTTATTCTACATTCTGCAAATAAAGCAATTTGAATTTGAATTTGTAGATGAGAAACTAAACAATCTATATTCGATCGGTAATAGCTTCCTATAGTTGCTATTGCCGACCCACATGGGTCGGTATTAAAGTATGTAAGTATAAACCTAAATTGTATTACCGACCCATAAAAAAATGGTTATTTTAATTCATTTGACCATCAGACTATAAAATAGATTATAATTGATCAATGTCATACAAAATATGAACAAATGCATATTGTTTAAACAAAAAAAAACAATGATTTACTACTGTAACTATTCGATAGGGATCCTCGAAAATATCATAACTTTGTATAAATTGACAACGCTAAAAGACACAACACTAGACAAAAAAGTTTAGTCGCTAATAGATTTTTATGAAGACTCATAGCTTAGATTTAAACTGGTCCATAAGACCACTTGTGTTAGTGTGATATAATAACATAAAAGAAAATAAAACAAAAAGTTACGTTGCTGCCATTGCCGACTTACGGGTCGTTGATACCTGCCACGACTTAAACTGGTGAAGCTAACACCGTCCCATTTTAATTTTAAGTTTTATCGTTTCAAATTACTTTTTATTAATAAAATGTTGTAAGAAATGAAAAGTTGACACTTAAATGCATTGACATTTAGTAATATAAATTAAAGTATAGATGTCATTTGTTTGTAAATGTCTTAAAAAGATACTCACAGTACTTACCCGAAGGAACAACGGAACAGTACGACACGTCCTGCTTCCACGCTACCCCGCAGCAACTTACGCATTTTAACTCTTTTTTGCTCAGTTACTCACTCTAACGTTAAAGTATACGATGCTCAATTAATACATTCGTGTATAACTTTGCCTACCTATAGCTAGAATAGTTCTGGAAACGTTTAAATTTCGAATTACTTTTATAGGTCGGTAATACCTTCAGATTTTCGATGGGTCGTTGATAGCTGCGTTTACCTTAAATGATATCAAACCGTATTTAATTAATTGACTGGATTATGCTCGGACTATTCGTATATGTAGTTTAAGACTCCAGTCGCTGGACTTGAAGTAAAATAGAAGATAATATAAACATATTTTTTGATAAAGTTCAATTCAATTCATCAAGTTATCATCATAACACGAGCATTTCAACTAGAAAATATATTTTGAATATTTCAACTCATAGCGCTTTCCAACTATTTTTAGATTTCCCTTCGACGGTCCAGGCCGAGTGGTGGCCCACGCGTTCCCCCCTCCCCACGGTGCGATGCACTTCGACGACGACGAGTTCTGGGGCGACAACCCTGACGAGGAAGACGATGACGTCACTGATTTCTTTGCAGTCGCAGTACATGAGATTGGTCACGCGCTAGGGCTGTCACACTCAAATGTTAAGGCGTCTGTTATGTACCCGTACTACCAGGTTCCTGTTGAGAAGTTGCATGAAGACGATATTTTGGGGATGCAGGAGTTATACTGTGAGTGTTTTAAACAAGGTGTTTCATATTAATTAGGGTGTAAATCAAGTTTAAAAAGTTCGAATAATAAATATATTGCGCATCCGGCGGCGGTAGTTTACACGCAAGAAAACTTTACTTGGGCAAACAAAATATAGGTAGGTACGTAGTCCGTATATTATTATACCTATAATATTGTATATGAAATAGAAAAAGCTTTTTCCTTTTCGATCTTAATAAAAACTAGAGTTTCATCAAAAGTTTGCGTTTGCGATCGAATCCATTAAAATCTGGTATTTTCTAGTATCTACCAAACGGTTAACAAATCATCATTTTTAGCATCAATAAACAACGAGCATTCAGCAGAAGAGTCAGAGGAAACAACAGAAGCGGTTCAAACGAGGTCGTCTTTAGTGCCTCGCTTCACGAAAGCAGATAGCGATGAAGATGACATACCGGATCTGTGCTTCACGAACTATGACACGATACAGGTTATACAGGGCAAGATTTTCGTGTTTGAAGAAGAGGTGGGTAGTTTAATTTGCGTAGGTACTTTCAGAGTTTGTATAGAGTAGTCAACAGTGTAGTATTTGAATATATTAAATACTGTTCCCCGCGGTTTCACCCGCATTGCTCCGCTCCCGTTGGTCTTAGCGTGATGATATATAGCCTTATAGCCTTCCTCGATAAATGGGCTATCTAACACCGAAAGAATTTTTTAAATCGGACCAGTAGTTCCTGAGATTAGCGCGTTCAAACAAACAAACAGACTCTTCAGCTTTATAATATGTATTAGTATAGAAGATAAAATATGTTATGTCTACATTTATTGGTCCATGCTGTAAAGTAGAATTTTTATGAAAAAGATTAGAAATTTTGTTAAAGTAATTTTTTTAATCTGTTTCTAAATGTGCTTTATTTCTTTTTAGTGGATGTGGGTGTTATCGGACAGAAAAATGATACTAGACGGATATCCCAAACGGTTCCACGACGTATTCATTGGCCTGCCGAAGTACATTGGCGTCATTAAAACTATTTACGAGAAACGGAATGGACATATTGTTATATTTTGGAGTAAGATTAAAATTATTAATTTACCTATTGCTTTGCTTTCCACATTGAGTGAGAACATTAAATTTTTGGCGCCAAAAATAATTTAAATTCATAACCTGCTACCTAATATTATAAACAAGTTTGTAAGTATGGCGTACGTAAACTCTTGGATATACCTAGGTACATTTGTTACTTTTTCATGCAGAATAACATAAATAAGAAACAATATGTATTTATATTTCTTCAGGTCGCAGCTACTGGGAGTTCAGTTCCCGCTTTCGTTTAATAAAGCGCGGGAGGATAACGGAATATTCGATTCCACAACACGTGGCTGAATTAACCTCAGTTTTTATATCAGACTATAATAATAAAACATATTTAATTGAGGATGAAAGGTTTTGGAGATTTGATGAAGAAACACGGCTTATGGATAAGGGATATCCTAAAGAAATGTCTGCGTGGAGAAAGGTGCCTTATCCCGTTGATGCAGCCATTGTATGGAAAGGCGGTGAGAATTTTTTAATACTTTGAACAAAATAGATGCGTTTATATTTATACTGACCGAAGTGCAAATGTTGCGTACATTTGCACTTCGTTACGTAAATAAACCTTCTGCCTGATCTTTTATCAGTTTCGTGATTCGTCCTGTCCTAAGTTCTTAAAAATTTCATCATAATAAGTTAAGTGGTTTAAGTGTAACAGGCAGACAGTTTTATATTAAGTATGGATTACGAATTTTGCTTGATATTTCAAACAGCTATTTTCAGTTTGCTTTAAATTTACAAATAGGACATGGGAAATACAATCAAAAATGAAATAACACCGTACACGTTAAAATATACTATTTTTGAACCAATTTTCTCATTCCTCACAGATACCTACTTCTTCCGCGGGCCTCGTTTCTGGCGCTTCGACGACAGACTAGTCCAAGCTCATGAGTACTACCCGCTACCAACAGCACAAATCTGGTTCCCCTGTGACCCTACGCCAGAAATGTCACGGTACATCACTAATGACGAACCATAGACAACCACAGTAGGTAAACAGAATTATAAACAGTACGGAAACTTTCTAACAAAACGAAACGGTTGACTATTAAGTTATAAAGAACGTAATTTGCACAAAGTGTAGCTACCGTTCTTATCTGTTTACCGTGCAAAAGTTGTGGAGTTATAGATGGTTATAGACAAGCTTGTGTAACTCTACAAGACAGGCTAGGTGTTACCAAAAATAATATAAGCTATTTTTAATCCATGTAAGGTTTATTATGTAAATTGCTTTAATTTGTTACGTATAATATGTTGTTAATAAAATATTAATTAAGATTTGATTGGTTTTATTTCAACCACTCCTTATTCAGATGAAGGGTCAACTCACACCAAAAGAGCGGCGAAGCGGAGCGCAGTTTCCGTGTCATATGAATTTTAACTTTATTTTCATTACTATAATACTTATTATCGCATGAGAAGCTCGAACGAGTCGCGCGGATGCCCGCGGCGCCGCTGGAATTCCGTGGAATTCCATTAACGGAGCCGTGCGACTGCGCGAGAAGTCGCGGGAATTCCCGAGAATGTTCGAGCATTCGCGAGCGGCCGCTGCCAATATCCCGCCCCTCGCTCCCGCTCCCCGCACGCGTATGTGCGCGCGAGCATTCGAACTACGCAAAGAGCGACCCGTGATTCGCTCTTTGCGCAGTTCGAATGCTCGCTTCGCCGCTCTTTTGGTGTGAGTTGACCCTAAGACAAAAAATTGGGCTCGTTTTATTAAATAGTAAACATCTTAATATTATGAAAAACAATATATAAAAATTTTGATCTTTCTGATATATCCATATCTTACGTAAGTAATGTGCAAGTACTCTTTTAAACAAATCATTAGCAATTTGTAAGTTACAGAGCAATATTAATTTTTTTTTCGTTTTATCAATCACTAGCGGTCCGCCCCGGCTGGTACCTACATGTTTACGTTTTTTTTTCATAAGAACCATCCTCGTACTTCAAGGAATAGATTCCGCAGCGCACGCGATGACAGAATTTTTTTTTACATCTTGGATTACAGTATTGCATTTTTGGTAAGGATCTCTATTTTTTTTTGAAAATGCAATATAGCCTTTTTTGCTCAGTGAAGATGCAAAGAATTTTTGAAATCGGTCCAGTAGATTATCCGTGAAAACCATACTAACATACATACATAATTACAAACCTTTCCTATTTATAATATAAGTATAGATAAAAGGTAGGAAACAGTAAATAAAAGACAAGCATACAAATATATCACTTTATTAAGTTACAAATTAAAATCACATGAATAAGAAATCGTTATCGGCGCACACTCGCAGCCGGAATGTCACATCGAATGCGGGGAACAGACAATACAAAATATAATACTGAGTGCAATATTGTTCGACATTATATTATGACGTCATTAATAACAACTAGACTGTTTTTGTTAATGATTTATAATTTTAAAATACATATTTAAAGTCAAACTGACCATGTTAAACATTACAACGTTTATATTTTTAATTATTAATCTGTGCAAAACATGACGTTTGGCGCCAAAGCTGTCATTCATGACGTCACTACAAAATAACGGGGATCTTTTGTACTATAAAACAAAGGCAAGGTGTGAGCACCGAAACTTTTAAAGTCATTTTATATAAACTTTATAAACATGTCTTTTGTTATAATTTAATTAATTTATAAATGCCCATTACTATCTATTCTACAACAAGTAATCGTGAAAATTGTAAACATTATTATAACTGTAATACTTAACCTCCTGGGGCCTGCGGTCATATATATATTACATAAACAATAAAAAAATATTTCAACGCCATCTTTTGCGTATATGCGCGAATAATACCTCAAATCGATGTAGTGGTATGTCATCCACTATACTAAACGGTTTTTGGTTTTATAAGTGACAGTGATTTGAAGTATTCTCATTTCGAAGTTGACGGTGGCTGTGCGACGGCAAACACGTGGTCAGTAATCTTATATTTCTAGTGGAACCATTCGTATATTGCAGTATATCTTTGTATATCTAATGATAATAGATATTATTTCTGCAACTGCAATAGTTATTTTGTAAGATAAATCTAAAACTTGTGAAAAATATTAATGTTTTCTTTTATGTCATACTGGTAAGACATTTGGTCTCAATTCTTGCCAAAATGGTATTGGTTACTAGAGCCCCATGTATTACCTACATGACATTCTTTAGTTTATGTTACAGATTTTATTATAATTTCCAAGGATTATAAGATACTGAGATCTACCAACACCTGGATGAGTCAAATATTGACCTATATGATGGACCTATGGAGTTTCTTGCCGGTTCTTCTCCATAGATACTGCTTTCCGAATCGGTGGTAAATGTTAATACTGTTGTGACGATTCAAAATTGCTTTTAGAAGAAGTCTAATTGAATAAATAAATGTTTGAGATGAAGGTAATACCCCAAATGATACCGATGAAGCCGCCCAAATACCAGAACATGATTCTTCTTCCATTCGTCCAATGAGTATGAGTCATTTCAGAACAGAATCGTCACTATGTATGTCATCTTCAGTTGTTGGCAGACCATCTCGGGGACGCACATGACGTGGACCAAGCTTATGGGGAGGCTGACCGAGAGGATGGATTAGAAATAAGACCTAGGGGTGGACGTGACAATATAAATACACCACCACGCCGGTGCAAAATACATGAACTGGTCGTTTCTCACCCTTAAAAATACCTATCTATGAACCAAGGTACAAAAAATAGACACAGAACAATGGATAGAATAATAACTATTTAGATTCAAGTTTAAAAATATATAATAACTAAAAAAACATGTAGTTTTTCTTCATTTTCATAAACTTATTACACTTGGAACTGGGACCCCCTGTAATATATACATGACATAAAGAAAATCCAAGTTTTCCACGAAAGATTTTTTTTACCATTTTTTTGAATATCTATAATTGCATTAGAACAGATACAGCTAATTTTTATTACAAAAGAAAGAGAAAAAAATCCTGGGTCTCAGGAGGTTAATGTGCGAGGGTGCATAAATTAAAATCGAAATGCACAGTGGGATCATTGACAAAATTTATATTGTCTTGCTTGTCATTTAAACATAGAAAAAGGATGCCAACAAATTTTGATAACAACAGAATAGAATAACAACAATTTATTAATAACCCACAAAACATAATATCAATTAAAACATTTTTCTACATAATTCCGATCTTTAAGTTAAACGTCCGTAAGTATTTTATAATTAAGAAGCATTCAAGAACCCCACAATCCACCAAACAATAAAATCGAGTCCGCTAAAAGTATGAAACGCAGTGATGTAACCATATTTTACTATTTATTATCTGTTTAACGTGTATACAGTGATGCAATTATAATTTACTATTTATTATAGTTCGAGTCAAACTTAATGGCGGTTCGGAAATTAGGTTCAAAGTGCGAGTGCGGGTGTGCACAGATTAACGTCCCGTTAATAACCAAAATTGTTTTCTGCGCATCGGATCGTACGATATTTAAATAAATAAATAAATACATAAATCATTTATTATTCCACCATAATTTGATACAACAATTTAATGACCCAGGCTCCTAATATAGTTATAAACTGTTTTTCAGGAGCCTGAGTTCACACTAATTAATATTACAATAATACAATGGCGTATGTACACGAGTTCATTCAGCTTATATAATTTCATATTCCGAGCCGCCATTAAGTTTGAATCGTACTATATCTGTGTACAGTGATGAATTTATAATTTACTATTTGTTATCTGTATATATATAATCTGTGGACAGTTTGTCCCACTGTGCGTGGTTGCCTAGCTGCAGCAGGAGGCCGGGTTGGGGTCCTTGCCGGAGCGCTTGGTTATGTTCAGACGGGTGAACTCTTCGGCTACCGTCGGGTGAATGCCAACTGTGTTCATCAGTTGCTCCATTGTGATGCCGCATCTGGAAGCGAATTTTTTATGAATATATTATGTTAAGATAATATTCATCTTTGAAATGTGTGTCTGTGGCATAAACTATATTCAAAAGACTTTTCAATTAAAATTTTCGTATTTTAGGTATTATAATTTTTTTTGTGCATTGTAAATAATATCTACTATACAATTTAGAAACAAGATGCGGCACGGTTGTTACGCTTTTCGGTACCACATTATAAAGCAGTATAACAGTTGTGCAACGTCAACACTCCTTGCATATACGCCGCCCGGTACCACAGAGTACATAGACAAAGCGGTATAGTAACTGCAGATGTCACGCTGCGATTTTTATGGCGACTCGGAAAGTGCGCAGGTAAGTCGGTAACCTGCTCTCTTGCGTCAGTGACATTGTGTTCTGTGCAGCGACTCGCACGATAAAGTTTGAAGTCAAGTGTACAAACTCAAAATTTAACATTTAGACTTTTTTTATTTTTTTAGATTTATTCAATTAGACTTCTCATATAAGCACTTTTGAATCGTCATAACATATTTTTAACATTTACTACCGATTCGGAAAGCAGTATCTATGGAGAAGAAACTTCATAGTTGTACTTTTAAAATCATGTGATTTAATCTAATCTTAATATTAAAAGCTGAAGAGTTTGCTTGAACGCGCTAATCTCGGGAACTACTGGTCCGATTTGAAATATTCTTTCGGTTTTAAATAGCCCATTTATCGAGGAAGGCTATAGGCTATATATCATCACGCTAAGACCAACAGGAGCGGAGCGCAGCGGGCAAAACCGCGGAGCACAGCTAGTTTTACATAATGGGGAATATTCATGTTTTTCTTTTTTGTCTTAAATTATGTAATAGTTTACTATTTTATAACGTAGAAAAAAATATTAATGGGCTTCAAAATACTCTAGATATTTTTAAAAATGAAATTTAAAACTTTAAAAAAATTTAAGCAGTTCAAACGGCGCCATTTTGCGTGCGCTTTTTGTGACGACACATGACACGTCCAGTGGGTGTTTACCTTAGTGTTTACTGTGGAGTGATGAATACAATGTCGTGTCAGATGACTTCACATTTCCTTCGACCAAAGGTGGCGCGTTTAGGAAGTTTGAATTTCGCTCCCATATTTTGCACTTTTTGAATATTATTTTAGGGGTTTAAAAAATAAGTAAATAAAAAAAAATCCTTTACATTATAATATTCTGATAATAAGTGTTCGAGAAGAAAATATTTTAGGCCATTTCAAATTTTATGCATATTCCCTATTGTGGAGCACTCACTTGACAGCCGCGGCGAAGCCCTGTATGACCTCCCCGGCGACGGGCCCCACGAAGTGCAGCCCGAGCACGCGCTGCGGGGCCTCGCGCCGGCACACCGCCTTCAGGTAGCAGTTGCGGATGTTGCGCTGCGGGATGAAGAACTCCGTCGGCTTGTAGTACGCGTGGTACACCTCGATGTTGTCCGCGCCGTGTCTGCAAGCACAGATAACAATTAGCAACAAATTTTACAAGTTAATAGGGCACATTGTTCAATTGCTACATTACACTTTAAAATAACATTTATTTAAACTCAAACTCAAACTACAACAAAATGAATGTGAATGTTGTGTGTATCTAACACAACTTTTAAAATTAAGATAATATATTTAAATAAATTGACATAATTTTCATAGGCGCATCAAGAGTTAAATTTCAAGGTCGCGTCATGGAGTAGGTCGACGATTTTGGTATCTTTGAATCTTGCCAAAGTAGTTTCACTTCTGACACTTGTGCTGGACACACACGCTCATTTTTTATTTAAAACAAAACGGCCAGCATAGCGGATTTCAACTAGAGTTCTGGTACCTTCGACCACATCTAGTAAACCCTACCAACCCACCACCACCACCAACCCACCTTTGAACAGCAGTCTCCTCGCTGAGTCTAATGCATCCATACTCCAACGGCGTGAAGATTGTAGTGGCTATATTATCATAGTCCATCTGCTGGTGTGAGTCACCGAACAGTCTGCGAGCCAGCAAACGCCCAGCATGGATAGGCACTGGAGTCAGTTCTGGTACCTATGAGCACGTCCAGTAACCAAAGTCCCTATTATGTTTCCCTCACCTCTGAACAGCGGTCTCCTCGCTGAGTCCAACGCATCCATACTCCAACGGCGTGAAGATTGTAGTGGCTATGTTATCATAATCCATCTGCTGGGTGGAGTCACCGAACAGCCGACGGGCCAGCAAGCGACCAGCATGGATAGCCACTGGGGTCAACTCTGGTCGACCTTCGAGCACATCACCCACTGCGTAGATGTGGGGCACGTTCGTTTGTTCCGTTTCGGCTACGATCTTGCCGTTCTCGGAGAGGCACTGGAAGTGTTCAATGTTTGTATTAGTCATAGGATTGGAAAGGTATTGTTATTGATTTGAAGTTAATTATGTTCAATAATGTGTAAAAAATATGTATTTAGTTAATTGTTTAATCATTTCATAAATAATTCAACTTACGTTTACGCCAGCCGCATCCAAATTCAATTGTTTAGTTAGCGCGTAACGTCCGGTCGCGATGAGTACTGTGTCGAACACGTCTTCACTCCTGGAATTGAAATTATAACATTACAACTTGTTACAATAATGTATAATTTATACAGGTGTAATATTTCATTATAATTTTTGTTTGAAGTTATTATACACAAAATGTTGCCACTATTTTTAACAAGTATATTAATTGAGAAAAAGACGACAAATGTTTATCTTTAAAAAAATGTGTGCGTTTACTAGTGTACACACGTAAGAAGTGAAACTTCTTTATGACCTTATTTTTCAAAAAATATTTTACTATATGCAACTTTACAGAAATACGTCGAATCACGCGTGGTAGGGATAAGAAAAAGATGGCGCGTAACGGAAAAATGTCACGCGTAACGAAAAATGTTACACTAAATTTTTTCCAACCCCGATAAAGAAGTTTCACTTCAAAAATTATTCTAAACTGGTAACCAAATTAAAATGTTAGCATATTTATATTTCAATACTACTAGGTTAAAACTCACTGTTCCTGTGTCTCCGTGTTCAGCCACTTGGCCTTCAACTGTCCTGTCTCCAGCTTCTCCACCGAGACGGGCACACACTTGTGCTGCAGCTTCACACCCTTGGTCTCCATCTCGTTGGTCACCATCTGCGCCATTTGCTGGTCGAACCCGCGGAGGGGTACAGAACGGATCAGCACTGTGGCCGGGAAGCCCAGGGAGTTGAGGAAACCGGCACACTCGAGGCCGATGTCTGGAAAAGAATCAAGATTTTTTTAGTGAGATGATAAGGCAGAGAAAAAGAATTGACAATCGTCGTGTTCATCTTCGTTGGTCTTGATTTAAAGAAAAGAAAATATAAAGAACGACGTGTGGTACTCGGGGACTGCCGCGGTAAAGCTATTGCATGCTATGCCTTCAAGCCACACCTCCGCCCGTCGGAGTGGGGAGCGTGAGGTTTTTTCGTTATGGAATTTCTCGATTCGGTCCCCGCGCTCAAGGCCCGCGATAGAAGCTTTGCAAAAGCTTAAAAGGTTGTGTGTTCTTCGACGTAATAAATCAATAAAATGGTTTTAAAATTACACAGCTTTTAAATTGACTAAATATGCCACACAAAGTTACAGCTTGTTTTAATTGGAACAATTTGTAGTTATGCCGTAAATAATAATCAACTGCAATAAAACTTAATAAAAACAAAAAATGATAAAATTTTATGAGTTGTAAGATATATCTAAAAAGATAATAAGTGTACAATAAAAAAATTAAACATTACAGAAAATAATTGAAGCATGCGTAAATGTTACAATGACCTTATTCTTTAATTACTAAGAAAATGTATTTACTGGACCGAGAATATTAGCTTATAAGGATTCACTTTCTTTAAGAATGCATCAATGAGAGTATAATTATAGTAGAGCCATTTTAATAGGCAACATTTGACAGTTCAACAAAATTCAACAACGTAACCTAGTAACGACGACATAGAATAACATGATATTTCGTTTTGTTAGAACTGCACATTTGCTTAACTTTTTTCAATTACGATTACATATTTATAATAATAATGACCAATACAAGTAATTTTAAGATTTCATTTTACTGATAAACCATTCTAAACATAATAAACAATTTCTGTATTGAAGAACTGACGTCGCTACAATTTTGTGTCAATAAACCTTTTTTCTTTTTAAATACCAGAGATGTTACTCTAAAAATCGAAATCTGACATCTAGAATCGAATGCATTGATTGCTTGTGAATAAAAATCATCATAAATTAATAAATTCGATTGACAAATGTATCAAATCCGTATCGATTAATTCACTTTAATCGATGTTTTTATGCAAGTTACATCTCTTCGAAGATAAAATTGATAGACGTCAAATGTTGCCTATTAAAATGGCTCTACTATATATTGTAGCGTATTGAGCACATTTTCAATATGTTCAAAAGAGATGATATGAGATCAAAAAAAATCTGTTTTACAAGACTGATTTGAATTAAATAGCTTAGGATTTATAGAGTACTAGCTTTCCGCCTGCGGCTTCGCCCGCTCTTTGAAAGAAAAACCCGCACAGTTCCCGTTCCCGTGGGATTTCCGGGATGAAACCTATCCTATGTGTGAATTCAAGTTACCCTCTATATGTGTGCTAAATTTCATTGTAATCGGTTCAGTAGTATTTGCGTGAAAGAGTAACAAACACACACATCCTCACAAACTTTCGCATTTATAATATTAGTAGGATATTTAGATACTTACATCCAGCCCCAACTACCAGAGTCTTGCCGGGCGGGTGTCCCAAACTGAAGATATCATCGCTGCTTATACAGTACTCTAACGCTCCAGGGATATCCGGATAGTGGGGTCTGCCACCAACCGCGATCACAATATTCTTTGCTGTCAATTCCTTCTTGCTCCCATTCTTCATGGTCGCAATAATTGTGTGGGGATCCTTGAACTCGCCTAGCCCATTGATGTATTCGATCTTCTTGTCTCTCAAGTCGACTCTGGTCACCCAGTTGACTGATTTAATGTGGTTCTGGACGGACTCTGTGAGCGCGGCCCAGTTGATTTTGATCTGGTCTAGCGCGGGCACTTGCCAGCCATACGCTACCGCTTCCTGGAAATAGAAGATTAGGTATTTGTTATATGGCCGTAACAAATTTGTTAGGTAACTATTATGGTGACTACTGTCTGGCTAGTTTCTTAAGTATCTTATAAGGATGCTGTGTTCAAAACATTAAAAGATGCAAATACATCATAGTTTTAAGAAAAATCTTACTTTATGCGTGATTGAGTAACAGACAGACAGACAGAGTTACTTTCGCATTTATAATACCTATTAGTATATTAGTATGTACCATTATATCTTCTTTATTTCAAATAGTAAATAAAGCATACGAAATCGAAATTCGTTCACAGTTTCAATTTGTAAATGGATTTCCCCATTCAACTCCTCTTTATATTCCAACAAATAATATCCGCATTGTTACGGAAACTTTGAACACTCAATTAGATAATGAGCTACAAAATTCATTAAATTAATACAAATCCTACAATTTTCCACTTAATCCAAAAAGTAAAACGTCCATATACCTATTATACTAGAGCGCAGTTTTACCCGCATTCTCCGCTGCTATTATATATTTATTTATTTATATATACTCCGATTCTTAGCTTGATGATATATTGCCTATAGACATCCTCGATCTATCTAACATTGAAATAATTTGTTATCGGACTCGTGGTTCCTAAGATTAGCGAGTTCTAGCAAACAAACAAACTCTAAATCTTTGATATAAGTATTTTATATAAGTACTAGTGGTCCGCCCCGGCCTCGCCCGTGGTACATATTTCGCAATAAAAGGTAGCCTATGTCCTTTCTCGGGTATCAAAATATCTCCATACCAAATTTCATGCAAATTGGTTCAGTAGTTTAGGCGTGATTGAGTAACAGACAGACAGACAGACAGAGTTACTTTCGCATTTATTATATTAGTATGGATTTTCATATATTATAACCTATAGATGACGTTGGACAGAAACGTAAGATGAATTATCAAGTAGTGAATAACACATCACATAAATATCACTGCAATTTTGTATTACACAATATTAAAAATAGTTATTTAACAAAATTGTTTTACAAACTAGCCAGTGGTGGATAACAAACTGCAAAATGTTTTAAAAATATTGCTGTATATTATTTTTAATTAAAGTTATATATTTCCATACAATTAAATAATTTAAATATCACGAGCACGACTTCTCATTAGTAGTCAAACAAGTATTTTAATTTGTTATAAAATACAGTTCGTAAATCCAATATGATGGAGATGAAATTACAAGCACAACACATTATACCTTATTTTGACCGACCGCGACGTTCTCATGAAGTTCGGGAGGTAAAAAATGTACATATTTGATATGAGATTATACTTTCATTTAAAATTTAAAGGTATGGCTCTTTCTCTTAGGAAAATTAGTATGACAATATTTTTATATTTTTTTATCGCAGACAACAATATTTATATTCAAAATACTCCCACTACAGTTCACAACTGTGACTTACATTTATTTATCAAACAGGTATAATTTTATACGAGATGACTAACGTTAAACATACACCTACTTATATAATAGATATTATGTTAATTCGAACCCATTACAATTATCTTGTATAAAATAACCATGCCTCGTTTAATTTTCCGTTGCTCATTCGAGCTTCTATTGTGTTAACCTCCATAGATTTATTTCATAGAAGTTTCAATACCCCCAGAAATTTAGACGCATCTAAAGAGGCTAAATACTATGTATTCCATTAATGTAAAGATTTTGTAATATTGGATGGTTTATAGGAAATAACAAATACTTTAGCACCAACTTTATAAATATGGAAAAATATACTGAACCTTGCAACTGACGTCACCTTGTGATAAAATCGTTGAAACTACCATAATACTGCTAATACATTGAAACGATAGATAAAATTGAATTGTAATAGGCTTTTATCAGAATTACCATTGCCTGACCTCTTTTTAGTAACTAATTAAAGAATGATATTTTTTTAGTGTTGTATCGTGAATCATGAAATAACGAGAAATACTTTATAGATGTACAGGTATTGCCCGATTTGGGGATGAAAATAGGGTTGCAAGTTGCAATAAAACATCATTTACTGGATAAAATTAATTACACAATTATGTGCCGAATATTTTTAATAGTAAATTCAAAACTAGGCTAGGGTATTAACTAGACACACTAGTGACTAGACTATGTATCGTAAAGAAATGCATTACCAGATATAAGGAATCCAGGGATCAGGGAAGGATCGGACAGGAGGGATTGAGGTTCAATGCACTTACCAAGTCCTATAAGCAAACAATTATATTGAAATATGGTATTTTTTATCTTATCAATTTATCTAACCTTCAAAAATTACTAGATTAACAAACTACATATTATTTTTATTCTGTGTATTACACAGATAGTTGACCACTATTTTATTTTAATTCAATATAAATGAAACTAAAAAAAAAAAGTAATAATTTGTTACTTTATCGCAAGAAATACTATATCTTATATAATACCTAATTATATTTAAACAAATAAATTTTAAAAATTTTACGAATCATTGTAAACAAATGTTGGTTGACCAAATAAATAAAACTCATAACCCATTTGAATTTAAAACTTTCTCTTTACTTGACTTTACAGGATGTATTTACATGAATTAATGACAACAATGTAAAGTAAATGATATAACAATTTACAATACATTTCCTTGTACATAATTTGGGTTCAGAATCAACAGGACAGTGTATGGAATAAGGAAAGAATATGTTATGCATCATAGCCGTTTCCTATTTGTTAAATTAGTAGTCAATAAGATAAATAACTTTTTTTAATAGTGATGACCCATGAGATTGTCTATTTATAGATGTCTAGCAGGATATACAATCTTATCCAGTCTATGCATGATATAAATTCTATTGAAATATATCCATACTAATATTATAAATGCGAAAGTAACTCTGTCTGTCTGTCTGTTACACAATCACGCCTAAAGTACTGAACCAATTTTCATGAAATTTGGTATGAGATATTTTGATACCCGAGAAAGGACATAGGCTACTTTTTATCCCGGGAAAATGACGCAATCCCGGAAATCCCACGGGAACGTGTACTATGCGGGTTTTTCTTTGATTGCGCGGGCGAAGCCACGGGCGGAAACCTAGTTCTATATATTATCAATCCACTTTCAGTTACATTCACCTATGAAGATAATTGCAGTGTTATTTATGAATTGTGACATAAGAATAATTATTATGATATGGTCCAAAAAGAGATAAAATCTCAAAATTGTATGACAAAGATTCTATTTCTGTCTGTGATTCTTTTATATTTGAGGTGATTACACATTTTACAACATTATATAATTTATATTTAGTTTGAGATTATCATTCCCTATAATCTAATCATAATAAAAAGTAAAAACCTAATAAGGCAATAAATAACAAATCCATAATCAATTGTTGATTGGCCGACTTGTTAAATTGGCCAAGAAACTATAGATTATTTACAGTAATCTGACAGTCACAAAATATATACTAAAAAACATAAATACTCACATGTATGCTCTCTCCAAGTATTGCAGCTTGATGCATCAATTTCTTCGGTATACAACCCACATTGACACACGTTCCTCCGAGCCCCCATTTCGTCCCCTGCGGCGACGGGGTAACGTAATCTAACACGGCCACGCGAGCGCCCCGGTTCACTGCCTCCTTAGCGCATGCCAGCCCTCCCGAGCCACCACCAATGACCGCCAAGTCATAATCATACGCCCCATCTACAATTGCATTATGTACCCATGAAGTATAAAGCAATGTTATAACGCACACAGTTTACTTAGTCCTGTAGGTGACCAAGTGTTGGTTGTAATGTGCAAATTACAAAGAGAACAATATAATATGAGGAAAATGACCCACTTAAATATGTGCATGTTAATTAATGATGAGAACTGACGATAAATGAGATGGATGAATCTAGAATTGTGATTGTATTTAAAATGTTTGCGATACAAAAATATGTGATTCAGTCATGTTTTAAGTGTTAATTGAGTCAGTGTGACTTCCTACTTTGAAACCCTTTTATATTTACTTGATAATTTGGTAAGATGACAATGGCAAAATGGAATCATTTCAAGTATCATATATGGAATTCATATGATGAATAATGATATATATATATATATACAGGGTTACTTGTAAAACACCAGCAACTTCGCAGGATAAGATAGCTAACATCATAAGTAACAGCATTTGTTCTACGACTTTTGATAATTTATTAGATTTTATTTTCATACAAAAATAAATATTCATTTAATTTTCCGTTTGAATATTATAAACTCTACGCGCATTCCAAAAATTACGTAAACAAGAAGCGAACGGGAGGGGAAAGGGGGCGACGCGTCGTCCTTTCGATAATGAATAGAACATAGACTTACAAATGTTAGGAGAGTACAATAAAAGCTTAAAAAATCATTTAAAAATAATTTATTGCGTTATGCCAAAAGTCGTAGATCAAATGTTGTTACTTATGATGTTAGCTATCTTGTCCTGCGAGGTTGCCGGTGTTTTACAAATAACCCTGTATATATATATATATATATATATATATATATATATATATATATATATCATGTATAATATAAGTGATCATTGCGTCAGCATATTATAATAAAAATTTCGAAATTCCAAACTAGAGCTTGACTGGTTAGAGTACAGAGAAGGCCTTTTATACAGTCCTGCATTAAAGCACATCTAGTGAAATCTAGTCTTTAAAATCACTATCATTTTACTGTGCCCATTTGCAACGGACAAAAATATAACCCACGGAAAACTTAATAATAATTACACATAAAAGGTGAATATAATATGCCCAAGAAAAGCTCTATTGTGCAACAACAATGATAGGCAGACAGCACAAAATTTCCAGTGAATATAATTTTTATACCTTCTTCTTGTACAAAAGGAGCGATTGACTTTGTCTTACGGCTACAACACATCCAACCTATTTGTGCAGTCAACCAAAATTGTCTATTATTATATTGATTACAATGCAATGCTTAAATCTAACGGAAAGTGTGATGCATTTTTTCTATTTTAACCAATATGATTGTTAAATTTTTTGCATAATCTGCACCCATTCTGATGTTATGTAAGTTGTGTCTGTTATTATTCAATTAATTATGATATGTATTTGAAAAAATCTAGCACGAATAGATGGTAAATGAATAATAATGAGGGCGTTATATAATGTAATGCAGAAATACAAAAAGGAACGATGATCGAATAAGTAGGTGGATAAAAATTGGATTGAATAATAAATCAAGACAAGAAAAATACCACAGTCATATTATCAGAGGTTAGTCGTTAATTGCTTCAAGGCTACGCTAAGATAATTTTCAACTTACTAGAAAATGTGCGCCGGCTCAATACAATTAATGTATCAGTTCTACATAGCGGTTTCACAATATTGCGTATCTTGAGAAAATTATTAAAAATTGTCATTTTGACGTGTTACTCCATAAATGACAGAATATTATTTATACAAAGGTCACTGCTACTGCTGCACAAGAACGGTATAACCTTACTCAAACGTCAAGTTTATGTTTATAACGAAATTCAACTAAAATTGCACAATGAAATCCGTGTTGATTACCGGCGCAAATAGAGGGTTGGGTCTTGGAATGGTTAAATTTGTTCTCAAGAACAATAAGGCTGAAAATGTTTTCGCAACCTGTCGTAACACTTCTGAGGTAAGAACTAAAGTAAATGTATATGTATTTTATCAAAACTTACCGATTGGTGCCATTTTTTATTGCTTTAAATCACACTAGCACTTCACGTTACAACTTTAAATCAAATATTTATTGTCCGAGCTGAAGCTGCGTTGTAATATATTATAATAAATTTTAAAGATAAACGCAAGAAAGAGATGGCTAATCTTAACTATCGAGAGTGGGGAGCACCGTTCAGTCATCGACTAAACGTAAAACGACTACCTATGTAGGCAACACTTAATAATAAATACCTACATTATCGAAAATCGAGTGGGGAACGTCGAGTATCGAATAATCGTGACTAGGCAAATGACATTATTTAAACGATGACGTATCATCGACATCTATTGTAGATGACGAAGCAAATCACAATAATTAAAAAATCCAGATAAATCTGTCTCAATCATAATACATACATATTATTATATCAAATCCTACTTGCAGACCATGTTTATTTAGATCGGTATTTTTACTAGAAATACTTTAGAAATATTATTTCAGCGGGCAAGAATTTAAAATTTGCCGCGATGTACCTGTTTAAATTATTTATGATTTTTTCTCTTCTGTCTTCCGTATTGATAATTTATTACAAGCTAGCTACCCGCCCGGCTCTGTACGGATACAATTATGCTAAGCAATTATGTATTTTATCCTAACCAATATAATAATTAATACTTAAATGCGAAAGTAACTCGGTCTGTCTCTCTGTCTATCTCTTCACCATTCCTAAGCCAATGAACCGATTTGAATGAAATTTAGTTCAGAGATAGTTGGAGACCTAAAAAAGCACATACCTATTGTTGTTTTATCCCATAAATCCCACTGAAACAGGAACTGTTAACGTTACGACTTACGTTTGACTACGCAGGCGAAGCCGTGGACGGAAAGCTAGTAACTACCTATCTACAGTCTACTTTATAAATTAGAATGTTGTAAGTGTGCACATAAACGTAGAAATGCATGATGTGTAAGTCAATAGTACTAATTGTTTTTGTTATTGATTTTTCAGGAACTAAAAGCAATTTCTCAAGAACATAATAACCTGCACATATTGAATCTAGGTAATATTAAAAAAAAATAACTTTTATCATTTAAACGAATAAAAAAGTGGGCTTTTTCATCACCGTTTGCACGGCCCACAACATACTTATATTTTTATCTACTTATCAATTATTATGATGTTTGGGGAGAAAAAAGATGCATTCTAAACATTGAAAAAAGTTCACTCTTTCTCAACAATCGTCATCACGTCACAATATAATATGTGACAAATTGATATAATAATCTAGGTGATCGGCTACAATGATTCGCCCTATGTGCCTTTTCGGTAAACTTGCATGAGTTATAATAGTTGCGAATATCCATAAGTAAGTACCTACCTACTTACATAATCCATACTAATATTATAAATGCGAAAGTAAATCTGTCTGTCTGTTACTCAATCACGCCTAAACTACTGAACCAATTTGCATGAAATTTGGTACTTATGGAGATATTTTGATACCCGAGAAAGGACATAGGCTACCTTTTATTGCGAAATATGTACCACGGGCGAAGCCGGGGCGGACCTCTAGTATTTTATATGCGAAAGTAACTCTGTCTGTCCGTTTGTTACTGAATCACGCTTTAAGGGCAAGCTCCCTAAATTTTATGTGAATTTGCATACATATTCTGAAACAGGCACACATACAATCAAAATGGAACTTTAGTATATGATTTATTGGGTCTTTCTTTCGATCTACAAGACAGTTACGTATTTGTAACATTTTCGCTCGATTGATTGTTTATTCTTAAATTATGCCTTTTCACTACACACACATTTTCGCATAGGTACTATCTTTGAGAAAGTGCCCATACGTTGCGTACCTACAAATACTTAAATCTTACTATTTTTACAAGGTTACTCGTAGAACGTTCTAAACGACGCCTCAAGGATACGTTAGTTTTATTAAGTATTCTGTGTCAAGGAAGCGGAACCGAATGCCTAGTACGAGAAGTTCAATTCATATTTGATAAAAACAATACCATAAAGTATGAGGAAAAAGCAAAATATAAAGAAGAGCGTGCGTGCCGAGCACACGTGTCAGAAGTGAAACTTCTTTGGCAACATTCAAATATATCAAAATCGTCGCCTTACTCCACGACATGCCGGTTTTTCCATGACACGATCTTGAAATTTTACTCAACGAGCATAAAGAAGTTTCACTTTAAAAAATACTGCAAATCATTATAATTAAATATAAATTTTATAGATGTTACCGATACATCGCAATTTGATGATGTGGCTACACAAGTAGCAAAAGTTATGGGAGGGCAAGGTCTCAATTTACTGATCAACAATGCTGGTGTCACCACGCGTTTCACAAAGCTCAACTTGGTGAAAGCTGATCAGTTACTGGAAAATCTTACTGTTAACACAGTAGCACCTATAATGCTGACGAAGGTTTTTATGTTTAATTTAATTTTGTATTTGACAAACATGAAGAATACCGGTTCATGACTTGTACCTTAAAGTGATACAATACAAAGGCACTGCATATACGCTGCTGGTCCAAATGCTGGCTTATGAAATAAATAGTACATTAAAATTTACTTAATTAAAAATATGAGTATGGCAATATTAACGTAAACTGAAGGTCATTGTTTTGCTTAATGATCAAAATAACACAATTTGTTAACCATAATAAAGAGACTAGAATTTGTCGTGTTAAAACACGTATATTATTTCAGGCTCTAGTTCCATTATTGAAACAAGCAGCGGAAGCTAACAGCGGGAAGCCAATGGGCGCCGAGAAGGCAGCTGTCATAAACATGAGCTCTATTCTTGGCTCCATTGCACAGAACGATCAGGGTGGCTTCTATCCGTATAGATGCTCAAAGGTATGTAACCGTACAGATGTTAAAGACTTAAGTGGTTTATTAAGTATTAACACACACAAACAAATTAACAAAAAATACTAACACATTTATCAGAAATCAACTATGTATTATAAGCACTATCATAGTCACAAAAAACTAAGACAGTGCATCAAAAAATATGCAATGAACCGAATCACAGATAACTATATTATATTAGTCAAACCGAATTGCCGTGCCCACAGACATACATTAAGATGACTAGACTACGCGAGTGTATGTACTTCCCGTGTCCAAGCTAAGTTTAAAAAACTTACTTGACGCTGACCTACACTCAGTCCGCGCTTGCAGTTCGCCAAGGAAAGACGTGAAACTGAATAGAGTAAAATGCCGAATTGCGCAGTAATAAACTGTAGAAACTCCACAGCTGTGAGTGGCCAAGTTATCGGAGATGTTTCCTTCCACCGGCAAGTAATTTTCTAATCAGAATATGCACTATTTATTTTAAAATCAAATAAAGAATATTTGTGGAAAACGATCGTGACAAACATGGATACGAAATCATACGGAATGATTCCGAATACATTGCGGCTTTTACTTGGCACGGTAAAGAAGGCGTGGTATGATAATACGCAATGAATAGCGTCTTCTCATTTTTCTGTTCTCATTTTTCTGTTAGTGGTTAGTCCCATTTTGTGGTTAGTGATGTTCATTCGATGCAACAGTTCTCGATTCTAATCGATTTTGTAATCGAACAGAAAAATGATAATTTGAATTAGCAATTTTTTCAGAAAAAAAAGGCAGATTTTTTTTGTCTTTTAATACGACTTGACCTAGAACTTTTAAGTACATATCTATCGGTGTAATTCGTAAACCGTACAAATCCGAACATAAAAGAAAAATGGATCGGGGCAACGGGACATAAAGATTGGTTTTCAACAAAACATAGTCTATCATCGTACTGACGGGCTCGGGCGGTCTGGGAGGCGGCGCGTTGTGGCGCGGGCTCACCGCGGGGTAAAGCGAGCAAGATAGTACGATGGACTCCGATTCTAGAATCGCCGCGCGAGTGGCGGCCCTAATCGATTTAGCGTAAAATGAAATGTCCATCACTAAAAAGTGCTCGTGACGTCATAACGCGTCAAGGTCAGTACAAAAAATATGACACGCTTGGTTTTCACACTTCACACAGATCGCGGTACTTGCGTGGTCTATTTAGATCTATGTCTGTGGCCGTGCCACACTCCCTACGCTGTTTATTCGGTATTCGTAAAACATTTCTATAGCGCCTTGTAGGATACCGTCAGCGACATCTAGTATGAGATAAATTCAAATAGAAAGTAACTGAACTTGAATAATGAATTTATCTCTTATTCTTCTTGTATTTAATGAAATTAAAATACTCAGCTCTTCATTTGTTATTATTCCTAATTAAAATATTTTTCAGGCCGCACTAAATGCTGCAACAAAGTCAATGAGCATTGATTTAAAGAAAGATGCGATTCTCGTTGCGTCCATGCATCCGGGATGGGTAAAAACCGACATGGGTGGAAAAAATGCGCCGCTAGATGTCGATACCAGTGTCGGCGGTATTTTCACAACCATAGACAAACTCGGTGAAAATGACACTGGAAAATTCTTGCAATATGATGGCTCGGAGTTGCCATGGTAATATCAAAATGATAATTTTACACAAATTAAATCAAATAACAAGAAAAGAGATTTTTAATGTAAGCTTTATTGGTGGTAGATTGTTGTAACTGTAAGAACTATTATAATAAATTTTTATTAATGAAATAAAGTAATTTTTTACTTATGTTTACATATTTTTAATTTTTACCTTCACCAGCAGGTTTCATCATTTCTCCAGCGACTGAATGTAGTCTAAGATTAGGACGCGGCTTTCCTGAAAATAGTTTTATGTAAAACGAAATGATTTAAAATCCGAAGTCACCATAATCACGTTACATAATCCTATCCTACTAATACCTACTAATATTAAAAAATGCGAAAGTTTGTGAGGGTGTGTATGTGTGTTTGTTACTCTTTCACGCAAATACTACTGAACCGATTTCAATGAAACTTAGCACACGTATAGAGGTTAACTTGGATTAACACATAGGATAGGTTATATCCCGGATATCGCACGGGAACGGGAACTATGCGGGTTTTTTTTTGAAAACGCGGGCGAAGCCGCGGGCTGAAAGCTTATAGTATTATTATAAACGCGAAGGACTGTGTTTCTATGTGACTATTTTACGCTTTTTCGGCTAAGCCACAGTAACTTGATTTGGATAAACTTTAAGACCCGGCAACATTGAGTGTTATATAAACCCGGTGTCAAACACAGGTTGCTAATCCATGTACTAATATTATAAATGCGAAAGTAACTCTGTCTGTCTGTCTGTTACTCAATCACGCCTAAACTACTGAAACAATTTTCATGAACTTTGGTATAGAGATATTTTGATACCCGAGAAAGGACATAGGCTACTTTTTATCCCGGGAAAATGACGCAATCCCGGAAATCCCACAGGAACGGGAACTATGCGGGTTTTTCTTTGACTGCGCGGGCGAAGCCGCGGGCGGAAACCTAGTATTATAATATAGTTAAAGCGCATATAAAAACTTTATTTCTAGCAAACTGAGTATTTGGTCTAATCAGTATTTAAGAAGATAAATTTCAATTTATATAATGAAAATTCTTCGGAAAATCCCTCCATCTAAGCCCCCCATATTCAAAATTCAATACAGGGTATCAATAGTGTATGCTAACCAAACCTACTGCAGGTGCTTTTGTGTGGACATAGTTCCATAAAGTTCATTGAAATTGACATTTTGCAAAATAAATGATATTAACTCTCTTTGAATACTAGTTGTTAACTACATTAAATATTTAATATTTTTCTCTAAGATTTTTCTCAAGACTGCGCGTCGATATTTCAACGCTGAAATTTTGACACTGCCATGCGGCCATTGTGCGGCCAATTATGATTTTGTCATGGAAGTTTTTCGGAATCATAAACTTAGGCAAGGCAAAGGTTTTTCAAAGCAAAAGAGCTATTGTGTAGCTACAGCAGAGTTTAAGAACGTATTCAGCTGTTTTCTAATAATATTATTATTTTTGTAGATAATATTTAGTTTGTGTTCATAAGGTTCAAATGTTGCCTGTCTATTACGCGTTAGCAATGGACCGATTTTGATAAATTCATTCATCATCGAACATCTGTGGTTGAAATATTATGGCAATATACTTCGCTGCATTTCTATATACCTTTATAGATATTATAATCAATAATGTGTGAACCTAAGTGTGAACCGTACAAAAACTTCACAAATTATCACAGCAAATATATTTAAATAATGCAAATTAGACTCTATTTCAACAACATACGACTCCATATAAATCCCCCTTATCTTAGTATACACGATCCAGCTGTCACCGGCGCGTTCAAATAACCCTTGCAAAACGGAATTGTACCTAATTGTGTAAACGGGGCGTGAGAGCGTTGTTTTATCGATGTAGCATTTCCATTTCCTTTCATCGCACAATAATATAGCAGACGAGCGTATATTGTGACAATTTGCATTTAATGATGTGTAGAATTAATAAGTGTCTGAAAATTGGAGTATCAATTTCAAGTAGTAAGATATAACTACATTTAGATACATTATCGTTTTATTGATATTATGCATTATTGAATTTTATGTAATGTATGAACTCAACTACTTGAATCGATTAAAAAAATGCTGGCTCCACCTAAAAACAATAGCTCCGTGAGTGCGGCAAATCAGTTCTGTAGTGTGTGTAAGGCAATTTGTAAGGACGCTAGTGTGTGTGAAGAATTGTACTGCCAACTACATAAATTTTACCCCATAAATGGGAAATGGGCTATCTTAGAAAGAAGTTTGAAAAATATTTTTTATTCATTTTGGCCTTGCCGGGAATCGAACCCATGAACATGTGACTCAAATCCACTTGCGATGCCACTATACTATCACAAAGGTTTTTTAAAAGTAAAAAAGCGGTAATAAAAAAAATAACATATTATATGAGTCAGTTAAACAAGGTTAAACAGAAATAAATTATTGTTATTATCATTTTTTTTATAATATGCGTTAGTAATAGTATTGAAAAAAAAAACATTATGAATAAAATAAGTTCAAATTAAAAGTGTGTTTTTGGGATATGCAGTACGGCAACACTAAATGGCGTCGTATTTTCGTAAACAACATTTTCAAAGTGCAGGTGAAATATTGAATAATACGATTATTCCTGATGGTACGTGATCCCAGTGTCTTTCTTATTATTTGCTGTATTTTTTTTAAAGAGTTTTATGGCACAAACAGGCATTTTACTTCAGGTTTTGTCCAAAATCCTCAGAAACTATCGGTACGACTACGCCCTCTCCACACAATGCTTGTGACACGACTGGCTCGGGTACGCCGATTTCGGCGTACTTTTAGTTGCCGCATTTTTCGAGTACGCCGGCCACAGAACAGTAAGAACATAATACTGTTCTGTGACGCCGGCGGTATCTAGTCGTAGCGCGCGCGGAGACCAATCCATAATCTAAGGGTACAAGTATTACCTTTGAACACTCTTCAAAAAAGGGGGAGGTTCTCAATTCGACTGTATTTTTTTTTGCTTCCTAGGTACCTCGGAAGACAAAATTTTCGACTGGGTAAACCGATTTTGATGATTCTTTTTATTTGAAAACTGGTGCCTCCCGCGTGGTCCTATTAAAATTCGGTCTAGTTCTATCAATATGAGGGCGGTTTAATTTTTTTTATAGTAACTATATTATTTCGATTGAACCACAGGACCGAGTGGCTGGTATATTAACGCCACAAATCAAATGTTTTTATGTTTTTCTGCTCAAAGTTCAAACTAACCAATATTTAAACTGATTTTGATGAGATTTTTAATCGAAATCGTATCTTGCATTACTTTATTGAAATATGTACGTGCACAAAAAATATGTATCTCATAATATTTTACCATAGAGATGCTTCTAGGAATACCTACCTATAAGACTCATAATATTATGTAGTACTAGCTTCCGCCCGCGACTCCGTCCGCGCGGATGTCGGTCTTCGCGTGGATGGTTATTTCTCCATTTTGAGTACCTCTGTCAATAACATCTTATAAATATCTATTGGACCCAATTCCCAAATACGGCTAGGCCTATAATAATACGCAACGTGTGTTCGCGGTTCTACGGAACAAAGTCTATGGATAAAACTGAAAAATTAAGATTAATTTTTTTCTACGTATTTTTCCAGGATAAAAAGTATCCTATTTTACGCCCAGGATAATAAGGTATAATTATACCAAGTTTCATCGAAATCGAACCGATAGTTTTCACGTGATGCCTTCACATACAGACAGACAGACAAAAATTTATTTAATCACATATTTGGGTTTGGTATTGATCCAGTAACACCCCCTGCTATTTATTTTTTCAATATTTTCAATGTACAGAATTGACCCTTCTACAGATTTATTATATGTATAGATGATCTCATTTAATAATTTAAAAATCTTAATAAAACAAGCTATTTTTCCATAGAATTTAGGAACATTTATTGATGAATACGTTACTATTCGGTGACGTTATCCATACTAATATTATAAATGCAAAAGTAACTCTGTCTGTCTGTCTGTTACTCAATCACGCCTTAACTACTGAACCAATTTGCATGAAATTTGGTATATAGATATTTTGATACACGAGAAAGGACATAGACTAGTTTTTACCCCGGGACATAGGATAGGTTTTATCCCGGAAATCCCAAGGGAACGGGAACTATGCGGGTTTTTCTTTGACTGCGCGGACGAAGCCGCGGGTGGAAAGCTAGTGTGTTATAAAATAAAATTACAGTTTTGGTATCAAAAATTGGATTTATATTTTCGTTTTGCTGTATAGTTAATGTCAATTAACAATTCGCCAGGTTACAGATTGGCCGCACAGCCAGCATCAAGCATAACATGTACTTTAATAACAATGATACAATTTTCAGACCTAATATCCTAACTTAAACATACAACCTAACTAAAGATATACACAGGTAAAGCTAAATTATCTACAATCGTCAATAAATTATATACAGATAACAATATGTTATATACACCTAAATTGTGTTTAGACTTATCTGTAACCTGAGAAGCTTTGATTTTTTCTACATTCTGGACAGTACCATTTGCCTTTAGGCGGTACCATGATACCAACACACTCAAAATGAAACCACTCAATGGGACAGCCCTCGGCATCGCATGCTATCATTTCTGACACCTCGTCATAAGGACATCTGCAGTAACAATATACGCTTTCACCTTCTTTTGCTTCGCGAACGGCCGGTCTTTGGAAGGCGTACGGTAAACTCGAGGTACCGGAATTGAGATATGTTGGCGGCGGGACAGATAATGTATTTTGTACATTGCTAGGTTGAATTATCTCTAAACCTCCTTCCTCACTTGAATCAGAATCGCTAGATTCCATTGATTCGGAATTCATCAAGAACCGCGGTGGTTCAGGGTCTGGAACGGGAGTAGTCAACCTTATAGGCTCGTTATAATTAAACAATTTTTGCGGTATAACAGAAGATGGTATTTCCTTCTTAGCTTTATGAGGGGCAGGTGATGGCAAGTCTTCTTTTCTCCATTCTAATTTCGGAGGTTGTTGAGGTTTAAGTGCAGCGGGTGTAGTCGGCTCTTCGTCGCTCGAATAACCATAGAACTTATTTGGCACGCGTCTTCGTTTTGACGCCCTCTTGCTCTCCGCACTCATGGATGTGGTCGTCGATTTAGTTGCATTTATGGGCTTAGGTGTTTCTGGCAATTGTACAGTATTCGATTGCAAAGAAATAGTGATCTTGTTCGGTATCAATGGCGCAATAGGAGGTTCAGGCTCTGATTTGGCAATAACATCTTTAGGAATGTTAATCTTAATGGGACCATGTTTTTTAGAACTTTTTGATTTCTTCTTCTTTTTACTCTTTTTCTTACTGCTGCTTGACTTCTCTTTATTTTCTACCTCTTCCTTGGGTATTTTTTCTTCTTTTACAGGTGTTGCGCAACGACTCACTTCTTCCGAGATGGAACCACCATCTGATGGGGCGATCGACGCTAATAACTGGTTTCGCTTTTCATTATACACTTTGTTTGCTATTTGTTGTGGATTCTCATCATAGAATTCTTCATCTGTTTCACTTTCTTCAGTTTCTAAATCTGTTTCAGCAATGGGCGATTCAGTTTTCTCTGGTACAAGTACAGGTGTCTCAGTCATACCCATCACATCAACATTTGATCCGTTACTGATTCTTCTGTTTGGAAGTGATTTTCGAGACAATTTTCTCATCCTTCTTCCATTATTTTGTTCATTTCCAGACTCGTCAGAGGAATCGGAATCGGAGGAACTTGAAGATGATGAGCCACTACTTGAAGAACAACTACAGTTTGAACCACAAGAACAACTCGAGTCACTATCACTACTACTACTACTAGATGAAGACATATCTCCATGTCTTTTCTTAGGTGACTTTTTATTTTTCTTTTTATCTGAGTTGAATATATCTTCATCTCCATTCATATCGGGTGGTATTAAACAATAATCATGATCGGATTCACACACGTGGCGTCTTCGCATGGGTGGCGGCGTCTTTTCTTTGTGTTGTTCAACATTAGCTTGATATTTTTGAAAGTTATCCCATATTTGAAGAACTTGTTGTTCACTTGGTTTGTCGTCATCTTGAATATCAGTTTTGTCATCCAACTTGGGTAACTGTGAATCTATCTCTGTATTACTTGCCGGTTCTTTTTCTTCAATCTTATCAGAAGGCTCAATCTTATTTTCATCCATCTGTTTATCTTGTGTCTGTGTTTCTTCTTTTACAGAAGGTGGCAATCCACTGTCAGATTCATCACTGCTATCACTTTCCGATAAATTAAGGGCTGGTAAATTAACATCAAGCAATAATGCATCTTTGTCTTTTAACTTCTTCTTCTTAGATTTTTTAGTAATGTGTTCAGCATCTGCTTCCGTTTTTATTTCTGAAGTGCCTTCATCTTTAGGAGGTTCATCAACTAAATCAATGACAGGTATTTGGTCTTTAGATGTTTCTAAATTACTATTTAAAATAGCAGGCTTTTCTTCATCAAGAATTTCTGTTAACTGCTTCTTTTTATGCACATCAGAGTGCTTACTTAACAGTTTCTTTGATACAAACTTCTCTTCACATCCTTCTTCGGTGCATGGGTGTGGAAATTCGCCAGAATGTATTCTCTTATGAACTTTTAAATAAACTGCTTTTGTAAATTGCAAATTACATTCATCACAGACAAACACTGCAGGAGGAGTACAGAAATGATAAACATGGGACCACTTTTTCTGTAGGCATCTTTTACACAATACACTTTCTGTTCCATGCTTCCAGAACAAATGATTATTAATATCAGGTTTATTCCTATAGGCAATACCACATCGATAACACAAATGGTGCAATTTATGTTTCCAAACATGGTTGGAAAGCCGTGCCTGACTTTGGCAAAATTCTAAACATACATCACAGGTATGGTGTATCTTTCGAAGATGCACCATTAATCTAAAAGAAGAAGAGATAGAGTCTACAATACAGAAGCAACATCTAAACTTAATTACATAGTCAGAATCATAAGTTCCAGGGCATAAATGACAGAGTAATTCACTATAAGTATAAAAGTTATTTTTACACATAACACACAACAATATAGTTTTTTGATGCATTTTTCGATTATGTAAGTAGAGATCTTTATGTACTGCAGTTTTGAAATAACACTGAAAACACTCAAAATTAAGACTATTTTGCACATCTTCACACTTATCAACACTATCATAAGAGTCCAAGTTAATATATATTGATGAAACCTCATCTACACCTGTTTTCACTTTCGCAGCTATCGTCTCAGGCATTAACTCCTCTGCAGTAATACTGTTCACTGTTGCTGAAAATCTATGCTCTGCTACCATATGTAAAGCTAGCTGCCCACAGTTTACTGCAATTTTTCGTGCATGGTTACAGTAGATACAATTAAAGTATGTAGATCCCAGAAATACCTTTAAGAGATCTTTTAATGGATATTTATCAATTGGTCTGTCTAAAGTAAGTTCAATAACAGGAGTAGTATCTAACGGAGTAATTTCCTCAACATTGACATCACCTGTCATATCTTGGTCTTGGGGTTCCGGTTTTGTCTCACATTTTGGAGTTACATCTTCTACACTGGGTTCCGGTGATGGTTTTTGCTCTTCTTCATGTGGTATAGTCTCAGCATCATCTTTAGTACTTTCTTCAAGTTCTTGTTCATGTGGCCTTTGATCTGAACTTATTTGTGTCTCTTCTAAAGGCACTTCCTCAGACTTTACTTCCATTTCTTCAGATTTTGTCACATTCTCATCAACAGTTAATTTTTCACTACTATCACTATCAGACGATTCATCACTAGATGAAGTTTTGTCAAGAAACTCTTTAGGAACTCTGACTGTTAATTTTGGTACCCTATTTAAAGTATTGACATCCTCAATTTTGTTGTCATATATTGTTGTTTTAATTGTGTTTTCAGGTTTTGTCTCCATGGGGCTGTATATTGGTTCGATATTGTTATTAACAAGTGTTTTAAGGGTTGTTTCCTTATTATTTTCGTAGAAAGTTGTTTTAACAAATGGACTTTCAGCCTTATCACAAATTGTCATCTTAATAGAAGGAGTTTTGGGTTGTGGTGGTGGGTCTGAAGGTTTATCTTTTTCATATCGTTTCGGAGGTCTTCTATTTCTTGATGGTGGTTTATGGCTCATATGTTGTGAGTACTGTTGGCCAATTGTAGGATCTACCGTAGAATTTATAATGACCGGTGACTTAGCACTATTTAAACTGAGCTTCAGTTTTATTCCACATTCTTTTTCAACAGTTTTAGTCGGTTCTTCAGTTTTAGATACTACTGGTTCAGGAATGGGTGCTTGAATGTCACTTGTTGATGGAGAATCACACTCATCAGAATAATCATGACTAACCTTATCGTCTCCATTAGAGATATGAGAAGGAATGAAATCTGATTCGTTTATGGACTTGGGGCTTGTTAATGGCTTAGAACTAGGACTTTCCATTTCAATTGCCGAATCCACAGTATTACTTGTGTCTTTACCATCAGAAGAATTATTGGAGCTTAAACTTATATCACTATTTACATTATCACTATTATGTATACTATTCATAGCCTTCTGGGATTGTGTTGTGATTGTTTCAATTTTTTGCTCAATGGATTCTTTTTTATCACCATTGGGCCTCAATAACTCTTTCATCAATGTGGGACCATTTGTAGTATGTTGTGTGGGCTCTTTGTCATTCCTCGCATGTTTCAGATTGTTTGGTTTTAAAGAGTTTTTACTGATAAGAACTGGGACAGGTTTTGGCTTCACATTATTACAGTCATGATTAAAGAAATCATCTTGTTCACTACATATTTCATCACACGCACAACACATTAAATAAAAACTTCCATTGTAGACATTACAAAACTCCTCTTTGCTATTGTAGTTGAATTCTTGTACATTGTGTTTATTTGTTAAATGTGAAGACAGTTTTTCTGCTTTTGAAAACATACCCAAACAAAACAGGCATATATGTCGGTTGTGAACTTCTCTCATGTGCAGAAAGAGATTCCAGTTTTCATAATAAGTGCCACATGCTGAACATAAATACACTTTACGAGTAACTCTGGATGGGCCGCTTGAGTTTGTTTCTGTATGTGTAACGCCTTCCGGACTCAGAGCAGGTTCCTTAGCTTGGGCTCGACATACTAACTGATGCTCCTTCAACATAGCCAGGGTCTTGAATGACATTGAACAGCATTTTCGACATTTGAACTTTACCATTGGCTGCAAGCCGAGGCTCTGTGCATATTCCTTCAACTGAGGCCCCTTTTCAATCTTACTTTTTTTAAATTGTGATAATTGGCTCTTGGGCACAAGGCGGGGTACTGGTTTGTCTTGCTCATTATCATCCAATTGTGATGTAACATTATGAAATTGACTATGTTCAATGCGTTTTGGTATAAGTTTAGGTACTCGTGGAGTTGATCCCTTATTTACACTTGTTTCACTAGATTTCACTACAAACGGTTTTTTCTTTTTGCACACACTATTGTATGGAGCTGAATTATCAACGAAAGGCCGCTTGCCAAGGTGTATTCTCAATGGATTGATGCGTTTTTTAAACTTGTCCTCATGTGAAGTATCCGCGCTGTGTCGCCGTTGTTCGTAGGATTTTTCCGGAGGACTCGATGATTCGCCTGCGAAATCGTGTCCATTTGCCGTAAATGTCGCGGCCCGATCTCCATATAAGTTACATAGCGCCGCAACGGTATTTTTATCGTCTCTCGTATTTGCTATATTACCATCTTCCATAGTTTTCTGAAAAAATAAAACACGTGCTCAAATGACTGCCGAGAAACAAAAGACATTCAAACAAGAGGAACTCAAAACTTTGATTCGAATTATGATAGCAACAAAAACAAATAACAATGTTTACTTTACCTGTGAAATCGTACGTCCAGTACGAGTACAAAAATCGAGATTTGTTTCCATGCATCCGTTTGGGAACAGCGCTCCTTACATCAGGCCTAATAAGAGGCAGCCGCGGGCTGGTCATTCCCGTAAAATGGCGTCACTTTGTAGAGTGTAGATTGGTGTTATCAGAATCACTGCACCATGTTTGTACCACTAGTATCACAATAAACAAACATTTTGCACATTTAAACCGACACATTAAGCTCTATTTTATTGAAATATATCTCCTTGATCTGTTTATTTCCAAACACATTATAGAAAATCGTAGCGCGTTACGAGAAGCTAATTCATTTACCATAGAGTAAATTTTAACTTTTTCTTTTTTATTCGAGTGTGGCGTTCTTAAATTAAACACGTGGTGCAGGCATAGACAATATTTTAATGTTTTGGTATTTTTAAAATTAATTAAAATTATTAAATAGATGTTGCTAATAACTTATATCAATATAGAAATTAAAATTATAAAAATATATTTTCGGTTTAATTATAAAAATATAGTTTCGTTAAAAATATATGAAAATTATCTGTGATCACTGTTATAATATTTGTTTTCTGTGGTAAAAATTAGAGAAGGTTCAGCACAAGCAGGGAAGGGAGTTTTTATAATTTTTTTGTCATTTTATTTCGCATAACTTTTTTATTTATATCCAATTCAGTAGACATGCTTATACAAGATGATGTCTGATCAGTTTAGAAAAGTAGAACCATATTCACCAAAGTCCTCGCCCCGAGGAGCGAGGTCACCAGTTGTGTCTCGACAGGATTCTTCTGGTACCCTCAAGACTACGATCTCGCTGGGCAAAAACCCGTCCATAGTACATAGTGGACCATTCTATTTGATGAAAGAACCTCCAGGTACGAATCACCACTAAATTCGTAATAATTACTATCAATATTTTATAAACACAAGCACTTTCGCTTCTTAAAATCTTGATAATGTCACTAATATCTACTGTTTACTTCTAGGAGAATGTGAATTAACCGGAGCGACAAATTTAATGGCGTATTATGGTCTCGAGCACTCGTATAGTAAGTTTAATGGGAAAAAGTTAAAGGAATCACTCTCATCCTTTCTACCTAATTTACCTGGCATCGTGGACGGGCCAGGGCAGGAGGACAATAGTACATTAGGATCTGTGATAGCTAAACGACCTATTGGTGGTAAGGAACTGTTACCATTGACGAGTGCGCAGCTGGCTGGCTTCAGATTGCACCCTGGGCCTCTGCCCGAGCAGTACCGCTATGTGAGCGCCACTCCACCAAAGAAACACAAGAGTAAACATAAAAAGCACAAGCACAAAGATGGTGCACCTCCCGGACAAGATACTCCATTACAAGGTATGTACATTATGCCGGTTATTTTACTTGTACTAGTATATATGTAGGAGGAAATCTTAGCAAACAATTTGTGCAGAAAATTAAGGGAATTCTGTTATTATTGTTGTACTAAACTGGATATTTTTGGTTATGTTACCTCTTCATCATTTTTAATAATTACATTTTCAATAAAACACACAATTGCAATGTATACTTTATTTTATATGTACAAAATCATTCCAGACTCTTCAAATCCAGACACATATGAGAAGAAACACAAAAAGCAGAAGAGGCATGACGATGACAAAGAGCGGAAGAAGCGTAAAAAAGAGAAGAAGAGGAAAAAACAAAAGCACAGCCCAGAGCATGGCGGTCTCACACCACATCAGCACCCCATGCCTTAGAGATATACTGCAAGTTAATGGTCTAACAGTTCACACTTAATAGTGATATAGAAACCAATTTAATGTAAATAATGTTCAAATTGTCTGCTGATATAGTCCTGAGGATTTTTACCATTAGGGAGTGTTCAAGTATTACATAACACAATTTTGAAGATTTTTTACCCTCCTTGTAATGTACTGTAGCATTTTTTCTGTACCTCAGTAACACATCACATTTTGCAATACAATATTGCATTATGCAATACTTGAACACCCCTTATACTATGGGAAGTATAAAAAAATGTATATATAAGCATGAATTTCCAGCAAGAGGTAATTTGATTTGTTTATGTAATTGTTATAATGAGATATTGTCAAGCAAATTTGTGATCTATTCTCCCATTGAAAATCTGTTTTTGTATTACCATATTGTGTTTCCCATAGACTTGTAATTTTTGGACACTATTTAATAAAAACAATATTATAAACAATCAACTTTGTTTATAATCTATAATCAGTCATGTAATTATAATTATCGTTATATCAAAGACTATTGGCATTTAAAAATTTCAGATCTGTGTTGTTTGTACCTATTTGTATTGGTTTTTATATCATTGTATACAGGATGTCCCACTATCGGTATACTAAGCGCGAAGGAACTTGTAGTCTTGCACACACTGATCACGTAATTTAATACTTAAACAACAAAATTACGGCAAAAATTTTTTGCTAAATTTTTCCCTAAAATGTTTTTTTTTTCTCTAGCGTCGCGGAGCTGGCATGTAACGCTTCGCTAATGTGAGCATTTTGTCTATGAAAAGTGAAAACATAATCTTAAAACGATAGCTCACGGGTGGCAAAGCTGGGCGGGTTGCTTGTTAGGAGTGTACACAAAGAGTTTTAAGAATTCATCTATTTGAAAAAAAAATACATCTGGAATTTTATAAGTATTTTTTACGTACTCAGCATATGCAAAACTATAATCTCCATTGAGCTTAGAATACCGACGGTGGGACACCCTGTACATTGTTTATACATACTTAGTTTCTATTTTGATCCACACATCTTGAACTCAGTTTCTCTTTCCAATCTTGTAAAACTAATCCAAAGACCGCCTTTAATTCTGTCATGAATTAAAATGAAAACTATTGAATAAGCTAAAGGGCACCTAGAAATTTTTTGACAATAAGTGAAATCGTTAAAAAAATTCTCTGGCCTCCATCTCTTTAATTTTTAAGAATATTGTTTCCTTTTTCAATCTAGCAATGGTTTGTTAAAAGTTATTTATGAAGTAACATTTTAAGAGTAAACATAAATGTTAGTGCAAGAATAGTTAGTAATAGATTTTAGTTTTTTTATCTGAATAGTGAATAAATTTATACAGAGCTCAAACTGTAATTAATCAAAGCAGATTTGATAATTTGTTATAAATATTTTGGTACAGGTGTTCTCCATATTCGGGAATGGAATATGTTTTAGCAGTAGGTTTTGATTTTCTTAGAGCTAGCGCGCAAGAGCAACTTTTGTCTCTCCCATCAACTCTATGGGGAGGTGCGCCGATACGTGCGCGCACTTTCTTACTAGCCCATAGAGTTGATAGGAGAGACAAAATAGTTGCGGAGACAAAAGTTGCTCTTGCGAATGTTGCAATTTGCGAAAATCGTATCAATCATAGCATAAATGCCTGTATCTTTTGATTTTGTTGGCTTATAAGTTTGATTTCTTACGCAACTTATTTACTCAGGTAGATTCATATAATTGTTAACTTAATTTTCCTATTATTTTGAGCTAGTAAATTTCTAACTTGTATAGAAAAATGACAAGTATATTGTAATACAATTTTTATCCATAAATCTATACATACATATAATAAATCTGTAGAAGGGTACTGTTCTGTACATTGAAAATATTGAAAAACTAAATAGCAGGGGGTGTTACTGGATCGATACCAAGCCCAAATATCTGATTAAAAAAAATTTTGTCTGTCTGTCTGTCTGTATGTGAAGGCATATATACCTTATTATCCTGGGCGTAAAATAGGATACTTTTTATCCCGGAAAAATACGTAGAAAAAAAATCTTAATTTTTCCGCGCGGACGGAGTCGCGGGCGGAAGCTAGTTAAATAATAAATTGTTTTGTGTATAATTACCATAATTATTGCAATAATCTAAATATCCATGTATAATATGCTTTATACACTACAATAAAGACCTTTGTAAGAGCCAGCGCGCACGAGCAACTTTGTCTCCGCAACTATTTTGTCTCTCCCATCAATTTGTATGGGGAGTTGCGTCGCTACGTGCGCGCACTTTCATACTAGCCCATGGGTGGGAGAGACAAAATAGTTGCGGAGACAAAGTTGCTCGTGCGCGCTGGCTCTAAAAAAGCCTTATTATACTGTCCTTTTGATTAATTACAGTTTGATCTTCATTTATTTGTAATACAATTCAACCAATTTTAGTTATTGAGTAATCATTAACACTAAGATCTCTAATTTACGAATTGTACGCGAAATTACGTTAAATTAAAGTGACTATTGTGAATTAGGAAATTCATTACTATAAGGGGCCAAAGTGGATCTTTACTTTCTCAAAACATTACTCAAAAAAATTTCCTTATAATTCCTTCGATTTATTATGTAGGTATCTCGCAAAATATACTTTTTGTTGTATTTTACGATATTACAAAGTGCTTGAGATAATCTAAAAATTCAAACTAAGGGAACTTGCATATTTCTGTAGATACATTTTGGCCTACTTGCATAAACTTTAAGTTGTCAGCATTTGAAAAAATAAATCATGCGTGGGACTCCGTTACACAAGAGTCTGTATTTATTTGATGTTATGTATGATTATTATGATAATAATAAGCAAAATTTAAAAACTACAGCATTTGTTTTATATACTTTTTATTCCTGCCTCGTGAACGTGTAACAGAGGCGTTAAATATCCATATTCCATACTGTTCATAATATTAAAATAACCGCTTTTACTAAGTGCGGATGTAAATGTCCATAAAATCTAGATAATCATTGAAATGGCTGAACCGATTTTGACGGGACATTTGCTAACAGATAGCCGAACAGCGGCTATAATGGCTGGTTTACATGTATTAAGTTAATAAGTAGGTAACTTAATTTTAAGTGACTTATATATTTTAAGAAGCCGTCCAAACGTATTTAGTAATTTAACTCAGGATGGACGACCAAGACGGGAAAAAAGTTTTAAATTCTGTGTATAAATTTATTATTAGTAAGGCTTTAAGAGGTAAAACAGGCAAAATATGAATATAAATGAAATAAAGAGGTAAATAATCACACCCTTAAAGTTGTGGATGAGAAATTGGATAAAAAGAAGAGATCAGTACCGTGCACATTCCACAAGCATTCTCTCTTCAATTATTCTTCCACAAATTTACAAAAAGAAACACGAAAAACAATTATTTTTGTTCAGTTTTAACTAAATTGTGGCCGTCCAAACGTGTCAAGTAATAAGCCACGCCCACTAACTTAATAGAAAAGTAGACATAATAATTCTACTTATCGAGTTTAGTTATCAACTAAATCTTAACTTGTAACTTGCTACTAAATTGTGTGTTTACACACAATCAATCACTTAAAATTTAGTTATCTACACACCTAACAACTTAATACGTGTAAACCAGTCGTAAGAGTCTAAGTACAAGTCAGAACCGTTTTTCCATACAAACGTAGTCCCCTGTTTCCTCCCTGGGTTGTGCTACTAGAGCAATATATTTTTTACTATTAATCTATGGTAACTTAACCCATGTTCCTACGTTTTCCTTTTTGTCATATCTTAATTATTAAAAAAGATATGAATCTTTCAAAACGTAAGAAATAGGACAGATTTTCCGTTATGTTCCGTCTAACATAAAACTTTTTTTGAACATTATATAAAAAAAGCAAAACGTAGAAACATAGCCTATACTTTTCTCTACTAAATTATGAAAAAAAAAACTGGTTAAATCGGTCCAGTATTGGAGGAGGATACAGGGGACGACGGACCGTCGAATTTGCATAATTTACCTAGGTATTTTCGGCCCGAGCTGCAGTTGTCCCTATCGCGCTCTCGAGAGAAGCTTGAGGCATAGCGCGACAGCAATAGATAATAGGAAAACCTAATTTTGAATTCTCTCACTCGTTTTTTTGGCTCTTAAACGCTGTTGTGGCGTACGTAACCGAACCGAATATCGGTCGTGTATAATGTACGCTCTATAGAACAAGTTACTGCTGAACTTATGCCCGACCAAAGTTCGGCTGTACGCTATAACGCAACGCAATTTCGGCATTATGTGCCGTTGTACATAATTCCAATAGCATTGCATGCGTAATTGTGCTGAACTTCGGTCGCGTAACTTCGGCATAGTGTGTTTAGACACTAAGGTGTATCTTAGGCTATTATTTATTCTGATATTTCATAAGGATTAGGAACATTAGGATAAGCAGGAAAAGCTAATTTATTAAATAACGTGAGTTAAAGGTAAATAAAACAACGATTTACAGGCGAAGTTTATTAAAAGTAATAGATTTACATAATATTAAGTCAGTTTCGCAGCTTTCGCTCGGTATAAAACGTGTGGGATTTCATTAATTCAAATAAATTAGTAATGCAGCACCAAATACATACACCATCCTTACAAAATGTCTACTTATACACTATTCATATGCTTTTGGGTCATGACAGTCATTAAGAGCTAGCGCGCAAGAGCAACTTTTGTCTCCGCAACTATTTAGTCTCTCCCATCAACTCTATGGGGAGTTGCGTCGCTACGTGCGCGCACTTTCTTACTAGCCCATAGAGTTGATGGGAGAGACTAAATAGTTGCGGAGACAAAAGTTGCTCTTGCGTGCTAGCTCTAATACTATGACTACTAACCATAATGACAAAATATACATACGACTCAAATATAAGACGTTTCATGTAAAATCATTGCAACTTGAATATGCGCAAATAAAATAAAATGCAATTAGTTAGAAGGGCAAACAAAATTGCAACCTTCTTCAACCTCAACTTTAAATTTACTGCAAATGCGAAACCACAAAAAATGCCTGAAAATTTCAATAGTAAAATTGAAACTGCTTGTGTTTGTAAAAAATATCAAATGTCATTATTACACTAAACGTGTTATGAATATCAAATACAAAGCACTGCATTCGCTATAATTACATCGTCATAAGACATTCGCTTTTACCTGTTTAGTTTTAAATAATATTATATCATAGTGGTAACTTCCAAATAAAATTTATAACGTAATAAATTCCTCGAACAATACTGAACCGAAGAGATCTATTGGACGACATCACATTTGTCACAATTTTGAGCAACACGTTGTCAAACACAAATATTAACTCCAAAATTATTGCAATATTTGCTAATCCCTGTTACGTAATCAATTCAAACGATCAGTAAAATAATTATCATAATAGATCAATTTTTAATAATAAAAAGTGAAAGAATTGATATAATATTTAGTGCTAAAATTTTATACAGCTTTTATTAATGAAATGCAATTTATTCATGTTATGAAAAACCATTGTGTTTGTGAGCATACTGCATCAATAAAAATATAGACTATGGCCTTCAACAATTCGATTACTATGCTATAAAGATTTTTCCTTTATAAATGTGGTTTAATTTCATAAAAATATTCATTTGTTTATTTGATATCCAAATACGGCTAAGCATCGAATAATACGAAAAAAATAATGAGCAGTTATTGCCGCGAATTTAAATTTAAAAAGCGATCCATTTATTGGCAAGTTACGAAATTAGTCGAAAGCGAAAATTGGGCAAGCTAATAAAACATAAAAATTATCTAACCTACAAAAAATATTTATATTCGTAACAAATAAATAATCAAGTGTATTTAAAACAATTATTATTAGATTATACAAATTGAATTATAATACAAAATCATTCACAACGGTCAAATTTACAATACATTTAAAACTAAGTGTAATGGAGGACCTACACAATCTTGTTGCATGACATGCATTTTATCATACAAAAACGTTATCAATCATATTAAAGTGTATCAATGTTTATAATTATGAAAGTTTGACAAATAAGCATGCAATCAATCATGAGCGTCTAGGCCCTGCATTACAGTACACAGTCCTCACATATCTACAACTATCTCTGTCTGACACTTTGAAAAAAATATGGCTATCTCGCTTTTTTAATATTACATTTTTCGATTTTGAAGACCTTTGTAATATTCCATATTAGAAGGTAGACATTATTTTACTATGAGTTATATATCTAGCTAGGCTTAATTACATTTTTTCTATGGATTTTCTAGTGTGTATTTATTTATCTATTTTCTACTTTCTACAATGTCACATCAACGTGGCTAGTGTGAGTTTTCATCGAGTAAGAAACGTTACTATCGCGTCTGCGTCACAGCGAAATTTGTATGGGGAATCAAAGCTTCCCGATACGTCCGCTAGGGTTCGCCGCTGTCGTCCGCTGTTCGATTTCCCATACTAATTCGGCTGTGACGCAGACGCGATAGTAACGTTTCGAACTCGATCAAACTCACACTAGGGGTACTGAGCTGTTAGATTCTAATACAAAATTCATAAAAAATCAAATAATGTAATATTTAAACGTAGCGAAAAAACTTATTTACAAATAAAAATATACACGCACGTTCGATATACAGTTCACTTTAAAACAATATATTTAACAAATTATACAGAAATTGCACAGATAAAAAAATGTTTCACACTGGCAACATTTATTTTTTCTTCAAAATTCCAAAATATACCGCTATGATAAGCAAATGTTTCTATAATTATTTATGACTCCTTTAAACGATGTCGTAATGCTTAGTATTAATAACGGATAATGATAACAGCATAATTTACTATTTATTTTATTTTATTTGTATCGATATGAACGATATCATCGTTTTTTTAACAAAAAGTGTTACAAAGAATCGTATGCTATGAATCACGACTAGTTAATTTTAGTTTCGATTAGTGCTGATTTACACAGGGTCAGTAGACAAGTCAGTCGCGGCGCCGAATTTCAGCGCCGTTAACTGTTTACATAGACTTCAAGCCTCTGTACTGACTTCAAATCTGTTTACACAGGGTTTTTTTTCGGGTCAGCACTGATTTGCCTCGAATTTGTAGTCAGTTACTGACCCTGTGTAAATCAGCACTTAAATACAAGAAAATTCGATACACGTAAGAAAACACAGCTGGATCACGTACTCAGAATATAAAATGCATAGTATTGATAAAATGTGAATTAAATTTTTACGTCCAACATCCGCTCGATATAATTATGCAAATGTTATTTTTATGGTAAAGAACATAGCTTTTTCCATCATTTTTAAACTATTTCTATTTTATTTCACCATTTTAATTATTTCCTCTAAAATTTTTAGACTCTTTCGCTTTGCACACAGACTATAGATGCTCATGTGTCAAATCGTGCCGTAAATAGGCGCGCAAAGTTCCAAAAGTCAAATCCATACATTTCATTTCATATCAATAACATTAAACCACGGGCAGTATATTTTCTTAATCTTTTGCAGTACAAATACACACTACACTTTATCAATATATTGTAAAAGCTTCGTTTTGGACTATAGGCCTTATACTGTATACATATAAAAACGTCAATTCCATAAAAATAACAAATAGCAGATACCATACATATTACAAATTCACGATGGCGCTGTTACTTTGCTATCCCAAATATTTCATAAATTATTATCCGGGATAAGTGTCTATCCAAATACAGTATAAGATTGATTTCTTGGGATTTAACAGGATAACATCCCATAACTTTTATATCCCATTGAAATACATTAAAACGAACCATAGAATTTTGACATAACTAACTATATACATCAAAATTCAACTGTTCACATTTTTTGATTTTCTTGATTTTTTCATTTTTATTTTTTCATTTCTAATTTTTACCACAGACACAAAAACGTGTTTCTTGTATCCATACTAAAGGCATAGAAATATAATTTTTCAAAAGTAGTTTGACGACAAAATTATCCATACTGCACACAGATTTTCATATTAGTGTGATAACAAAAATACAAGACAGATTATTTTTTTAAAGTAGTGTGACAACAAAAAATTGGTGGGTAAAACTGCCTTCACGCCGTGTTACTAGCTTTTAAAAGTAAACATTTTAAAATGTGTATGTACATTTTTAAAATGTCTATGGCAACCCTACACTTACTGTCACAGTTCTTTGAGTAGCGCCGACTTTGCGTTCTTCAGTTTGTCGAGCCGCTTCGTGAGGTGACTGTTCTCTGTCTCCAGTTCTTCCACGCGATTTAGAGCTTCTCTAGCCTGGAATCCGCAAAATTACAATTAGTGAGGGTACTTTTAAATTTTTGTCGATTGAGGGTATTATATATTTTTAGTGGCTATATCGATCTAGTGTGGAAAACCGCAAAATAAATATAAAGTTGTCAATTAATCATTTTAAGAGTACCGGCGTAATTATTACTAATTATGAGGGTACTTTAAAATTTTCTATAGGGTATTTTACAATTTTAGTGTTAAGCTTATCCACAGCTTTTTGCGTGTTAACTGCTTATACATTTTAGCGGTGTATGGGAAAATTGTCTATATTACATAGTTAGGTTTTAAAATAGGACGTATACTTAATAGCTAGAATTATTCACCGGGCGGAAATGTTACCAGCTTTAATAGTATACATTTTTATAGTAAATATGTACAAAAATTATTTTCTAAGAGAATTATTAACAAAATCAGTAATATTGAACGTTATTGCCATGCGTGTAAAGTCGGCGCGTTAAGTGGATGTCTATGTGTAACACATCGAGGGTCACACTAGGTTTGAAATAATACCGTTAACTATCACCGTTATTGATAACAGCCCAGAAATCAACCACTTCCTGAAAAATCAATGAAATTATATAAATTTTAAAAGTAATAAGACGGTTGCTGTTCTTAAAATGAAGTATTTTTTTGTGGCAACACCTAAGAAAAACACATAAACATGTAAAATGATTCAATGACGTTGATTTATAAGAAGACGATGTTTCACACCTTTCCGCACTGCTTCGTTTTCTATTGTCGAGAGTACTTCGTTATCTGTCTGCTTTTTTTAAACTTACTATGTAGCTCACATGAGTGGCTGATATCCGGTATTCAGCACTGTAATCCGGCAACTAATACTGCTGTACTGTCAGTAGTTGCATGCACATTGCACGCGTCACACACACCGCTTACGCACCACGCACCTTTACCAAAGACAATTATTCCACTCACGCGCTTCTCCACTGTATTTGCCATCTCTCTAGTTTCTATTTCACATGTAACCACGATGCTTATGCAACGTAGATTCTCCTCGCTGGCATGTTGCTCGTCAACTTGCCCCCGTAGCCCCCTCCTCACACGCACGTTACTAGTGCACCTCCCCCCTCCTCCCGCATCCCCCACACGTCACACACTGCATCCCAAATTCTTGGATCATTCACGCCCACGTTGCTAGTGCACCTCCCCCCTCCTCCCTACGCGTCACACGTCCCCTCCCCCCTTCTCCCTACGCGTCACACGTCCCCTCCCCCACAGCCCTCCTCCTCACACGCAAGTTACTAGTGCACCTCCCCCTCCCCCCGCAGCCCCCTCCTCACACGCACGTTGCTAGTGCACCTCCCCCTCCCCCCGCACCCCCCCCACGCATCACACGTCCCCTCCCCCCGCTCACCTCGCGCTGCAGCCGGCGCCGCTCCTGCTTGAGCTCCTGCTCGCGCTCGTCCTGCGCGTCGTGCGTGGCGCGCAGCCGCTGCAGCTGCGCCTCGAGCCGCGCCACCGCGCCCGCCGCCAGCGCCGCCTCCGCCTCCGCGCGCGCCGCCCGCCCCTTCGCCTCCGACACGCACTTGCGCAGCGCCTCCACTGGACCACACATACATACTTTAATTCTTTATTTTTCAACACAAGTAATTTACAGGTATGTATACCCAAAACATTACAAGGCAGTTACTTAACTAAAATTACATCATTTTTTATGACTAAGAAAGGACGAAATAATATTTTTAAATTTATATAAACTTAAATAAAATATATCGCATTCATTGCTGTGAGCGAGCATGTCATTGAGCAGCTTTATTCCTCGTATAAGGGGAGCATTCCTACCACTCTTCGTTCGCCCTCCCGACTGGACGGTGAACAAATACACGTCACACAAACGGAACACACACACGATAGAAAAAAAAGACAAGTGATAACTGCGTTAAAAACAACCGACTTCAAACTTGCACTTGCAACAGTTACAAATACATACAAAAATGCTCATAAAATAAAAACTACTGGGCCTATCCGAATAAAATTTTTATGGGACCAATTCGACACCATCCCGCATCGAACAAAAAAGAATCACGTAAATCGGTTCAGAAACCTCGGAGTAATCGGTGTACATACATAAAAAAAAAAACATACCGGCCGAATTGATAACCTCCTCCTTTTTTTTGAAGTCGGTTCAAAAGAGACAAAAACACTTATTCGATAATGTAATACTATAGAAGAAGAAAAGGAACGCAATACTATAGAATTAAATTAGGGAAAAAGAGAAATAATATTGGACGAGACAGGATATAACCAAAATAGACAAAAAAAAGGAACTCCACGGAAATTAAACAAGAGACAAAAACCAAAATCGACGAAACAGTGCAACATAAAATAATACACAACAACATATAAGAACTAGAACATACAAAAAACGAATCAAAAGAAGAATAAAAATTAGAAAGATGAGAAAAAAAAAATATAAATACATACAATGCAATTAAAACGAACTCCATCTTAACAACAAACATATATAAATTATAAATATCCCGTAATTAATCCTTACCTTCATTCTCATAGTCCTGGTCGTGATGTGATGAGACTCCATTCTGTCGAGCCGCTCTTTCCTCATTCAGTTGTAGTTTGAGTTTACGCACTTCTGATTCTAGTGCTTGCTTCGAATTAACCAGATTCTGCAACCGGACGTCTGAAATAACAAATCAAGTCCCTTAGTTAAGATTTAACAAGAAAATAAGTATTTACTAACTTTTATTTCTTTAGAAATCGACATATTTCAGCAAGGCGTTTGATTTACTGGACCACGTAATTTTTTCAGAAAATTCTGTGATATGAATATCCATGTTTGTTTGTTTGTGTGTTTTTTATTATAACGGTGTGCATCCTACATCAACAATGAATCTTAAATGGTTAAAACTGGCAAGTATATTTCTAGAGATAATTCGATATCAACGGGAGTTCCACAAGGGTCTTATTTGAGACCAATGTTTTTAATTTTGTTTGTGAATGATTTATTTTATAGCTTTAAGCCAGATGAAACGTTATTGTAGATCATGCAAAAATAATTACAAAAATTTGCTACGATTACAGTACAGTTTTCGGAATATAATGACATTGGTTTTCAAGAACATTTGACATTAGAGCCTTTCTACACCACTCACCGAGCGTCCCCTCCCCGCCGTCCTCCAGCAGAGCCTGCGACTGGTGCGACACGAGAGCTAGCGCCGGCATCCCCCCTCCCACCCCATTTCCCCCGCTCCCCCCACTCGGTGCCGCAGTGTCCCCCGCGTCCACAAACGCGTAGCCCGCGTCAGCAGCGGCCGCGTCACGTGCTCGCACCGCGTCACGGGCCGCGCCCAGTTCACGTTCAAGTGCCGCGTGCTCGCGCTTCAGCCGCTCGTGTGAGGAGCACTTCTCTTTGTGTTCACGCTGAGGAATGATAACAATGATACTTGATGAATTCGCTTCATATCAGGTGCAAAAAATTAAAATCAAACATTTCAAAAAATAATTTACTATATGCAACTTTACAGAAATACGTCGAATCACGCGTGGTAGGGATAAGAAAAAGATGGCGCGTAACGGAAAAATGTCACGCGTAGCGAAAAAATGTTACACTAAATTTTTTTCCAACCCTGATAAAGAAGTTTCACTTCAGTAATCAGTTAAATTAGTAGGTAAAAAATTTAACATGTCAAAAAAAATGTTTTAGTTCAAAATAATCCATGAAAATAATAATTGTCAATGCATTCCAAGAAAACATATTATTCTACTTTATTAAAATTTAAAACCAAGAAAAAGAACACACTACTTGTGTTCCACAAGGTTACACACTTAGAGCACTTTTACAAATTCTCTTATTCATAATACAAAATACATTTCCTCACCTGTAGTTGAGCGTATTCTTCCTGTAATTCCTCTATCCTATCCTTGAGCAGCTCCAACTGGTAGCCGAGCGCCGCCTTGTCGTTGTCCAACTGGGCATTCAATATCATCGCTTTGCGGAACTTCTCTTCCACTTCTTTTAATTCGTGCTGAAATTATCAAATAAATAACATTATGCAACGATTAAGAAATGACGTAGTGAAAGGTTGCAGTGGGAGTCGAGCACTGCTTCGGCACAAAATGGGTCAAGCTCGCACCGGGGAAGTTACCACACCCTCACAGAAAACCGGCGTGAAATGGTGGCATATTAACAGTATGCTACCGTGTTTCGTACGGTGAGTGAGGGGTCCGGAGACCCAAAAACAACCCCCAAATATGAACGCGGTATTATCAGGCAGAATACCCCAGGAGGGTACCGGCACCTACGGTGCAGGAGAATCCCTCCCGCAGCGCCTGCGCTGCGGCAGCCCGTCGTATTCTGGGGCGGGCATAATTCCGCTCGGTCATGTGCCAAGGGGTTCGCAGAGCAAGCGAAGAAAATCACCCCCCTCCACTCTCACGGTGGACTTTTGTAACATCCGGGGGCTGCACACTAATTTAAACGCCGTCCACTACCATCTTGAGACGGCTAAGCCGGCCTTGCTCTTCCTGACTGAGACTCAGATATCAACTCCGGCCGACGTATCTTATCTCACATACCCTGGTTTTAAGCTGGAGCATACTTTTGCACCGCGTGCCGGGGTATGCGCATACGTTAGGGAAGATATCTGTTGTCGACGTCTTGGCACCCTTGAAGGTGAGGATCTGTCCATTATCTGGCTGCATATTGACTGCGGCGACCACCCTCGCGTCTATGCTTGCCTGTACAGATCCCACAGCGGGAATACTGGTACCGACCGTTTATTTGAGCACATCCAAGAGATGATCGACACTTTGCTTGTACAGTTCCCTTCTGCGGAGCTTGTGGTTTTAGGCGATTTCAATGCCCACCACGTTGAATGGCTTGGGTCGCGTACAACTGACCACGCGGGACGAACTGTGCACGATTTCGCTCTAGCCTATGGCCTAACACAGCTGGTCTCATCGCCTACGCGAATACCGGATGTGGAGGGCCATACTCCCTCTCTTCTGGATCTTCTGCTGACCACACATCCCGAGAACTATCAGGTCTCCGTCGTGGCCCCACTGGGGTCATCAGACCATTGCCTGATACGGAGTATGGTGCCACTTACGGGTTCGAAACAGCAGACACCTGCAGCTCGACGCCGTGTGTGGCACTACAAGTCGGCAGACTGGGACGGAATGCGTGGTTTTTTCGCTTCCTACCCATGGGGGCCTGTTTGCTTCTCCTCGGAGGATCCCAACGCTTGTGCTGAGTCTATCACTGACGTGGTACTGCAGGGTATGGAACTATTTGTGCCATACTCTGTTGTGCCCGTCGGTGGCAAATCCAAGCCTTGGTTTGGACGTTCCTGTAACATGGCGTCTCGCCAGAAACAGGAACTTTTTCAAGCCTGGGTTGCAGCAACGGCGTGTCGCGATCCAAGCGTTGGTCTCATCAGGAAGAAGTACAACTTTGCCTCCAGATCCTACAAAAGAGAAATCGCTAGGGCTAAATCTAGTTATATTGGTGCACTTGGCGATAGACTAACGCGACTTCCTTCGGGAACAAGGGCGTTTTGGTCCCTCGCCAAGGCCATCCAAGGTAACTTCTGTCGTTCATCCTTTCCACCTTTGCACAAGGACGAAGACTCTCTGGCCCATTCCGCTAAAGAGAAAGCCGAACTCTTGGGCGCTCTCTTTGCTAGGAACTCGACGCTTGATGACAGGGGAAAGACACCGCCGACCATCCCGCGGTGCAACCATTCAATGGCGGATATACGTTTCACACAACGTGCCGTTCGAAACGCTCTCTTTTCCCTTGACATCCATAAGTCGACAGGGCCGGATGGAGTCTCCCCTATTGTGCTTAGGACATGTGCTCCTGAGTTGGCACCGGTTGTAACGCGTCTTTTTCGGCTCTCTTACGCCAAAGGCATTGTTCCGAATTCGTGGAAGACTGCTCTTGTCCACCCAATCCCTAAAAAAGGCGATCGCTCAAATCCATCTAACTACAGACCGATCGCCATCACTTCTTTACTCTCCAAAATAATGGAATCCATTATTAACAGCCAGCTCATGAGGTATCTGGAGGAGAACCAGTTGCTAAGCGACCGGCAATACGGTTTCCGTAGTGGTCGCTCGACTGGTGATCTTTTGGTGTACCTCACTCACAGATGGGCGGAGGCGGTTGAGAGTAAAGGGGAGGCATTGGCTGTAAGTTTGGATGTAGCGAAAGCCTTCGATCGGGTCTGGCACAAGGCACTTCTAGCGAAATTACCATCTTTCGGACTTCCTGCGAGGTTATGCGATTGGGTTGCCAGCTTCCTGGAAGAGAGGAGCATTAAGGTCGTAATCGACGGTTCTTGCTCTAAGCCTCTTCATGTGAACGCTGGTGTCCCACAAGGCTGCGTGCTATCTCCTACACTGTTTCTTCTGCATATCAATGATTTGTTACAAATCAGTAACATTCATTGCTATGCAGACGACAGTACGGGGGATGCTCTTTATCCCGGCCGTGCAAACACCTCAAAGGAAAGCCTCAATGAGAGTCGAAACAAACTTGTGTCTGAAGTCGAGTCTTCTCTCCAAGAAGTCTCGGATTGGGGCGAACTTAATCTTGTCGAGTTCAATCCCCTAAAGACACAGGTTTGCGCGTTCACCGCTAAAAAGACCCCATTTGTCGTAGAACCTCGGTTTAAGAGTACTCCCCTTAGTATATCGCCGAAAATCGGAATCCTCGGAGTTGAAATCTCGAGTGACGTTCAATTCCGCAGTCATTTGGAAGCGAAGGCTAAATTAGCCTCGAAAAAACTTGGTGTGCTCAGTAGATCGAGACAGTACTTCAAGCCGGCCCACCGACTTCAGCTGTACAAGGCTCAGGTGCGACCGCATATGGAGTACTGTTCTCATCTCTGGGCCGGAGCCCCACAGTATCAACTCCTTCCTCTTGACCGCATCCAACGTCGAGCAGCTCGAATTGTCGATGACCGTAGGCTTTCCGATAGGCTCGATCCACTGTCAGTGCGGAGAGACGTTGCGTCTCTCTGTATACTGTACAGAATCTACTATGGGGAGTGCTCTGAGGAATTGTTCCACCTTTTACCAGCCGCACAGTTCCACCACCGGACCTCACGCCGTAAAAACCAGTTCCATCCGCACCATCTGGATGGTTGGCGCTCCACCACTGTCCGCTTCACCCGCAACTTCCTTCCGCGTACGGTGAAACTGTGGAACGATCTGCCACCTGCGGTGTTCCCGAACAACTACGACATTGGGGCCTTCAAGAAAAGAGCATATTTGTCCATTAAAGGCCGGCAAAGCACCTGTAACACTCCTTGTGTTACAAGTGTTTATGGGCGGTGGTGACCACTTAACATCAGGTGGCCCACCTGCTCCTTTGCTTGCTCTGACATAAAAAAAAAAAAAAAAAAAAAAAAAAAGGTTAAATTTTACTTATAAATACGTCAAGAGGTTCGATTGGTGAAGGAACTAATCAGCCTTTAACAACCTTTTTTGAATCTGTTTCTGCAGTGGAGACAGAATGATCTGAAAAAGAAAGATGTATAAAGTATATAATATGCAAAATATATTTACCCTCAAATCCTTAATACTGAGCACTTCATCAGAATCCTCTGAACTCCGTCTGGGCGAGTGCAGACCGCCCGGGCTCAATGCAGCTAACCTGGTTCCACCACGACGACCCACAGTCTCTGAAATGTATTCGAAATTTTTAGATTTTTTTTTCTAGGAAATTTAAAGACTCATCTGCGGAATCGTAGGTCTTATAACTTGTCCTTCACTTGTCTTTCAATGACAGTTTAGCTGATAATAATATATAAGATCGATTTACAAATTTCACAAGCAAGATCAGGATTTTTTTACCTAAGTACCTATGTATACAGTATGTAAAAAAATCCTTCTGTAGAAGGCAAATGAGCATACAACTCGTTAGCGTATTACCAATTTTAAATTTCGCAATATAAATAGGAATGAGAGATGTAGGTGGCTATGGATCCCATACTCATGGTAAGAAATATGGAAAAATACTCAATAAAACGGTAAATATGCCAATGGTACCTGAATAATTGTTAAATTCAATATCCAACATAATCGGTATCCATTTAAGAGTGTTATTTAAAAGAACTCTGCTTTGTATTGCAATATCAAATTGTTTATGTTTCGAATTCAATTCAAATTATAATAAGATGGAATAAACATTCCCAGAAATCATTGCAAAACATGCAATAACACTTGCAGTTAAGAAAATAAATAATATTGCCAATGTATCTCAAATAGAAAACGATCGCTGTAATTATAAATTCGCGAATAATTTGTGCAAACCAGTTTTGCAATGCAAAGCTGTAAATCTATAAATTGCAACAAAAGTAAACAAACTTCGCACAATTAATCATAAATTTTGACACAATGATTACAAATTTCGTCACTTCGCGCGACGACATTCAGCAATTTGCACCAAACACCAAATGTCTCAGAAACGAGTTTCTATAATGTTATCTATGCAATATAAAACTCATTATAATAATAAATAAAAAAAATAACTGCGTTAAAAACAACCGACTTCAAAAACGGAAAAGTAAGAAATAAAAAAGATTTGATATTATTAATTACTACATATTATTTTTATGTGCTATTTACTAAAAAGGTTTGATGTCGGTGCATGGGCTTAATACTAAGTGCTTAGTGTTTGGCACCGACTTCAAACCTATTTAATAAATAGCACATAAAAATAATATGTAGTAATTAATAATATAAAATCTTTTTTATTTCTTACTTTTCCGTTTTTGAAGTCGGTTGTTTTTAACGCAGTTATTTTTATTTAATACTTTTTAGTGTATTTTTCAACACGAATCAAACGAGCCCAAACTCGATAAAGTTGAGTCAATATATTACTGAGTTCCTATGGCCACCTTCCGATTCCATCATCAGATCAGCTCCATGTCATGATAATGTTTCATCGCTATCCAATTTACATTCGTATACAAAATTTCAGCTCAATCGGTTACCGGGAAGTGAATCAAAGTTACTTGCTACATTGAAATTAAGTCATCGAGTACAGACAAAAATGCTCATAAAATAAAAACTACTAGGCCTAGCCGAATAAAATTTTTATGGGACCAATTCGACACCAGCCCGCATCGAACAAAAAAAGAATCACGTAAATCGGTTCAGAAACCTCGGAGTAATCGGTGTACATACATAAAAAAAAAAAAAAAAAAAAAAAATATACCGGCCGAATTGATAACCTCCTCCTTTTTTTTGAAGTCGGTTAATAAAATAATAAAATTCATTTAATTCAGGCCACATAGCCCATAAAGTGTTAGTAAAATCTTATCCTAGTGTTAGTATTACAATTACCTATTACCTACATACGTTTATTACTACAGCTTAATTTACATATCCAATGCTTACTAATGATATTATCCGAATAATTTAACACCTTTAACACAATATTTGAATTTTTACGTATACGGTCTCTAATAGAAAAAATCTTTTTTCTCATAATTGCATAAAAGTCATTTACTCTATATAATGCAAACATTAAGGAAGCACTACAGTAACGCGGCAGGCCCATAAACATCCTAAAAGCATTGTTATATTGAACTCTTAGAATGTTCATGGTCCTACGCGTATAATTAACCCAGAGGTTGCTCGTATAAAAAGACTGACAATACGAGGTAAAAAGAAGCTTTTTAACATTTCTACTGCACTGCTTAAATCTTCTTATAATCATATTAGATCGTACAGCTAAACCTCGCCTTTCTCTCTCTATGTCAACTTCGTCGCTTAGAGTACTGGTGACAAAGTGACCTAAATATTTAAAATTTTCTACAATTGCTAGTTTCGTTCCGTTCAAATAAATAGGTGGGATGTTATCGGGACCCTTTCCTGAGCGAAATACCAAGACATTACTTTTCTTCTCATTGTACATTAACCCGTGTTCGCTAGCAAAATTTTGACATATATCTACCAGTACTCTAAGACCCTTGATCGAGGGGCTAAGGAGCACCATGTCGTCCGCGTAACTTATGTTATTGACATTAAACCCGCCGATATGACAGCCGGCATGGGCTGAACTCAGCTCCTCGATCAGCGCGTTGACATACAGATTGAATAGGATCGGAGAAGTCAGTCCGCCCTGTCTTACACCACAGTTCAATATGTATGTATCTGAATATGACCGCTGCCACTTTACAACATTCTTTTGGTGCTGATACCAATATTTCAAGATACGAATAATACTATTAGGTACACCCGCGTTAAACATTTTGTCCCATAACTTATTGTACACCACTCTATCATATGCCTTGCTTAAATCTAGAAAACACGCATACACAGAAGTTTTTCTAGATTTATAATAGTTAACGCAACTTTTCAATGCAAATATCGCAAGATCCGTAGATAAATTTTGTCTAAAGCCAAATTGACGATCATTAATTTTTACAGTCTTTTCTATGTAGCCCAATAAAATAAATTCAAAAACCTTTGATAACACAGTGGCCACTGATACCGGTCTATAATTACCCATGTCAGAAAGGTCACACAACTTACTTTTTACAATTGGGACAACCGTGGTCATCATTAAACACTCCGGCAATACGCTATGCTTAATAAAATGGCCAAACAGATAACTTAACAACTTTACAAAAGTCGGTCCAGCATATAACAGATGCTCAATGTTCAGACTATCATGACCTGATGATTTTCCTCTTTTGAGATGTTTAAATGATCTTATTACATCTTTTTCTGTGATTTCTATATCAATCAGGTCACCACACTCTGTTTCACATTCTTTGACGTTCAATAGCGGTTGTACAAGAAAATGGTCTTTAAAACTATTTGCAATTTTTGTGCAATCACTCTCACATCCTATTGTACTAGAAACAACCCTATTTTGATGACACGTATTTGTAATTTGCCAAAATTTAACAAAATTTTGATTACTGTGATGTTTAGCTAATAAATCAAACTTAACCTGTTCTTCATTTTTTTGACACTTTTTTAAAGCTGCCCTAAATCTATTTCGCGAAGATCGCATTTGTTCGTACACTGAACCACAACGAGGCTTACTACATGAAATCCACATCTTAAAATATATTCTGGCCTTTTTGTGTAACTCTTTGACGTGATCGTTCCACCCTAGGATACGCTTTTTATTAATAACCTTATTATTTATATAACTATAAGCCGCACCTTCCTTCAAAATGTTGATAATATTATTATACATAGATACTAAATATTCAGAATTAAAATTAATTAAATTAAATATTTATTTATTTTCTCATCACAAATGTACAATCAACACATACATTGTTAATCTATATATCTTAATACTAACATTTGTGAGAGACTGGTGCCCGCGATAAGTACAAAATACTTGTGTTACGGGTCACCAGGCCCCCAAGCATTAACAATCACAATCTATCAGATAAACAATGAACGTGAACATTAAATGAGAAAGAATTAATCATAATTAAAGTTAAGTGAAAAATTATATCGAAAAATTACCAATGGATATATTATAAATTATTTTATAGATGAGATGAAAGGTTAAAATGAATTAATATAGTTAGTGTATAATGTGAGTGTTTGTGTATGTGTGTTAGTGTATGCGTATGTAGGTGAGTGTGTGTGTGTGTGTGTGCGTGTGTGTATGCGTGTGTGAGCGCGTATATATGTGTGATTGAGGGTAGGTGTGGATGCGTTTTTGCGATAGAGTATGCACGATTCAGTTTCTCTACTTACCGAATATTATGAATAAAATTTTCTGATGTTTGATAGTCTAAGTTTTTCAGCCATTTACATACCGAGGTCTTACACCTTGATGTACTAAGATAGTATATTGAAATAGACTTATTGATTTTATTGTATAAAAATGCCCCAAGAAAATAGTAAAATTTATGTGACAGACATGTATTAAAAGAGTTTTTTTTACAAATAATATCTTTTCTACGCTTGTCCCTGTTGAAATTCGGATCATATTTTAATTGTGCATGTTGCCTTATTATAATGGATAAGATAAAAGTCTGTCTGACAGTTAGTACATCCCAACGTTTGTATAGTTCGCGAGTAGGATAGCGAAATGGTAAACCAGCTCCAACTCTGAGTATGGCTCTTTGTGCCCTTTCAGCTTCTATGAGGTGTACCTTGCAAGCGCCTCCCCAGGAGCTAATACAATAATTAATGATTGAATGACATAGAGCTGAGTAAACCATTTTTATTGTCCGAAAATCAGCAATATGTCTCAAAATTTTAAATATATATATCAGTTTGCGAATCCGTGTGACTAAAATTTCAATGTGAGGCTTAAATGTGAGAGTTTGATCCAAGTAAACTCCAAGATATTTGATAGTGTCAGTTCTTTGTATAGAAGGACAAGAGCAGGTTCGGTAAGTCATAGGTGTGCATGTATGTGAGGTAATGTTGTAACTTGCAGGAGGAAGAAGATTTTTTTTTGACGCAAAGGCAATATATTTAGTCTTATCCACATTTAACGTTAAAACATTACATTTTAGCCACTCACAAATCTGATCAAAGCCTTTTTGTGTACTTTGAAACACTTCTGTCCATGAGTCACCCGAGAATAAAATTGCTGTGTCGTCTGCAAAAGACAGTATTTTACCATGGTTCAGTTGAAGTTGGCATAAATCATTTAGATAGACCAGAAAAAGGCTAGGTCCAAGAACACTGCCCTGGGGGACACCGTACTGCACCAGTAGTTCATCGCTTACCCAATTGTCAATTTTTACTCGCTGCTTTCTGTGCTTTAAATAATCTCCCAGTAATTGTAATGGAAGGCCTCTCACACCGATCCTTTCTAACTTAAGTAACAAGAGTGGTATTGATACGGTGTCAAAGGCCTTGGCTAGGTCAAGGAAAACCACAATACATTTCTTCCTCTTATCCAAATTGCAAACAATATTATTAGTTAGTTCGTGAACAGCATCATCAGTCGACCTACCTGAGCGAAAGCCATATTGTCCAGGAGAAAGTAGTTCATTAGACTCTAAAAATTTCATCAGACGTTTATTGATCAAGCGTTCCAAGATTTTAGACAGAGTGGGGAGAATAGAAATTGGCCGGTAATTCGTAATGGAGTCTATATCTCCACCTTTATGGATTGGTTTAACTAGTGCAGTCTTAAAAGCCTGTGGAAAAATACCGGTGGTAAACGATAGGTTGCAGATGTATGAAAGAGGAAGCGATATTACTTTGATGTAACGTTTTATGATTTTGCCTGATATGCCATCAATTCCCACCGCAGCATCTTCTCTTAGATCCATAATGATATGTTCAATCTCTGTATCATCAGTTGGAAGCAGAACAAACGATTTGGATATTTGAGAGTGAACATTCTCATAAATGTTAGGTTTATTATGGTTACTGATAATCTTCTCAGCCAATGTTTTTCCAACACCTATAAAGTAACTGTTAACATGATCAACACTATTCTTGGGATTGTTCTTATCAATTAGCGCTGAAGCGGACTCTGATCTTTTATTTGTGTTACATATATTTTTAATGACGTCCCACAATTTTTTATTATTATTTTTAGTTTTTTCAATTTCTTGTTTTTCGTAGATTCTTTTTTGCTTCTTTAGTAGAGCGTTGCAAAAATTCCTGTATCTTTTGTAGGTTAATTTAAGTGAATCATCATCAGGTTTCTTTTTTAGTTTTTTATACAAGTTGTCCCTATTGCGTATGCATCTCAGTAGGCCTGTAGTAATCCATGGCTTATGAATCCTCTTTTTGTTAGGTACTCTTACAATGGACGAGTTATCTAATATGGCATTATTTAGAAGTGCGACAAAGTGGTCTGTTGCTAAATTTACGTCACTGTACTCTATTACTGACTGAAAGTTTATTTTATTGATAGATTTATCTAGTTCAGTATAATTAATTCTTTTTATGATTGATAGATTAAAGGTAAGTTTAGTCTGCAAATTAATAGTTATAGCAACACTGTCATGATCAGTCACAGATGAGGCAGCTACACAACATGTGGTATCCAATTTTGTTTTAATCATGAAATGATCTAGACATGTGTGTTGGTGGGTGGGTAAAGTATGAGCGGGTAGTATACAATGATATGCCAGAATATTTAAATATTCAAAAGAGCGCTTATCGGTACTATTGGGACCTATGTCAATGTTAATATCTCCACCAATTACTATTGTTTTATAGTTGTTTAATTTAGTCAGTAATGTATCTAAAGAATTAATAAAATTAGTAGTATTACGTTGACCTGGAGGGCGATAAAGACCAACAATACAAATCTCGTTACTAAATTTTAAGCATAAACAATTAGCATCAACTAAATGAGGCTCATCAACCATTACTTCATACCGGTTTTTATAGTAAATAACAACGCCTTCATTTTGTGTTTGATGGATGGTTGTGCATATATGTCTGTAACCCTCTAAAAGGGGAATATTATGTGACGATCGAAGCCAACATTCAGAGAGAATAATTACGTCCCAATCTATGCCCGATCTATACAATAAAACCTGTAGATTAGGCATGTTACATTGTATACTTCTTATATTTTGAGATAATATTTTTAAGGTTCGTTTGCCTAATGGTAGGACAGTTTTCATGTCTTCAATGTCGCATGTAAGGGATTTGGCTATATCAAAGGTATCGAGACTTTGATGGATTGATTCAATTCCGGAATTATCGAATTTGTCGTATAAGTACTTTTAGGCTAGCTTTGGTGTATGTTATATGTGAGATGTAAGACATGTGTGGCTGTGTATATGTATATAGGTGAGTGAACGTTTTTTTCTTGTATAATATTTTGTAGAGAAGTATGTAAGTAGAGTTAATTATTTGTGTATAGGAGTAAAATTCCATAATATATCCATAATACATTACAATACCAATAATAGAGATGCACATAAACATAATTTTAACTATAAAAACATAATAAAACGAACATAATATTATAATTAACAACAATACATGCATAAAGAAACTTAAATCTAGTCACAATGATAACTTTTGTAAGTCGGATTCCTCCGCGATACGTAATGGCGGCTGACCGTCTTTTATTTTGATATACACTTTTCCAAAGGAAGTCCATGTGCTAATTATCTTTTTGTTTTTCACAAGCTGTCTGGTCATGTAGTGAAGTTGACGTGCTTTACTCGACAGAACCTCAGAGATGTATATTGGATATGTCGGTCCTGGAAGCTTAATATCCTGTGTATTGAGTAGTGGTTGTTTAGTTAGGCGGCGTGATTTATTATAACTTTTATATGCATTTAAGATAGTTTCTTTTCTGCCAGTGGTAATAAAGTCAACTATCAATGCGTCAGACTTAGACTTATAGACTTCTTTTACTTCTAAATCCACCAACGGATTCTCGGGACACAAAGTTGTACATATACTGTTAATAGTATTCATCATGTTTTGTTTGTTGTCACATGTTTGTGGAATATTGCGTATTTCTATTTTAGAACTGAGTGAAGTTCTCTCCAGTAGATCCATTTTTTTTTCTAGTGCACATATTTGTTTTTTATATTGAAGATTTTCCTTTTCAAGAGCATTAAATTTATTTAATAATTCGTCATACTGAGTGGACATAAAATCAACAGACTTCATGATGTCTTGGTTTTGGGACACTAATAAGTTTATAGAACTTTTTAATGATTCAAACTTTTCTTCTTGTTGTGCTTTCATTTCTGAAAACATGTTTTTTATTTCTGACATAAATTGTTCAGAATTTTCAGAGTACTCCATAAATGTCCGTTTTTGTCGTTTTGTGCCAGTCGAAAAATTTTCTGTATTCGTTTCCTTACATTTATTTAATGCTGAATCAGATCCATATAGCAACGGGGTGGTTTTTAATTTCAATCCGGGAGGTGATCGTTTAACCGACATTATTTATAAAAATTGTAATAAAATAAAATAGATATTCCTAGTAGACCAAATGTTCTCATCTAACCAAACTGTATTAATAGGAGTTTAACAAAAAAAAAGAAAATAAAAAAGAAAAACAAAATTTAACACAACTTGGAACCACTCGGATACGATCTCGAACTCGCTGTTAGATACCAATTAATAGTCCAAGTCTTAGCTCACTCAACCAATACGCCAATGTCAGAGCTTGCGAAATAGTAAGTCTTATAATACGTGAGATCCAATTCAATCAAACCGGTTTCTAATAAGTCGTTGATTCAAGATCAACCAACACTGCACTGTAGCAAATTAATATCAACCGTCACAGATTTAAAACTTTGAAAAATACCACTTCAAGCACTGTCCACTGGTATTATTTAACATTCGACTACAGTCCTATCACTTATAAAAGTTTTGACACTACTTAAAATGGTAAAATTGCACTTCTTTCCATTGAAACAAATTTTTAAACTCAGCTAGCACTGGAACACGTCCGTTCGCATTCGCGGCGCGGAGCGGGGGGGAGAATGATCTTTTATGAAACAATGTGAGTTGTGACTTTGACATTTTAACTGCAGGTTTATGGTTTTAAATTTACTTTCACAATATTTACCATATACTTCAATTTGTTTTAAAGTTCTATTACCCCAAACTATCTTATTACATTCTATATCCTTACTTGACACTATTACCTTTGGTGGAATACTCACGTCTAATTTACAAAATATTAACAAGGGATAATGATCTGACCATGTTACGTCGTACAGAATACTACACTTTTCAATTGTATTTGAGGCCAGCCTAGTACACACGCAATGGTCTAGCCACCTCAACGTTCCGTGCGCCTCACTTAAGAACGTGTAGGACGATTGACTATCTAACATTTCTATATCCGAGCATCGCCAGTCTACCTCCTCACAAAAAGCCAAAAGTTCATGCCCAAACAATGCATCGGGGTGCGCATTATAATCCCCTAACATATACACTAATTGTACACAACTATTCTCGACGATAGCATTCATCGCACTTAATGTACTCGTAAACTCCGGCAAGTTATCGCTACAATCACAAGGCATGTACACACTCATCACGATAAATGATATGTTTTGCAGCTGAAATTCTATTGCCACTATGCGAGAGTTGTCATCTGCCACATCAATTATTTTAGTCTGTTGAAATAGATTCTTTCGCCACATCAAAGCTACACCACCATAAGGTCTGCCACGCAAAATACCCGCGGACATATCAACGGCTGAAATTCCATGGAATGAGAAGTCCTCATGGATTTGACTTAACAATCCAATATCACTTGGCAAAAGCCAAGTTTCTTGAAGTGCAATTATATCGGAACTATAACACAATTCACGAATGTGCTCAGCAGATCTTTTTGCCGATTTACAATTAAAAGATGATAGTTTTAAGGTTACAGCCATATTAATTATTTATATCACGATTATCATTTTCACTAGCATTATTGGGCAATTTATTATATCTTTTATATATATATTTTCTGTACACAATGCCAGGAGGCCAAAAATCTTCATTTAGAAATACATTTAATTTCTGCGCTTCTATAGTAACAACAAACGTATTAAAACTTGTTTGATTCATATACGACTTCAGGTGCTCAATTTTTATAATATTTTCGCCTTTCTTTTTTATGTATTCTTTTAGTTTATCGGCTGAAATATCCGAGCGTACCCGCGATATATACAGTGCAGATGTACTCGGTACTGCCGGCAATAAGTCGTCAGCGTCCCCCTTCCCTCTCATATTTCGATTTTTTAAATAAGTTTTTCTTTTTGTGACAAATTGAAAGCCATCGGCATCTACTAGATTTTTAGATTTTTGTTTATTTATATTTTCTTCCGGAATGGTCACCGCATCACGGTAACTGTGTGAACCGGCCTTTATGTTAGCGTCCACTAAGCCATGCCTCCTTCGTGCCATTTCATTCATGCGTACATCAGACTGAGTCGATTTTATTATTTCTGGTGCAGGTAACGGTGAAATTACTTCCTTCGGACTACCTTCAGTATTCTGTACATTTTTTAACGAATCATATGATTGTTGTACAGTACTGCACAAAGGTTTGCGTTGATTAAAAATTTCCGTTTTTATTGTGACCATATCGTTTTGAATTTTAGATATTTCATTTTTTACAACCATGTTCATTTTCATAAACGAAACTTCCGATCTTAGGGAAGTTAGCTCTTTTAAAATTTTAGTGACATCTAAGTGATCGAACGTTACTGGTGGAATTTTGTGTAAATCTTTTGCTACAAAAATCGGTAAGTTATCGGGTTCGGTGTCTTTTAAAATCTTAATAATGTCCTGGACATTTTTGACTGACCTTGTTTCGCCCTTTCTTGTAGTGATTCTTGTTCCCAAATTCTCACAAATAACCGCCTTCGCACTTTCTATTTCTTTTTCCGAAAAACTCGACGTACATATTTGAGTTATTGCTTGTTCATCAATAACATCTATTCGATTACAAATATAACATAGTACTTCATTAATTATAATTTCTTTATCACTCATTTTTAAATAAATATTTAAACTTGTTTGGCTAGGTGTACAACATTTTAGACGTCTGTTCAAACCAACTGCCTTTGATGTTTTCCTTCCTTTGATTATGAATTTAATTAGTTATTTAGCAACCGACAAGCAAAATAATTTATAGGTAGATAATTTTTAACTACTATTTCACGTTAAATTATATATTTTATTTATTTTTTTCTGTTTTTAGTGCACCTTGCCCTGTTTTTTTATTACTCATGCACTGCGTCTCCTTGTCCACCAGGTTGTCTGGAAGAGATCGCTGTCTGAGCGATAAGACCACCTGTTGTGCTCTTTGTTACTTAGATATGTATCCTTATATATGTACTTTTCTCTGTGGTGCACAATCAAGAATTTTTGTTTGTTTGTTTAAATAAGTATAACATAATAAGACGTGCTAATTTCGACGTTGTGAATTCCAACTTATCTTTTCATACGTAGAAATCCATAAAAGTTTTATCGAAATTTTAATACAGATTCTTTTCCATATCCAGGCTTTCTCTCTCTTAATATCTCTCTTCGAAGTACAAAAATTCTTATAGTTCAAGCATAATATTCTAGTGGATCTTCGATAACGAAGACGTCTCTACGTAACGTGGTTCTTACTAACAAATGACAATAATTATAGCTTTGGTACAACATTCAGCACGAGCTTCCATAAAAATGAAATTCCGTAGGTCAAATTAATTAGCCTCGTTATTAGCATTAAATTAAAATCTACATCATCCCCAAACACAACATCTTTATCATCATCAGCAATGACTCTCTCACATATAACCGCTTTCAACCCACCTGCATACATATCGTAAGCCTTGTCGGCATGGTCCTCCTGTTCCCTCTGCTGCCGTTCCAGTTCACGCATGCGGATCTCGCGCGCCTCAGCCCGGGCAGCCCGCCGCGCAGCTAGCCGCTGCTCCGCCTGGAAAAAATAGAAAACCTTAATTAATTTTAGTGTTATAGAAACGCTTGTATACGCTCAAAATGGCAATACGAAAGTCAGGTAGGCCTATCCAAGCCTAATTGCCCGATTCGAGCGAGCGAAATGTAAACGTTGCAGTTTATAAAATACAACATTGTTTTCTAAAGAATTAAGCTGTTTGTCAGTACATCAGTTGCATTTATGATGCTGTCGATTTTATCTGATCAAAACAAACTCAGATAAATGATGGAATGTGAAGAATGAGACTTAATAAAGAGTTATAAAAACATCACTAACTTAATAACAATACTGTATTAGTTTTCAAACACAGAATGAATTATCATAAAAATATTCATGATGAGATGACTCATAAGATCGCTCTAATACTTGAACTTTAAAATATTTGGCAGAACTGGTCACATAGTTTTATTAATACCTAAAATAGCTTCTTGTGTAGGTACGTAATAATATTTTCTCGATGGAGACTAGCACAACGCTATTGCTTCACCGATATGCAACAGTGCGGTTATAATGCAGCAGCTACCTTATGAGATTGAGATTTCTTAATATAATTTCTGATCATATATTTTATACCTATCTATCTTTGGAACCAACAAATGCAAAGCATGAAGGCAAATAAATAATTTTATTATGCAGATCGATCATCACTAATAACTGCCTTCTTTGTGGCCAATATATTTTTAAGATGATAATATTTCACATCATGTTAAACCATTCATGTCGTTTACAGTAAAATGTTAACATAGCCTCACAGTAATTATATGAAAATCTAACTATTGACTATTGATAAAATTACTGTAAGGTAAACGAACTGTTTTTACAGAGAATAAGGGAAACATTTAGGTAATACCATGGACGAATATAAACTAATGGACTGGTAAACGCCATAGTAAACAACGTAATTCGTTTCTCAGTTCCCAATTTTGTCGATAGATGTCACTCGTAGTAGCATTTGGCATTTTTATAAGTTTTTTTATACGTTTAAGAACTAGATGTCGCCTTAGAGCATTAAGTTGGTTTAATAATGCTCTAAGAGATGTCGCTACTAAAAAAAATCAATGTACCAAATACTTATTGACAGATAATGTTGACAACATGTTGACACTTGACAGTAACGTATGTTAAAAATTAATGTGAAAATAATTTTTTGCTATGAGTTGATTTAGTGTATTTAATGGTATAAATCAAATCATAGGCAAAAAAATATTTTTATTTACATAATTCAAAGTCCAAAATAAAATAATACACATATTTAAAATTCTTAAATAAAAAGAGATAAAATAATTAGAAAAAAAAAATTACTGTAATAATAATTAATTAATTATTATTGGTCCATGTTATTATTATCTTTATTTGTAACAAATTATTTCTTGTGTTAGTACTTTTAAATGTTATTTGTTTTAGTTTTAATGTATTTTATTAAATCAATATTTTATAAGCGTAAAATAATACTTTCTTGATTTTTGTATTTTGAGTAAACGAAACACTAATGACGGTCAGTGTTGCCAATGTAGGCGATTTTTCGCCATTTAGGTTACTCAGAACGAGAATCAGCGACGAAAAAATCTAAAAGGCGACTGGTCGCCAATTAGGCTAATAATAGGCAACTAACTTGTCACTTTCGCTTTGTACTTCTCCTGTGTAATAATTGTTGTGTAAAATGGGCAAACATGGTATGTAAATATATTCAATAACGTGATGAATGGGGAAAAACTACCAGCATTTAAAAGTTTTGCTGATGCCTTATTATTGCTAGCATAGGATGAATTCTGATTCCAACAAAACTGAAAAAAAATTAGAATATTTCTGATTATTCTAATTTTTGTTTAACTGTTTAAGTAGATTTTAAAATGAACTAAAAACTTCATTTTATTTTATTCATATTGATAGTTTGATGTTTGGGCTACTATAAGCTACTAGAGTCTACAACTTAAATGCGGCGGTACATATTATGCTACTTTATGCACGACAGCACGAGAAACGGCGACATTAGGGCCAGCTCTGTTGGCAACACTGATGACGGTTAGTTTGACCGACAGACAGCAGACTTAACTTTTTCACTTCGTTCATCGCTGTTCGAGAGTGACTTCGTGTTTATATTTCTGGTTTCTTTCTACTATTTTACGACCCCTGCTTGCCCATCGGACCCTTTTCTCGCCCAACCGTTTTGACCCTTGCTTGTACCTGGACTTCGTTTTATGCTCAACTTGTGACTACGGCACTGCCACTGGTGATACTTGTGTGTGGAAGATGTCCTACGTGAGATGTGTTTATGTAGGATGCGAAAAAACAAGTCGAGACGTATCAGTGTTTCGGTTTCCAGTTAACGACGAAGAACGACTTTCGCTCTGGATCCGACATTCAGGTAAGGTAGCGGTCCGCCTAAAGCAAAGTGGGCGCAAAGTAAGGACTTAGAAAATTTTTGATCCAAGTCGACGGAGCCCTGCTTCGCGGGGCTCCTATTTCTGTGTAGTTTTTTTTTTTTTTTAAGAAACCTAACCTAACGTAACTGTTGATTAGTTACCTACGTGTGAAAAACATCATCTTTGAGGGCGAATATCTCGGCCATTTTTGATTTTAGAGAAAAGTTGTTCCTTTATAACATGCTTATATTAGCGTAATCTTTACGATAAAACAATAGTAAATAGGTGTTATAATGACACCAACTCCATCAAAAAAAGTCCTGCGCCCCCTTTGCTTTAGTCCAACCGTTAAAACCATAACAATTTAGAATAATAACCTACTGACCAATAAAATTGTACCATGAAGCCCTGGCTTTCTGCTTGTCACTAAAAAGTAAGTACAAATTTAATAATTTGATTAAAATTGAGCTTTAATCTTTGCAGGAAATTTATTTTTGGATTCTTTGACCAAAGATGAACTACGCTGTCGATTCATTTGTGCTGACCACTTTGATGAGTCCGTCATCCATAAAGGAATCATGAGAAACCGACTTATTGGACCAGCAGTACCTGTCCATTATCAAAAAGCTGGCGTTGTTGAACAACCATCGACTTCTGCACATGCAAAGGAAACTAAAGATATGGAAATTGGTAAATATTTCAATTCATGTTTTAATTTACTAGGAGATACTTATGTTAATAATTGTAATTAAAATCCATGACAAAAATAATTCAGATCCACATTGACAGAATGTTACAGTGGTTTTCACTCTTCAATTTATTAAAAAAGCCTGCAAACATAATGAAACTAACAACAACTTTTACTACAGTGCAGCTCTATACTACGTACAATGTACATACATACTGCAGTGCAGTGCGCTTAACCTAGCCTCAGTAAATAGTCACATAAGCTAACTTGGATACATTTATTTATGTCATAAATAAATGTATCCAAGTTAGCTAGTTAGCTATATAGCACAAGTGATACAACATTATAACAACGTCATATTAAGCTACAACATGACATAAACATTTTTAATTTTTTTAAACATATTTCTTACGTTGAAAAAGGGTAATAGTTGACATAATATATTATATAATTATAAAAAATTATGTAATACATTGACATTCTATTGTTAATTTTTGCATGCCAATCAATCGGCGATTTGTGCTGAACAATGAGTTATGTAACATCTTTAAATCTTCCACATTTCTTGCAAAATAAATCATTTCATTTCATTACTTATTTTATTTTGCTCCTATCTCATATCATAATCATAATGAACATAAAATAAATCTTGAAAATATAAAATGCCAATTCTAGACTCTGAATATTGCAGGTAAAAAGTAAAAAAAATATAAGTTATTTTAAAAGCAATAAAAATAATGTTGTGTCATCGATTGATTAAATATGATTTTTTCCATCGCTGATGATAATTTCGTGTATAACATTATAATTTCATCATACATAGTGATGTATTTTGATGTGTTTGACACTGGTCAAACCTACAAATTCAAACATTTTCATAGAAGCTGCTTGCACAAAGACTGTATGGGTAATTTGACATTGTGATGATTAGAGCATTTATTGTGGGGGTAAGGGCTTGAAATATAATGTAGATTCTTACAAAATCGTCTTAAGGGTGCTATTACGGATTTTTACAAAAACACGCTGTTTTTCGGTGCCATTTTAACTTAAAGCAATTACACGTGAGAACATAGTAATATCTTAATTTAAAGATAATATATTCAGCTCTACGTTCATCTTATAAAAATTGTACGACGTCATACAAAATTGTCGCTGAAATACGATTTTCCCAGCACAATAATCGCATAAAATGCAAAAAAATGGGGTCTAAAACGGTACCATTTTAAGAAAATTAAAAGCCTAATCTATCTTCTTACCTATACATTATTGAGGGATATATAGTCCTTTATAGATTATGATAATTTTTTTGTATCTAAATCAAAATTTTATTTCAATTATTAGCTAAATTAAAAATACTTGTCGATTTCTTCATACATTTTGCTCTCGCGGGTCGTCAGACCGCGCTCAGAAGCGCTCTTGGAAGGACGGGTGTATCGCTCCTCGTCCCAAAAATAAAAACGAATAAGAAAAAGATTATTGTGCGTGCACTGTCGTTTTCGTGATTTGAAATATTTGATAGGTACTTTCTACGAGTAAACTGTATAAGTTTCATATTCCAATTATTTGTAATTTAAAATTATGTTTTAAAAATTACGTTGATTGAGATCCTCTTTTTTATGGGTTGTTGAACGCATTGGTGGGGTAAAGCAATTTGACAAAACTTAAATCCAAAATGGCGCCGACGAAAATTTTACATCTTTTCGTCATGGATGTCATTTTCATGGTTTTTGGGGTAGCTATTAACGAATATGAGGTCAAAACTGAAATCCAAGTTGGCGCCGACGAAAATTTTACATCTTTTCGTCATGGGTGTCATTTTCATGGTTTTTGGGGTAGCTATTAACCAATATGAGGTCAAAACTAAATTCCAAGATGGCGCCGACGAAAAATTTGACATTTTTTCGTCATGGGTGTCATTTTCATGGTTTTTGGGGTAGCTATTAACGAATATGAGGTCAAAACTGAAATCCAAGATGGCGCCGACGAAAATTTTACATCTTTTCGTCATGGGTGTCATTTTCATGATTTTGGGGTATCTATTAACGAATATGAGGTCAAAATTATAATCCAAGATGGCGCCGACGAAACTTTTACATCTTTTCGTCATGGGTGTCATTTTCATGGTTTTTGGGGTAGCTATTAACGAATATGAGGTCAAAACTGAAATCCAAGATGGCGCCGACGAAAATTTTACATCTTTTCGTCATGGGTGTCATTTTCATGGTTTTTGGGGTAGCTATTAACCAATATGAGGTCAAAACTAAAATCCAAGATGGCGCCGACGAAAAATTTGACATATTTTCGTCATGGGTGTCATTTTCGTAGTTTTAGGTGTCTCTTTAAATGATGTATCTCTTTAAAATTATTTTTAAGACTGTCCCACTCACACTCTGTATAGGTTATAGTTTTGCATACGCTAAGTACGTAAAAAATAGGTGTATCTTTTTTTTTCAATTAGATTAATTCTTAAAACTCTTTGTGTAAACCCCTAAAATGCAACCCGCCCAACTTTGTCACCCTTACGTGAGCTATCGTTTAAGATTATGTTTTCATAGACAAAATACTCACATTAGCGAAACGGTATATGCCGGCTGCACGAAGTTAGAGAAGAAAACATGGATTTTCAGGAAAAATTTAGCAAAATTTTTTTGATGTAATTTTGTTGTTTAAGTATTTTTACGTGATTAGTGTATGCAAAACTACAAGTCCCTTAGCACTTAGTATATCGATAGTGGGACACCCTGTATAGTCGAATTCTTATATACTACGAGAGAGTCTTAAAAATAATCTTAAAGAGCATTGAAATACATGTTTAGGAATCATCGTTGGCGCCATCTTGGATTATAGTTTTGACCTCATATTCGTTAATAGCTACCCCAAAAACCATGAAAATGACACCCATGACGAAAAAATGTCAAATTTTTCGTCGGAGCCATCTTGGATTTTAGTTTTGACCTCATATTGATTAATAGCTACCCCAAAAACCATGAAAATGACACCCATGACGAAAAGATGTAAAATTTTCGTCGGCGCCATCTTGGATTTCAGTTATGACCTCATATTCGTTAATAGTTACCCCAAAAACCATGAAAATGACACCCATGACGAAAAGATGTAAAATTTTCGTCGGCGCCATCTTGGATTTTAATTTTGACCTCATGTGGGTTGGGACCACATTTGCAAATGTGTTTGCTCCTTAGGAAAAGTTCAGATTTCCTAGGTAATGTGACGAATCTAATTTATTTAATTCGGACCGTATCTCGGAATAACATACATACATATTTTCTAAGAATTGTATACAATGCCGGATTTAATACATTTCCGGTAACATAATATGTATGATAATTCTTAAAAAAGTATTTTAAACATTTCTTAAAAAGCTTAGATATTGCATAAGAGGTAGAGAGGCATAAGAGGTAACAAACTTTTTTTAAAGTTAGTTAATGTTACTAACTAACATACTTATCAGAATAATTGTACCTACTAATAAAAGTACAAAAATGAATTTTTAAAATTCGTAATAAATTAAAAATAATATCAAGTATGAAGATGGTCTATAAAATGGAATGCGCTATGTTTACGTGAGCGTGATGTTCCCGCGAACCACGTGGCGACGTTAGATACCTAAATTTGAGTAACGCAGATTTGTGACAGCGTCCTTAATCATTGCCATGGAAAGAATTGAAAAACTAAACATAAGGACATCCCTCTGTCCGTTCAGTCCATTCCAGCATTCATTCTATAATCACTTATTCATCGGTTTGAATACAATCTATTGACTTAAATGCATTTAAGTCAATAGATTGCACTTGTGCTATATGATAATTATCATAAACACATTTTACAAGCAACAGCAACATAATTACATCATATTGTTAAATAACAACATAACAAAGACTCTGTTTTTGTAGGTTTTTCATTCGGCTCAAGATACCACAATTGCTATAGTACTGTGTGTATTATTGGTACCTAATTCTGTGGCATATAACATAAACAATATAAATAAGCCACAGAACTAAGGATTGGAAATAAAAAATAATGCATCTGCCCCTTACCCCACAAGGGGTCACGGGACTTCTCTTTTTTTATAGTATAGGAGTTAAGAGCCAATAAAACAGTCTTATTGAATAAAAAATCGTTTGAATATAATTATGTTGTGGATGAGATTATCGTTGTTATTATAATTGCATACCATTAAAACTTATCAAAATAAGACTTACTATAATATATATACTTAAATACATATAAAATATATTCTATGTCTATGCCATGTTGATTTAAGTTTAATGAGTATGATTACTTATTAAACTTAAATCACAACGTATTTTTATTATTGTGTTAAAAAAAAATAATTATTTAAAATGATGTAATGATTATGTTATTTAAGATTGTAATTTTTCAGATGCACCCCCCTCACCGGCAGTGCTGAAGGTCAAAACCCCTTCAAAATTTTACCGGAAGAAGAATCGTACGTCATCAGAGGAATTCTGTAAAAGGTCTTCGCCAGCTGACGTGGTGCATTCAATGCCATCCACTCCAACGACGCATGTGTCAAGAGGATGCAATTTTGAAGGCCCAAAAAGACGATTGTCACAAAGGTGTTTGTTTGAAAACAATCCAACGGACACCCCAAAAAGAGCAAGCTTGAAGGAAAAGGCCCGCAGTTCATTCAGAAAAAATAAAGCTCTTCAAGCTCAAATTAGACGCCTCCAAGCCAAGATGCAGCACAATGAAAACATCATCAGATTAAATGATATTGAAAGTGAAGCTTCAAAAACATTAGTGAAGATGCAATTAAGAAAAAAAGATGATAAATCGAAATGGTCAAAAGATGCAAGAAAATTTTGTTTGAGTTTATTTTATAAGTCACCGTCCGCATATATGCACCTACTCAGACAAGACATTCGATTGGCAGCTCCAAGTACTTTGCGTAAATGGCTTGCAAAAACAAGTACTCCACCTGGGATTTCAAAGGAAATATTTTACAATATTAAAGAAAAATTCGAGCATTCTTCGTTTTTAGAAAGGGCGTGCGTAGTAAGCTTCGACGAAATGAGCATTATGCGAAGCTTAGAGTACTCGAAGACACACGATTGTATAGAAGGGCTTGAGGACTATGGAGGTGGCCATAGAACAAACAAAATTGCAAAGTATGTTCTTGTTTTTGTTGTGAGGGGGCTCTACAAGCCATGGAAAATGCCAATAGCATATTATTTGTCAAGTGGTAATGTAAAGGCTGAAATGTTAAAATTATTTGTAAAATCTATAATAAATAAACTTTTTGAGAACGGTTTATTGCCCAAGGCTATCGTTTGTGATCAAATGTCAACAAACCAAACGTTGTACAAAAATTTAGGTGTTTCCATAGACTTTCCCTTTTTTTTTGTGAATGAAAAAAAAGTTTATGCATTTTTTGATGTCCCACATCTTATTAAAAATATTAGAAATAATTTAATGAGTAATGATTTTATTTATGGAGATAAAATTATCTCATTTGATGATATAATTCGAACATATGAATTGGATAAAAAATCTACGAAGAGCAGGTGCCTGCTTAAAATAACAGATCGTCATATAAGTCCAAATCCCTTTCAAAAAATGAATGTTAGTCTGGCGACTCAGGTTTTAAGTAATTCCGTTGCCGCAGCAATCAGGACAGCCAAAAGTACAGGTGAATTAAAGAGTCATAGTGCAAATGATACTGCAGAATTTGTTGAAATAGTAAATAATTTATTTGATGCATTCAACAGCAAATCAAAGTACGATAAAAACCCGCACAGATTTGGTCTTTCGAAGACATCTACATACGTTATAAATTCAATAAATGTAGGGATAGAAGTTTTTGCGGGAATAAAAAAAAAAAAAATTAGAAAAACAAAAAAAGACGTTAAATTAGTTATGACTCGACCACCTTGTTTCGATGGCATAGTCCAGAATTGCAAAGCAGTACTGCAACTATTTGACGAAGAGTCTACAGACAACATTGATTTTTTAATAACCAACAGGCTGAATCAAGACGTTTGTGAAAATCTATTTGCCAGGTTTAGGCAAAAAAGCGGGTCAAATAGGAACCCAACGGCTAAACAATTGAGAACAATTTTTAGGAGCAGCATAGTCAATTCATTGATAAAACTACCGTCATCAAAAAATTGTGAAGATGAAGATGGAACATTTATTGAATGTCCAACCAATCTTCCTTCCAAGACGTCTGAAGAAACAACTGCACAGCCTTCATGTAGCAATAAAACACCTTCTCGTAGAATATTGTTGTCTGAAGTTGAAACGTCGACCCAGCAAGTTCAATGCAGCGAGCAGAGCGATGATCATGAACCCGCAACTCTTGAACATTGCTCTGTTACTTACTTTGCAGGCTATTTAGCCATGCACTTGTTAAAAAATAATGTTTGTGACATTTGCTACCAAACGTTACAAAAAAAAGAAGCCTTTTTAAACAGTGAAAAAGAATTACTTATTTTAAATAAATCGTTCTCATTTAACAAAACAATTAAACTTAAGATGCCCAGTGACAATCTTATAAAATTGGTTTCCTTGGCCCTCGATGCATTTAATTTGGACTTTGAAAAAATGTTGCACTATATTAACTTGAAATCTCAACTTTCTAAGCACATCATGCAATTTTTGAGTTCCGAGGCAGCCGAGCTACTTAACTTTACATGTTATGATCACATAGTGTCCATTATAAACCAATTAATTATAGTAAAAGTTAACTTTTATTGTAAAACGTCAAAACTTGATGTTTTAGACAAAACTAAAATGCATCCAAAACTACGAATTTTAAAAAATAAATGAGTACCAAATGAATAAACTTTTTTATTTTTCAACACTGAATAAACGTCAACATCCTCTCTAATATTAAAAATGAAAAAGTAGGTAAGTATGTCTGTATGTCACGCATCTAAGTATTAACAACTGAACCGTTTTGATGAAATTTTGTAGGTAGTAAGTAGACTTCGGGAAAGAATATGTCGGAAGCAGAAGATAAATACACACGTCACAGAGGCGGCTTGTCCTAAGAAGCGCTGGTGCAGTGAACTCCCATAAATAATTATAATAAAGTTATACCTGCTCATTATTTAAAATCTATCGTAAAAAAATCCAATATTAATATCAATAAAATAAGTACCTTCACACATTACAAATAAAATACATCATTACACACTACGTTCATTTCATAAGTAACGCGCGAAGCGCTTACGTAGCGCTCTCGATTGCGCTCCTATGAAACAACATTCAGTACATTACTTTGCCTACATACGAAATCCAATAAGAGTGAAAGAGAAATTTCGCCACAGTCCTGCGCGTGAAACAAAAGATTTACTATGGAAAAATAGCCATTTTCCGAGATTTTCGGAGCGCCGCTTTCAAGCGACGTTGCGAAAATCTCATGCATCACGCATGACAGCAGCAATTGCGCGCGACTTTGCCGCTCCTATATTATAAACAAACACCATCAAACACTATGAATTCTAAGGTATGAATACGCTCGCGAATGCAAATTCGGGGATTGTCTAATTATTTGCTAAATAATAATTGAATTCGTTTTGAAATAATTATAATTTTTAGTGTTTAAATAAACATTTATAATGTGGTGCTCATTTTTTTTTTGGAATAAATTATCCTGCTAATGCTATTGTATTTTCGTTCTTTTATTTCAAGTGAACACCCATACAATTTTGTCATGAGCCGCCTCTGATAGTCTATGTAAGTCTAGTACGTCTTTTCAAACCTAATCTAACACCTAACACTAAAGAACACGGAAGAACCGATTTCAATGCAGTTTAGCATATTAAGAAACTTACTTTCCATCTCACGGCTGGAGATGATATTATTATGTCCACTTTACCCTGTATCTAGCTGTATTCTACGTCCGCGTCGGCAGAGCTGCCGCGGGCTTAAGTTAGTCCATATTCCCATTCAATAAAAGCATCACAGCTACTAAATATATTATTATAATCACTACGTTTTAAGAGGCGTAGGTAGACCAATTATATCGGTCCTTGGTAAATTGTAACAAGAACAACAAGGAACACAACAGCTACACAAACCGAAAATTTTTAATGAATATTGAATTTATTTCCTTTTTTAGCTTATTTATTTATTTTACTTAAGTTCATGCCTGTAAAGTACAAAAATAGACGTGTAACAAAATTTTAAGATAAAATCGTGGAGCAATAACATAAAACAAAATATAACAATTCAAAAACACCCGAGTTTTTAAAACAACGCCCTCTAGATGTAATAAGTGAAAATCGATAGTTTGCTGTCACAGGTTGCTGTTTCCTTAGTTCTAAAATTGGTCACTAGTGGCGCTTTAAAAACTGTAAATTAAATAATAAGCTCAAATCAGAGCGCCATCTAGTAATAGTCTGAATTTTAGTGGTACGATCTCTAGTATGGCGATGATCAGTCCTATATATTATATTCGTCCATGGTAATACTATCAGTAAAACATAACATAACATCGATCGTAAAACTGAAATCTAAACGTATCATCTTCTATTGTATATCTTTTCATACATTTTTTGAGTTTAAAATCTAAATTGTATCATCTGTCTCTATTCACCCATAGAACACAAAGTCCTTGTTAGCTATTATTAACTGCTAAACTCCATAACATTGCAGGTACGTAATTAGGTGGGCGTTCGCGACCCATTGATTAATAACAAAGAGGGGAGCCACCCAGTCTAGACGCTCTTGTATTTAGCGACACTTCATTATTTGGGTGTGTTCGTGAAAAATACTGTAATAAAGTTTCAAGTCACGTAACCAGTAATGGCTTTTTATCATAACTAGAATACAGTTATCTTTACTAAATATAACGAAAGTATAGGACATACTATAGTGCTATTCAACCCAGAGTTGTTAATTGTAAACGAATTCCGACAAATAAATACTTCTCGATAAAAACCAAGTACATAGCGTGACAAATGTCAATCAACTAACTATAAATCAATATAGCGAAGAGGCAAGAATTTACAACGAAAACAAGTTGTAAAATGTTATCTCATGTTTTGGAACAATAACCTGACGTGATAACACAAATGCATTTTAAAATTCCAACCCTATGGTCGACTGTGAATGAACTATAGATAAATTTGAAGAAGCCTTCGAAATTGTGAGCATTTCCAAATCGATGTTATAACAACGTTAGAAAATAATTGATTGAATACAATTTGCTACAACGTTACTTGTGAAATTTAATAACAACCTTCTGAGCAAAGAACAAATAATAATAAGTAATGCATTCCTGAGTTAATAAGGTGACCGCGGCCAGACACCGTGGAGACTAGTCAACTGTATACATGAAACTATGCGCGCAATACATTTCTCTATTTCTCTTATTCCCCTGGAGAGGTACATCTGTTACGACGGGATAATTCAAATGAATCTAAAACTTCTAAATTTTAAGTTATATGAAAATTTAAAACTATATAAACTATCAGTGGTTCTATGAACTTAAAATCTTAACCTGTAGTTTTTAAGGAAAATCTTTTGCTACGATTCCGGGTTGCTTCTGTAATTTTAAATTTAGGACGACCTGCTATGTTTTAAATAACGACCATCTTCAAACAATGCTTCTTGCTGTAGTAATAAAACTTTGTACCCCTTAAGAGGTTCCACCTCTCTTTATGACTATGGCACGGCATTTAGTAACCAGACAATTGATTAAGCTGCAAGAAGCCAACAAAAACCTATTACGTCACTTTAAAAAACTAATCCGCGTTGCGTCACCTCTTTCTACGAACACTTAGGACCCGTTAGTCGTCTATTTAATAAGGTGGTTGATCCTTATTCGACTACAGACCACTACCGTACATGACGCGGGTAATGAGGTTTCCAAAAAGGTAGTAGACAGTTAGATATAGATTTCGTAATCCTTTACAGAAGAACGTTTTTAAAACAAAAACAAATCATATCTGGCTATACTGTTCATTGGGCAACATTTGGGCATCATTGTGACTTAACGTTCGCCAATTCTCATAAGCGTTGATGTGAGCGTGAAGTTTAAGTGTCTTCTTCCTTTTTAGAAGATTGGAAATTTTTATATATTATATAGATTGATTTGATCATAGAAACAGAAATATAACATCTCTCCTATGTCCAGACCTAGAAAGTGCCTGAGCAAACCAATAAATTTGTATCTAGAAAACAGAGTGTAAAATGTAGACTGTTTTAGAAAATGATATCGTGAGAATAGATACAGTAAAACAGATGTTGTTTTTACCATTCGACAGACTAAATCTAAAACCTGAAATCCATATTTACAAACTCGTCGTTCTATTGCTAACCGTAAAAGTCAATTAATAAATGGAAATTAAATAAAAGCAAAGACTTAGATAATCGCGGGCTCGATTTATTACACCAATAAATTTCTAAGTTAGTATCGCAACTATTGCGTTTATGTCAAAACATTTTCTTTAACGGTAGAATTAATATCATATATATTGGAGTCAAAGCCAGCTGTCGAAGAACATATTATACATGAATAATTTATAAGAATAGATATATAAAGCGGTGTAAAATCGCTAATCCATACAAATAGAAATTTAACACATATCTACATAGTAATTAGCACGTAAGTTTATATAAATGTTAATTTTAACGAAACTTGTTTCCGAATACTACTGTTTATATGTTAAGCTATCGTTAACTTTATATATCCGGCATAAATTCATGAACAATCTTAGAAATTTCATACTAAAACCACACTAAAACTCTACAATTGAACAACATAATACCCATACCAATAGCTTATTTATTAAATACATTAGTTATTATTTAAAAGCCATTCTTCATTCATATAATATGAATCTTCATTCATTCTATATGAATAACTAGGGTATTTAAATATAAGGGTAAAACTTGTAACCATCGCTTATCTGCGCTTAACGCAGTTAGAACTTAGAACCCACATCCTCTAGTGCGCTGGTCCGACAAAAAAACCATACGTTGCTTATCATCAAAATATAATATTACATGTATTTAAAACTGTAGTAAAATAACTACAAAGATAACCTCACCTTCAACATATTTTAAATGTACATTAATGGCTCAGTGTTAAGGACCTCGGACTTCAAATGGATAAATGATGGAGTGTCGGAAATAAATTGATTTTTTAATTTATTTGCACATGTTTATAACATCACCATTACTTGAAAGCAAACTTGCAAACCGAATTGTCGAAGAATCACAAGTTCGATAACATGTGACATCTGCCAGCACTTGGCCTGCACTTGGCCAGCGTGGTGGATAATAGCTTGATTCTTTACAGGAGGCTCGTGTCCCAGCAGTGGGAACGTAATGGGCTGATTATGATGATCATATTTTATTAAATAAGGAATTAATTAATGATTTCGAGAAAAAAATAAGAATTGCAGCTGCACGGAATCTATCAATAGTTTCCAAATACTAAATGAGACATGTATATCAGTATTGTATACGTCGGAATGTTAGAAATGTGTAAATATTTATAACACGAAGATATTGCCCTACTTCTGGTCAGATTATTCAAATGCGTTTGCTTTCAATAAATAACGCTGCTGCAGGACTCTATACATAACTTATCATTTAAATTATTTTCTTTCTGCGATGGGATTTGAATCATTCATCAAAAACATTTCGTTCAATTATCTCTTATACAACTTCAATAGTTTATGGATACTTTTGTATTTTTAATTACGCAAAAGAACCGTAAAAGTTCCTATACCAACCTACCTCTACTGACAAAATCTCTTATTGGTGGTATGGTCGTTTATACTACCTACAGGGTGAAATTGCAAAGAAATTTTGTTGTTTGGAAACCTGTATTGTTCGACCATATTGACGATCCTAAACTATAAACAAAGACGTTATCACGTTCCTTATAACCACAAATAATTACATATGATATAGATGATGTGGAAGGTGGAATTAAATACTTTATTCATATAAGTCATGACAATATTATGTCATTGTGTACATAGTTACTCACGCTGATAAATTGTAATCGCACTATTTCAAGTACACGTCCGGTTATATGCTACAAAACATTTAATTAATTAATCGTAATGCTTGATGATTTTGTTGATATATCCGCATAAATATACTCCTCTGTCAGTCATATTAGCAAGGTAAACATTGCCAACATTATCCACATCTAAATAAAACAGAAATGCAACATTAAACAATAGAGTTGCAACAATTGAGCAAAATTCTTTAGATTCATTCCATCAGTCAAGTACGGAACCTTTTGCGCTCAAGTGTATTCGCACTTGACCTATTTAATTAGTATCAAGTCACATGATAATTGGCTTATTACCGACGTTCGACACTATCTTGGTCAAACGTCAGTGCAATATTAACTATAGTGACTACAGCTAATTTGCCATTCATTCCCAGATCTACCTTTGTATTAGGAACGGTATAACAATACGGACTTTATTTTAATATTATAAAACATACTCACATACAATAATACGAGTTCAGCAGCTAACCGAACGATACTCTCCACGGACGACATATCAAATGGTACCACCAAGGTCGCATGTAATTATAAACCAACACAAGTGTTTCAGCAGACCCCACATGTGCACTGGCAACAGCCAACTAACATTTGGTCACCGACTTTAAATTTTATAATATAAAAGTTATATACACAAATCTCATGTGTTGAACAGGTGCTAATTTTCAGTACGACAAAATATATTCTAATTTCTATTCTAACTTGACCACCGTGACTACTGTTTTCATCGTATCGAAATACCACCTTCACGGTCACAACTCAATGACCTATACATAAATATTTTATGAAAAGACAAATTTATAATACACTTTTACAGTCATTCACATCGATTTATGATATTGATATGAGATTTTTCGCGACTTATTCACTGGTCAAGCCCACACGAAGCCGCTGATGTCACCACGCACGTAAGGTTCTATGGCACTCATAGAATAAACAATAGATCAAGCCGGCTATTATGCAAATAGACGCAAAAGATACCCAACAGTTCGGCACTCTAAATATCTCCTCCCCATCGCACCTGTATTTGTCACGTATTCAAACTTAGCACTGACACCGTGACATTTGCATTACTGAGCTACGAATAATGCTCCTAACCTCGATAACTAAAGTTCACTTTGCTTTATTTTAAATGGTCTTACGTAAAGCGACCATACCTGCTCATGAGTAACGCAAACAATCGCCCGAGACAATTTTACTATAGTGGCCTTTAGTAACGTCATACGCGATGAAAAACGATAAGATAATGCCGTGGATAATTTGCATTGACAACACTCGATAGCAGGACCGCACTAATTAATATTCGAGGAAAGGTTTATTTTCAGTGACTAATCGTACATTCCAAAATAAAGACGTGTATGGTCATCTCAATGACAACATTTATTGCACATAAAAATGTTAATAAGGCATGCAATAGACGGCTTAGGGGTCAGAATTCCTTATAAGAAAAATACGTACATGATTGTGTTGGTCTCCAAGGATACCAATTATTGGGTTATCATCGACGTCGGAATCCTTACGTCCATCAACTGTTTCCACATCACCATTTTGCACATTACCATTCGTCTCACAATTTTCCACACTACTTACACAATTCAAAGCGTTAATAATGTTTTCGTTACAGTCATTTTCACTATTTAGAGTTGTGTTGATTGTTTCGTTGACAGGTATACTAGAAGACTCTGTTTCATCTTTTCTTTCAACGAATTCATCTTCTGAATCGCCGAAATCAGCGTCTGTGAACGCATCTCCACTCTCATCATCAGTGTTTTCAGGTGTAGCCATTTCGGTTCTGTTGCCCATACTGCGATTGAGTCACTTATTGTCTATTATTCGAAGAAAATAAACAAATCTTGGCACTTTGTTTTCACATTCCCAGCTACAATCAACAATCACGTTGCAGTCCCACATGAGCCACTTGAATAGAAAGGATGAACGCAATTTGTGCGCGATTTTCTTGATGCACTTCGTATTGGACACGATAATACACAAGTTTATTTCGTTATCTAATCAAAAATCCACTTTATTCTTGTATCAGCTGTCGATATGTTTCCATTGTTCGTTTTAAACGATAAGCCGTTACCCAGATATCACAATTGAACTGTTTTGTTTATGCAGTTTTATTATTTATCAACAAACTTTTATAATTATTTTTATTCTTCTCCACATTTGTAATTTATTTCCACTCTACAAATCCGGTATCTTTAACCAATTAATAAACTATACGTAACGTTGATTTCAAGGGCGTTATTTTTGTTTTTATTTTTTTTAAAGGCGCGTACACACGTGCTACGACCCCGCTGTCGCCGCAGGACTGGTGCGCTCCATCGCTAAACCGCGACTATCACTTTCGTAATCAAACCGTCGCAAAGTATTATTGTGGAAGGTTTACACTTTACACTTTAGAGGACACGAGGGGTGTATCCAATTATCATCAGGTTACCGTTTTGCGAATTGAACCGGATTATAATGTGAAGCTCGTTAGTTCATTATTTTGTTGTTAGGCGTTATATTGTGCCATCATAAATACCATTCATATTCAATAGAACAAATATAACGTTACAGAAAAAATGTAGAGTTAAAAATACTGGAATGATTAAAACTATGGTATTATTTAAGCCCCTAAAATCTAAACAATAATGCATTAGATCATCGATGAAATAAAAATTACTATCATCGCAACTGAAGATGGCCTCTTAGAACTACATATCTTGTGAGATAACTAATTGATAAGTTATCACGACAAATATTAACAAACACACAAAAAGACTATTCACACAATGTCGTAGGTTTATTTATATTGTAGTGAAAAAGCGAAACATTTGCGATAGGAAGAAAAAATAATTTCATGAAGTCAAACTCAACCTTTTCATTCGTATATGGAGAACGTCTTCATAGTTAAAACTTCTTTTAACATTGTTCAAATATTCATTTCCTACAAACCAATTAATGGCATGACCTATACGTATTTTAAAGAAATATGCATTATAATGAAACCGAGCGGAAACATCCAGTTGTATTAAAGATTGATGATGTCAACCGGTATCTGTTGCATTTTTGTATAGCCAATGCACTGATGAATAGTACACACTTTTATGTGACAAACTACAGCAATTTGATTCTAATATAAGACCGTAGTTAGCTAGAAACTAAAATATTGTAGTCGCTCAACTTGGCTGCGCCTGAGTTGCACCGGCAGTAAAAACAAAATCAAATAACCTGTGTCGACGAAAGTAACTCTAATGGAAGTGAATTAGAAAATTGACTATTGTACGGTACGATAAATTTTAATAAATCCATTACAAACAATCCTCCACAAATTTTTGCCCCTTTTAATATTATTGTAGCTAGAGTGGATTTGTATTAAAACATGTCTATTTCGAGAATTTGTTGGGATTAAACAATTACTTCTCATACATGTGCAAATGACGTCATTTCCTAATCGCCGTCTAGACGAGGTCCTACTTACCAAGTCTACACAAAGGTCAATGTGTAGCCAAAGACATACTATAAAGTTTGCTTGAGCATCTTAATTCTTAGTTGCGTCACTTAAGATTTCGGTTCAAATGCATCTTCTTCGAATAGTGAGATATGAGTACCCATTACCCAAGAATTCGTTAAAATGGTTCAAACTAGCATTTATTTCCGACCAAATATCAGCCATAACATATTTTTAATTTATTACGTAAGCCTCCGTAAGCAAAACATTTGCCGAGAAACTAAAGCAAAATCAAATCCAATTTACGCCCTTTAAACCTATTATGTATTTGCAACTGAATCACAAATACACTAGGATGCATATTATCTCCTCCTTCAAGCTCTACTAAGATCCCGAAAATCGCTTAAGACTTTTCCATCCTGTATTGACCTTCACTTGAAACAAAAAAAAGTTAAGTCATTCAAACAGGCCTGCACATTTGCACAAAACACATCAAGCAAAGCACACATTGTGTAGCCACCGTTAAGGCTGATTCATACCACCCTCACACACACCTCACAAGTATTTCCCGCGCAAGTCATATTCATCAGTGATTAATGGCGCATTGTTATGGTGTACGCACACCTTTAGCGGTTATGTCCTGGGGTTTATGCAAAATTATGTAATTAAAAACGTTTGACTCGTAAACGGATAGTGTATTGTTTTTAAACAAATATATATGATTGTACTAAAAATCGACAAATTGAAGCCAACACTATCTATAGTACAGAAGAATATAAATTACGTAATAGAGAAAGTACTTATGAAAAAACAAAGGTTTAAATAGTCAACTATAAATCTCAAAACACGTTACGAAAGAGTTAATTTAGGTGCTTATTTGCATTTTTCAGTATTATTACAGTATGCAATGCGAGGTTAATATGCGGAATAGAAGCAACAAAATTTAATTGCCCACTACACTTAAATTACTTCCAACTCAGCATAAAACGTTAATTAAAAAGTACCAAGGTCTTGTATGTCACGTATACAAACAGACGAGGCAAGGTGAAGCAAACAGTGATAAAAATAGGTTGTACAACAATTACCTCAACGTGCAAGAAAGAGCACATTAAAAAAAATTTAACCGTTCACGATCACATATTTTCTGGGTCTTCCGATTTTAGGATGTACGATCCTTCCTCGAACTGAACGTGAACTCCTGGATGACTTCTTTCAATATTATGAATTGAGATTGAATACAAATGTTCCGGGTACATTTTCTGATACCCAATAAATTCTGACAATAAAACTTTATTCACTGCTTTGAAACTTACAAATACTATGCTATATTATATCCTTGTTAATATTTAACAGAATGCTGTAGAACAAGGGCAAGAATTTATAGATGCTTACAGCTATAGGCTTTGCTAAGTACAACAACCTTACAGCAGATACTATCATGTGAACTTTGTTCAAATCAAACCAAGCTGAGGATCCTGAATCTTCCACCTAAGAATTTCAAACGCCTGTAATCGCACCAGATAATCTCAAAGACAAATAATTGCGATAATTACACATGTGTATCTATTTATATAAATGTACGCACATAATTATCAGCACACAATGCGCTCTGCCCTACTAACATTATCAAGGGAAGCTTACATAACACAAGCGATAAAGCATACACCAGCTCATACAGTCTAATTAAATAACACATAATATGGCTGCTGTAGACGGTAAGAGTAAACGGTGGAGTGAACTAGCATACTTCTACCAGTTTTAGTAAGGTAACTGTTCAAATTTTAGGACTCTGCTCTACCAATGGTGTCTGCATTAGTATAGTAAGTAGGATAGTTAGTACTCTACCACTCTACTCTACCGTTTACTCTACCCGTGTACAGCAGCTAATAGAGTTAAATACGCTCTACATCAAACAATAAATCCAGAAACAAATGTTTATATGGGATATTCAGGATTCATTCAGAAAACATGAATAGATAAAGGTATAGATCAAATTTCTTTTAACAGAAAGAACAAAACAATATACATACATAGCTCTTCTATTATGGTTGATGAATGGATTTATTTAGGCCAAATGTATAGAGGTTAACATTTTTATTTTTACTCTATTTTTCTTTTGAGACAGAGTAGAGTTATGTGTGTGTTGTTTTAGCCTTTAGGATACACACAATTGTAAAATGAAATTTGATTAATATTTGGCTTCGTTTGATCTACAAGTAGCGTATTTCGTTTTATAAAAGTAGAACAAACTCATAGCATTCGAATATGAAAATAACGAGCATATTGTTAATATTCAGTTCATTGAATTAAAAAGTGCAATCTAGCAAAACTGGAACCAACTTTAAAAAAACATTCTTACCTAAAGTTAGAACTCGTTTGATAACACAATCAGCACAAATCCGAAACAAAACACCACACCACAGACACGCACAAACACTAGTTCAATTAGAAAGCACAGATCACCACTGAGCACGGGCCACGGTGCACAACTGTCGAGAGTGCTTCACAAAAACGATTCAATTGCACGTTAGAAAAAACGGAGATAAACTGGCGACGAGCGGTCAAAAAGGCTATATCGGACGGTTAACTGGACCGGAGCCTGACAACGGGACCGGCGCACGCGCACGTAAATACCATGACATTTAGTGCGTACGCGCGTGGGACACGCTTTCTTGGGCCGCTGTACCAGCAGAGATGTGGAATGGGAATGCAATTATTCATACATACATACTATGATAATTGAAAATCTCTAAATATAAAAATGAATCCCTATTTCCCTTGGTCACGACATCACGCGTGAACGGGTTTACCGATTTCGATGATTCTTTTTTTTATTATATTCCTTGAAGTACGAGGATGGTTCTTATGGAAAGAAAACGTAAATATATTCCACGGGCGAAGCTGGGGCGGAACGCTAGTAGTAAATAAATTTCCGAGGTGTCTACGTTTGAACTTTTTTTGGAGGCAATGATACAATGGCAACATCAATGTTTAATTCTGACTCAATGATTATTGCAAAACGACTTATGGGGTCATTCAATAGAGTAATTACAAATCTGAGAACACATTCCACAAAAAAAAAAATGAAAATTAAATACCGGTTATTCAAATTTAATAGAAGTAAAATAAACGCTTAACATGAGGTCAATAAATTGAGAAATAAAAAAATTAAGGATGACCTTGAAAGGTTCTTTTCGAACTATATTAGAGATAAAATTGTATACAATAAGTTTACGAGTAGCCTGTTTAAAAACTGGTTCTTACGATGTACAAGAGTAGTGGCTGATAACAAAATTCCGAGGAAAATAGGTATAGTACCAACAAAACTGTCATAATATGCAAATTTTACTACACATTTTTGCGAAACTGGAAAAGCACGAAAAGATTGCTGAAGCATCGGTATTGTAAGATAACCGAGAAGAACACAAGGCAGGACAGAAAGTCGTATAGTCGAAAGGTTAATTATTAAATGTGAGGTACACGAAGTAACACATAGCGTGTAGTACAAAAAGTGTACTTGGAAATATGTTATAATTTATGCTGCCCTTATCTAAAATTGCAAAAGTCATGCGACTACAATAGCATAGTTCAAAAAGCAGCGCATTTAAAATGGAAGCAATATTACTTCTACTGGGGCACATTCTTCCTCTTTAACAGCTATTTGAGATTGCATAAACATGCCATTTAAACTGCAGTAGATTTATATTTCCTGAGCTAAATATTTTAATATTTTTTGTAAATAATTACGATTATTGTAAGCACAATAGAGTACAAACATAATTGCTAACAAAGCCAGTAGGTTTGCGGTCAGCACTCAGCAGTGAGCAACATACTCAACCGCAACGCTGCAAATCCTATCTAAACAGAGATCGAACAGAGATCGAATTGTGCCAGACTTCCAGAAAACGTCACGTTTATCGTACGATCCCTATAATTAAGAAGGTGATATATTCACATATTGGCTATTACATTTCCCTTGTATGTACATATATTGTATACTGACACTGATGATGGTTTTAAATATTGTAAAAACCTAGTATTTTGAAACCCTTGATGGTTGAACCCAAGTTGAAACTAAACTCGACATTGTCACTTGAAAATGACAAGTTTTGGACATTGTCTAACTGCCAGATATGGTGGAATCGTTGTAACTGCATATCAAGTTACTAGCTGTGCCACGCGGTTTCACCCGCATTGCTCCTCTCCTGTTGGTCTTAGGGTCGATCTTAGGTCGATCTTGGGTCGATCTTAGGGTCGGATCCATATAATATAACCTATAACCTTCCTCGATAAATGGGTTATCTAACACCGAAAGAATTTTTCAAATCGGACCAGTAGTTCCTGACATTAGCGCGTTCAAACAAACAAGCAAACTCTTCAGCTTTATAATATTAGTATAGATTTCAATATTTATTTAAATGTTTTTCGATGAGGGGATAAATTTTATTTCTAAAACGTCAAAATTATATACCTATCGAACACCTTACAGTTTAATAATAAACTTAAAATAGTTTGGAAAATCCAAAAGTGCACGCCTCATAATCTCATCCTTTACAATAAAATTGTGCAATGTATGATACATAAAGACATTTTAAGTTTGAGTGACAGTAGTACCCACCTCAACGCTTCGCTTATGAGGCGTGCAATACGAAAACGAACCAATAGAGATATCGTATATTTCCAATTACTTTATCACTAGAACGCATATGGTATAACTGCATTAAGCTAATGGTTATTTAATATAGATCAGTATTGATATTTGAAACCATACTAGAACTCACGGTCGGGGTGAAGGAAACTTACTTAGTTACTTAATATAGAGTCATAACGTTAAGTGGATAAATATGAATATAAATATTTACGTGAACATGCAACGATGGTGTTCTGTTCAAAAATGTTTTGGGTTTCAAAGGGAGAATATCTGATGTTAAAATAGAAAGCGGGTTACTCGTTGTCAAGAAAAATAAAGTCAAATGCGCTCGGCCTCACTTGTCTTCAAATTCAAGATTTCTTATATTATATGTACCACGGGCGAAGCCGGGGCGGACCGCTAGTCTAATATATAAAAATCAATGCCACTTTTCGTTGTAATTCCATAACTCGAGAACGGCTGAACCGATTTCGATAATTCTTTTTTTATTATATTCCTTGAAGTACGAGGATGGTTCTTATGTAGAGAAAACGTTAATCTTCTAATATATAAAAATCAATGCCACTTTTCGTTGTAATTCCATAACTCGAGAACGGCTGAACCGATTTCGATAATTCTTTTTTTATTATATTCCTTGAAGTACGAGGATGGTTCTTATGTAGAGAAAACGTTAATATGTACCACGGGCGAAGCCGGGGCGGACCGCTAGTACATTTATAAAAATTTCCATATTAAAATAGCATCGTCGTTTTAGTTTATAGACCGGGTAGACCTGGAGAATATTGCGACGAGCTGATTGATCGTTAAATTGAATCATTAAATTGCTATTTGTAGTAGATTTGTAAGTTGTAACATTTATATAAAACAAATCATCTTAAACTTTCTTATTCACTATTGATTTGTCACCTATTCTTACTGATTTCTCTCAATGTTGCATTAGGTAACATTTTCGCAACAGCATAATTTTTACACCTCCAAGTTTTATTGAAGAGAAATCGCAAAGTTATACCATAATATTAAGTGCAATGAAGACACGATGTAATTGCGAGGAAATAATATAAATATATTACGTGACTCACACGTAAGATGCGCTCGAATCGTGCGCACAGCGCCGGAGTATTTTGATACCGACCAATTATTATAAGGGTATGTGAATAGGCCGAGAGACAACGATGTATTTATTGGTATTATTTTATTAAATATTATGTTGAAGTTGGTATTTTAAAGTAAAAAATAATTTATATTTTTAAATGACCCATATGACCAATATTTACTAAAATATCAAAACAAATCGAGTTATTTTCGAATTGAAAAACGAATCCAGAACGCAATAACACTTGTTTGTTATAGAAATTAATTTTATATTAATTCATAAACCTTTCCTAACGGATGTAATACTACAACCAAAATGAAAATGTATAAATTATCGGATGTAATTTAAGACAATCAATATTTGCTATATACTTATTTACTTTCAGAATCTATCAATAATACAAACAAATATTCTACCGTCTCTGTGGTATAACTTTCGCGCGAATATGGCATTTCCTTCCGGCTTGCCGCTTGCCGCTGAGGGCGATGACGTGATGTTGCAAAACTTAACAGAATACATATAACGTCAAGTAAAGAAATGTTTATATAAAATAAATAAATGGCTCGTCTTAAGCTATGTACGCCCGGAAATAGCCCTGTTTGAGACATCAATTTTCAGTTTAGACTCTACTATGTTAAAAATAAACTTTGTGTATATTACTTACTTTTCTTCAGTAACATAAGTTTTTATAGCTTTTTATTCATTGACCTGCTTTAGACTATTATTTTATAAAAAAAACTTTGTAGTAATGCTCTAATTATCCAATTAAAACTCTTCTACTATTGCTATTAACTTTTGATTTTACTTCAATCACATAAGTAAACGGTCAGCCAGCTCTTGGTCTACCTTTAGGCTTTCCTTCCGGTAGACCGCTCACCACAAACGCGGCTTATGAAAACAAACTCGCGTTAATCTGATGCAACTTCTGCACTAATTATTATCGTTACATAATCATGTTTTTATTAACTTCACGTTCATATTCGGCAAACCATTAATTTCCCAAATTAGCAACCTCATTCTATCTATATAGACGCTAATGGCCGGTGTTGTAATTTATGAAAGTTTTTATAATTACTAGTAAACAATCATATTTTATCAGACTTTATTTATTAAAAAGTTTTATAACTTTAAAATTAACGAACCGTATTACAAATGTTCTGTTATTATTAACAGTATCTATTTACAGCTTCGCATTTTAATCACCTCTCAATCTCTCAATCATATACGAATTTGCATAATGTTATTAAAAACAGTTGAAATTTCGACAAGGAATAATCCTTGTCGAAATTTCGTACATAAGTACGCATCTCGACTCACCATCTTCGGCCTCACATGGCACACGACAGAGCGAGCGGAATCCTCATCGCTGCTCTCCAAGCAATCCGACAGGGAGGGTGATCTCCTGGCGGGCCACGGCTTGGCCCGCTCGAGGCAGGGCGATGTGGTCACCAGCGGCTGCAGCCACGGCCCGCTCCCGCGCCACCACGACACCAGCGCCGGCGCCACACCCACCACCATCGCTAGTCCCAACTTAACCATCATACCCGATAACAATGTTCACATTTGTTTACCAATACGCCACAACACCGAATACTAGTTCAAAACAAATACTACGTACGTGTCTCTAATTAAAGTCCACAAACTAGCGACCACGGTCTATAAACTTTAAGTTCGTCAACGCACGTCAAGCGGCGCGGCCATAAATATAAAAAATACATCTATTTTCGACCGGCGCACTCTTTCTACGAGGGTTTTCAACGTGACGCCGGCACACGTGCGAACGGTGTACACATAAGTGGCTTACGTGCAGGAGTCAAGGAACAAATGCAGCATTAGCACTCGCTTGCATAAGCTCCTCATCGGCCACTTTAATATGATTAGTCTAATGCTAGAAACGTCCAGGGCAACTGTCACGTTTGCACGTCTATAAGCTGAATAAATCACGGCACTGTCACACTAACGACCTCGGCGAAGCGCGATATAACGCCGGGAATTCTCAGGTATTCAGAAACTGCAATAAGTCACTGTGGAACGCAACGCAACGCAACGATTCCATATAACACTGAAATGTTGAATGTCGATTCGTGTCACGCACATTCACCACTTAATTCACACATCCGATGCACATTAAACTGTGTGCAAAAATCGTAGAGCTATCAGCGACTGCAATAAGCTAAAGATTACAAGGCAAAATGCATGGAACGTTCCCTCGCGATGGCAGACAAGCGAGTGGCGGTCGTTGACGCTGGAGCTTTGCGCCCCCCTCCCTCTCCAGCCGCCCGCCCATAACCACCCTTTGAACTGACCTGACTGAATGCAAGTGCATGTGTCTAATTGAGAGATTATTTTCGAATGTCGCAATTTGGGTCAATATGTAACAGTTGTACAATGTGAGCGGTGGTTGCGTATCGATGAACTAGTTTATTGCATCTTATCGCGTGTTAATCCCATACGAATTGAGAACAATTTTCTTTAATTATTGTTGACAATGAAACGCTTAATTAGCGTGTAATAATAATTTGTGAAACTTTACAAAAGTATAAAATGTAGTGCGAATGGTGTTACGTAATGTTGAATTAATCACAAATCGCGATCATCAAATCAGATTGCAACATGTTTTCTTTTTTTGTTGTGTAGTCATCTTGCCGTGAAACTATAAAAACAGATAGAGCAAGATGGCGATGTTTTAAATTAGTTTTGGTTCTTTTTTACAAGATTGTACATTGATTTTTTTACGCTGCGTTCAAAATAAATCCCTTAGATCTCACAATCCAAGCATGTAGTTAAGTATTTATCTTGGAATGGAAGGATAAAAAACCTATAAAATTGTGTGTTACAATACAAACTCTTGCGAAGCCGATTCAGAAAATTTCTCTTTCGCTGGAAACGGCGAAGGAAGGGTTCCGGTTCTGCAACTGGTTTCACATCACTTAATTAAGTATACTTTGCAATTACCTCGCTAACTTTCTTAGAAACTATTATTTAATTAAAATTCTTCTTTATCAAAATGCCATGATTATATAGTAAAAGATATGTAGGTACGATAAATTCCAATTCTAACATAGAGCTCGACTTCTCAATTAGATATGTAGGTAACGAGGTCTCCAATTCAGTCAACATTCCCATTAAGTCATGACGCCTCTCATCTCGTCCAAGTTTTTTCCCATTTATAATTCTAAAACGCAGTACAATTTCACATGCCCCCCTACAATTGCATCAGCCGGGTGGTCGCCGGGGTATGGGGCAGACCGATCGATCCCGGGCGGCTTACGTCGGTACCAGACGTTGAAAAACTTTCCGTCTACTCTCGTGGGCTGAGAACCTCGTAAAGGGTTTAATAGCGATAAAATTTATTAGGCTTTGTCGCAAGTATTTCTGGATAGATCGATTGGTAGAGCTTATTAAAGACTGTCTCCATAGGAACGCTTGAAGAGTAAAAATGTTGCCAAATTTCTGACGAATGATAACGTTGAAATAGGTTCCTGACTTTAAAGCTGGCAAACAATGGAGTGTTTTATTTACAGCTAAATTTGTCCAGAAACCAGAGTGAAGTTCTGAATTTCATCTCATATCCAAATAAACAACCAAACCAAATGATCTTCAATCGAACATAATGATAATGTTTCCACCTGACAAACTTCCTTTCTAATAACATACTCGACTTCCTCTACGGTGCTTAATTTCCGTTTGAGGAATATAGCTGGGATGTTTTGTTTGTTTTGTTAGAAGCTTAATCTCTAATCAAAATATAATAAGATGAACATTTTCAAAGTACTACAGCTACCTAACATAAGTATCCCACCATAACTTTCCAAATGCCCATAAATTTAGAATTAAGTGGAAATGTAACCTGAAAAAGACACAATAAAGCTCAGGAAGATAATAATTAATGCGACAAACGTCACAGGATATAGCTAGTATTACATGAATAGTTTCTGGCGAACGCCAGCCAGGCTGGATCGATCCACGTCCCAGTTAACAGAGTCATTGTCCTTTATCGAATACAACTTGAACATTAAAAAAGCTGGTCGAGTTTTTGGCTTGAGAAAATACAGGTTTTTATTTAATTTACACCTTCGGCCTCGTTGATAACAGCAATTAGGCAATAACCAAGGACCTCATTAAAATTAATGAGACCAGAATAACATTTTAGTTACAGTAAACATTTATAAACCAAATTATCACAGCTCCTTTTCAGACATCCTATTATAAATAACTAACTTTATAGTATGTAGATCGTAGACGCTCTACGTATATAACGTACGTACATACATTAAAATGATAAGTTTCCTGTAAGTGAATTCTGATAGGTAAATAGAAACATAGAGCAGGCGTAACGTTACCATACGTTACGGAAACTTATATGGAAAAGAGTTAACGCGCGATAAGATAAAAGTGCACGCAAAACGGCAGACGTAACCTTGTATACATTCATACTTGTGTATTTAAAAATATATTTTTTTTTATTTCGATCACCTTAAATTTTTGTATTCTCAAAAAAAAAATATAAATAATAATTGAGAGGTTGAAAATACAGTACTACAGTAATACTTAATAATATAGTAATACAGTACAGCTGTATAATATGGTATTAGATCTGTGCTTATTCAAAATTTCAAAGAGCTAAATGCTAATACAATTACAAATCTGCGCACGCGATAAATTTTATATAGTTAATGCATAAATAAATCATTGATTAAGCTAATGTATGCTTAGCAATTGCAAATGTTGAATTATGTTTCGCATCAAGTCTAGCTTGCTATAAAGGCTACTTTAGTATAAATATAGCTCGATGAAAACCTACTCAATGCTTACATATCCTACTAATATTTTAAATGCGAAAGTTTGTTAGGATGTGTGTGTGTGTGTGTATGTGTGTGTTTGCTACTCTTTCACGCAAATACTACTGAACCGATTACAATGAAAGGAGAATGCCCATGAAAGTATGGACCACAGTATAGTGTTGCGTCAATGCCAGAGTGGTTTTGGAGGGTTCTTCGATATTCAAAAGATTTTTACCAATACATTTTTTTGTGATAAAAACAAGGGTTTTCAAGATATTGAGAAAAATGTGAATTAACCTCAAAACTTAAATAAACCCGATTTAGTTAGGTTTATGTGTGATTTAGGTAGTATTTTATCGTCTGAAGGCTATTTTTCGTTTAACATAATATTTAATCTATGCGTAGAGCTTATGCTTTCAGACAAAGTCTATCTGTTCATCGGCTAGTGTAGGTAGGCACCAGAAATCTTCCGGGACGGATTTCAAGAAAACCTAAATATATATTTAAAAAATGCCAATAGAGTTTTTATTCGGTTTACATATTGTTGTTGTTGTTTGAATCATTTTTTCACTACATATTCGAAGAAAGAAACAAATAAGAAATAACTGGTTACCTTCCAAGCTATCTTACAAGCTATGTCATAATAATATTTTTTTATATATATTTATATTATTTTACTTCACTATATATGTTAAAACAACCTATAGTTTATAAACAATACCTTACAGAGTGATTTTATGTTAATTCATTTTTATGTAATTCAATGAAAACAATATTAGCTATTTACCATAGTAAATGTCATAATAGTTACCGCTTGGTTACCGTGGTAACCAGTAATGGATACTAAATCTATGGTAACGGATCTAAACAATTACATGTCTTATTAGATTTTACAAAACATTCCCTGGTCAAAATATATTTTCCGATAGTAAGAAGGCCTCTAAATTGCCGAGATTTTTTTAAATAGTATTTTTATCTTGATGCATGAGAAAAAACCTGTACCAAAAATGTAAACGGTAATGGACACTAAATCTATAATAACGGATCTAAACAATTAACTGTCTTATTAGATTTTACAAAACATTCCCTGTTCAAAATATATTTTTCGATGGTAAGAAGGCCTCTAAATTGCCGAGATTTTTTTTCATATATTGTTGTCTTGATGCATGAGAAAAACCAGTACCAAAAATGGGCATTCTCCTTTAGCACACATATAGAGGGTAACTTGGATTGACACATAAGATAGGTTTTATCCCGGAAATCCCACGGGAACGCGAACTATGCGGGTTTTTCTTTAAAAACGCAGGCGAAGCCGGAGCGGAAAGCTAGTACATACTTTAAAGTTGGGAAATTGTAACAAACTTGTCAGTCCATCTTTTTTTCTTTTTTGAAGTTATACTTCTTATGGCGTGATGGAGAAAAATGATGAGAGTGAATTTTAACGATGCGCGCGCACACCGACACCTAAATTTAACAGCATGAAGTTAGTTCTAGGTAGTATGAAAATTGATAACAATGTTCAAGTTGTATATTCTGGTATTTTTTCCATACGCCAAAGAAGTATAACTTCTAACGCGTGTACATAAGTACACACACAGTTTCTTCAAATGCGTACACAGAAGCTATATATAATGTTTTATAATATGTATACTGTACTAAATTACATCCAAATCTTTCAAAGCGAAGCGAAGACATAACAAACAGAAGTTTCGCATTTAAAATATTATACTAGGAAGTAAAGTGACCGACTTTATATCTTCTTCGGACTTAATTATATTAATAACTATATCTTACATAATTTTATAGAAAGGTTACAATTACATACATACATAATTTTAACATTAATAATGTTATACATATTATTTTACTAATTGCTTGCCCCTTCTTCGCGGGAGGCTAACATTAATAGAGACGTGATAAAAAATAATACTCGGTAGAGACAGCATTGTACTGTTAATTAATTATCAAAATCGATAAACTACAGGCTTTTGAGCAAATTCGTTTGTTTGTTTCGTACAAACAAAAAACAATCTTTGCTGTTTACAAGAATATAACAATTTAAATATATTAAAAACTAGCAAACCGGGTGAACACCTTTTCGCCACCAGAGACACCTTTTCTTTGCTATAAACGGTAAACCTCACGGAGCCCGAGACCTTTCCAACGAATGCAAAACCGTAGAAATCGGTTGGTGCGTTCTGGAGTTATAGCGTCAGGAAGGAAAACCCGTAACCCTTTTTATATAATAGATTAAATTTCAAAAATAAAAAAAATATAAAAATTAAATTTCAAAATATTGTTACAATTACGTTTATAATATCACCACCTATCACAGTATCTAAATGTACCTATACCTCAATTATTAGAACAAAGATGCACTTGAAATATCTTCAACGTTATATTTCTGTCTTGTATTTTTTTTTATTCATTGCACAGCGGCCGGGGCAGAGCAACGCGTAAATAGATCAATGGACGAAATCGATTCCGTACATTTAGGATTTACTATTAAATATGTTTGAATTGCTGGAATTGTAAAACTCGAATTAGGTTGTGATTTAATTTATTAGATCAATAGATGGTTTGTCAACTCGGTTCTATTTCAATTTCTTTCTATCTATCCATTTTAGAAGGATAATAATAATTTATCTGACTAGGTACATATTATATTAGGGGATGATGGAAACTTCAGCAAAAGATTTAATAAAAAAAGTTTGGATAAAAAGCATAAAATAATTAATAATTTCGTAAAAAATCAACTACTGGATTGCTAACAACACGACATGTAGTGAATCAACAGGGTCCAAACCGACCTGTCGAGTCACAAGAATGCTAACTACACTTATCCAATTAAACTAATTTAACCTCGCAATATAGCAGTTCAACCAGCTTCACTTTTACCACCTGATGGGCTTTATCAAAACCTGAGTCAACTGATACAGAAGTGGGTCATCTTCTCGATAAAAAAAATTATGTTACCTCCGTCGTCCATGTATCGCGAAGATACATGTAGGTACATATTATTATTTTCCTATCCTAAACACTTTCGTCGATGTTAAATCGTCGGTAAGAATCTTTAGAGTGCACAGGTCGTAGGAATTTCGACCTCCAAGCTCTGAATATTTCTACATTTTTTTGGGATTTTATAATGTCAGAGGAGAAGAGTCCGGCAACCATTGTATTCAGTAGCATTTACACATGCGTAAATTATATTTTTTCTTACGTAGCCGATGTGTCTTCACGGAAGATTATTTATAGCCGTTCCTATTCCATAAATGAAAAGGTGCACGTATATCAGGGCAGTAGAACGTATGAATGAAATGTTTACAGTAAATGCTCGCTATCAAATGTTTGAAAATCTGTGAATACTGCAAACCATCATTCGTGATATCCCATTCTGTTTACCATGACCTATTTGAGAGTGCCAACAGATCCATGACTAACGGAAAAAATTACTTCTAAGTAGTTTTGTGGAATTATGTTAAAAGTTTCTAGCTTTGATTTATAAATTGGATTATCCGCAACAATAGTTTTAAGAAATGGTCTTCAGTAATGCTAATTTATCATTATTTTTCCCTCCACTCCAATTTCTTCAGATTGTTTAAAATTACTACGTCTGATATTCTTCTAAAAGCGTGAGTACCAATAACACACACTACAAGCATCACACGAGCTGATTAAAACCAAATTCATCCACCATGCATACTGCATTACGAATTATAATTCTCGAGAGCGGCCGTCAGCAGGTAACTAACATCACAATTAATTACCATACTCTTGAACCACTCGAAGTATCATCAATTACATGCAGATAGATAATATTGATCTTGGTCATTGAGTGGTCGGATGAATGGGATTGAGTGCTTGTGCAATATTGAAGTCTGAATGTCTATACAGGAATGATAAGATGGATAAAATATAAGTGGGTGACTTTGGTTCGTCTAGACCTTAGGCTCTAGATTCTAGAATTATTAAGTTGGTACCATAGACCAAGATATCCAAAAGATATCTGAGAGATTTACGATGCTAAAAAAAATACGTGTGGCACTCGAGGACTGCCGCGGTAAAGCTATTGCCACAGACTAATGGAGTGGGGGGTGTTAGGTTTTTTTCGTTACGGAATTTTTACTTTCGGTCGCCGCGCTCAAAGTCTGTGGTAAAAGCTGTGTAATAGCTTAAAAATATTGGAATTTGAAAAAATTTTGCTAACATTTTGCGAGTTACGAGGGTCAGCTAGTATGTGTATATAATATTTTTGGCAAAAAAAAAACAGCATCATATTCAAATGCAAATTACAAGAATCCTAGTCATTTCATTAATTACCGTATACACTTTAAAAATGTTTATTTAACGAAAAGCATACTTGAAGATCATAATAATTCTAAATCTAAATAGTACACGGCCATCATAAGACAATCTTATCAGTTATCACTTATCAATGTAGATTTGCAATAGCAGTAGATAAGCTCAGTTTACGCAAAACTGTGATAATGAGTGAAATGCGAAATAATTCGTAACAAATAAGTATAATATTAGTTTTATGTGTTTATTTTAAATTATTTTGTTCAACAAAATGGTAAGGATTTATGGTTATCTAGTGAGGATATTGAGGACAAATAGCATTAGGTATACTAATGTACTGTAACTAAAGATAATTATATTCTGTTCCATTTAGAACTCATTAAAATTGATAAATATGTATTTTATGCGTTAGTCAATTCTATATTTAATTTAGATGATACACAAATTTTTATTTAACATAGTTTTCAATAACTATTGTACTTTATAAAATATGAATTTTAAATTTTACATTTGTTTAACATATAAAATACAGACTGCCCGGGGAATAAAAGCATTGACTAAAAATTTTTATCTAACAAATCATCCCTTCTGGCTAATTTTTGAAATAAACACCTCTTATTTGAACTGGCGCCTTTAACTATACAGTGCTACAGTTTAAACCACGTAAGAGTAACAGAAAGACCAACACACATTGGTATTTAGAAAATAAGTATGAACATACCTCTAGCTATCTAATAAAGTGCCACAAATTCGCATTTATATCATAAGAATAGACACTGTACATACCTCTCTGGCTATCTGGTCAAGCGCTTGCTCCTCCGCCGTGGCCTTCGTCTGCGTACGTTGGCGCCGCGACGGGTCCATCGTAGCTGTCGCTTCACCTTCTGTAAGTTTATTATAAGATGAGTAAGATACTGAGAAACTGTATAGCTTCACTGTCTGTAAGTTAAATATAAGATTGAGATACTGAGAAACCATATAAGTATTTATATTAATTGAATTATTAGTATTGTTGTAAAGGGGTAGTGTGTAGTTAGTTTCTAATGACTCTTTATATTGAACAGATATGCTTTCTGTAGTAACTAATTATTATATATGGTGATTATAACAGGCCCTAAACTTTCAACAAACTATATCATCTATATATCATCTTTTCTCAATCTTTTTGTTTGCCTGTCTACCTGTTTTGATGTGAATTAATAAAACAATTGCCATAACTTGGAATGTAACTTGGTACAGACTACAGATGGAGCTTCCTTATGGTAACATTTTTAAATGGATCAATTAGTTTTGTAATAAACCAAGAACCAAAATTCAAATCATTCCTCTTTATAATATTCGATAATATTATACTGTTAAGTAATATTCAACTCTACGCACAATAACATACAGTTGAATATGACTAAACTACATCTAAATAAGAATGAGGACTAAATACCTCATCAGTACAAACAGTGATCTCCCAAAAAGGGCAGACACATACGGACAGCATTTTTACAGCCTCACATGTAATGGTAAAAGTGATTTGTGCCTGCCACATACGTTTGTGGCAAGGCTATCTACATAACACTTAGCATGAGTACAAAGTACATTAAAACATTTTCTATTTGATAAAACACAAAATATAAACTTAAATTAGTAAATTCACTAGACAACTAGGATGCATAATATTTTAAATGCAAGTCCGTGCTCTTATCAGTAAATTTAGATTACTACAAAAAATAAGATACAAAATATTGCATAAAAGAATATTTATCATTTCTACAGGACTAAAAACACATATTATTTTGATATCACAGAATTATAATAGCAATTAATTCTGACCTATTTTTTTAACAACTATTTTAATATTCCATTCTTATTAGGGATTAAATGTACTATATGAAGCTTAACGAAACTTTACATTTAAAAGTAAAGTATATAGATGGATCTTGACAATTTAAACAAAGTGAATTTTGTAAATAAAATGTAATATGGTATAATGGTGTGTTGTGTTAAAGATGTATCATTTTATTGTATGAAAATTCAATTATTAGTAATAGGAGAACTGTTTTATAGACTTAATTTTAAAACTATGTCAAATAATTCTCCACACATTACAATTATTGGAGATTTTATGTGTTGTTGTATATCTAGGCTGTAGCTTTTTGTATAAATTGGACATTTTCCATCGGACACTTTTTGTATAATTGGTTCTTACTTCTTCTACAGCCCATAACTTGAAACTGATAAGATATATGTACAGATTGTTGTTAGTTTACAACTAGCTAACTTACTATTCCCCAGAGCCATCAATTAGGAGCTTTTCCTGGCCAATTACTTCTGTACAAAGATAAAACTGACAATAAAATGCAAGTCTTTTCAATCACTTTGTATCCTTTGCTCACAAGGTGTCTTATTTACATATTTGTCTTCAACAAGTCACTATAACCTAGAGGATGCTGTATGCTTATCCCGCATGGATGTTTTTAGTAAACCGTATCAGAATTGTGTTAGCAGGAAAACGGGTGGGCACAAAGCCAACACATTTTTAATGGCAGTCACAAAATACAATGACATCATACTTACAGGACAGTTTACTGATGTAAACACATCACTACAATGACCAATCGAGTATTTATATCACACAATTAAGTACACATACACCTTATAGTTATCCTTATTGTAAACAATTTCTAAACATTTGGCTATACGCAAATTTTTTGACGAAATACGTATTCACCAAAATCACTGCCTGCACGAATCACTTAAATTGTGTTTTTTATGTTTATTATATAACGATAACAAGCGGTTTTGGCACTTTGTTATAATATTGTTTATTCATAAAATATACTTGTAACTGGGAGCGTCTTTACAATTAAATTCCACAGTTAAAAATTGTAGCACGAAATTTGTGACAGGCATGCCATTTTTTCTTAATATCTGCCATTCCAAACCGTTGCGTTCAAGATTTGACTGACAGTTATAATTGGTTACGTTCATCTTTCCGGTGCTATGGCAGGAGGAGGTTGGCATAAGGCTATTTAAAAAAAAATGCAATTTTTTATAATTTTTTAGAAAATATTTACAGTTTTACATAAGAAACGATAACTTTACTAGAAAATCATCAAAAGCTGTACAATCCACAATAAGTTGTTCTTTCATAGGTATTATTTATTTACTGAATCTGCTCAAAAATTTGGAAAGAGAAAATACGATGTAATGATTTCCTTTACTCTACAATTACCTATATTTCCACTGAACTTCTGTCTCCAATACAAGCAAATTTTGAAATAATAGCTAATAGCTTTGCTATTACTCTGATATAAAAGCTACAAAACCAGCGAGTTTCATCAAATTCCGTCTGGCAGTTTTGACGTGATTGTAGACAAATATCCATACATAATACTAGTGGTCCGCCCCGGCTTCGCCCGTGGTATCTACATGTTTAAACTATCCTATCTCTCAAGTTGGATCGAACTGCACATGGTGTGCGAATTTTATTATAATCGGTTAAGTGGTTTAGGAGTCTATTGAGGACAAACATTGTGACACGAGATTTATATATATGTCTCATCTCAATTTCATCCATTGGAGTAATATGCGAGTAATCAAAGACTAAACAAGACGTTCCCATCAAGCATCATCAGCTCATTCTTATTCTTCTATTAAAATGACAAAAATGTATGAAAATTAATGTCAATTAATTAAAATATGCTATCCGAAACATCACCAGATCAAACAGGTATCATAAATAAAAAACCATCAAACTATTAAAAATTTATTACATGCGTACAATAAATATTACACTACTTATTCACTCTTAGATTTAGGTGAGTCGTCCTTATAGTACAGGAATACAAAAGAGAAGAGGAACACTCCAATCATCATGGAGAATGCGCTCACATAGTAGGGGTAGGCACTGGGTATGAACCTCTCGTATTGCGTGTGTTGTAGCGGGCGGACAGACACCTGGAATGAAGAAATTATAAGTGTTGCAAGTTTTTTAATATGTATTTACTATTTTTTTAAATAGTATGATGACAATAGTATGATGTATAGTAAATTAAATTTCTAGTAGGCGCAGATTAGGCGCAAAACGCAATATCATAAATATAATGAAGTCACATTTAATTCATTTATGTTTTGTGTTTCATCAAGAATTTTTTGTTAAAGTTAAGTTAAGTTTGTTAAAGTAAAAGAAAACAATTATAACTAGTACCTTTGTAATTTGCCGTTTTTTGTCACACAATTTTACTATTATCGGTGTGCCTTGTAATTGGCGTTTTTATATGTAATTAGTATAATTTATCTTATCAACAGCTGTAAGGTACCTTTTATGAATAAAATAAAATAAAATAAATAAAAATAATTTAATAAATATAATTTTGACGACGCGGTTGGCGCAGTGGTAAAGTCTCTGCCTACTGAGCCGACAGTCCCGGGTTCGATCCCCGGTCAGGGCAAATATTTGTGTGATGAACTCAATTATTTGTTCTTGGGTCTGGGTGTTATTATCTATATATGTATTTATTAAATATTATGTTTATCGTCGCCTAGTACCCACAACACAAGCCTTAATTGAGCTTACTGTGGGACTAGGTCGATTTGTGTAATAATGTCCTATAATATTTATTTATTTATAATATTGCAGGTAGGTTAAGAGTGTAATTAAAAAAAATTTTCATTAGAATAATTGCATTAGCTTGCTATTTTATACTGTATCTATTGTAAAAAAAGAAGAAGAGAAACTTCTTTGGCAAGATTCAAAGATACGAAAATCCTCGCCTTTCTCCATGACGCGACGATTTTGCCATGATGCCAAAATGCCAAATTTTACTCTCAACGCGGCCAAAGAAGATTCACTTAAAAAAACTGTATTCTAAAACAAAACTAGTTCTCATTTACATACCTGAGTAGAATGATAAAGCCTTGTGTATCCGATCCTATCGTAATCAACCTTGAACTGGTATACTCCCCACACATCAGGAACCTTGAAGATAGCCTCGTACACTCCATTGGGCTTCTTCTTGAGCGTGGTGCGGATGAAGGGATCAATGCGAACGAACTCTAGTTGCACGTCGTTAGCTTCGAATGGCTGCCATTTGCCGTTCTTGAGTTCTTCTATTTCGATTCTGTATACCTGTGGGACAGTTTATTGATATTAAATTAGGTTTGCTAGGTTTGATGAGATTTCTTAAGGAATGGTTTACTGAAAAAGAGATACAAAAAAATAATAATTTAATAACAATTAAACATGTACTAGAGAAGGTAAAATACACTAACAATCTTTAAATTAAGAGTTTGTTTGTTTCTTTGAACACACTAATCTCACGAACTAGGTAATCGCCAGATTGCAAAAATTCTTTCACCATTGGATATGTACGCAAACAATAACATGCTATAAGCTAGGCCACGAGCATAGTCAAGGCAGATTGCTAATCACTACATACCACAGTGTCCATAATGGTGTACGTGTTGGACGACTCGCTGTCCCCCTGGCGGTGATGCTGTACACGCCCCACGCGCAACTGCCCTCGTTCGCCAAAGGCCCATTGGCTCAAGTGAATAGCCAGCTCTTTGTTACCAGACGCGTCAGACTTTAGTTTGTCACCCTGGAAGTTATTAAATCAGCATGTTATATGATTTTTCGTAATAAAATTCACAGATGTAATATTTACTTTTATAAATATTTAGAATAAAGAGACTGCAGATAATCTAGAAATCATTGTAATTGTAAGTAAAATTTAAAATTTAACCACAAATTTAACGACATAAATTTAACCATACTACACAAAAAAATCTTATTGGTTTGAAAACTGAAAAAAAAATATAACACCTATGAAATTTCTTTATTGAATAACCGAACTGTTAACACACAGATTTGCAAAATATAAACCTACAAATAACAAAGAGAATTTCATTTGAATAAAGAAAAGATTACTTACATGGACCTTAGATACAGGGGCATTAAAAGCTTCATCGGAGAAGAAGAACAGTGAACCACTGAATACAATGCGAGCATTATTTCTGGCTTGCAGAGCGGCTATGAGGACCGTCTTGCGGCCAACGGCGTGAGGGTATTCTTTAACCTTTAATTAAAAATAAATTATTTGAATCTGAATTTAAGGCACTAAAGATTATATGACTTTATTTAATTTTACATTATTACAGAAATCGCTTATAAGAAATTCTGAATTGAATAACGGATACATTATCAGTTACTACTGATAACCCACATATCTATTTATAACATGTTTAATTTTATTATATTTGTCACTGCATGGGAAAAGACACAATTTATTCTTTCTTTTATTATTACATGGTATACAAACAACAACTGAATTTGAAATTTAACATACTTTCTTATAAGTAATTTTAGACATATATAACACTAGCAGTCCGCCCCTGGCTTCGCCCGTGGTACATATTTCGTAATAAAAGGTAGCCTATGTTCTTTCTCAGGGTCTAAAGATTGTCTGTGCCAAATTTCATCAAAATCGCCTGAGAGGTTTAAATGGAATAGCGTAACAGACAGACAATCAGAGTTACTTTTGCATTTATATTATGTAGGGATTATCATTTAGTATTTAGCTTTAAGAATACAAAAATATAATACCTGGCTCTTAGGATTATAGCTGTAAGCAGTGCTGTCTGCACTCAATATGGGCATAACTAAGCTGTTGTCTTTATCCAGAATCAATCCTGTACCCTCAAATAGTAAGGGCTTGATATTCTGAGGTCCAACAATGGTTGGCGCATTAATTAAGTTCTTGGGCGACACTACAATTCTTGTATGGTCTCCATCATCTAGTGCGTCAAAGTTGAAGTGATCTATCACTGCTGCTGACTCTTCATCCATCTATAAAATTTATATTTTTATTTAAAGTTGTTGTTAATTGTTATATAACCAAAAACATTATAAAAATAATAATTGGTTCCTGGGGTAAAGTAAAACGGATTATTTCAATGACAAAATTATTGATTGCCTTTTTGTTATATCTATTACGAAAACTGAAATTGTCATAGAAATCTCCATCTTAGTAGGAAGGAGATCAGACCATCCAAATATATTTATTCAACATGCTTTAAGTTTTAACTCTTTACACTGTGCTGTTTAAAGAGTTATAAGTAAAAACAAGTTCCCGATTTATATTCACCAATGTTACTTACTTCAAAACCGCATTCTGAGGCAATTTCCCTGTATACATCGCTAGCGGCCGAGTTACCAGCAATAAGCACATTGCCTCCATCATCTATGAACTTTGTGATAGCATCAGTATCGATTTGACCACCAAACTCCACCACACTGGGCGAAAACACGACCAAATTCTTGTACAAATATTCGCCATACTTCGAGAGAACAAGGTTAGCGTCGTCGGCCAACTTAAATGTGAGAGTGTAGCCTCGTTCTGTGAAATAACAATTTATTAATGAGCTAAATGTTAACTTTCAATGTTAAAACGTCGAGGTATATGAAAGCGGGGAACCATGGAAGATAATTGACAAAAACTGTACCGGCATCGGTGTATTACCTTGCAAAGATTTGAAAAATTGTGAATGAGTTTCTCTTACGTTAAGATTATCGACAAGCACTAATGTTTCTTGATAGGCAAACGCTATAGAGCAGCATGTTAAAATCCCTAATATAATAGAAAACTTCATTTTGTTGAAATTTTACGATAAAAATATATAAACTGGCCTCTGACGTATGACGTGTCTCGCAGGCCGACTCGATGTTGCCAGCCATATTCAAAATATTAAAGTTTTTTTTAATACAAAACAAACCTCTGATACAAGGTATTTAGTCTTTAATAACAAAACATGGTTCTTTTAAAAAGTAAATAGTAAGAATATGTACATATAATATACATACCCCTATTTCCTAATTTATCTTGATATCAAAATTAAATATTTTATTTTTAATTAATAATAAAACACACATTTTATATCTGTACTTTATAATATACTCTTTGCTTTTTAGCTCTGCTTTTTAGTAATTAATGTTATAATCTGTGGTACATGTTTTTGATTGACGTTTCGAGGGTTGAATTGTTTTATTTTTGTATTCAAGTTATTACTCAAGTTATTATGTTTATAATACTAATTAATTATTATAATAGTGTGAATAAGTAGCTTGTTTTAGTGTATTTATAATAAGGAGTGTACAAAACAAAAATGATTTCAAGATCTAAACATCGGTCTTCGATGGAAATGTGTTCCGATTGTGGGGCATCGGGTAAGATGTTCTAATTTCGATTTGAGACAGTAATTAATGACTAGACTCTTGATTGAGCCGGTGTTAATATCCTGTTTTTGTCGTAGATCCATCGTGGGCGTCGATAAACCGTGGGTTGTTGTTGTGTGCGGAATGCTGCAGTGTTCATCGGAGTATGGGACGGCATATTTCGCATGTAAAATCTTTACGGCAGGGTTCTTGGCCACCTTCCCTTTTAGCTGTACGTAAAATAAACTATAATATATTATGCACTATAATAAAGAATATGTATTTAACCATTATAAACTATTTTATATGGGTAAATGGGTAAATACCCACTGCAATCTTATTCTACTGTAAATAATTTGTTTGCTCAGGATTAATTCATGGTTATATCCATTCGTAATAGTATAATTTTGAATACAAAAATATTCTGATGACCTTCATATCTTATTTCCATTATTACACCTCTAAACATATTTTAGATATTCTGATGTATAGCCCTACATAATCTTATTTCTATAATTTTTACAATCAATTCAATTTTATATAAATTTTACAAACATTAAATTCTCCTTAGATGGTGCAAGCGCTCACAGCACAAAATGTAAACAGTATTTGGGAACATTCCTTGTTAGACACATCGGCGCCAAAGCATTTACGGAAGAAACCAACTCCTAAAGACCCTCTACAGTAAGTATTAAATTTGTTTTATGCTTGCGGTGTATGTTCTGTTTGTTAATTTAGATGATGATGCAATTGTTTAAATTGACTGTTTAAGTGATTAAACAGGAGCTCTTATAATACAGCAATCATGACTAACTAACAATAATTATAATTAACACAACTCATAATAGTTAGTCCAGATATTGAATATGTGGATAAAAAATTGCTTCTGTTATTTGGAAATTGTGTAACTTTCTACTGAGTTTATACTAGTGAAAATATTTTTAAACTATTGCATAGCTTCTATCGCGGGCCTTGAGCGCGGGGACCGAATCGAGAAATTCCGTAACGAAAAAACCTCACGCTCCCCACTCCGACGGGCTCGGAGGTGTGGCTTGAAGGCATGCTATGCAATAGCTTTACCGCGGCAGTCCCCGAGTGCCACACGTCTTTTTAAATTTCTTTAGTATTCAGATTAAAGTTTCAAATTAACAAACTTACAAAAAAAATATTCCTCTTAATAACATTACAGTACAGGTAAAAATCCAGTATGGATCACTTAAACTAAGTAAGGTTACCCTTTCAGTCCAGTGAAATCGGAGTTTATACTAGCTAAGCATCTCCGTCTAGCATATGTGTTGAGAGCGAGAAGAGATGAACCTCCCAGTGAGCTAGGAAGACAGTTGCACAGTGCGGTGAGAAGTTCGTCATTGGATACTGGAATGAGGCTGTTGGCGCAGGGTGCAGATCCTAATTATTATAATCAGGTGTGTTTTAATTAAGTTATTTTTATTTTTCAATGTCAATTTTTTCATTAAACGATAGATTCTAGAATTCAAAATAAAGTAAAAAAAAAAACTTATAAAAACATGCTTAAATAAGATAATCATAAGTTATGAAATTATTGTGCTGTCACCAAACCTTGAATTAAATCTGTCAATTCGTTTTAAGTGTGTCAAAAATAACTCTAAAGAAGTTGATTGCATACAAACATACAGATGAAGTTAATTTATGTGATTGTGAGAATTTATGTGAAATTCTAAATCAAATTACATTTTTTTTTCCACAGGAGAAAGGCAACATGTGCCTGCACGTAGCGTGTCGCGCGGGGCAACCGGCGCAAGCGGAACTGCTGGTGGCGTGGGGCGCAGACCCCACCGCTAGGGACAGCGCAGGGAACACGCCCAGCGAGTGTGCTAGGTTAGTGCTAGAAATAAATATGATTATAACTAGCTTACCGCCCGCGGCTTCGCCCGCTTTGTCTAAAACGTAATAAATTATACACTAAAACCTTCCTCTTGAATCACTTTATCTATGTATTAAAAAAACCGCATCAAAATCCGTTGCGTAGTTTTAAAGATTTAAGCATACAAAGGGGCATAGGGACAGAGAAAACGACTTTGTTTTATACTATGTAGTGATAAAGAGAAAATATGTTTACTATGACGCATATTATGTAAAAAAAGAAAGACAAGATGATTGTTATGCCACATAAGTAACCATTAAAAAGGTACTTGCTTGATTCTTCGAGGTAGAAGCAATATTACGATTCAGTGGTAGACTTACAAAATGACTAAAGAATAGTCATTTTACGAATTCAATATTATATTCAAATTCAATTCAACACATATTTAAGAAAATAGGTGTTGAATTTACACGAATTAAAAAGTTTTTTACTTTGTATCAACATATCATCAGGGTATTGTCGCTTCCTTATCCGAAAATTGTACCTTTTGTACATTCAAAGTCCCAAATAATAGTGATTACAGAAATAAAAACCACTTTCTTTAAATCTTATATTTTTTTATGAAGTATAGAGAATATAACTAAATATAATTCTTTAAAATATTCCAGGCTAGGCGGCCACACAGAGCTAGCTGACCGAATGACGGAGCTAGTGTACGAAGCGACCGACCGAATGATATACTTCCTCACCGGCGAGAAACCGGATCACGCGTCCGGCAGACATTACATCGTGCCTCGAGCTCATGATACACACGAGATGACTGACGTCGCTAAGGCTGCGAGGGGCAAATTGCAATTGGTATGTGTTTAGAATGAACGAATGAATGAATGAATGTACGAAATTGAATGTTCATGTTGGGATTTGGTAATATTTCCAATAAAACTTCTTCTTTACAACCAATGTTTTTAATAAAAGTTAAACGCATACATTACATTACACAGAGCAACCAAGAAAAGGACAGGTAGCGCACCAAGTGTCAAAAAAGAAGAAACTCAAACATTTACAAAGACATTTTGTACCATAGCGTTTACATATACACCAATAAACTACATTATAAATTTATACTCAATAGATCATGAGTGAATGAATGTACGAAATTTAATGTTCAGGAGTTAATGAATGAACGAAATTGAATGTTCAGGAGTGAATGAATGTATGAAATTGAATGTTTATGAGTGAATGAAGTAAATAATGATATTCAATGTGAGTTTAATATGTTTTGAACATTTCAGTTGCCTAATCATCTATTTGAAGAATTGGTTATGGACATCTACGATGAAATAGATCGACGAGAAACGGAAGCTAGTAAGTAAATCTTGTTTGTTAAACAAATCTTATCATAATGCATGTAGATAGCACGAAACATTAAAAACGCTCTATATGTCATATATATACATATAAGCGTCAAACACGAGCGTCACATACGTTGTATCTATTAGAAATTAGCATGTTAAAAAGAAAACACAAATTTCATAGAGTACGAAATTTCGAGCCCTTGTGAAGCTCGTGCTGTGTCTGTATAGGTCGCTATAATTTTTATTCCTTAGGCCGCTTCCATGCAATAATATATCGAAATAAAACTAAGTCTTTTTGTGAAATACATTTATTTCCATAACCCACTTAATCCACTAACATCACAATTCTCAATTTCCCAGTCTGGCAAACCAGCGCAACCGGTCTAGAACGTTGCGGAGTAGCATTCCTCCCGGTGAACCCAGCGCTATCAGCTCCCAGGAACCAGGGAAGACAGAAACTGGCCCGTCTCTCTTCACCAGAGTTCGCTACTCTACTGCGAGATGTACTGCTGGACGCTACTAGACGACAGAGGATCGCTAGTTTGCAGCCGAGAGGTGAGTTAAAAGTTATGAGGGTAGTTTAAGCAAGATTTGTATGCCTTTGGTACACAAAATTCGTTCTACGTAATTGTTGGTTTACAAATTTTTTATTAAAAATATTCGTTTAAAAATAGAATTTGCCTACTATATGAATTTGAAGAGAAACAATTTTCTCAAACATTTTTTTTAATCACCAGAAAAATAGTCTAAAAGCTTGTTTCCTGACAATTTGTCAACTTATTTTAATCCAAAATCAAATTTGAGACGTTCTATAAGCTTCTTTACTGACAATTTGTCAACATATTTTAACCCTAAACTAATTTTGGAAAATGTTTTTGTTATGAATAAAATTTGAAAACGTCAAGTTTTTGTAATTCTATATTTCCCTTACAGCGTTAACAGGCCCTACAAACCCACTACTATCAGCGAGCCACTTACGTCACTTGTCACAATTATCAGACGACGAGCCGCTGTACGATTCTGTCGCGTCTGACGACGACTATGCAGCACTACGGGAACTTGATGTGAGTAACGACGGGTGTATATGTAGTATGGTCTATGTTGTTATGATAATTTTTAAACGTGTACAACTTTTTTGGTTGATTTATAAATAATTATTTTTGAATTTGATGTGAGTAACGACGGGTGTAGGTAGTTGTGTGGCAAATTGTTAGTTTATTATAAATAATTACTTCTGGAAAGTAAAATAATGTCAGATTAGTTATGAAAACGATATGGTCCTTCGAGCCGGATCTATCTGCAGTCGAAGTCTCGAGATTTGGCTAGAAGGACCAGCTTGTAGCTTTTATGTATTTAATGATTAATTAGAGAACTAACAAAACAAATTAATTATTATTAATTCCTACGTTATAGAAATCATCCATTATCCATATCCTGAAAATAATTATAAACTTTCTAGATGTCCGCATTAGACCCGAAAGCGGGCGAAACGGTATCATCCACGTACAACGCGTCCCTCCCAAACGACCAACCACTATCCGAACGAACAAACACACCGACAGACCGGAGCGAAGAAGTCGAAACGCTCAAAAAGGAACTGGACAGCCGCGATTCCACCATCACGGAACTCAAGAACCAACTGAAGAACTTACAGACCATAGTCGAGCAGCTGACCAAAGAGAACAGCGTGCTAAAGACAAGCAGCATAGACGATGACAGTATATCCCAGGTGTCCATAAGTGAGGAGGTGAAGGAGAGGGGGAGGAGTATGGACCAGCAGTTGGGGGGCGCGGGGGAGGGGGAGGGGGAGGACGTCAAACTTAAGACCCGCCCGGTCAGTATGTATGAGACTAGGGAGGGTCCGAGGAATAACTGGCAGGTTACTAAACATCAGGTACTAATCGTTAATTGTGTAGTTAGATTAATTTTAGTAACAGTAGTAATTAATAATGATTGTTAAAAAATTAGTTTGTAATGATTAGCTATAACAATCTTGGATGGATCAATCTTCAAATTTCCTTGTCCCTGTAGAAGAAATAGTTGAGATTTTTTTGTAGTTAAATTTTCTAATAATAATAATTAATATAAAAAAAATAATATATTAACACTAGTTATTTAATATATTAACAGTATTTCCCTAATGGTATTATTATATGTAGTTTGGATACATTAACAAATGTAGATAAAAATCCTCCTAAGAAACCTTTTTAGGTTAGATATTTTTACATTGACAGACAAATTTGGTTTTAAGTTTAAACGAATTACATGAATGAATGCAAATGAATTAAAATTAAACTTATATAATACAGATTGTAAATCAATCATTGATAAATTTTATATTACATATTTCCTGTGTGGCAAGACATTAAAATAAATGTATTTTCTTTCTTTCTTTCTTTCATATTTAAATATATTTGTGGGTAGTTGTATTTTACTGAGGTCTTTGTTACACAGGGCTATTACACAGGGCTATTATATAAGCAATGTTGATAAATTTTCCGTTCAGTTGACAAGCATTCCCGGACTGGAGCGGTCGCTCACACAGGGGGCGCTGGAGATTGGCGGCTCTAGTATGATGGATATCGACACTTCTAGCGAACCGTTGAATGCAGAGGTAAGAAATAAATCGTGTTAATATTGATTTAACCACTGAGCCAAAGGGGGGAAAAGGTGCCAAGTTTTTATTGAGGAAAATCATACAAAGGCAACAATGTCACGCTCGTAAAAAGCTGTGCTTTATCCATTTATTTGTTATTTTTATTCGCGTAACAAGTGTTAACTGTAAACAAATACAGATTGGTTTTATAAAGATAAACTTTTAAAAATATATTAGTCTAGATAAAATCATACATTAAATAGCGGTGAGGGTATAATGAGAATTTAACAAAAATGTCGTAACTGGGTTTTTAAAGGTGTTTTTAGAATAATTGACTTTATTTATTCTTTATTGGAAAATACAGAGACAGACAGAAATATACATAAAACAGAAAAATCTTTTTAACTAAAACGATACATGAAAATGTCTCGATATAGTGCTTTCACTGCAAACATTTATATTATAATTTGCCAGCAGTAGGAGAGAGAGTTTAGCTGTTAATTTTATGTAATTACATTTTTATTACACATTTTTTTAAAGTATTATATTTTTATAAGCAGGTGACGAGATTTTTTTAATACTTGTATCTACAGGTGGTACAATGTCGCGCGGAAGCGGTGACGCGTGCGATCCAAGAACTATGGAGTGCTGCGAGACTGCAGCGTGCGAGGTTGCCGGACCGCGCCGCCGCAGTGCGACGCGCCGCCGCTTCATTGCTCGCGCTCTTCCCGCAGGTACACCCCGGACACTCCATACAAAATTGTCCTTTCTACACTCACACTAGCATTACACATTTTTACACAATACAAAATATAATCTATACTTAATATTATAAAGCTGAAGAGTTTGTTTGTTTGTTTGAACGCACTAATCTCGGGAACTACTGGTCCGATTTGAAAAATTCTTTCGGGGTTAGATAGCCCATTTATCGAGGAAGGTTATAGGCTATATTTCATCACGCTACAGGCAACAGGAGTGGAGCCACGGGGGTGAAACCGCGCGGAGCAGCTAGTACAAAATATATACATTATACAGTGGTGAACGTTTAATTAGAAACACCTGACAGTGAATTAGTCATCAAATTTATTTAACATTTGTGTAGCAACGTATTAGAGATTAATCATTATTTCATACATAATAGAACACCTGTCTATGTAGTTTCATAAGATATTGATTAATTTTAATCAAATGTTACCTTAGTTTTAGTCTATGTTAGTTAATAAGTTGTTACACAAATGTTCAATAAATTGGATGACTAATTCATTGTGTTAGATGTTTCTAATAATTATACGTCTACCGCTGTATATAGAGAAATCTCATATTCTGTGGAGCGCGGTTGCCGGCCTGCAGGTACTGTGTTGAGTGGGTACAGTCGTGCACATAACGCGTGCGAGGTTGCCAGTTTAGGTGATATCTCATATTCTATGGAGTGCAGCGCGTCTACAGCGAGCGAGGTTTCCGGACTGCGACGCGATGCCGCTTCGCTGCTCGCGCTCTTCCCGAAGGTACTGTGCATATAGTGTCGAAATTTTCGATAGTTCCTGGAGGGAATGTACATAAAATATTGAAGATAGCAAAAAATATTTTTAAAAAGAAATAAAACTGCATTCAAATATTTTCGAAAATCCACTTGCTTCAACCGGGAATCGAATGATCTAAAAATTTAAATTTATAATTTTATTCTTAGAAATTTTCGATTTTTACCAGAATTTCAAAGGTAGGCATTTGTGACATACAATCCAAACACCATCAAACAATCATTAACAATAATTCAACCGTAAAAAAATCCCAACACTATCGCACAGCTATAAACAATCATTCCCTTCCAGACATGTGCGGACGCGTCCCTAGAACAAGTGGTCAGCGAGCTGCGAACAGCGAGCGAAGAATTAGCCATAGCGTGTACAGCACAAGCTCCAATAGACCAAGTGCGTACAGCTGCGTACGATCTTGCTAAAGCGACGAAGTTATTAGTTACTCACTTCCAGCCCTCCTAGCGAACGGCCTACTACACGACAGTGTAGGCCCGACCCAAGGGGGCAATAAACCTCCTCAAGTGCTGTGTGGGAACGTTTTTTAAATAAGTGTTTTGAATAAAGAATGTTTTTTTTGTGGAACGATTTTGAATTAAGAATTTTCGTGTTGTAAAATGGTGGTGTTTTTGAATTAGGAATCTTGTGTTCTACGTTGATGGTGACGTTTTTGAATATGGAATTTTGTGTTCCGTAAGGCTTAGCACGCACTGCGGTTAAACGTACGCGTTTTATCGTAGGTCTGAAACCGCAAAAAAATGTAACACATAGTTTTCTACACAAGCGCACACATTAGTGACGTTTTTCAGTGACTGATTTTAAAAACGTAACTTGCTACATTTTGATCGCGTTTTTTTGTGTCCTATAGTAATAGTATGGTAGCGCACGCACAGCGTTTAACCGCATTCGGTTTTATATTGCTTGCTACGGCTTGTAATAATTTATCAAAGGTACTAATAGACATTCAGTAGTAATTAAAAAATGTATCGGGATGCTCTCGCACATCATTGTACATTTTGCAAAAGTATCCTTTTAAATGTCTTTGATCTGTTAGCGGATGTACCCAGTACTTATGGCGGCGGCGTTGTTTACGACTTTTGCTTCTTATATTTCAAAATCAAAGCCACAACACATGCTACTCGCCAGAAATCCATGATGGTACTGACATAAAATTAAGCAAAACGCGAGCCGCAATGCGTGTTCGTATGCGGTTTTGCGTTTTCAGCTATTCCTGTGCTGCTCGCGTTTAACCGCAGTGCGTGCTAAGCCTAAGAGCTAGCGCGCAAGAGCAACTTTTGTCTCCGCAACTATTTTGTCTCTCCCATTAACTCTATGGGGAGTTGCGTCGCTACGTGAGCGCACTTTCATACTATCCCATAGGTGGGAGAGACAAAATAGTTGCGGAGAAAAAAGTTGCTCTTGCGCGCTAGCTCTTATAGAGATGGATGGATTTGAATAATCAAATTGTTTCTATTCTTTTCTGATGACATGAAATTGAGAAGGTGTTGCGAACGGTTGTGTTCTATTTTTGTATTAATTAGCATAATGAATTTCGAGTTTTGGTTTTTTTTTATACTCTTTCTAAATTAATCAACCCTCAAACCCTAGAAAATACTAAATTAATCAAGCTTATGTTTCATGGTGGGTTATCTGTTTAGATGAAACCTTTTTGTTTCATCATGAACTTATAATTTTTTTCTAAAAAACTTATTATTAATATAATTAATTAATAATAATTTTTGTCTTCCTAAGTGTGTATATCGATCGATTCAATTTCCTTTAATTAACGTGATTAATCTAGTTATAATCTTGATAATTATTTGGAGAAAATATTGATGCAGTGCGAAATAAGAAAAATTTATATGAAGAAATGTTGGTTTGTATTTGTGTTGTGACTTTGTAGTAGGTAAGGAATGTATCAAATTCTAAAAGTTATTCTAAAATTGTATCCATTTTGTCAAATGTTGGTTTAATATTACAATAACGTTTAGCTTTGCAAAATGTATTAAATAATAATTGTTTAAGAAGTTACTCTAGATTTCATTGGTGTCTATGCTTTTCTATGTCTATGGTAGAGTGCGTAAAAGAAAGGACAAGTTTTAATGACGTTTATTATTGGAAATTTATTTTAGGCCGGTTGCAGAGCTTCACCGACCATCAGTACGTACGTCAGTTACGCTTGTCATAGATAGATAGATAGATAGAAAGATAGATAGATAGATAGATAGAAAACACTTTATTGCACACAAAAACAAAATTTACAGAAACGATATTATTATAATAAATGTACAATTTGGCGGCCTTATCGCTTAAAAGCGATTTCTTCCAGGCAACCTTGGGATATAGGAAAAATAAATCAGTAAAAAGGTAGATAGTGCATAAATACATACATATACAAGGAACTGTAATTATACATAGATAGATAACTTAAGAATCAAATAATATTATACAAAAACAAAGGAGAAATGAGCAGTATAGGAATACAAATATTAGAAGAGAGGAAAATAAATTTACATAAATAGATAACTAAATCAGCAAAGAACATAGACAAACAGCATTAAAGAGATAGATAGTAGTTCTTAACAAGAGTTTTAAAACTATATAAAGATTGGGCTTGCCTGATCGTTGTCGGGAGAGAGTTCCACAATCTTACGGCTTGTACGGTAAAAGAGCAATCGTAGAATTTGGAAGTGTGAACAGGCATACGAAGCGTTAGATTGTTGGAGGAACGGAGATTGAGTTCATGAGAAGACCCCATAAACACAAATCTTTTTTTCAAGTAGGAAGGAGTTCTAGGATCAAAAAGGATGGAGTATAATAAGGAAAGGATATGCATATTCCGGCATATTATGTATGGAACGCGTGCGTATGGTCGGTCTAGCTATGAACGGTTTTATGAATTTCCATACATATGACAAGCGCGACTGCTTATTGCTTCGCATTTTTAAATTGTATTTATACACTTATACAGTCATTATGAATAACACAATTCTTATGGGTCATTGCAGCGGGCATTTTTTATCTGTTTTGTTGAACAATTTTGTTATACATTTTACGTGTTTATTTTATAAGAAACTTAGTGTCTCAAAAGGCAATAAATTTAAATCGCTACAATCTAATCGCTAAAATCGATCAATGAAATAGATTTAAAATGCATTCGAACCATAGGTCATAAAGTGACAAGACAGCACAGAATTACCATAGACAATTTTAACAAAAAATTTAACATTATTTCATTTAAAATGAGGAATTTTTGAAAACGGTAAAACAGCAGGAAAAGGATATTTGTTTGTACTAATTGTTTAAATGTACATTTATAGTAAAGGTTGTATAGTATAAAGGTAGTGTTAAAGGCACAGTTATTTTTGCTATATTTATGTACAAATTGAATAGCTTCATCATTTATATTTGCATATAGCTATTGAGATGATATGAAATAAGTCTTAGAATACATATATATGACGTAGGAGCGGTATATGCAAACAAATTAACAGTTAAAGCTGTTCCGCGTTATCTACATAAACATTCTACACACGCACACAAACATAGTAACGTACACATTCACGTACTCCGTAGTGAGACAAAGATAGAATATACATTTAAACCATTAGCCGGAAAAAAGAGTTAGAGCGGCCGTACACGGACTGCTCGAGTAGTTAACAGCTGAGCTACATACACGGACTGCTCGAGATGTCGCTACAAACCGCGCAGTTGACGACTTGAAGCGGTCGCGACTGCTCGAGCAGTCCGTGTACGGCAGTGAATGAATGTCTATAGTTCACCGCGCGGTCGCGTCTTCAAGCCGTCGGTCTCAACTGCTTGAAGCGGTCCGTGTACGGCCGCCCTTAGCGTAACCGACTAAACGAAACCCGGCTAATTAGTTGACTTCAAACGTAACGTGTATACCGCTTCTACCTCAGTTTATATAGATTATGTATTCAAAGATAAAAATAATTTCATAAGCGTTGGTCACATGTATACTAAGTGTAAGGTGCTTATAGTTGGAATTGCCCAGTGAATAGAGAAGCTGACACGATCGTGCCTCCATGTTATTGTAGATTATAATCAGACAGACTTCAAGGTGGATATTAAAATGGTATATGGAATAGGTCAAGAAAGTAAATTCAAGAAACTAATGGAACCTTAAAAATTGTTTCTACTATTTATTGTTTTCAATTTTATTATTTATCAAAGACTATTTTTACAGAACCATCTCGTTACGGTTCTCAAGAGAAAGAGAATGTCTAGTTCTACTTTTATCAGTTGAAAGTATCATTCACTATGGGACATGAATTTTAGAGCTATCCTTCTCACTCTAGTGTTTGATACTTCTGAGTGATAGAAAGTGACAGATATACATTTGTCAACTCCTGCCTCACAGTTATAATATGAAATTGCGGGTTGCAATTTAGAAAAAAATGCTTCAATATGCGTTTTGTAGTCTGTTTGATTGAACTTTATAGTATTATTCGTTTCTAATTACTGGATAGTTTAATTTTTTATAGCTAGCTAGTACCTTCATTGTTGAATTTGGAAGTCGTATACTATATGAATATTGGCTTCTAGACTATATATTATTTATAATTATAATGTATTATGTAACCTAGATTTTATACAAGTTCACAAATGTATAACAAATGTAGATAGCTGTGTATAATTTAATAATTTAGATACTGTATAAAATTTAAATCGATATGTTGGCTGTAGAGCTGCGTACGCTAAATTAATTCAATTTTAAATACATTATAATCGACTCCAAGGTTTTATTGTTCTTGAATTTTGTATTACATAATAAAAAAATACAATCTGAATATTATGTTTTTTATAATGTAGTTTTTTTCATGAACCTAAATGTCGTTATCTAAAATGAAAGTTGCCATATCTAATAATATTACCTTTCCTTAGTATTTTGTAAAAAAAACTTGTTATTTAATATTTAAAATTGAATTAAATTTCCGAACGCAGCGTACCCAAGCAGTGCTTCTTATATTTTAGATATATTAATTATACACATGGGTACTAGGTATGATCACTGTATGTGCCAATGTAGCTAGGTATTGCAACGTTTATATAATAGGCCCTCTTCACAATCGGCAGCGTTGGCCCAACAAATGATCGTCGATGTTTGCCGCCATTATGGCGCTTATGAATAAACACTTTCAAGTACGGCCGTCATTAAGGCCCTCTACACCATCGTTATTGGCTCTACTGGCCCAACGCTGCTCATTGTGAAGAGGGCCCTTAATTGGTACACGAATCAATGTGATTGAGAAACGTAAAAGTGCTTTAATTTAATTTGCCGTATACAAATATGCCATACTTAAAATTTGTCATACATTTATGTAGTATTTTTTGCGTATTTTTAATTAATTGACGATTTCGTACGCTTTAAGGGTTTAAAGATTCATCGAAATGATAAGAAACGATAAATTCAAACTTATTGTTTGTTCAGTATGCGGAAATATTAAAAAATAACTTGATGATGTTATTATTAAAAAAAAATTTTTGTCTCTTTTGCCATAAGAAAATTTTACATTAATATTTAATATTCTGTACAAACGTTAATTGCGAACAAATATATCGATTGTAATCTCGCTTCAATTATAATAATATTTAAAATTTAAATTGTTGGGGAGTCCCCTTAAGGCTATTCAAACCAGATCGGTATCCGCTACCGCCGTGGCTAGCGGTATCCCGATGGGTACGCGATAAAATCTCTCATGTAGTATATAATAGAGACTCTAATCGCGTACCGATCGTTATACTGAATACTGATACGCACGGCGGTATCTGATACCGCTCTGGTTTGAATAGGCCTTAAGGTATAAAGGAAAAGATTTTTGATCTCTACTATCCATGTTAAACTTACTTGGTTCTTTGTTCTTTACAATTTCATTTGTTCTATTTTATATATTAATGTGTTAATACAGTATTCGATACATTGAATATATATCATACCAATATTTCGCTGTGTTAAGATTTGTCCATTGTTTATTAGAACAGTTTATACTATGGCTTTCCAGATTATTTGACAAAATATAATAGACAATATAAGTTTCTTGAAGAGAAACCTAAGTATGTCTATAATACCTTCTGCTTTAAAAATTTTAGAGGAATGAGAAATATTCAAGTGTATCGAATAATGTAGACTAAGACTTGTTTATATGAATTGAAGGGTCGCAATATTGATATTTAAATGCCGAGTCATCTTTTATAGAAAATCAACCTATTTTTTGGTCCTATCGTTACAATTTGTATTTGGTACTTTACTTTATACCCTTTAATCTACTATATAAAAATAAGTCGGGTTTTCCTTCCTGACGCTATAACTCCAGAATGCACGAACCGATTTCCACGGTTTTGCATACATTGGAAAGGTCTCGGGCTCCGTGAGGTTTATAGCAAAGAAAAGGTGTCTCTGGTGGCGAAACGGAGTTCTCCCGGTTTGCTAGAACCCTTTAAAAGTTTTGATTGTGGCTGCTCAATTCAGAGTTTATCATTTTTTTTTTTCAAATATCACAATGAAAGCTAACATTTAATTATAATGTTCATTTTCTACCCAATTCCGTGTAAAATAATTTCAAATGATTATGTTTAACAATTATTACGAGATTATAATATAATAAGATTATTTTAATTACCTAAGTGTTCAAAAATAAATGTGGTCATATTCATTATGGTGTGTTTTCATTTTTTAACCTTATTACCTACTTAGTTAGGTGGCACGAGTGGCGACTTTCGTACTTACCTTACCTCAAAAGGAAAATCCAAAAAGGGTTTCTTTGTCAGTCTATATCGTTTGTTACGATTATATTTATTAATATTTGTATAATTATTATTAATATGTGTGGCCCAAATTTCATGAAAATCGGTTCAGTAGTTTTTACGCGAAGGAGTAACAAATAAACCTAATATAAACTTTCCCATTTATAATGTTAGTAGAATGTCCACGGATATACGCGTCGTAGGAAACCTAGGCTGTGTTACTCAGTATCTACTAAATAAAACCTGAAAATTAAAAAAAAAAAACCACCTCACGTAATTTATGTACAAAGGAATAAGGAGTAGGTACAATGAAAAACAGAAGTGTGTTTAAACTTTTATTAAAATAGAAGATAGCTATTACAATTAAATCTCATGTAAAGCTAATAGGTATTTATATATTAATTCATATATTTACATAGGCGACTCTATATTACAATTTTATATTTATTCTATACGCTAAGTACAAGAATATTCATAAATAATAAGAGACGTAATTTTATAAGCTTTAGTATTTTTCCAGTAACTAGATACTACATGATATTATATTATGTAGAGACGATTACGTAATCATAACAAAACAACGCCAAAAATAAAGAACATCCGTGGGAGTTGGTTAATGATACCTAATTACACTAAAATTGTAATTAAAGTTATTTATTTGTTACACTGAATAAGATTGTTTCCGTTTGCCATTTAAGGTGAAAAACGCAACATAATACGTTAGGTATACTTATGTAATTTAATAAACGTAGTACCTACCTACATAGTGACAAAAGCAAGTAGGTAGGTAATCCTAAAACAAATAGATACTAGTTTACTTCATGAGCTCTGGTATTTTCCTTTGTTTTCCATTTATAAAAATAAGATAATGATTTCCGCCCGCTATCTATCCCGTTTGAACGCCCGTTTTCGCGCCAAATCCACATTAACAGTTCACACATGCAAATTTCCATCCCCATGTAACTACCAACCTACCTGCCGTGTGTGGTCAGTGTGGATTCGTTGGTAATAAAGCATTATCATACAACGCATACACACATACTTACCTACGCACGTAAGGAGTAGGTATGCACATAAACTGACAGAAAATGTGCAGAAAATTACTTTAGCTGCAACTAATGGATTTCGGCTTTTTGTATGCTGACTTGGGTAACAATTAGGTGTTTTTCCATGTAATGAAGCTTAGAAACGCATAATTACGAAATTATGTCTTAATTTCAAAATTACCATAACAACGACGAACATATTGTATGGAGTTTGTATTGTTAAAGTTGCTGCGTAGTTACAAAGTATTACACAAGGACATTTTAACTATAGAAATAATTTGGATCTAAGAATTTTCCACATCGTTAAATTTTAGAAGAAGCTTCCTATTTGCTTTTGTCTTCTCGTTTAAAAATATCCGAATTCTATACGATAAGAACTTGCAGTAAGTTAATAAGTACTTATGTAACTATTTTTAGCTAAAATTAAAACAGTGTAACGTAAACAATCTTATAATATATATAAAAATCTCGTGTCACAATGTTTGTCCTCAATGGACTCCTAAACCACTTAACCGATTATAATAAAATTCGCACACCATGTGCAGTTCGATCCAACTTGAGAGATAGGATAGTTTAAACATGTAGGTACCACGGGCGAAGCCGGGGCGGACCACTAGTAGACAATATATTTTAGAACATAAACAGCATAACATTTCGATCTTGTATTTATTTAGGTAGTTAGTACATGAGGGTCCGAACCCTTCCTACATAGCCCGACCCTTCTAGACAGTACATATCACTATGCGGGCTAGGTATGAATATACTGTCGTAACCTAAGCTACATATATTTGGCTTTCATAATTTTTTGGTATATAAAAACTATCGATCCTGTTTTATAAAATATTCTAGAAAAATTACCCTTTAGCCACTCGATTTTTCTAATGACAATTATTAATTTTCTTGGGAAATATTCAAAGATTTTTTTATTGTAAAAAAGTGTCGAATCTCTCATTTGAGATCGCTCAGTTCCCAGGAACGGCCCAGACACGCGACGTCTACGAGGCGTTTACGAGGCGTACAGTAAACCCAGATGTATTGATTTCTAGGATATTGTGATATGCCGCAGTCTATGCTCCAATAGACGATAGCGAATCGCGCCAACATGGCTAGGCGTGGCTAGGCCGTAACAAAATTGTTCATTTCACGCACATTTTCACGAACACTTCCAAATGCATATCGCTTGATTTCCTCCAAAATACATGTAGCAAATGGTCGTACATTCATATGTTATCTCGAAGCCGTAGCTTTCGCCGACCACGACGTGGAAGGCAGGTCCGAACTTTTTGTCCATTGACTCCTTGACCATTCGCGCTGCTAGCTCGTTATTTTGAGAGAACTTTTCGCAGGCGGTGACTGAGAGCTCCATCGCTTCCGTACGCATCTCTTCAGACATGTCGGAATGCTGTTGATATAAAAATGATTACTTAGTAATTAATGTAGAGGTAAAATACTATATAAAAGTATTAGAAAATAAGTGGCAGGCAAACATTGAGGCAAATCGTTGATCATACCTACTGACTAAAGTCATCTTTTTACACGCTTTATATTAGCTTCACCTGTATGTTTGTATGTTTGTAACCGACTTCTTTGGGCGCGATTTTGACCCACTTTAAACGGCCAGATTTCGTTCAAACTTTGTAGATTTATTGAGGACCGATGACAAATACACTAATTTGATAAAATTTTCTATTTTTTAGTTCGGTTTTCGTAAAAAGCGTGTTTTTTAGTTTTTTTAAACTAAGTATTATTATTTAGTACATTAATTTGCAAATTCAGGTACCTACAAGTCTTGGGAAAACCGATTTAAACATAGTCGAAAATAGTTTTCCAAAAATCCATAGCAACATATAGTTATATATTTTTTAATCGGTCTACCTATATTACTCAGAGATGTTTGTATTGTTAAAGATTTCGATAGTGAAAGCGCCCTATCACGATGAATGACGGCACGTGGAGTCCACCTGCCAAAACAAACACTTGAACCGATTCTTAGTTCACAAATGTTATGCATCACGGAAGTGCTCTGTGTACCTTTACTTATGTTCAAACAATAGTGAAAAATAGAAATGCAGATAGGTAGGTAAATAAATATAGAAAGAGTTTTTGACATAAATATACTTTTGTGTAAGTAAAATTTTTATTCTTATGCGTTTATATCAATGAAGTGGTTACTAGCTCTACTATACAGGGTTAGTTTTCAATGACCGGCCAAATTTTCAGAAATGGTTTAGAATCGATAACATTTTCGATCTAATGAAAAAAAAAACGTTTTTTTAATTAGATTTCATTCCTGTCCGCCACTAAAAAGCGAACGTGTGGACATTACAAAAGCACAATTCAGTTCAACAACCTAGATAGGTAGAAGTTAGCACACACATAAATTTGGCGATGCGCGCACGCACACAAGTGCATTGATTATCGCGTGTTTACGATTTAGGAAATTTTTAAGACATTTTCAAATGAATGCTATTTTTTTTTTTTATTCGACAATAATATTTCAAATGTACCTTTGGTTTAATAATATCTAGATCTTAATTTTAAATTTTGGCTGGTCATTGAAAACTAACCCTATATTATGAAAGATTACCATACAATGTTTAAATTAGTATTAGGAATATGATCTGATTTCATAAAATATTTTTTGTTTCGTCATCAATTTTTTTAGGTAATTAGGTATAACTAGATATTAAAGAGAAAATTAACGTTCTAAACTCATAGAGCTGATTCTGCAAACATTCCAACAAAATGAAAAACACTTTTCCTCTCACAGCCAGCTGCGACCGGAAACCTTAGAAGCCAGTAACACGACACGTCACGGCTTGCGGCCCCGTGATGGACGGACGAGCGCCATCGAGACGAGGGATCGCGTTACCGGACTTTGATTCAACTTTTGTATTATTAGCTTTTATATAATAAATTAGAAAAAATAATAATATGTATAAACTATTGGTGTACCAGGAAAAAGAGTATAGACGTTTGGACTGGATAATCGAGTGATGCCTCATGCCACCAGTCTAGGGGTCTCGAGCAAAATTGTAGAGCCTATACGCTCTCCTAGTTCAAATGTTTTTTTTTTTTTAAATTCATCAACGCTGAAAATATATATACGGGCAGGATTTTATTTATAATATATAATATAAATAAAATCCTGCCCGTATATAATATATAGGTAATATTTTATGCTATTTATATATAATATTGTATGCTATTTATAATTCCCGCGTTTTTCTGAGAATCGTCTCGATAGGAGGGTAGTATTTCTTTGTAGAGCTTATTTTAAAAATGCTTATCTAAGGTAAATATTTAGAGCACGAAACCCTTAATGATCTAAGGGTAAGGTAAGTAAGGGTCCTCGGATGTAACCGCGCGGCATAAATAATATTAAACATTTTTGCTTATGGATATGTTATGTTTAATCTTATGGTTTTGCTTAGATATTTTATTATTACTCACTTTCTCAAAAAATGCCAGTTTTAGTTTCTACTTTTAACTAACGATAAATGATAGATAGAAATCTTGATAATATTACGATGTTATGGCTCCTATGGCTTATCTATATTTATTTGATCGTTAATTAATTTAAAAATTAAATGTACGAAGAATCTCAAGTACTACGGGTTACTTAATTTCAATTTATATTTATTCCAAAATATTCATAGATATCCTTGAATAAAAAAAAATATCCTGAATTATGATTTTAAAAATTAACAATACCAACCCTTATCAACGGATAAGTGTGTATAACTTTCTCCCCAGCAGCGGCCCCTCCAGTGGCTGCAGCTCCTTCCTCAGCCATAGCACAACACTGCACTCCAATTAAAAATAATAATCACGATTCAAAATAATCTATATAGCAACAGACGTGTGCTGCAGGCTGCGTCTCCCCGCTGTTTACCCGTCACCTAGGCAACGCGAGCCGAGAGGGAAACGATTGATTTTTCTCAGTTCAAATTTGAATGCAAGTAGGTTTTCGTTATTGCCAAGGTCACGCGTGGGATGTTTGTACTAAAAATGTGACTAAAATGCTGTAATGTGGCCGTAATCGTCTTGCACAAGGCTACTCAAAATTGTTATTATATTGTTATTAGTAGTTAGTAAGTACTATTTTGGAATAAGCATTTGATTTGATATTCCATGTTCATAGTACATACATTTATTCTTTTTACTAGCTTCCGCCCGCGACTCCGTCCGCGCGGATGTCGGTCTTTGCGTGGATGGTTTATTTCTCCATTTTGAGTAACACGGACAATGACATCTTATAAATATCTATTGGACCCAAATACGGCTAGGTCTATAATAATACGCAACGTGTGTTCGCGGTACCTACTACAGAACAACGTCTATGGATAACTGAAAAATTGAGATTAATTTTTTTTCTACGTATTTTTCCAGGATAAAAAGTATCCTATTTTACGCCCAGGATAATAAGGTATAATTATACCAAGTTTCATCGAAATCGAACCGGTAGTTTTCACGTGATGTCTTCACATACAGACAGACAGACAAAAATTTTTTTAATCACATATTTGGGTTTGGTATCGATCCAGTAACACCCCCTGCTAGTTATTTTTTCAATATTTTCAATGTACAGAATTGACCCTTCTACAGATTTATTATATGTATAGATACTAAAAGGCACTTTACCGCCTTTGTGTTATATCTATCCTATCCTACTCCAGTACTCCTACTAATATTACCTATAATTAATGCGAAAGTTTGTGAGGATGGATGTGTAGGTTTGTTACTCTTTCACGTAAATACTATTGAACCGATTACAATGAAATTAAGCACACATATATAACTTCGATTAACACATAGGGTAGGTTTTAGGAACTATGCGGGTTTTTCTTTGAAAAGGCGGGCGAAGCCGCTGTCGGAAAGCTAGTACTTCTATACTAATATTATAAAGCTGAATAGTTTGTTTGTTTAAACGCGCTAATTTCAGGAACTACTGGAGTACTATTATATAATATTCTGTGCTACTGGTCCGATTTGAAAAATTCTTTTGGTGTTAGATAGCCCATTCATTGAGGAAGGCTATAAGTTAAGCTATAAGGCTGTATATCAGCACGCTATAACCAAAAGGAACGGAGCCCACGCGGGTGAAACCGACGAGCGCAGCTAGTTATCTTATATAATGTCATTTTAGTTTTCTGTAAGGAAAATCCAGAAAACAAAATTTGAAAATAGTTAAGGCGGTCAACCGTCCCGCATTCTGCTGCGGTATATAAGTAAATTACCTAAGTATATTATGACTGAAGTATGTAAAGTATGTAAAGAATACTTCAGTCATAATTCATAATAATATATAAAATCGCTCGCATCACTATGTTCGTAACCGTACTCCCGAAACGGCTGGATCGATTTTCATGAAATTTTGTGTGCATATTGGCATGGACCAATATAATCTAGAACAGCGTTTGCCTGAGTAGCTAGGATATAATAATTGTTAAGTAATACCCTGTTTTTATCTAAATCTCTTCATCTTAGCACTACATTATAAAGAGGGTACCTACCTAGGTAAAAGAGGTAGCTTAAAAGCGATCATAGATTAAAAAGCACCCATGTCATTATCAGCTGAGTGTCAGCTGTCAACTGTCAAATTTACATCACTCAAAAGTCAAAACAAAATTTTGAGTTGTTATTCATGTGCAACAAATAAGTTTTCCTGCAATTATATATTACAAGAAATAAGCAGAAATAATAGTTATTGAGAAAAATGGCTTCACGGTTTAGTGGTGCGTTACAGTTAACAGATTTGGATGATTTCATAACTCCATCACAGGTAACCTTAAAAATAAGTTTATATCGAATTCTTCGTCTATTTGTTGCAATAACTTAAATAAATTATAAGTAACCGAAAGACTCCTTTACAAATATTTATGTATCCATTGATATAAATTATAAAACATGAAAAAGCAAACAAAAATATTCCTGTTGAACATAACAAATAACAATACATACATATTACGCAGTTAACTGTAATATTCCGTCAGATATTGTGTCATAAGTTGTTAAATATTATGTAAAAATATAATCGCAATTTAGTTACACATTAAGTATAACAATTTTCAGTAAAGTCGAGTTTTTATCAAAAAAAATTTACAGGAATGCATAAAACCAGTTAAGATAGAAAAAACAAAGAGTAAAACTGGCGCGAAAATTAAAATCGGTGAAGATGGTTACTTCGATCTGTCGAGTGGTAAGGAACAGAAGCTACAGAAAGTGGAAATCACACTTGCTGACTGTTTGGCTTGCAGTGGATGTATCACCTCAGCCGAGAGTGTATTGGTAACCAAACAGAGTCAGGAAGAGCTGTTAAGGTAACTGAGTATTTAATCATTGTGTAAAATATCTCTTCAATTATAAGTGATGATTTTTCTTTTTATAACTCACTAGCTTACCGCCCGTGGCTTCGCCCGCTTTGTCTAAAACCTAATAAATTATACCTTACCTTCTACCTTCCTCTTTAATTACTCTATCTATTAAAAAAAACTGCATCAAAATCCGTTGCATAGTTTTAAAGATTTATGGATACAAAAGGACATAGGGACAGAGAAAACGACTTTGTTTTATACTATGTAGTGATAGTCAGCAAAGGAGGTAGTATGTTGCCAGATGGTCAGCTTTACCACTGCTCATGGTCATGTTGCAGATGTATAAGGATATTTGCAAAATTAACCCATTGAGCCCTGAGCGGCCCGATCCGTCCACAACACAATAGATTTTCTATTGTGTCTGTGATTCCGGGGCCTGAGTTATTAAATCTAAATTCATGATCATAAAAATAATGTAATTTATACAATTCTTTTCAATTCTATCCAGGGTATTATCAGAGAGGAGGTACACAGATTCAAAAGGAAACACAAGAGATGTCAGCCTGATTGTGGTGTCCATATCTCCACAGCCCACACTGTCCCTCGCAGCCAGATATAAGCTCACTCCAGAAGAAGCTACCAGTAAATTGGCAGGTAAAATATGTATAGTTATACTCGATACTAATAATATTATAACTGTGAAAGTAACTCTGTCTGTCTGTCTGTTACTCAATCACGCCTAAACTACTGAACCAATTTTCATGAAATTTGGTATGGAGATATTTTGATACCCGAAAAAGGACATAGGCTACTTTTTATCCCGGGAAAATGACGCAATTCCGGAAATCCCACGGGAACGGGAACTATGCGGGTATTTCTTTGACTGCGCGGGCGAAGCCGCGGGCGGAAACCTAGTATGCTATAAGTAACATTAAATATAAGCTTACTGCAATTATTTATGATAGATTTTTCTTGTATACACATAATATGTTATTAAATTGTTTTGAATTAAAGTATTTTTTTGTAGTAAAAAACTAGAAAAATAAAACCAATGATATTTTTTTTCAAGTTGGCATTACTTTCTTTTAACATGAAATAATACACAAAAATAATATGTATATGCCTTTATCATATCTTATTATTAATTCTTTATAAAAATTTCGTAATTTTCGTAAAAATCGTATTTTTTAATATTTTTCTTTTACAGGGTATTTTAAAAAGCTAGGCGCAGACTTAGTGCTAGATATGACAGTAGCTGAAGATCTATCTTTACTGGAGGCTCGACAAGAATTCCTTGAAAGGTACCACAACCAGCAAAATGACCCAAGTGGCAAATATTTACCCATGCTTGCCAGTTCTTGTCCAGGTATGTGCCCTTTTATTTACAAAACCATATAAATTCAAATTCAAAATTACATTTATTTGCAAGAATGCAGTTACAAATATAGGTAAATGCATTTATATCAATGTAAATTCCTTTTTTTTAATGGATTTATAATATGTGCACAATATTAGCTTTTGAAATAAGAAATTAATCATTTGTATTTTTTTAAATTTGTTTGAAATCAGTTACTAAAATTTTAATTTAAACAGAAATAAAAAGGAAGCTACATAATTTTTTCCGCTATACAAACTGGATATAAAAAAAAAATAACATTACGAAAAGTCAATTATGAGGTGGGATTTGAAGGTCTCATTTGCCTTCAAATAGCGATGCCTACATCCCCAAGCCACATTATGCTTTGAATTAATAAATCGTATTAAAATAAGAATAAACAAATGAAAAATCTGGGGGCACGGCAGTGCCCCCGCCAAGTCGAGCAAAAAAAAAGCGGCACGGCCGTACCATCCTTTTCTCGAAGCAATTCGGGCCTTTTTCGACCCCCTATAATTCGGTTGTGGATAAAGCAAGAAACCTGAATCTTCAGTAACTAATCCGGCATTGTATAAACACGTAATATTTAAAATTTCAGTCAATTTGAACCAGTAGTTTAAGAATGACAACTTGTTAAAGTTTCTAAATTTTGTCACTCACTGACTCACCGATCATCAAAAGTCCAAGGCACTTCTAGCAGACTTAGAAGCTTCATATTTGGAATACATATAGAGTTTAGTGTCTTAATCATGGGAAAACTTAAATATTTTGTAATTTCGGTCCAGTTTTCCAAATACACTAACTGCATCAATAACTTTGTAATCCCATATAAATATATGGGATTACAAAGTTATTTATGCAGTTGGTGGTTGGTGGTGGTTATAAATTTAATAGGTGTAGATAGGTATACCTACCATATGAGGCAAGGGAGGGGGTATAGGGTGGGTAAGGGTGTGTTTAGCCCATGAAACTGAACAACATTATTACTTGTAAAATGGTCGACGTAATGAAAAACACATGATTGGACATGTCTTGAAGTACGAAAATCTAATAAAACAATACATTATAATTTAAATCTGTTATATATAAATTGTTGGCGCGACTAGCCTCCTTACAGGCAGACTGGCCTCTATTTTACTCTATGACTGACAAGCAAAATATACGCCAAAATGACAGAACAATTAAATGTGAATGCCTTCGAGCGAGCGGCAGCCGCACGCATACGTGCGAGCGCCCTCATGCTGTTCGGATGTGCCTCGAAACCTAACCTATAAGTTTGCGATTTTCATTTATAATTTCGATTGATAAATTACATTTACGACTAAAAGGCTTGCTCATTAGTTTACTGATATTATTTGCTTACGATTGGGATGTTGTTTGGTTAATTTTAAGGAACTTACATAAATACCTTAGTCTTCAAATATAATTACTTAATAGTGTCGGTCGAAATAACGAGACCAAAGTTACGTTTAAGTATTAATTGTATTCTTATATCTTGCATATCTACCAGTACTAGTAGTCGCAATGGATTCGGAAATACTGTATGTGAATGACCATCCATGCCCACACCGGATTGTCCGTATACCTGGTGATGGTTCGTGCCTATTTCATTCTTTGTCATTCTCTATGTATGAGAATACTGAGTCGTCGTATGAGATTAGACTTGCTATAGTGGAGTATGTGGTAGCGCATTGGGACGAGTTCAAAGTGTATACGTGTGACGAGCACGGAGACCCCTACATTGACGCCGACCTGTACTCGACGGCAATGGTAAAAACAACTACCTATGGCTCCGTGTCTGAACTTATGGCTGCCGCAGCTTTGTATCCGTACGCTTTCGAGGTTTACGAAAACGGCCTTTTGAGAGGATCATTCGGTGGTGATTATGGAATCATCAATTTGTGAATACAACAGATTAAGAAGTATTTACCGTCCAGACTTGTCAAAAATTGAGACATCAAAGCCTCCGAGAAAAGCCCATAGAGACAGGGAGTGGGCTTTGAGAAAAACTGTGGCTGAAGCTCAAGAAGTAGTACCGGAAAAGAAAAAGAGGAAGACTACATATAAAAATAAGAAAATATCATAAGACCTTTAACATAATTCGTTAGAAGTAGATGGTATCAAAAAGAAAGGCTCTACAAAAAGAAGTGAGATCCCATCAAAAACATCCTGTAAAAAACCCAAGTCTCGCAGCTCAGTCTTTCTACCGTCAAAAGTTGTGAGATCCATGTAATACCAAGTCGGTTAATCTATTTAGTGTCTACTTGAAGGACCTTCTGTCTTAAGTTATTACATAAGTTATTATCATGCCAATATTAAAAATATTTAACGTTTTAAACAAATAGATCGACTTGGACATCGCTTGATTTGATTATTAGTATGTATCACACTACACAGCACGACGGGCCAGCGACCAACAGGAACGAGAGTTTCAATCGCGTGAGGCGCGAGAGACTAAAGAATCTAATATAATATTGTAATATTCATTTTGTTTTCATGCGATGTCCAAGTCGATCTATTTGTTTAAAACGTTAAATATTTTTAATATTGGCATGATAATAACTTATGTAATAACTTAAGACAGAAGGTCCTTCAAGTAGACACTAAATAGATTAACCGACTTGGTATTACATGGATCTCACAACTTTTGACGGTAGAAAGACTGAGCTGCGAGACTTGGGTTTTTTACAGGATGTTTTTGATGGGATAACCATTTACTTCCAGGATGGGTTTGCTACGCTGAAAAAACGCACGGCAGTTTCATCCTCCCATACATATCAACAACAAAGTCCCCGCAGCAGATCATGGGTTCCCTGGTCAAACAGCATCTCTCAGCCAAACGGGAGCTGATCTCAGGGGAAATGTACCATGTCACCTTCATGCCGTGCTATGATAAGAAACTGGAAGCCTCTAGAGAGGACTTCTATAGCGATGTCATGAACTGTCATGATGTGGACTGTGTTATTACTGCGAGTGAGTGTATCTCTAGAATTTTCTTCACAGTGTTATATGTTACTAGGTTTCCGCCCGCGGTTTCGCCCACGCAGTCAAAGAATAACCCGCGTAGTTCCCGTTCCGGTGAGATTTCCGGGATTGCGTCATTTTCCCGGGATAAAAAGTAGCCTATGTCCTTTCTCGGGTATCAAAATATCTCCATACCAAATTTCATGAAAATTGGTTCAGTAGTTTAGGCGTGATTGAGTAACAGACAGACAGACAGAGTTACTTTCGCATTTATAATATTAGTATGGATAGTGTGAAAGCTACAACAGAAGATTTAATTATCAAAACTAACAGCAATTACATACAGGTAAAAGAATTGGCTCTCGTAAAGATTTTGGAATATCAATGATGGATGGATGAGCCTTTGTCATCCATCCAGCATGACTTAAATCTTTTGAAACTTAGGAGTAGTTTTCATGTTAACAGTGCCCCTTTTCACAAGTTATAAAATACCTTCAAAGTCTTTAACTATTTGTTTCTCGATTAGTATTCAAACTAAAAGTTCAATGATAAACACCTCCATTACAGTTGAGCTAGAACAGATGTTATCCAGCGAAGGGAAATCACTATCCGAAGTCCCCAGTGCAGATTTGGACTGGCCGTGGGGCGAAGGTGCTCCAGGGCTCCGGAGCCACGGTAGCTCGGGCTCCGGGGGCTTCGCTGACCATCTATTCGTGTATGCCGCTGAACAGCTCTTTGGAGAGAGTAGCGCTCCATTGGTTTATAAGAATTTGAGGTGGGTAATGGGAAAAAAAAGAGTGTGTGTACTTATGTACACGCGTTAAAAGTTATACTTCTTTGGCGTATGGAAAAAATACTAGAATATACAACTTGAACATAGTTATCAATTTTCATACCACCTAGAACTAACTTCATGCTGTCAAATTTAGGTGTCGGTGTGCGCGCGCATCGTAAAAATTCACTCATCATTTTTCTCCATCGCGCCAAAAGAAGTATAAATTCAAAAACTTGAAATACAATTATGTAATACGTAACTTAAAAGATTTATATTAATTTGGTTAAAGTGTATGTACTTAGGTATAACGAAAAAAATCAAAAAGTAGCGTGTAAAGAATTGGCGTACTATAAACAACAAAATTCATTGCAATTAGCACCTTATTAGTTATTACGTGGCAGTAATATTCAAAGTCTATATTATTACTCATTAGAAAACTCTGCCTAACAAATGGGTAAGCAGTGTTTTGCTTCGGACAAATGAGCGTGATTGACAGTAGTTGTACATTGTAAATGCTACCAGCTACACAATTATTTAAGAAAATCTGAAATCTATAAAAAAAAAATTTGTAAAGAAATTGATGGTGGTGATGTTACAGGTCACACATCGTGGCTATTCTAGTAACTTTTTAACGAAATAGTCGGTATTTTTATTTTATTTTATATTGGGTGCAGAACCCAAAAACATTAAAATGATTGAAGGTTAAACAATTGTTAGTTAAAAATGATTCATTGTATCGGTTGTGAAATACGTGTAAAACAATTGCTTGTAAGCTAACTGTTAGATGAACTATTGCTACAGGTGTATACGCCTATGAATATATATTACTAGCTTTCCGCCCGCGGCTTCGCCCGCGTTTTCAGAGAAAACCCCGCATAGTTCCCTTTCCCGTGGGATTTCCAGGATAAAACCTATGCTATCTCTCAAGTTGGATCGAACTGCACATGGTGTGCGAATTTTATTATATTCGGTTAAGTGGTTTAGGAGTCCATTGAGGACAAACATTGTGACACGAGATTTTTTTTTATTTTTTTTTTTTTCTTTATTTCAGGCAACAAATGTAGTTACAGTTAAAGGTCTTAATATAACTTAAAAAACTACGGCCCATATGAACTTAAAACTACTTAAATATATATTTATACATATACATTAGGATATATTACTTTGTTTCTATTATCTAGTTGGATCAAAAATATATAGAAACAAACAAACAAATACAATTAAATTATCGTTATGTTGTCAATCAAATCGACTGAAATGTAATGACAATTTGTATAAAACCTAATAAATTATATCGAAACCTCCCTCTTGAATCACTCTATCTGTTAAATAAAATCGCATCAAAATATGTTGCGTAGTTTTAAAGATTTAAGCATACATAGGGATAGAGAAAGCGACTTTGTTTTATACTATGTAGTGATATTTGATTTTAACAGATGTATCTACGGCTTATTGGTCAGCAAATCGCGAAAATATTAGATATATCGACATCATATCAAATCAATCATAAGAAAAGTTTATTTCATAGCACACTAATTAAACATTAAAAAAAAATTGAAAAAAAATTATTAAACATCTATTTATCGATGCTTATTAAATCCAAAATCTAATAGACATTAAAATTCATCACACGCGATTTCAGGTGCCCAACCCAAACTTGTGATATCTTCTGTTATTTATCACCATTTACATTTTAATTGAATATTGGAACGAAATATAATGCTGCTTCTATTTTGCATTATAATTTAACAATTATAATTTATAATGCAAACAAAATTGGTAGACATTAAAATGTATTTGAATAAAAAATTGAAATGACGTTATAATGTACACGTGTCACCAGGAACCCAGACTTCCGCGAAGTGACGTTAGAGCGAGATGGCAAAGAGGTGCTCAAGTTTGCGATCGCTAATGGCTTCCGGAATATACAGAATTTGGTGCAGAAACTAAAGAGGGGTAAATCGCCGTATCACTATGTGGAGGTGATGGCTTGTCCTTCAGGTAAACGGTTTTTATAGCCTATATATTTCTCTCTGTTTTCCTATTAAAACTATTTGCAGTTTGTTTACCTTCGCATTTTTATTGGTTTAATTTATTTCATTTAATCAGGTTCGAAATTCTTCGATTATGAATAGGAAAAATCGATTTTATTGTTTTCGAATATCAGTTAAACCTAATAGTAACTCTGCTTCAAAAACATTTATCGGTATTTTTTTATGTTATTTCGTACAATTCCTTTAAAAGTTACGAATAAAAAAAGCTGTATTGCAATGAAAAATTGGATTGTTACTTAAATTTTCTCCAACCACATGTTTATACAAGTCACTAATTATAATTCGCGTTTTTTCAGGATGCCTAAACGGGGGGGCGCAAATTCGTCCAATCAACGGGGAAAGTGGAAGGGATTTAATAGCTCAATTACACACAATGTACAAAGAGTTACCACAGAGTATACCCTCAGAAAGTGGTCCCATAGCACAATTGTATGGGGAGTGGCTTGTCGGCAAACATTCGGACAAAGCCAGGGCAATGTTGCATACACAGTATAGGGCGTTGGAGAAAAATGACGTAGCGCTTAATATTAAGTGGTGATTTTGTTGATCATTTAAAAAGTATATACATAATCGGTGACAAAAATATCCTGTAAAGAAGTCCACCCAGGTGTTTTGGTGCATTGTAGATTCGACTTTAGTTCATGGGAATACGGTTGAATTTCTATTGACGCATATTCACCAGCTAGTTGAGACCGTTGACACTTATTGCATTTTGTGAAAACACCTAAGAGTAGTGCTAATAAGTTTGATTTTTCTTTAACTATTGTTCATTTTGAATAAAATATTGAAAAGCACATTTAAGAACGTCTATGATTATGTATCAAATTGTTTTTAATGATTGAAAGTTGCGGTTGATAAACGATTGTTCGAGAAGGGGTTGTGATAAGTGAAAGTGGATTGTACTTCTGCATTACTTGTCGTTATTATTGTGTCCAATATTTGTGATGTTACGCTACTAAATGAAATATTGTAGCATATTCTTTGGTTACTGAAACAAAACTCGTTGTCAGAAACGCACACAACTAGATTAACATGTAATGTATATTATAAGCTCTATTTTGAAATTTGTTAGCTCTATTTGGAAATAGAACAATTTTTTTACTTTTGAAATCCTATAATTATTAATGTTCAAGTTAAGCTAAGCTTAGCTTATCGACAAATGTTGATTAATAATATTATAAAAAAAAATCTTCAAATTACTTTGATAAAATTGTAACATCAATTACGAAGGCATTGATCATATTACATATATAGAAGTTAAATAAATAAATACACTAGCTACAGTTACAAAATGCTGTCTTGTGGTAAATTCATTAATAATTAGTAATTATTGTTTTTCATGATTTAATGAAGAAAATGTACACTCACACTACTACGTGACACATTATATTATTTGTAAAATGAACCTTAACTCTTTACGTTTAAGATTTAATCTTGCGTTTCTAGTAAAGACATTATTATGTATATTCAAAATGCATTACAATAAATTTTATGCGTTTTCTTGACGTAAGTTTAAATGTTATTTCTAATTTTAGTAGCTCTATAGGGCAGTTATATGAAGGTGTATATATTATTAAAACTAGTAATGAATAATTAATTACTTAGCTGATTCTAAATCATATAGATTTTATATAAGGGCGGCCGTACACGGACTGCTTTAAGCAGTTGAGACCGACGGCTTGGAGCAGCGACCACGTGGTGAACTATAGACATTCATTCACTGCCGTACACTGCCCGCTTCAAGCCGTCAACTGCCCGGTTTGTAGCGACTGCTCGAGCAGTCACCGACCGACCGCTCGAGCAGTCTGTACGTCGCTCAGCCGTTAACTGCTCGAGCTGCCCGTGTCCGGATTCCCTAAGTTATCTTATTTTGTACTCTATAACATATTATGTACTTTTAAGAATTAACAAATAATTTGTAACAAAACATAGAAAATTGTATAGACAAATCATAAAAGAAATAAATGCGTTATGATATACCGTAGTTTCTTTAAACCGGGTTGGCGAGGTCGCGCCGACATTGCAACGACTTATGCACTGTCACTGATGTCACTGCATATGCAGATGTGTTGGGCGGTTTTATAATTCACGATTTAGAGCTCTGTTTTAAATTAATTGCGTTTTAAGCAATTACCGATAATATAAGTAAATAGGTGGCGACGAATTAATAAGCTAGATTAATTCGGTAGCGCGGCACTTAACTAGCCACATTTATTACAGTTGTCTCTTTTTTCGCTCACGATAGTTAAACATGCTATCTTACTCTGACGTTTTATTTTGTGTACGTTAAAGGGCTGATAGACGTACGAACTTAGTGTGCCGTTTTTGAAGATCGAATGTTGCATTAGTAACCTATCTACAGCTTTTTACTTACAATATTTTTATTCTGAAGGTTTTTAGATATTTTTATTCTTAAGAATAGACGACGTTACGGCATCAATGATCCCATTGCTGACGTGGGATCATGGGTGGCTTGGACCCTGACGCTCTAAGTTAGTCTGTAGTCACCATTGCAAAAAGGCGCAAGTGTCGAATCTCGCATCATGATTGAACTTTTTTAGTCCTCCGAACATATTTTCGGGGAGGTATAATTTAAATATTATTAATATTGAGCTTCATTGCATGGAAAAATCTAGATCTCTTGATGGCAAGAAAAAAATATTTCGGTAACGCAGTGGTGTTATACAGTTGCCGGATCTCAGAAGTCGAACAAATTATCAATGATCGATCCATATTTTCATCTGTATAATACAAGAGAACTTGAACCGATCACAAAATAAGTATAATACAGTTTAATACTTACAATTTTTTTGCAAAATGATACAAAATTCAGCAAAACGTGCCTCACCATGTGCTAACGTTCTGCATGTTTTAACTGTTTAAAAATATACATAAGTACTTAACTTTAATGTAATAGATTTTGCAAATATATCCCTATAATAATAGCAGTTTCCTTTCAAAAAGTAATATAGGTACTTGGATTTCAAAAAGGAATATATTTGGATAACTAGGTACTTACTTATTTCGTTGCAGATTCAGATACCTAAATAGTATATATAGGTATATTCTTCTATCCATTTTTGGTTTCATCCACTCTTAAAACTGGAGATAATTCTATATTTCTATTGAATGATTTACAACTTAAGCATTGTACATAAACATACGTTCAAATATTTGGGGCGTTACAGTTTTGCGCTGACCGCTTGCTTCTGCTTAACGCCTCAGTGCATACCTTTTTCACAATCCAATTTTGTTTATCAGCTAACAATTGATCGTAACGTTACCGTCACGTATATTCGTGTAGGAAAATAATTAATATGCATAATAATTAATTCCAACGTAAATTGTTCAGTACAAGCCGTGCCCCCGAACGAAAACGTATCAGCGATACTGTTTACAAAACATCGTAATAGTGAATTTGAACTAAAGTTTGTGCTGTGAAATGGGGGATTTCAGAGTGACAGGGGCGGCGAGGATATACCTTGTACTTTTCTGTACAATCGTACAAGCTGTGTGTGTGAGCACCGGATTGGGGAAATGTCCCATTTACCCACAGTTCCCCAATTTCGATATGACCAGAGTAAGTTCACTAGTATATAAGCCACCTCATTCATATTTTTCATCCTCCCTCTACGTCACCTCATTTCGATAATTACTTGGCCGGTAGAGTAATAGATTGATAAACAAAAAAATAATTTAAAAATTCAATAAAGGTTTGTGAAACAGGCGTGACTTTGAGAACGTTAGTTAAAAAAAATTGCATAATTACCTTACAGTGACAATAGATTTAAATTAAATATTTACAATTTTTTTTGGATCGGTTTCCTTGCATTACATAGGCATTTCAATATATTTTTGAATATATGTTACCTATACGTAGTCGTACATTGTAGAATCGTATTCAGAATATAGTCTTCAGCAACGCGGCTAGCTAGCTCCTTTGCTAGGTCATATAAGTGCTTTATCAAATCAAAAACTCGTCAAAATCAAAAAGAAGAAAAAAATTAACGTCACATTTAATACATACCTATAGTTAACGTAATGGAAAAATACCTTACTATTATCATGGCTATTATATACATATTATGTACTTAAATATTTTTGTCACGTGGTTGAAAATACGCGCACCAATGCGTTACAAAGTTTACGTCCCAGATTTACGTACCTACCTATAATGTAAAATTAAAGAATTATGCATTACTAGTTGCTCCGCGCGGTTGCACCCCCGTGGCTCCACTCCTATGGGGTCGTAGCGTGATGATATTTGCCTTCCTCGACAAATGCTCTATCTAATACCGAAATAATTTTTCAAATCGTCCAGTAGTTCCCGAGATTAGCACGTTCAAACAGACAAACAAACTCTTCGGCTTTATTATATTAGTAGTTTAAATAAAAAAAATACACTTATCGTGAAAAGGGTCTCTAAGTACTTACACATTAACTAATAACCTTAACATTTCAGCGTCCAAAGCTAGATTAACATGCAATTAGCATATATGTATTTCAATTGCATGTAGTTAATGTACAAGGAAAAGTGTTACACAAAACACGTGTAGGTAATAGATGTCATTGATTTGTTGTTTTTAATTTTGATAATTATTCACAATGATACGGAGAAAGAGTGACACATACTTTCATCACCTACTTCATAATTTAAATCTAGCGCTATTCAGAAATTATTACTTTTGACTTTTTTCTGGACTCGTTCGACTTCTGACCCCTGCTGAAAGATTAATTTGCCCTCATTAATCTAATCTTCATAGAACTTACTAGCAGACAGCTATGGGTGCGCTCACCATTGAAGTCTTCGGACAGTATAATCCATACTAATATTATAAACTAGCTTCCGCCCGCGACTCCGTCCGCGCGGATGTCGGTCTTCGCGTGAATGGTTTATTTATCCATTTTGAGTACCTCTGACAATAACATCTTATAAATATCTATTGGACCCAATTCCCAAATACGGCTAGGCCTATAATAATACGCAACGTGTGTTCGCGGTTCTACGGAACAACGTCTATGGATAAAACTGAAAAATTAAGATTATTTTTTTTCTACGTATTTTTCCAGGATAAAAAGTATCCTATTTTACGCCCAGGATAATAAGGTATAATTATACCAAGTTTCATCGAAATCGAACCGCTAGTTTTCACGTGATGCCTTCACATACAGACAGACAGACAGACAGACAAAAAATTTTTTAATCACATATTTGGGTTTGGTATCAATCCAGTAACACCCCCTGCTATTTATTTTTTCAATATTTTCAATGTACAGAATTGACCCTTCTACAGATTTATTATCCATACTAATATTATTAATTCGAAAGTAACTCTGTCTGTCTGTCTGTTACTCAATCACGCCTTAACTACTGAACCAATTTGCATGAAATTTGGTATTTGGTATAGAAATATTTTGATACCCGAGAAAGGACATAGGCTACTTTTTACCCCGCGGCGTGGCGATTAAAATCCGTTAAAAAGTATTTAATTTCTAAATGTAAGTATAATACTCGCGTAAAATCATTCATGATTTTTTTTTATTTTCACTTTAAATGTTAATTTTTCTCACCAAGATGGAAACTTGATCGATGAGGATCTTAATTTATTGTTAGAAAACTATAAATTTAGATTAAAATACGGCATTTTTTTTCGAAAATCTTATCTTCTTATATATATAAAAATGAATCGCAAAATGTGTTGGTAAGCGCATAACTCGAGAGCGCTGCCGTCCTTTAACTAAAAAGCCGTTAACCCTCAAATGGTCAATTTTCAGTTTTAAATGTAGGGTGACAAAGTTCAAAATTCTCTATCTTTCTGTCTAAGAATCATTTCTCTAGCATTAATAGTTATAGAGATAAGAAAATATTGTGAGCCGTTAAGTAACACAATTTTCGGCGATTCCATAACTTGAAAGCGTCTAACCAATACTACTTCGCTAAATTTCCTTTAAAGTACCTTAATCGCCACATTTCATAATTATTTTTTAACTTTTTACTTGACTAAAAGTACGTCATCAGATTATACTTGACTATAGGGACGCAAACTGACTATAACTGCTTTGTGATATGCTTTCATATAACGATTCCAATGGAAATCCTTACCTTATTTGCAGTTACTTGCCCTTAACGCTTTTTTAGTTAAGTAACTTTATTTAGGAAAAATTCTAATTACATTTTTTTGCTTAGTTACAAAGCAGTTAACCCTCATTTTTTAGCTAAAAGGCAGTTATCCAAACCTGGTGATGCATCAGTTTCGGGGATGAGTGTGATGCTGTAATTGTGTCGCCCCCAAGCAGAGTACCGATTGCTTTTGATTTTTTTTTACAAGACGTATAGTGTCTGATCAGGTTTACTAAGTTTAATACAATCTAGCAGCTAAATTACGGAAAATATAACAAGTCAAAGTTACGAAAATTTGGTAGGTACTGCAGGTTACGACAGTGCGAACTTTCAATCGTACTTCTCTGTTTAGACTCTGATTAGTCTCTGTAACCGAGAAAGAGGACATAGACAGTCTGTACTATTTATTAATGATGTAATTTACCCCTTGGGTGGAATTAGTAATCGACTGTCAAGCCATGTACTTGAGATGGTGATAGAAAAATTATTATGAGTACACTACCTTTGACCCCCTGGCGGGGAGTCCATTTTGCCACTATTTCTATTTTTTCTTTTCTTTATATAAGACTATTAAGATTTGTATTTTTGTAACATGGTAGCAAATAAAAAGTTTTCTATTTCTACCTCCTGCTATTTTCCATAATATATTCTGGTATATTATATTTTCTGAATGTGGATGAAAGAGTCTTCTAATCATTTGATAAGCAACATTATTTATTATGAGAATCCCACATATAAGAGCTTGAAGCCCTTTTGAAACCAGGATGTTTTTTTTTTCAAAACCGTCGTGCACAAGTCTTAACTTTTTTTCAGAAAACGATTTAACTATGTTTACATTGTTTGTTGTCCTATTTGTACTCACATATCCGTGACTCGTATGATGGCTTCGCAGAAGAGTATTTAAAAATAACGTTATAATTGCAATTCTAGAAGATTTATCTCAATCTTAACCCCGAAATGATCCTCTGTAATGAAATAAACGTGAACATGACGTAAAAAAAAGGTTAATTTTATCAAAAACTTAAAAAAGTCATTTAGTAAAAGAGTTTAAAATACTTGTTACTCACAGACAGACGCGAAAACCATTAATTTAGATAGTGTTTAAATCCTTAATACTTAAATCTAAAAGCTTTTGATCCTTTTCCTTTCCATTGGTGACCTAGGGGATGTAATTCCGGAGAGCAAAGCCTCAGACAGCAGCAAATTTTTAACATAAGTAAGATTAAAATTTAGTACAACTATATAGAATCGTAGTACAAAAGCATCCAAAAGCCCTTAACCGCTGATTATAAAGTTTTTTAAATTTAAATTAAAGCGAAAGTCATAGTTTAAAAGCAGTTATAGTAGCTTAACGACGTTTTAGGTAAGCATTTTATTAATAAATTAAATAAAATCGCAAAATGAAAATAAAAATACTAAATTACTTAGCTAAAAAGTCGCTATGGTATGTCAACGGCCGTCTTGTCCAGTAAAAAGTTAAAATTTTCAGATTATATGCTGAGCTAAACGAGAAAAAGTGAATTTAAAAATAAATTATAACAGTGTCTGGTTAGAAACTATTATTTATATATAATATAATTAAATGTCGATCGATGTATCTCACAATAATTATTCTAAGTGTCATAATTTTAAAGAAATAACGATTTCCGTGTTTTTTGCCATTTACTCGAAACTCACTTCGGTGGCTTAACGGCTTTCTAGTTAAAGGACGGCAGAGCGGCTGAACCGATTTCGATAATTCTTTTTTTATTATATTTCTTGAAGTACGAGGATGGATCTTATGTAGAGAAAACGTAAACATGTACCACGGGCAAAGCCGGGGCGGACCGCTAGTTATTAATATAATCAGAGTTATCAGCATTTGCATTAAGTAATTTACGACGATTGCAGTATGAAGGCCTGTTTTTTGATAGGTACCTAGTGTTGGTAAGGTGGTTGTTCTTTAGTTAAATTTTGCTTATATTTTTAATTATATTTAGTTCATTCATAACTATAATATTATAGCTGCATTCATGGGATAGTGCTCTTTTTTTTCGTTTGTTTTAGCACGTTTAAGTGAGTAATGCAGGTCAACCACCGTACCTATTCAGATTTTGTTTGAATTATTTGTTTTACATTATTATTCAATATTCAACGCCGAAACTATATATTTACGTTTGATGGTCATTGAACTTTATCAATTTGTAGGTAGGTACTTCTAATTGGGGACTAGAATATTCTCAAAGCATAAGTAGGAGCTAATTGCCTAAGTTTACTTGATTATTTGAATTATTATAAAGCTGAAGAGTTTGTTTGTTTGTTTGAACGCGCTCATCTCGGGAACTACTGGTCCGATTTTAAAAATTATTTCGGTGTTAGATAGCCCATTTATTGAGGAAGGCTGTAGGCTATATCACCACGCTAAGACCAACAGGAGCGGAGTAATGCGGGTGAAACGGCGGTGAGTAGCTAGTATTGTAGGTATATTTAGCAATCTCTAATTGTATATTTAGTACCTAATAAGCAAGTCTCTTTTCGATCAGTATGTACCTGTACTTTTGAAAAGATCGTACCTACTCCATTTTATACGTATTAATAATTCTTCGTTAGTGGAGCACAAAGTAGTTACATATTAATTTTATAATTATAATTTACTATGACGATGTAACTCGGAGCAAAGGGCAGACGCAGGGTCTCATTCGACCACACCTACCAATCGCGTACCTACATATTCATGGTTAATTCATTGTAAATTTTATTATTTACAGATTCTCTCTTCGTAACATAAAAGTGTCTTCTATAATTTTAGGCCATAGATTATAGACTCTTAAGTTTAGACTAATTTAGGATTACTAGCGGTGCTCCGCGGATTCACCCGCATTGCTCCGCTCCTGTTGGTCGCGACTAGCGTGATGATAATAATCGATAGCCTTCCTTGATAAATGGGCTATCTAACACTGAAAGAATTTTTCAAAACAGATCAGTAGTTCCCGAGATTAGTGCGTTCAAACAAACAAACTCGTCAGCTTTATAATACATATACATGCTAGGCAACGTTGCGAACGGAGCAGCGATACATTTTTATGCATTTAAATATTCATTTTGAAAGTAGGTAGACGAAATAGTCTAGCGTGGGTCAGCTAGAATAAGACATGACACACTATAGTGGGTCAGCTAGAATAAGACATGACACACTATAGTGGGTCAGCTAGAATAAGACATGACACACAAATGAATATCCTTGATTTGTTTTTTACTTTTTATCAAATATTTCGTTTTTACACTTTTCTCATAGATGACTATAATTTACTAGCTCACCGCCCGTGGCTTTGTCTAAAACCTAATAAATTATATAGGTATACTAAAACTTCCTCTTGATTCTTGAATCAATCTATCTACGTGTGGCACTCGGGGACAATGCCTTCAAGCCACACCTCCGAGCACGTCGGAGTGGAGAGCGTGAGGTTTTTTCGTTACGGAATTTCTCGATTCGGTCCCCGCGCTCAAGGCCCGCGATAGAAGCTATGCAATAGCTTAAAAATAAATATCCGTTGCGTAGTTTTAAAGATTTAAGCATACATAGGAAGATAGGGACAGAGAAACCGACTTTGTTTCATTACGAATTTATACTATGTAGTGATTAAGTTTTTCTTTATTAGATGTCAGGAAAATGGTACGAAGTGGAGCGGTCATTTCACCTGATAGAGATCGCAGCGAGCTGTACGGAGATAGATGTCACCATCAACGAGCGAGGGTACTTCGTCATCAACGTACACACGATCAACAGATTGTGAGTGCATTATGTTTTTATGATTATTAAATACAGTTAACTTTAAATGGATTTATTTCCCGTAGACTACTGAAAGGATTCAACATCGACCACGTCTTTGGTTCCCCGTTAAAGGCTATTCAATCTATATTGTATTAGTGTAGCTAAATACCTACACGCTAAACATATTTAGCAAAAAGTCTAATGGTATAACTAATGATTTCTTGAATTAATAAAAAAAATATTAATAGTAGATACCTATTGTCACATGATTTAATAACTTTAAGCGCATTGTAACAGGTTACAGGGCCATGTTTCTTTCTTCTTTTATTTTCTAACAACTTTGCGATAAGTTGGTGGTTATAAATAAATAAATAAATCGTTTATTTGCAAGTAAACATGGTATACATAGGTGTTAAGATAAATTATTACAGCATGTTGATGTTTAGCCGTTATTTAACGGAATGCAAATTACTTAATACGCTAATATCGTTCCAGAACGGGTAACCACGGAGTATCCTACGGACTGGGCATACCCAGCCACGCGGGCTCGTCCGCCTTCCGCTACAAGCTGAACAACCGCATGCCGTACGTCATTGGGCGCATGCTGCCGGGAGCCGGCCATTATAATATCCTCTTCACGGATTACGATCAATTCGCGCTTATTTGGTCCTGCACTAATTACAACGTTGTGCACTCAGGTAATATAGTAGTGAGGACGATTAGGTGTTCGCTATAGTTAATGTATTATTTATGATAGTTTCTCTGCAGTAATGTGCTGGATTACCGATAATCTTTCTATTCATTTTTACGTAGATTATTGTGTTATTATTAAAATGCATTCAACAAATTCCCCAGTATTTATATTCTGTTCTCATTGACAGATCGTATATGGCTGTTGGGCCGAGAGCGTGACATTGACGCAATTTTGCGCGCGCAAATCTATGCCATCATGCAAGAACTAAATTTGGACTCCGACCGACTCATTATTTCTAAGAATAATAACTGCACCGCTGTACCTTATAATAACGATATACAATAAAGATATATCAAAAAGAATGTGTTTTTTATTTTCTTTTGCTAGGTATGTCGAACTTCCTGTATCTGTGTTCCCCTCCCCGACCGTCGACAACGAGTACAATCTGGGGATCTTCAAGATAGGAGAGACGGGTACCTTTTATTGAAGCACGTTCTATCTTAGCTTACCATCAGGCGTGTTCAAGCGCTTCCCTATCGATACTTACAAAACACAAACGACACACAGACGACGAAAGTTGTGTAATTTTACTATTAAGTTTCCCCAACATTTTGCTTTATAATAATATACCTACATACATATTTAAATGAATAAAAAGCTTCCATCTATCAGTTGAAATATCACAAACGCATACCAATACAACACATAGTAACAGACATAATTATCCAAAAATGAATAAAAAAATTCATAATATTCACAAACTTATATTTACCCAAAAAATTGAAGATTTGTTTTATGTGTAAATATTTGGTACTTGTATTTTAATTCTATTACAACGACATAATTATATGATTACATAAAAAAATACTTTCAACTGCAGAAAAGGATTTTATTAATTAAGTAACAAAACAAATATCGAATTATGAGTGGAATTAAACATTATCTAAAATTTTCATGGGAGTAGGGGCGTAGCTACCGCCGTGTCTGCCGTATCAATTATACGGGGCCCCCGCGCCAAGGGCCCCCAACGTGCGCTTTTGTGAGAAATCTTTACCCTTCCTAAGGGCCCCCAAACAAATTTTTATACGGGGCCAAGGCACGCTACGCTTCTGCATGGGACAAAAATATATTTGAATTACTTATATTTAACATTCTATTACAAAAATAAAATATATTGATTGGTAACAAAGACTAATTTTTTTATTACATCTTTTGATGTAAACACGTGAAGAAACTATGAAATATACCTTACAATAATTATTGGGTATTATAATTCACACGAAATTGGAAGACGATTTTTAACTGTTTCATTTAACTTTACTTGAACTCATATAATAATTATTATTTTATGTGAATTAAATACATATTATGAGTAAATGTTGAAACATACAAAATGGTTACATAAAGATGATAATAGTGCAAAACAATGAAGAGATAAAAATGTACCACCAACATCAATGTCAAACACTTACAAAATTTTACCAACATAAACTAATCTTAAATGACAATTGCTGCTAATTTTATGGAAAAAAGAATGCGAAAAAACAATATCTAATAGTAAGATTAGATATATTCTGTGTAGAATATCATAATATATAAACTGAGGTAGAAGCGGCATACACATGTTCCATCTGAAGTCAGCTAATTAGCCAGATTGTGTTTAGTCAGTACTCGGTTACGCTGCTTACTCTTTTCTGCTTATGTTTTGAGTGTGAATGCGTAGGTTACTATGTTTGTGTAGAATGTTTATGTAGATAACATGTGACGGCTTGAACTGGTAGTTTATTTCGCATAGACCGCTTCTACGACAATTTATGTTTGTATTCTAAGCTTTGTAATAACTTCTCAGACTTTTCTAAACATCAGTATGCCACAATACAATTCAATTCAATTAAATAATTTATAAATACAAACTTTTTTATCAGTCATTTCTAAATACAAACTGAGCTTTAAACTGAAAGTACACATTACCAAACATAATTTTATAAGGGCCGATTTTTCAATCCTTGGATAAAACTTATCCGTCCAATAAAGTATTACACACGATAATATTAAAATGTCACGTAAACTGTCAAATACGGGCAATTAGAATACGTTTTTAAAATGGTAGTTTTATACATTATTTGAAGAATAAGTTTTATCCAAGCATTGAAAAATCGGCCCTAAATGACATTAACTATCTTCATGTATGTTGGGTATAAAGAATGAGAAAATTTAAATATATTCTTTATATTACAATATTTTACTAATACATGATAAAAGATTACAAAATTTTTAATAATAGCAATACTATTCCACAGAGTATATGAATTTCTAGCTATTCCATTAAAAAATCTATGACAATACAGTACATATCAGTATACATATTATATACACAATTATAGAGTATCAAGTCTTGACAGTAACATAGAAATCTCAATACATTATAAATATTAAATACCATATACATGTTTAGGCCACACGCATATTGCTTTGACGTAAACCTGATATAGAACAAAAAATAACTATGAAACAAAATAACAATAATAATTACGTAACAAATAATTTAAATAAAACTGGCACCTGTATCTTTTTAGTTACAGCACATAAAATCTATTTTAATTATGCAATAAGTTTTGATGTGAGGTCATAACCTATTAATTTAATACACATTGTAAATTCATTTCAACGCAATTTGAGGTTTTACAAAAAACCTATACTAACTTTGTATCCAAAGTATAACCGCAAACCGACATCATTCAAAATCCAAACCACACAATACATACACACAAATAATACCAATTTATTAATAACTTAAAAACTGTTTTCTACACTAGCAACACAGTTTCTCACTTCGTTCAACCTGAGGCACTCGGAATCGCGATTTTTGTATTCATTCTGCGAGTTGATACTATCCACACTATCACAATTGGGTATATTCTTGTGCGAGTCTATTCTGTTGTTGAGCGCATACTGGTTGATCCAGAGCTGCTTCTCTTCTACTTCTTTACTAACAACCACAAATAGTTCCTTTTCTTTGCAGTCTAGTTGCTCTTTTAGATATGATATTAAATCTGTGTTCTGGAAAGGATAAAGTATGAATTAATATAGTATGGAATTTTTTTTGTAAATAAATTAAGTTTTTTATTATAATAGATTTTTATTCTTTTTCAAATTCGTTTACAAATCCCTACTAATATTATAAATGCGAAAGTAACTCTGTCTGTTATGCTTTCCCGCTTAAACCTCTCAATGGATTTTGATGAAATTTGGCAAAGACAATCTACCTTTTATTGCGAAATAAGTACCTCGGGCGAAGCCGGGGCGGACCGCTAGTAACAAATAGAAAAGAAAAGAAAGACTACATTACACTTGAAATATGTACATCCATTTAATTCTTTGGAACTAGAAGAAAAAAATAAAGTTGTTCATAGTTAGCACTATAGGGTTTTACACACATACCCTGCCAATTAACTGTGGTGAATCCAGTTTGGAATCCAGATTATAAAAGTTCCCTTGAATTTGTCTAATTGTAATCCAGTGTCGCCTGCGAATCGGCAGCATAACAAAACCTAACTTATAGTCTGACGGGACATTTAATATAAAACCACAAATATTTGCTAGGTCCAAGCAACCTGGATCTCTGAAAATAACAAAAATTAATATAAACTTATTTTGTGATGTGAGGAAATTTATTTAGAAATTTTATGTCCAAAATACTTATAGACAAATACAAAAAACGAACATTGATTCATACATACAATAATTATTTAATTAATTTTTTTTATGTATACTTACTTTCTTTTATCAAACCATATTGCCTCACAGCCCTTCTTCTGTAGCGCAGCCATAATCACATTGATGTCATAATTTCCGAAACCCAGCATTGATCTGTGTGGGTTTATCCAAACATTTGGAGACAACCGACTGCATATTGAGTCTAGATCCGATTTCGAAAATGTATTACGCGTCTGCAAATAATAAAATAAATTAAAGACTTTTTAACGGATTTTAAACACTCAGTCACTCAGTCTCCCCGTGACCACGCTCGCTGTAAAGTGTTCGAAACGTCGGGAAAATAATAGAATGAATAAATCGCGTTTAAAATCGGTTAAAAAGTCTTTAATTTATAAATGTATAATACTCGCGTAAAATCAAACCCTAGAAAATAATAAAATATATAACTAAAACTCATCAAACACATTAATTTTTATAGAAACTGAATATTTTCATATTTCTCACTCATACATTTCAAAAATATGTAATGCTTGAAATTCAATAAAATAATTAGAAAGAAGAAATTAATCACCATACAAATCTTTATAGCATATCAAATAAATCATATAAATGCTCGCTAATGAGAAAATAATGATCGAATCAATTCGATTTGTTTACAATATAGGTACCTACATATTCTATTCGTATTAATTTTATGTACGTACTTAAGAGCTAAAAGAAGATAAAAAAATAGATTGTTACTCACTTGAAATAAATTATTTAACGCATGTAAGGCGCAAAGTTCTCTTACTTGTTTTTCATGATAAATATGAGGCTTTGAATTCATTTCGTTCATACTGTCACCATGTTTTTACAGAACTTTAATGATTTTGGCTTAAACAATACATATATCTGTTAAAATAAATTTTACAACTATATTGTGTATTTTTTTTAATTTTACAAAGGAAGCGAAAAATTTTACTCCTAAATTCCACTTGACAAATTTTGATTGTTTGACATTCGTCTATTGACAATTAATGACAATTTTACCGGCATCATAGAGTAAATAGAAAAAATTAAATTCAAAGCTTTGTTAAAAAAACTGTATAAAATATAAATAATTGGTATTTTTCTTACATACCTTCCCTGTTTCCACTGCTCTGTTATAAATTAAAATTTTAATATACGTACCACTAATTTATTTATTTATTGTAGTACCTTTGAGCCGACCACAGACCTTGCAACATAAAATATTGTCTGACAGGAAATAGTAATCTGTATTCTGTGTGGCTGGGTTTAGTTGACATTTTTAATTTTCAAATTGTGTTTTGGCGCCCAAATATTGAATTGAATTGAGTTTATTTTACGTGCATATCTCGTTGTAGCTTTTTAATAAATGAAATATAGATTGCGATTAAACTATGCAATGCCAAAAGAATTCTAACAACCCCGATGAGAATTGTTTGAGTTTGATGAACGATTCGTTACTGCAGGACTACAAAACTTCGCTAACTAGGTAATAGGTATTTCTTAATTTATTTGGTATATTTAAAGTTAAATATTATTAAATACACTAATAATTATACTTTTACAATAGCGCTTCAAATTTAATTTCAAACACAATACTGAAAGATGTAGTTTTCAATAATTTTTCAAAGAACGACAAAGTTCTCGATTGTATTCTGGATTCAGCAAACTCGCTTACTCAAAACAATCAAGAAAATAATTGTGCTACTTGGAGGAGTTCCCTAAGGTATCTACTTAATGATTAACAAATAACAATAATGTTAATAACTTAATAATCTTTTTGAGTTTGTAAGATAGTGTCTGATATTTATTTTTATCATTTAAGTACCTTCAATGATCCAGTCACGTTATTCGAAAAATCGTTATCCGCCTGTAAAAAATGTGACAAACAGAAATATTCAGGCTTGCAGCATTTTATTAAAAACGAATGCAAATGTAAAAACACAGCTGGAAACACACAAAATGAAAACTTTTCTATTAAACCACAATTATCCGACAATTCTAGTCAAGAGAGGTCTGGTGATGAACAGAAAACATGTAAACCTAAATTTAATAGATTAAGATCAAAACGACCCGTTAATACTACTTCCATAGACTCATATCCAGATTTTGACGATGTACGCAAAGCTAAAACAGAAAATAACTTAACAATTGAAGAGGAAGAGGATAAGGCTCATAAACAACAGATTGCTAAAATAACATTTAAAACAGCTAAAGAGCAGCTGTTATCTTCAAACCCAGCAGCTAAAAGGACATTAGGTGCTTCGAGGAAGGCTCAAGCTAAATTTGTGTCACCTATGCTGGGAGCACAGTAAGAATTCATTTTATTTATTTGAAGTTTTTGTGTTAATACTTTGTTGGTGTGGCAAAAACGGATTTTTATTATTGCAAATTAAAATAAATAAAATAAAATAAATCTTTATTTCACCTTTAGGATATACAATATTGATTATGAGACTCTGGCTCTCTTGCTAGGCATAGCCTGTGTTAAGTTAGCCTGTGTTAAAAATTAAATACTGTTTTTGACATACTTATGTCTGTCTGTGTACATTAAGAATAATTTTTTCCTTTTCAGAGATAAACAAGAATCAAATGAACCGACAATAACTGATGAGAGATTGAAACACATTGATCCTAAAATGATAGAATTGATTGAAAGTGAAATTATTGATAAGGGAACTCCTATAGGTAAATTATAATGCGGTAACATATTTTATTTACCACATAAAACTTCTTTTTAGTGCTGTGATTTATGAGATTTTTTTGTTTTGTATAAAAATGCATCTGGAACAGTTCAATTTCATAGTGCTTCTTGCAACTAACTGAACTCCTTTACTTAAAAGAATTAAATTTGAAAGCATTGTTTATACATATTTTTTTGGTTTTATAAGACTTGAATTTTTGATTAAAACTAAAATATTTTTCCAGGTTGGGAAGATATAGCAGGTTTACAAATGGCCAAATCAGTGATACAAGAAGCGGTAGTGTGGCCGTTGCTTCGACCAGACATATTTACTGGTTTGAGACGACCACCCAAAGGCATTCTACTATTTGGTCCTCCAGGCACTGGCAAGACATTAATTGGTAAGTAAACTAATATTTTTAGTCAAATTAATTAAATTTTTAGTTTTACAATATTGGTATGATTTATTATTTAAAAATTTTAAGTCTAGAAAAAACAATATAACTATACTGATAAAAAATCATTTTTTTTTTTAATTCTCTTAACTACTTTAGTTTCTCGTAATTAAATATGCTGCATTATGCGCGCGCGATAAATGCTTAATCTTTTTTATTGTTTTGATCAGCAGAAACGCGCGTCATATTATATTAGTTGAGAGCTAGTTATGTAAGTATTGCTTATAATTCCTTTAAAAATATATTTTTCAGGTAAATGCGTAGCAGCGCAATGTCGAGCGACATTCTTTAGTATATCGGCATCGTCACTAACGTCCAAGTGGATAGGTGACGGCGAGAAGATGGTGCGAGCGTTATTTGCTGTTGCCAGGTGTCACCAACCCGCTGTAATTATTTTTTGTATATATGGATGGATTTTAAACAACCATATTAATTATATGGTTCTTAAAAATCCTCAAAAATGACTGAGTGTAACAAATCCCTAAACGGTAAAAGGTTTTTTTCTGTATTTACAAATTTTTTTTATATAGAAGAGCTTAAATAACAGAGATGCTCATCTCAAACACATTTCTTCAATGTACAGGTTTATAAAGATTTTGAAAAATGATTTTACAGGTAATATTTATAGACGAAATCGATTCGCTATTGACACAACGAAGCGATAGCGAACACGAAGCGACGCGCAGAATCAAAACAGAATTTCTAGTGCAATTTGATGGTGCAGCTACTGGTAAAAAAATAATACCTAATCACTACATAGTATAAAACAAAGTCACTCTCTCTGTCCTTATGTCCCTTTGTATGCTTAAATCTTTAAAACTACGCAACGGATTTTGATGCGGTTTTTTTAATATATAGTGTGATTCAAGAGGAAGGTTTTAGTATATAATTTATTAGGTTTTAGCATGTTTTAGACAAAGTGGGCGAAGCTGCGGGCGGTAAGCTAGTTATTAATAATTGATAAAGTTATACAAAAAAAATGTTGATACTAGTATGGTATAGTAATGAGGAGCGTAATAAAAGTATTTGTTTGTTTATTTAACAGGTGAAGAAGATCGCCTACTAATAGTGGGCGCCACAAATCGTCCGCAAGAGTTGGACGAAGCCGCGCGGCGCAGGCTTGTCAAGCGACTCTACATACCTCTGCCTGATGTTGAGGTAACATATTAATTATTAATGTTATTTTATTAGTAAACTAGCGGTCCACCCCGGCTTCGCCCGTGGTACATATTTCGCAATAAAAGGTAGCCTATGTTCTTTCTCAGGGTCTAAAGATTGGTGCCAAATTTCATCAAAATCGGTCCAGTAGTTTATGCGTGAAAACCATACATACATACATACATAATTACAAACCTTTCCTCAAACACATAATTACAAAGAAAAGCTTTCGTTGCTTTTTCCCGTTTTTGCAACATTTCATTGTAGCTTCGCTATTATTATGAAAAGGCTTTTAATTTTTTTTTCTCCGCTTTGCAACATTTTTTATTGCATAACTCTTTGCTCCTATTGGTCGAAACGTAATGTTAACCTTTCTCGGTAAACTGACTATCGAACTCAAAATTACATTTTCAATTCGAAAACAGTTCCCTTGATTAGCGCGTTCAACCATATAAACATTGTGTTTATTTGCGTAGATAGTCTTTAAACATACTGAAGAACAGAAATGAAAATAAAAAATAACAATGACGTACATAATTATACTAAATATTTATTCCACAGGCACGTCAACAAATAATATCCAACCTGCTACAAACAGAGAACAACGATCTCACAGCCTCTGAGATGGAAGAAATAGCAAAACTAACAGACGGCTATTCCGGTGCTGACATGAAGTCGCTCTGTTCTGAAGCCGCTATGGGACCAATACGGGCTGTGCCGCTGTCGCAAATTATCAGCATTGATAGGAATAAGGTAGGTTTAGATTTTTTTTATATTTAGAGGGTAGGTTAATTAAGAGTAAAATTTCAAGGTCTCGTCCTGGCAATACCGCCACATCATAGAGGCGACAATTTTAGTTTCACTTCTAACATGTATGCTGGACAAACACATTACCAAAATTTTACAGTACTTTAAAAATATAAAATAATATTAATGTGAGATTATTAATTATTTGATTATCGTAATTTTATTTTCATTGCAGGTACGCCCAGTAAATGCTCAAGATTTTAAAGCTGCACTACAACGCGTGCGACCCAGTGTGTCACAGGACGATTTAGGACAGTATGTGAAGTGGGACCAAACGTATGGACAGGGATTTTAAGTGTTTTGTAATAAATTATTATAAATGGAAAATATTTTGTTTCATTTTTAAATGTCAGGGCTACCAAAAACCCAAGTTTTATTAATTCATGGAAATCAGTCAACTCAGGTCAACTCTATAGTCAGTTAATGATCAGATTATTTCAATTAAACACTATCAAACATAGAAACACGGTATAGCCTTTGAAATGATCTATTTTTATCAACAAGATGAGATAAATACGATAAGACTGCAGCTTTCACAAAACTTTACTATTGGTTGAGTTTACTTTATTATTGTGTATTTATTTTAGTTGCTACAATGTTGCCAATTTTTGTTAACCAGCCTTTGCAAGTTGCAACATTAGGCAAAACTGTCACTGCCAGTTCTGACTTTTGTATATTGACACTTGACAGTCAGTCGATAACATCAAAATTCAAACATGTCAAAACAAACCGCGGAATTCTGTATTCCTGTAGCGGAATCGTACAAATCATGAAAATATGTGAAATTATCCTATTTTTATGTGATTTATATGAACGAAAATATTATGTAAAACACGAAAAAGTGAAGAGTTAATACACAGAATGAAATAACAATATACAATAATAAGAATCTATACTAGTCATTGACTAAGTTGACCAACTATAAAAAATATTTGTAAATAAAAAAGACGCGTATTATTTCTCATTATATTAAAATGGATCCAGAAAACAGAGTGGTTGTTTTAATTGATATGGATTGCTTTTATTGTCAAGTCGAAGAAAAATTAAATCCAGATTTGAAAGGAAAACCAATAGCTGTTGTGCAATACAATCCTTGGAAAGGAGGCGGGTAAGAAAACTGAATATCATTGTATTATAAACCTTTACAAAATATTTCTATACTGTCTGTTATAAGTGAAGTTACTTGCTGAAATATCTTGCCCACTTGTTAAACCACTTAACATCATTTCACAGCATAGACTGCGGTAAAACTGTACATTATAGGGCGTGGAGTTGAGAGTCGACAATTTTTTTGTGGTTAGCTATTGTCCTATGGAACCCAAATCTGAAATTTCACACTAAGGAAACTTTTAGTTTTTGAGTTACGAATTTTTGAAAATCGGAACATTACTATAGAAAGTTACTCCATCTTGTTTTTGTTACGCATATTTATTATTTTGTCAATGTCAAATTTGGCGTAAAACAATTCGAGACGCTCCGCTCGCTGCGCTCGCTCCGCTCGGTTGTCAAAAAGTCTAACATAACCTAACCTAACTTGTTTCGAGTTCGGAGAGTTTTTTTTTTTCGTAAAAAGTTAAACAAAATAAATTAAGTGTCAAATTTGGCTATTCATTTGCATTTCACGTAAAACAATTCGAGACGCTCCGCTCGATTGTTTAAAAAAAGTCTAACATAACCTAACCTAACTTGTTTCGAGTTCGGAGCGTTTTTTTTTTCGTAAAAAGTTAAACAAAATTAATTACTCTACTTAATGGTTAGAAATGTTGTACCTACTTGAAATGAATCACACTAAGCAGGTAGGTACTGTGTGTCAGGTTGACATTGACAAAACAATAAATATGCGTAACAAAAACAAGATGGAGTAACTTTCTATAGTAATTTTACGATTTTCAAAAATTCGTAACTCAAAAACTAAAAGTTTCCTTGGTGTGAAATTTCAGATTTAGGTTCCATAGGACAATAGCTAACCATAAAAAAAATTACGACTCTCAACTCTACGCCCTATAATGTACAGTTTAGCCTAGACTGCATCTCAATCATTTTAATAAGAATTACCTATCATGTTTTGCCAGCAGAATGATCCCAAAGTCATAAGTTTTGTATGTTTAATATAGGATCATAGCTGTAAATTATGTAGCGAGAGCAATGGGAGTCTCCAGACACATGAGGGGTGATGAAGCCAAGGAGAAGTGTCCAGAAATACAGCTACCTTCTGTTCCTTGCCAGAGAGGAAAGGCAGACATCACAAAGTAAGTTTAATAGTTAAAAAAACAGATTTGGAATATTAACTACCTAATACCTAAGAGGATGTATTTATAAACAACATAAACTAGGTACATTATTGCATAACATTTCAAATTTTCTACAATATTGATATCTATATTTTTTTCGTAATTTTATATTGTTTATTCAGATACAGAGACGCAGGAAAAGATGTAGCTAAAGTTCTTCAAAGGTTTACTACTTTACTAGAAAGAGCATCCATTGATGAAGCTTATTTGGATATAACCGCACCTGTGAGTTTTTTTTAATGGATAACTTATATTTTTTTAAATCATTACAAAAAATATTGTGTATGTTTTATTCTTATTAGGAATTAAATCTTATAAAAAATTACTTATTGAGTGTTAATTTGGACAGAAGGCATAGAGGCCTTTAAATATAATTAAAATGCCATACCATGCATGCCATACAAGGGAACAGGTTTAAACTAATTATCTATTCCAGGTACAAGAAAGACTCAAAACACTAAACATAAACACAATAACAAGTGGCATGATGCCCAATACCTTCGCACTCGGCTACCAAAGTATACACGACTTTGTGTCTGACGTACACAATTATGGTGGTGAGTGTATGGAGTTTGATATGGAACACGCAAGCCGCCTGCTGGTTGGTGCGGTTATCGTGAGCGAGATTAGAGCTGCGGTGTTTGAAGAGACAGGTTAGAATAGTATTTATGATGCTTTTTATTCAAATTTTAAAGCTGCAAATTTAGATATCTAACAGAATTGACAGTGGTTTCTAAAACGAAATTCTTTCATCCTATCTGGAATGTGTAGCTTTTTGTTCCAAGCTATTGATTTTTCTTTAAGTTAATCTCTCACGCGTCCTACTATAAAATACAGATTTAGTTACGCGCGAATAACGTGCGTAGGACGTGCGAAGGTTGTAGAATTTTTCATTTTGAACATCATTGCTAGATGCTGCTATTACAAAGTAATTAATATCTATCAATCACAGTGAAAAAGCTTAGATTCATTTATTTATTAATTATTTATATTTTTAAACAATTTTACCCATTTTACCATTCATATTTCCATATTTCAGGCTACCAATGTTCAGCTGGGATCGCACACAACAAAATTCTCGCGAAACTCGTTTGTGGAATGAACAAACCAAACAAACAGACAGTTTTACCCAAACACTCCATTAATTTGTTATACAAGTAACTATTATTTTATTTTTTTTGCTCAATTTTAAAATATGTATTACACATTTTGTACACCTTGTTACTATGTATGTATTACACATTGTTACTGATTTTCAGAACCCTTTCCTTAAAGAAAGTGAAGCACTTGGGTGGAAAATTTGGAGATATTGTGTGTGAGACATTGAAAATTAAACTAATGGCGGAACTTCAGAAGTATACGGAAAAGGAACTGCAATCTAGATTTGATGAGAAAAATGGGTAATGCATTTAAACATCTCGGGTTTTCTAATCCATACTAATATTATAAATGCGAAAGTAACTCTGTCTGTCTGTTACTCAATCACGCCTTAACTTCTGAACCAATTGGCATTGAATTTGGTATAGAGATATTTTGATATCCGAGAAAGGAAGGCTACTTTTTACCCCGAGAAATAGGATAGGTTTTATCCCGTAAATCCCATGGGAACCGAAACTGTGCGGGTTTTTCTTTGACTGCGCGGGCGAAGCCGCGCGTGGAAAGCTATGTAATGTTATAATTTCCATTTAATTTTGTATCACATATAAGCTGTGAATAATAACTACTGTCTTCAATGATTAAATGCACACACATTCATTTTTTTTTAAGTTAGGATTAGGCAAGCTTCGCTTCGCCTGATGGAAAGCGACAAGCGTGGTTTACTATGGAGCATGTTTGCCTAATAAGTGTCTATTCACATTTCTCTTGAATAAATCCAGCATAAATTCATGTTCGATCTTTGCTATAAATCTTTAATATGAACTATGAACATAAAAATCTACAGGACACACATTATGTTATAACATCTACCTCATTGTAAACGAAAAAAAATAACAAGTCTATTCATATTCCAGAACGTGGTTGTACAACATAGCTCGCGGCATCGATCTCGAGCCAGTGCAAGCGAGATTCAACCCAAAGAGCATTGGATGCTGCAAGCAATTCCGCGGTAAATCCGCCCTAACCACCTTAGAAAGTTTGAAGAAATGGCTCAAAGATCTTGGAGACGAAATCGAGGATAGGTTAGAGAAAGATGCAGTGGAAAATAACAGGTGTCCAAAGCAAATGGTGGTTAGTTTTTCTACACAGATGCCAGATGGAAGGGATACCAGCAGTTCCAGGTCATATAATTTTGGTTCAGAGGACGATCTGTGTGGGGAACTGTTCTCTGCTAAGGCATTGGAATTGTTGTTGGATAGTGCGGAAGGGTGTAAGCCTAAAGGTGCGTATGGTTTTGGAGCTTAGTATGTCTTTTTTATTAAGATCAGCTCCGAATTAAAAAAAAATATGTTTAATCTTTCAATCAACACGTTTTTTTTTCTAAGTAACACTTAGTGACATATCACACTAGCGGATTGCGAGCGGTTTCAAAGCGGAGCGGGCGCGCAACGAACACGCCGCGGATGCGCAGCGAATTCGTCGCGGACGCGCAACGATTTCGCTGCGAATAGAAGCGTCGACGTCAATTTGTATACTCTCGCACAAAATCCAGCCATTCCGCCTTGCCTAACTTCCATTCAATATTTCCATCGTTTCTGTGGCACTCAATTTTTTAACCGTACTGTGGAAATGCACTTACTTAACTAAAGATGTAATAACAACTGGAGTTGTTAAAAAAGGTGCTATAAAATTGAATTACTAGGACTTTTAGAATGTACCATACATTCCAGAAGTATGTAACAACTGACCAGTATAATCTCTCCCATAGCAACGTATGATAAAAAGAATTTTTGTGAACCTAATTATGAGCAAAGTGATAGTGAGTTACTGGTTGCTTGATAAAATTTTCTATTCACTGCTATTTATCTAATAATAAGATAGCCCTGTTTTAGTTAAGTAGCTTTAACATTTATTTCATTAAAAAACACAAGTTTTAAATAAAATAATCATCTATATTATGCCAAAAAAAAACAGAAACTAAAATTTTTACAGAAGTTAAACCCATATGTAATTATTTTCAGATGATGAAGCAAATAGAAAGTTAAAAGCTCCGATAAAATTTCTCGGTATCAGTGTGGGTAAGTTTGAAGATAATGACTATAAGAAAACCAAGAAAATAAAAGATTACTTTAGCGCGGGCACTTCTAAAGGAACAAGTGATGTTAAAGAGAATATTAAACCAATTGAATCCACAACTGAGAAAACAACATATGATAAAAACGCAGGCGGAAAAGAATACATCATAAAGAAATTCTTTAAACAAGAAGATAAATTGAAGACCAACAAAGAACTTACAAATACCGAGAAACCAATACTGGAGTCCAGTTTAGATAAACAAGAATCCTTTTTCGCGAAGTTTTTAAATGGTAGTAAAGAAGTAGACGCAAAAAATAAAATTGATAGATCAACTACACCAGTTTGTAAGGTCGTTACTTGTGGAAATGAAAGTAGTAACGATACAGATTACTCTGGATCCACAATTGATGACGAAATAAATAAAAGTGCCGCGATGTTTGAAGACGATCCGGAAGAAGTTGATAGAGTCAGTAATATGAGAAAATTACTTAACAGCACGATTGTACAAAATGTAGAGACGAGAGGCAGTTTTCATGATGATGAAGATAAAAACGTCAAAAATGAAAATGTTCCAGAAAATAATATAGAAACGATACAATGTTCTGAATGTGGAAAAAGTATAACTTTAGATATGTTCGACACGCATGCTGATTACCATCTCGCTCTAAAGCTGAGAGATGAAGAGAGACAACAATTCCGGAAAGAAAAGGAGAGAATGAATCCTATTGATAAAACTAAAAAGCAAGATGAGAAAACAAAGAAGCAAGACATTCCAAAAATTGAAGTTAAATCTATAGCGAATTTCTTTGTCAAAGTAGATGATAGTGTACCAAGTAAAATGTGTTCTGAATGTGGTAGGAAAGTGCCGGTAGAGAAATTTGCGGAGCATTTAGATTTTCATGAAGCACAGAGACTAAGTAGAGAAATAAATAGGCCAGTAGCCAGTACGAATAGTAGAGAATTAATGGCGCCAGTAATGAATAATAGACCAGAAACAAGTTCAGCAAAGAGAAAAAGAAAATCAACATCGCCAGTTAAGAAACCGAAAGTGCCGTGTAAATCAATAGATTTGTTTTTTAGGCAGTGATATTTGTAGTATATTTATGTGTAAAAGAGGCCATGTAAATCAATAATGTTTTATGGTTGTAGGTAATAGGTATATGAATTTTCGAATATTATATGAATTTTATATATTTGTAAAACAAAGTGAATAATAAACCAATGGATTTTTTATTCTCGTCTTTTTTATTATCCTTGTACTGCAAATTATTTAGTTATAGTTTCATAAAATAATGTTATAATTTATAAAGGTCGTTATTTATCGTACAAGATTTGGGCATTTACCTCTATACCTAAAAGCTCAGAACAGAATAAAATTAGGTAATTAGAACAGGTTGGAGTTCCAACAACAATCCATACTTAATATTATAAATGCGAAAGTAACTCTGTCTGTCTGTCTGTTACTCAATCACGCCTAAATTACTGAGCCAATTTTCATGAAATTTGGTATGGAGATATTTTGATACCCGAGAAAGGACATAGGCTAGGTACTTTTTATCCCGGGAAAATGACGCAATCCCACGGGAACGGTAACTATACGGGTTTTTCTTTGACTACGCGGGCGAAGCCGCGGGCGGAAACCTAGTAATTTATAAAAATAGCGTTTCTTGCTACTAATTAACAAAGTGCTCGTGCCGTGCCGTGCTCGTGTACGTCGTCGTCGTACAGTACGTATCAAAACTAATCGCTTATTTTGTATAGGTAGTTAATTATGTTATGTACGTACTACATAATATAATTTATGAGTTTTCTTTTAGAGTGGTTCTCCGTCGTCAAGGTTCTTTATAAATGCTTTGAAAACTTTGACATCCAGATTCGCACTGTGTGCGAGACGCGGGACGTGATTTGCCGGGACGCGAGACATGTACACTGTACACTAGCGCGCGAATAATCAAATCAATAGCACAATATACAGATACATACAGTAAGGAAACTTCATACAAAATTTTCGAAATGGCTCCCCCCCCCCATAAAGCGTGTTTACGAGGGTATTGAGGGGGATCGATAGTAGCGGGTGACACATCCACAGATTTTGAATATAGTATGGAAAAAAGTTTAAAGTGATGTCAATTCACATTAAATAAATATCGATTGTTTCAGTTTGTAGCCCTTTCAATAAATATATTTGTAAATACCGTATCTGACTACAAGTTAAAATGAGAGTATTTTTTAATTTCTATAGATATGCATGAGTTTTTATTTTCTATCAAAATGATAGCTACAAATAGTCAATATTAGGAGTCCATTCTGTTTATAGATCGCATCTATTTATACGCAATCTAGAAGAGCACAAAAATCTAAAAAAATTGAAACCTAAAAAAATCTTGTTTAAATTTATGTGCATAATTACGTAAATATTAGGGAAGAAAAAGATAGATAATTATTATAATTATTGTATTTTTATCGATACGTGGCGTCTCCACTTTGTCAAGCACTAAGCCCGTCAAACTATTTTCTTTTTCTTCCTAAAACAAGAAGGTAGAGGTTCTATGCTCGTATAATAATATGTAATTTTAATTTATTTTTGCATATTTTGTGTTTTTTAATTTAATTTAATTTATCGTTTTAAAAATAATTTAGTAGGTATACCTACATACAAGTATTGTAAATTCTGGTTTAAAATAATTATTGAATATATGTATAATACAAATATCAAGCATTATAAATAATTTAGGTACATTAAATAGCCTTCGGCGTCCATAACAAAACAAGATTTCGAAATATTATATAGCACTGATAAAAACGTATTTATTTACTTTTACAAGCTATTCATATTTAGGCTACACCATTTTTGTATTTTAACGGGTTTTAATCTCAAAATTACCACAAAATCAACTGTGAAAAAAAGCAAACAGAAATATACAGGCCGAATTGATAACCTCCTCCATTTTTGAAGTCGGTTAAATATCAAAAAGGTAACAGCCCTATAGCTATACGTCATAATTTCATCGCAGGGGCTTAGTTTCCTAACTGTATGTACGTAGCTTTTTGGTACGTAGTATATATCTGTCAACTGTGTCAATAGGTTGTGTCGCGCGCGTCCCCATACCAAACAGACGCAACAAATGAATCCTGCGCATTCGGTGAGCGCTCATAAAGCATTGTGATTCTTGTACTTTTACTATCTACTCTTGTCTTGCATTACGCTCATGCATGCTCCATGTAAAATGTTTTTAACAATAATAACTTTACACAGACGAGTCGTGTTCATTGTGGGAAATATTCTCATTTATTGCAGATGTGAAAGAAATATGTATATGCATAATACTAAGTCTTCCTAATGCTTTTTCGTATATTTTATCAGTCATTGTTGTTCAGGTAACCTTTGTACAGTTAAATGAGAGCAGGATATGTATAAAATATTGATAGCTTGGTGTAAGAATATTTAACTAAATTATTTTGAGTTTTCAAATAAAATAGGTCCAGTCCAGAAGCACCATGCACTCCCTAATAACTTAATTTCTCAAAAAAAAAATGAAAGCTATAGCATAGCATAGATATTAACATAATACTATACAAGGCTATAGTCATTAATGAAAAACTTAAGTGAGGTCTGGTTACATAGAGTCAAAAATATCAGTAATAAATAAAACACAATAATATAGTACAAAGTTTATTCCTCCGCACTAAATGCTGTAGATTTCATTCTGCACCTTCCTCCAGGCGTCCAGGGGTCCGTGCTCGGGCCTGTACTTCACGTTGCAGCCGTCGTTGGCGAAGCGACCCTCGTCACGCAGCCTCTCGAACTCCTCACGCTCGTACTTTGTGAAGCCCCACTTCTTGGATACGTAGATCTGTGAACGAAATTATTGTACTCGTAAAATCGTTGTATGAAACAAAAGTAGCTCCTTAACTGGAAAGTATTCGGAATCACATGTAACATTACTGGGATGGGCACAGCCAAAAATAAAACAAGATTAATGAAAGTTATTTCTTGTCTTTTCTAATATTAATAGTAAATTACAAAGTACATTTTTTATTTACCACACAGCCCAAGAAATATTAAAACTAAGATGGAATCAGTATGACTATAACAGCTTATGTATAATAACGGAAAAATATTCTACATAACATTTTTAGGGTAGTAATTTAAGTACAACTCCATATTAGTTTGACATTTTGGTTACAAAAATTATTAAACACTAACATATATTATAACGAGGCAACATACAAACCCATATCCTTCGCAATTCCGGGTACAATAACACATTTAGTAGTTAAGATAACACAAGTTCTTCGCACTCACCTTCTGACGACCAGGGAACTTGAACTTGGCACGCCTGAGCGCCTCAATGACCTGCGCCTTCCAACGGTCGCTGGAGCGCACCGACATGATCGGCTGTCCGATGCGCACACGCGCTACCGTGCCTTGCGGCTTGCCGAACGCACCACGCATCCCAGTCTGGAGCCTGTGAATACGTTATAATATAATTTCTAGCAAAGACAATTCTTACAGATATAAAATATCTATAAATGACGAAAGTCTACTTGAATAAATAAACATTTTAGTTTGCCATGCACCAAACTCGACAATTTTTTCACTCAACTAATAATAATACCTTGTTTAGAAAAAGGACTTTTGTATCCTCAAAATACAGAAAAAATTACCCCTAGGAAACTAAACCAAGTATTTTTATAGCTAATGTGTTATCCTGGTACATAATCTACATCAATGCCTAGTATCATGAAAATCTGTTCAGTAGTCTTCATGTGAATAACAAAGATAAATCAAAGATTCTTATAAACTTTCATATTTATATTTTACTAAAATCAATGGAATTACTTAGTATTGGTAAGTCTGCTACTTTTAGATTTCAAAAACTTCTGTATCACTTAATTTGTGAAATACGGCACAGACAAATATATGATATTTATTTGGATTAAAAAAATTTTCCCACATTCTTTTACCACATTATTGATAAAGATAACAATTCAATAAATATTTAAGACCAAAAGAGTTAATGATATGAAAAGACAAACATTACTATCCTCCTAATAGTCAGGTAGTAGCCAGTATGTATTGTTTTAAAGTTAATGTTATATTACAGTGAAATAACTACAATGTTTATTCCGATAATTCAAAGTAAATACTTTACAATACAGCAGGCGGGAAGAACAATACCTTGCCTATGGACAAGAAACGTTGACCAACTGTTTATTGTGCCATTTATTCCATTTACTTCTAGAAATGAAGTTATTTTCTTATCATTATCATGATTTATGATGATGAATCATATAAATAATGGTGCAATAATTCATGACATTAAAATCATATTACAACTTGCACTTAAAAAGTGCAATGATTCTTTTCATGATATGAATTTATAAAAAAAGAATTAAAATTTAACTGTCAAGTTACAAATTAATAAGATCACATTATTCAATTAACACACACATGCATATTTTACCACTTTACTGTGACTTGACTAGTAAGAACATTACATGAAAACAAACCTAAGTAGAGAATAGCTTTTAAATTTGACTCACCTATCAGCTCCAGCGCACGATAACATTTTGTTGATGCGGATAACGTGGAAGGGATGCAGCCGGATGCGAATGTGGAACTGATCTTTACCACAGTTCTTCACGAGGTACTTGTTGCAGCAAATACGGCCGGCTTCCAGAGCCTCCGAGCTGAGCTGCTCGTACTCATCGGACACTAAGTGCACGCATAGCGGGAAATCGTCCACCGCCGCCTTCTTCTTACCCAAGTCGAAGATACGGATCTTCGGGTCTGGGACACCACGACAGAACCGGGATTTTGGGTACGGTTTGTTTTTACAATACCGATAACTGAAATAAAATAGACAAGCCGTTAATAAGTCACGCTTTCACCAAAATATATGACGAAGAAGTAACATAACCAATGTTTACCATCTTGCTGGTCGGCGCCCCATTGTGCCCTGAAATATACAAATAAAAACACTTAGTACCACAGAACGTTACTATAATATTAATATGGATTAAAAATAGTAATATAATATTACGATTTCAATGGATAAATAAAATAACAACAATCCGCACCTTCACAGTGACACAGAGACGTCGAAAAAGAACTTTGGATAACTGTCAAAATTGGCAACTAAGTAGTAATGTTACCTTATTATATTGAAATGTTTTTGTGGTTTTATGTTTATGGTCAATCGATTTTTAAAGTTATATTATTATATCAATATAATTTGAAGAAAAATATGTACCGTTTATAGGTATACTGTTTAAAAAAAAATATTTTCATTAAACGAGTAACGTAGCAAGAAAATTCTGGGATTTTAGTAAAACAACACAACATAGTAAAACATCGGAATCAGTAAAAAACGACGTGTGGCACTCGGGGACTGCCGCGGTAAAGCTATTAGGTACATGCTATGCCTTCAAGCCACACCTCCGCCCGTCGGAGTGGGGAGCATGAGGTTTTTTCGTTACGGAATTTCTCGATTCGGTCCCCGAATGCGGGGCGCTCAAGGCCCGCTATAGAAGCTATGCAAAACCACGTAAAAACAATTCATTTTCACATGACACATCTTCCACGTCTATGCACTACTATATACAAAGAAAGAATCGTATTTTTCGAAGTGAGAATAAAACCAAAAGCCTTTGGAATGCAATTATTACATAAATCTTTACTGTCTTAACTCTTCTGAACAACACATTTAGACATCTTTTTTTCCATATTTTGCAAGAAACAAATCACAACAACTCAATAAACATCCGATTGATAAACTTTACACAACTTTTTAGAGTACCTATCTCTGAGCAACATTCAAAGTTGCCGTACGGTTTTTGCCTGTTTTTGCCAAGGGTTTTGCAAATTTCGAACCATTTAAGTTGCCATTTATAAATTACTTTACTTCACCACTACCCAAATTACTTCGAGTTTGAACCTTGTTTGAACAAAGCTGTTTTTTGTGTTTTTTAGTTTTTGATGTTCAAGTGACAATTGATGTCAACTTATTTGACTTTGACAACCATCATATTTACCTGCGATTTTGGGCTTACGATCAATTTTTCATTGTTTAGTGTTTTCGTGGTGATATCGTTGTTATTGTAGTAGTTCCAGCTGCATTTATTTAAAATGGGTGCTTTAACGAGTAGACAAAATGCAGGCGTAGAAGAAGCTGATGTCGTGTCCAATCATGCTTATAAATATCCCCCGAGATCGGGTAAGAAAATTGACCTTTACTTACGTTTTAACACATTCAGATTTCATCGCTACACAATTGACTATACATTAATTCATCTCTTTCTTCAATTTCTATATTAAATTGTAAGCGGACTAAATAATCAATAAATAGCGAAGAATCACAATTAAAATAATGTAGTTATTTTATTTTGTTGACACCATTTTTGTCATAATTAATTAAATTCAAGTAAGCATACACATTACATTTATTTACGTAGTATTCAATGCAATTATTATTCGTAATGTTGATCTTATACAATTTATATTTTGTTTTGGAAGGTAATTACTTTGGAAGCCATTTTATAATGGGTGGTGAGAGGTTTGATACTCCACAACCAGAAGCCTATTTGTTTGGTGAAAATGCTGATCTTAATTTTCTTGGCAGTAGACCAACACCAGTAAGTTATAGAATAAGGAAATTAAAATGAAACTGCCATTTATAAACCTTTTAAGAAATTATAAAGAATCATTTATTCAAATTGCTTATTAGTATAATTATAATTAAAAGGAAATTGTGCAGTTTATATTTTTTTTGTATAACTTATATTTCTCTTCATAGTTTCCTTATCCACCACCTCAATCAAACGAACCAACAAAAACTTTAAGAAGCCTGGTTAACATTCGTAAAGAATCACTAAGGTTTGTGCGCTGTCCAGAGCCAGTTGGAAAGCTGAGTGATACAAATAAGATAGATGGAGCCCTCAAGCCAGTTAATTGTAATACAAAAGGGACATACTATAATATAGAGTTCACTTTCGATAGTGATGTTAGATGCGCTATAACGGTTTTCTACTTCTGCACTGAGGAAGTCACTCCTACTGGAATTGTGTAAGTTTGTATTTGAGATAACTTAAAAATCCATAAAATGCTGTTTATTCACAGATAGAGTAGAACTATTTCTCCTATGCATATAGTAAAATGGAGAACGTTTTTTTTTTCTTGTATGAAAACTAGATTAATTTGTTTAGATTCACATAGGCAAACTTAAATTTCTGTTCAGTCGTTCATTTATTTATTAAACCACATTTTTTCTTAATTCATTGTGTTTGATTTCAGTTATTATCCACGAGATCCATCAATGACGTCACAGACATACCACTATAAGAAGGGTGCTAATCAGCAGTTCTGTCAAATTTCACATGTGTTTGACCCTTCTAAATATCCAGAGGAGGATTTAGTGTATAACGCTGACAGGGAGATCATTCCGATAGCTATATATTGTGTGGTGGATGAGGGACAAGATGGTAAGATGTGTGATGTGTATGGTAATTTTATTAAGATGAAAAGTTTGTTTGTTATATGTGCTAATCTCAGGAACTAATAGTTTGAATTGAAAAAAATTACATTGGATACTCCAAATGGACTATCAATAAATATTGAGAATGTTTTTTTGCAAATAAATATATATATTTTTTTTTAATTTCTATTTTTTCCAGAAATTCGACAATCTCATACAACAATAGCAATTGTGGAAAAACATTCCGATGGAACATATGTGTTGAAAGCTCTGAAGCAGAAACTATTTGTTGACGGTCTGTGCTATTTGTTGCAAGAAATTTACGGTATTGAAAACAAAAATTTGGACACTAAGGTTAGTATCCAAGTTAATTCGATGATCTTTTAAGCATCAAAACCTAAAGGTTTATATAAATTTTATCAATTGTATCAGAATTAAATATTATAGGACATTATTACACAAATCGACCTAGTCCCACAGTAAGCTCAATTAAGGTTTGTGTTGTGGGTACTAGGTGACGATAAATATAATATTTAATAAATACATATATGTATAGATAATAACACCCAGACCCAAGAACAAATAATTGAGTTCATCACACAAATATTTGCGCTGACCGGGGATCGAACCCGGGACCGTCGGCTCAGTAGGCAGTTACTAGTTTACCACTGCGCCAACCGCGTCGTCCGCAATTGTTATGCCATTGTACATATTGTTACTCAATAATCAATTTTAGCGTTTATTTACTTGACCATAGCCAACATCGGATGAAGAGACAGAAGACGGTGGTTCCGAGTGTGTAATATGCATGTGCGACGTCCGTGATACACTGATATTACCCTGCCGCCATCTTTGTCTCTGCAACTCGTGTGCAGACTCGCTACGGTACCAAGCGAACAACTGCCCGATATGTAGGGCGCCGTTCCGCGCCCTGTTGCAGATTAGGGCGCTGCAGCGGATTACTAATTCGCCCACGTCGCCAGCTCTGCTGCCCGCTGCTAGTCCACCTGATGTGAGTGGTTTATTGAAGAAATTTATAGGAGAAAATTTTATTGGAATTCAATGAAAATATAAATAAAGATGTTTATTGATAAATATAGTTGTAGTATTGTAAAATAGTTTATTGTGTACAATAATGCAATATACATATATTTGGTTTTTAAATAAAATTATATTTTTCTATATACTATAGAAAAAAATAGACAAACTGGGTAGAGACTAAGATCAGTAATTAAATGAAGAGACAGTAACAATACATATTTTACGAACCCTACAATTTCTTGATGTCAATAATGTCATATTAACTATCACAATATAACTGTGAACACAAAGTCATCAACAGTCACGCCGCCTCCGCACGTACACAGAGCGTACGAAAAGTTCAAATTTCCAAGACATTCTAATTTTGAACGAACGATCAAAATTCCAAAACGTTCCAAACTAAACCTATAATCCGGATCTGTTCAGGGTAAAAGTGAATAGGCTTTTTCTAGGCAGGCATGCCCATTGATAGACTGCATCACTACTTACCCTATCTTCAATAATAAAAAAGACGTGTGTCACTCGGGGACTGCCGCGGTTAAGCTATTGCATGCTATGCCTTCAAGCTACACCTCCGCCCGTCGGAGTGGGGAGCGTGAGGTTTTTTCGTTACGGAATTTCTCGATTCGGTCCCCGCGCTCAAGGCCCGCGATAGAAGCTATGCAATAGCTTAAAATCAAATAAAAATAAAACTGGCCACAACAGGGCAGCATGGAGAACATCCCCGCGGGCTACGAGCCGGTGTCGCTGATAGAGGCGCTGAACGGTCCCCGGCCGCGTGCCAACCCGGCGCCGCCCGCCCCCGCCCCCGCGCCCGCGCCCCTCGCCCCGCTGCCGCCCCTCGCCCCGCTCGCCCCCGCTATAGCCAGCCCCGATACGGACACGTCGCAAGTGAGTACCATACAGATATGGAATTAAAACTTATAATATGGTCTTACCACAAAACAATATATACACAGTCTAACTTTAAACCCGTGATCTGTCACTTTAATATTTTTCTATGTGAAATACGACAAAACCAGATTACACCCGCGCTTAAAGTTAAACCCTCATATTCACATTAAAGTTAAACCCTGTCTAAATTTTTTTGTGGTAAGAATAATGTGTTCTACTGACTTCTTTTTTTAATGTTATTGAATCGTCGTTGCATAGATAGAATTACTTTATTACCCAAGTACGTACGTTCAGTACTTTTTTATTCCGAAGTTACGGAAGTCACTTTTACGCATTCTTCTGATGTATGTTAAAATAAAGTCATAGCTAGTTTTTAACGTATGTCACTTGTTGAGACTTTTTGTTTGTTGTTGTTTTTATTACTCTTTTTTTGAGAATTCAAATGTCGTGAATACGTATAATAAAAGAATACATTTAACCTATCTTAAACAAAGTACATTAACGCTGTAATTGCACCGTATGTATGTATGTCTGTCCGTCAGGCGGCGGAGGTGCTGAACCGCTGCGTTGTGGAGCGCAGCTCGTCCACCAGCCTCGCCAGCCGCCGCAGCAGCTCGGTGGACAAGCGGGACAGGCACGCGCCGCTCACACCCGAAGTATACACACAAACAAACATACACACATAAATACACACAAGTACGCATACACGCACGCACATATCCGTACACGCACGTAACACACACGCCCACAATACGCACTCACGTACCATTACATACTAAAGTACACACACATGCATGCATCTTGTACAATCGCAATACCCACACGCACGTACTCATCACCAGCTAGCCTTAGCCGTTATATTTTCCGTTTCCTATGCCACAGGTAACCCTCAAGTAACATATTTATACCTTTCTAAACCACCTGTTAACGACCACCTATCAAATACTACCAACAGTGTACATACGTTTGAAAAGTAACACTCTCTTTCTAAGAGAATTAACAAGCTTTTGTTTTTTTTTTTTCAGTTTCGTATGTCGGTTCTGCTGGCACGTGAACAAGGAGGTGCGCTGTATTCCCACAGCAGCAGTGTGCCCGAACATCTTGCCAACTGCAAGGTGTGTTATAAATGTTGTATTATGTGGTAATTAAAAATTATGCATACAAGATATCCGCCACGATACTTTCCTTACCGTACCGTACAGTACCCATTCGTTTTTTTAAGTCCGGTCTTTTCGTAATTTTAATAATTTCAGAATCACTACATAGTATAAAACAAAGTCGCTGTCCCTTTGTATGCGACAAATACAAACGGTCGGTCGGTCAAATCTTTAAAACTACGCAACTGATTCTGATGCGTTTTTTTTTAATAGATAGAGTGATTCAAGAGGAAGATTTTAGTATATAATGTATTAGGTTTTAGACAAACCGGGCGAAGCCGCGGGTGGTAAGGTAGTGTAAATATAAAATATTATTGTGTATACATTTCTATTTATAATGCAAATACTACATTCCAGAGCTCCCTAAACTCCGTACACCGCTCTGAAGAGGAGAGCTGCTGTTCCGGCGAAGTTGTGAGGAGCGACGCGGGGGAGGAGGTCGAGGAGGAGGGGGAGGGAGGGGAGGGGGAGGGGGAGCCCGATAGCGAAACCGAGAGGAGGTCGCCGCTATTGACACACGTGCATAATGGGGTGAGGTGGTGTTTGAAAATGGTTGAAAATGGAAATAGGAGGGATAAATGCTAATAAGTTGCCTTTTAAATTTATGTTTGTAGGCTATATCTATAAAATAAGACAATCGAAAGCTTATAAATGTGCATGTAATGTTTCCAATAAAAAAAAATATATTTGTTTGTATCGATTAAGCACAGACATCTATGCAACCGTTGTTATTTTAAATTTCGTAATATAATCTGTTAAAAAAAGCTCACCTTTGCTATTGGTTATAGTTTTGTTTAAATTACCATCAAAGAGCATTGAAATAATAGTACTACGTATGGGGGAGACACCACGAACAAAATCTGTGCGCCATTTTTTTGCTCTAACTAAGTTTTAAAAATTATTATCTAGGTAGGTACTTACCGATGAAAGTTATTCCTTTGCACTTTTCCGTATTATTTGTGCAATATCGTAACACACACGAGTGCATATTTGATGCGTTTCATTTCAAAACAAATAAAAAATGAGCGTGTAGTTACGCCATATGGCGTATGTTGAGCGGAACATAAGTGATGTAGGCGGTGTCGTCTCCATATGTATATCTCAATGTCAGAGAGTACATTAAGGGCCGATTTTTAAATGCTTGGATAAAATTTATCCGTCCAATAAATTATTACGCGATAATATTAAAATGTCACATAAACTGTCAAATACGGGCAATTAGAATACGTTTTTAAAATGGTAGTTTTATACATTATTCGACGAATAAGTTTTATCCAAGCATTGAAAAATCGGCCCTTACAGAGATATTAACATTTTTATTGCGCAGATAGTGAAATCGAACGGAGCTATACGCACGGGCGCTGCGGGCGCGGGAGCAGAGGGGGCACCTGCACTTGCTCATATCGATGATGATGAGCCTGATGTACAACATTGTGAGTTTATTTGTTAACTAGCTGTTGCCCGCAGCTTCGCTTGCGTGGAAAAGATAAATTTTCATGGTATAAGTTTTCATCCCCTATTTTACCCCTTTAGGTGATGATTTTCTAAAATCCTTTCTTAGGGGACGCCTACGTTATGACATATACCTGCATGCCAAATTTCAGCCCGATACGTCCAGTGATTTGAGCTGTGCGTTGATAGATCACTATATCAGTACCTTTGAGTTTTATATATATATATATAGGTTACGAGCTTATGATCGAGACTACCTGTTGAAGTCGGATAATTCTCTGACCACCTGCTCAAGATAATAGTTCAATTTATAGAAATATGTTAAATAGAAAAGTTATAGAGAATTTAATTCTCTACAATATTGATAATGATAACATATAGCGTAAGACCCATAGAAAAAGAGAAAAATCGATTTTAGTGACCTTTGACCCCTGATTTTAAACTTGCGACTACCCGATTATATGTGAATTTTGAGAACAGTGCTTGTTAAAATACAAGTTTTTATGTGGCAATATACTGGGTATCTCGACTTTCCGACCCCTTAAAATGACTGGTCTATACATAACATTTAATTTTCACATATTGTATTATCAAACAGAAATATTATGCGGTTTTGGCGTAAAAAAATGATTATATAATAAGTTACTAAGCTAAAACGCTTAAAATTAATGCTTGTTCGAATATATATTATGCTATATCCGTAGATCACAATAATTATTGTAGTTATTTAAGGGCCAAAATATGCTTGGAAGTTCAAATAATATTATTCTATTGTACTAAGCTATCATTTCATTTAGTCTAGGCAACAAAATAGTAGATCCCAGCAAGCATTCATTTTGTTTATAATATTTTATTGAAATAATATAAAAGAGAACAGACTCTGAAAAGCTACGGGTGAACGCCAAATATGAAGGAAATTACATATACAATTACCAAGACATATTGATTGCCCGATTTAATATTTAAAAATATTTAACGCATTAATCGATCTTAGTTATATGGCAATGGAGCGAAAAACATATTAAAATTATCACTAAGTCAAAAAACTCAGGTTCAGTTTTGCAATCACGTATATAAGATAACAAACAACAAAGTACCGTCATTGTAAAACGAGCTCTACCCCTAAAAGCTTAAGGTTTAATTTATTTACTTAACCAATAGAATTAAGTAACAACTAACCAAAGACCTCGCCACTGTAAAACGAGCTCTACAACATAGAGCTTAAGGTTTAATATGGTAACATTAACTCCATTCTAAAAGGAGCTCTAGCCCGAAAAGTTTAAGGTTCAAAAGACCTACACAATATAACATGGTAACAAATACAAAAAACATGTCAACCTAAAACGAGCTCTATCCCAATGAGATAAGATCTACTATATCTGTATAATGCAACAAGGTAACAACTATCAAAAACACGCCACACCAAAACAAGCTCTATCCCAAAGAGCGTAAGGTCTAATACGTGTTGTCGCACGCACGCAGCGGAAGGCCCGCGGCCGGACGCCGAGTCGCCGGCGGTCGCCGAGGACTCGGACTATTTCACGCCGGAGGACACTAACACGACCATACTCACTGTGCCCAAGCCGAATGCAGTAAGTGCGCGCTCGGTTGCTGGCACTTACGGTGTAGATTTGAAAAAAGAAGGCAAAAAAAAAACTTGAATTAAAAAAAAATTTCAGTTGCTGTAGTTTTTGCTTTGTCCCAATGTGTGCTACACTGTATTGTCTCACAACCGAGTGCTGTAGTGACGATGTTGTTGCTAAAATCTAATGTAACAAATTTTATTTGAGTTGTGTTATTTGAATTTTGAAAATAATACAATTTAGATTTTGGCAACACAATCGTAGTAGGTTTGACTTCACCAGCTTCATCGCCGAACATTTTTTTTTATGTTGGTATTTTTGTTTTTTTATTGTTTATTATTGCCATGTATTTTAGTTTCAGCCTTTGTAACTATATGCGCGCCATTTTGTTTTTAACATCTGTGCTCAGTAGGTGCGGGTGTGTGCAAGTGTGCTTTATCTGTAGTAATGAGATGATTTGTTGCAGGAAATAGTACCCAAGATGGCGGGCGAATGCGCGCCACAGCGTTGGGCTTTGCCGCATCATGTTACATCATTACCTGGTACGATACTTTTAAATTATTGTTTTCATTGCATACTTAACGTATTTTTTTCCATGTGTAGATATTTATTAATAATAAAAAGCTTCATTTTAATTTAGATTTTTATGTTATGTCACAATTTAACATCACTATAATTTAAAAATGAATCCCAAAATGTGTTGGTAAGCGCATAACTTGAGAACGGCTGAACCGATTTCGTTAATTCTTTTTTTATAATATTCCTTGAAGTTCGAGGATGGTTTTTATGTAGAGAAGTACCACGGGCGAAGCCGGGGCGGACTGCTAGTTTAAAATAAAATCAATTTTAATTCATTTAAATATCTAATTATTAGTCAGATTATCTACAAATCTCTTCCGCTTAGCAATTATTTCCACAACTCATGTCCTATGACGTTTAAAGTATTTGAATGCTATGTTTAAAGCTCGTTCATAATTATTTAATATGGCAACCCAAAACAGGTACCCCCTTATCGCAGTCCAGCGTACGTTCGTCCGGTGACTCGTACAGTTCAACATCATCTACCCGTCAGTTGCTAACCGCCGCTCCACTCACGGCTGACACTCCTTGTTAACATACATACAAAATATACGCTCTTCCACTATGAGATATATGTGTAAAAATACAGATTATATTATATAGTCTTAAGTTTTGACAGTTGGTCATTTTCTTTATCTGTACGTAGTTTATAATAATATATTCATCTATGCATATTATAGGACAGAGGGAGGTTTTTATTTTCTTTAAAATGTAATGTACATAAAGAGGTAAATTTTATTGATATTGCTTCTGAAGCAATTATATTTTATTTTATACGTTATGGTTTAAAACAGAGTAGGACAACTGATAACAATACTATTTTCTTTGTTTTGGTTTTTTCCTTTTGTATTACTTCCAATTTATAAAGGAAGGAATTAAAACTTTTTATTCAGCGCACCGTATTCATTACAACGAGCGCCATCTCTTCAAAAATTGCGTTATTTTTAAGTTAATAGTGATACATCTAGAGAATAGCATTAAATTCATAATTTTAATATTAATGTAACAAAAACTGTCGTTTATGATCGAATGTTAATTTCCCAAAATTGAGCAGCATTAAGTACAGAAAATTCTCTTAGATAACATTAACAGTTTAATATGAGGGGTGTAGAATCAAACGCAGCTAGTTGCTTGCCATACAAAAAATAACAAATCATTTTTTTTCGTTTTATTTCTGTAATGTTTCAATAATTGTAAAATGTTTTTGTACCTTGAATTTTTTTATTAAAATAAGCATCAAGTTAATCGATTGTAGTGATGTAGTGATCCACGCTGTAGTGATGTGACAAATAAATATTTTTTATCGACTACCTATCGATCAAATAAAGTTAATGTACTCGTTATTGTAAAATAGTAAGCAGTTAACTATTTCGAAAAATAATTTAATAGATTAAACAAATAAAACAAATACCATATTTTTGCACTTTTATTCAGAATCATGATAATACAAATAATGTGATAGCTGGTAATGTAGTCGTACAAATTAGGCATTTTGGTACATCCTAAAAGTGCCTAAAACGACAACAAGGGAGATTCATCACGAGGTTCACAAGTGAGCTCATCGTCACGCTCAACATCAATTTCTTCAAGAGACTCTGTGAAAAGAACGTTTACGTAGGCAAATGTTTTCCAGTCATTGCTGAAATGCTTTTGTAGCAATGTATTGACGTCTGACAGTTTTGCGGATTTTACGTTTATTAGACCAGTATTTATTTTGGTCGGGTTAATGTCGAAGATTTGCTTGTTATTTTTGCATGCGTTTTGACAAACCCCAGTTTCAGACTTATAAAAAAGTTCGCCTTTTATTTCCCATGTCGCTTCGAACGTTTTATCAAAAAAATCTCTTACAAAGAGTAGCTTTGAATGGCAAGCTGTTAGTGGGTTTCATAACTGACTGCACCGCCGTTATCCAATCAAAAACATCGACTGTATCTAATTTCACAATAGTTGCATGGTGTTTAATAATTTCTATATACTGTTCTGGTGGTATAATGACCTCACTTTTACCTCTTAGATCCTTTTCAATGTTGCCAAAAACACGATCAGCGGGCATGAAGGAATGCCCTGTGTCTGGAAAAACGACTTCTATAGATTTTCTTTGCGGTTTTGATAGAATCCATTTCGAGAGCATCCCGAGAAGTATGGTATTTTTGATTTGTCATACGCATCCATCAGCAACCAATCGAATTCAAGAGATTGTGGTCAAATCTGTTTTATTTAGAGTTTAGACGATCATACACCACAGACGCTATTTCATTGGAACCTTTAGCGTGAACGTCCTCAGTCCATACGTAGCTAAAAACGTTGTTTTTCGTGAGTGGATCCTTTGAACTACCTTCCACAACGGTTTCATTGTACAAGTATAATTGTCTGCTATAATAGCAGCTTTGATCAGGCACCTTCGGTAGCGGTAGGTTTTTCTAACAATCAAACGACACTGTCTTCAAGCCTTTTTCTTTTTCTTTGAGCAGCGAGTAGAAAGCATTAGCCCTCAGACGATGAACCCTTTGATGTATTCTCAAATCATTTGTTTTGATTCATCGTTTTCGTTTTTAAAATTTTCAGCAAACTGTAAACAGGTCGAGCATACATCTGTTCGTGGATTGCCGAAACCCAGGTTAAAGTGTGTATTGAAAATTGAGCGGAAGTAAGACCTTTTGATCGACGTTAGACCAGTTTTATCAATGAACATTCTATATAGCCTGTTTATGTTTAATGTGCTGGGCAAATAGCGTCTTGTGATGCTACTGCCGCGGCAATAATGAGTTTCTGAGAATGGAAACGAATTCAGAAATGTTTTTATACTATTTTGCTTGCTTGTGGGCATATAGGTGAATTTTATGGACACCACCTCTTCGCTCGACGGGCCCTGTGCTGTGGCGAAAGAAATTTGCGACAACGCACTGTACACTATACTTTGTAATGTTGAAACACTTCAAGAATGTGTTTTGACAGAGACACAAGCTTTTTTTTCGCGGGTATATGATATTTGATTGTGAACTCACGACCTTTCCTTGAAGTATTGTCCTTTTCGCGCCGTTGAACAGGTGGAATACCTATTATATTACAACATTTCTCTTGAGTTAATTTGTCCTTTTTTTATAAAACGCTGAATGAAAACTTTGAAGATCTATTAATTTTAATGTCTTGCTTTTTAGATTTTTCTCGTGCTTACAGGTTGGCTTATGTGGCAACTGCTTTGGTGAATTTTTATATGTACAGTGTCGAATGGCAAAAAAAGAGAGCTACCACACGCTCACGTTTTAATTTGGTTGAAAGATAAAATTCTGCCTCATGATGTAGATCATGTAATTAGTACCGAATTTCCTGACCCAAATGTAGATCCTGTATTATGTATATGAAATCGTTCAATATGGTACATGGACCCTGTGGCGCACTTCATTCTCACTCTCCTTGCATGCAAAACGGTCGCTGTACTAAACGATATCCAAAATCGTTAGTGGACCAAATTATAACAGGTCATGACGGATGTCCTTTATATCGGCGCTGTTCGCCAAGTAGTGGTGGATTTACAGCTGAAAAAAGAGTTCTTGGCCAACAAATCACTTTAGATAACAGGTGGGTCGTGCCATATTCTCCAGCATTATCTAGAGCTTTCGGAGCACATAATATAAATGTTGAATGTATGTGTATTGAATCTATTATGTATATATGTAAATATATTAACAAAGGTAGTGACCAAGCGTCATTTGCACTAAGAAATTACGAACGCGATGAGGTAGCTAAATATCAATCGGGACGGTACATTAGTTCGTCAGAAGTGTGGCGAATTATTAAGTTTTCCAATACACGAGCGACATCCACCTGTAATGCATCTCGATATTCACGCAGAGGGATGTCAAAGTATATATTTCAATCCAGAAAATGTAGCCGAGCGTTTAGTAAATCCAAGACGTACAACTCTTATAGCATTTTTTGAATTGTGTAGCACTGATAGCTTTGCCAAAAGTACTCTATTATGAGATTCCCGCATATATTACACATACGATAAACAACGTGGAGTATTTAACCGTCGTCGACGAGGCTCCCTAGTAGATGGCGAACCTCGAGTTTATAAGGAACATGTAATAGAAAGAGTACTGTACAGTGTACATCCAAACAATTTTGAATGTTTTTATTTGCGCCTATTATTACATACAGTGCGTGAACCAACATCATTTACTGACTTACGAAAAGTTGACGATATTTTATATCCTTCTTACCATGCAGCTTGCCAAGCTCGACACTTACTCGAAAATGATCAGCATTGGGACGATGCTTTAGCAGAATCATGCGTCAGTAATAAGCCCACTTAAGGAATCAAAACAAAATTGTAGTTGCTTCCTCGGGGATAGCAGCGATTTTGTTACCAGAAGGAAAAACAGTGCATACGATGTTCAAAATACCAATAGAAAAAACCTTAAACCTTGACCGCACGGAAAACCCAGTATGTGGTATTACTAGAAACAGTGACAAAGCGCCGGGAGTGTAGTTTAATCATCTGGGACGAGTGCATTATGGCTCACAAAAAAGCCATAGAGGCAGTGGACAGGACTCTGAGGAACTTCAGGCACATAGACCAACCCATGGGCGGATTAACTGTTCTTTTTTGTGGCGACTTCAGACAAATTCTACCGGTGATACCACGAGGAACACGAGCTGATTAAGTCAGAGCTTGCCTTAAAAGGTCGAGTCTATTTAACAACAAAAATGCGGGTGAGACTCGGAGATGACCCACATGCACAACAATTTTCAAATATATTATTAAAAATAGGCGAGGGAACTTTTCCAAATGATGAAGGAAAAGTAGCTTTAAATGATGAGTTGTGTTGTACTGTTTCGTCCCTGCAAGAGCTAATATTTGCGGTTTACGGAGACTTACGTAAATTTGTTTACGGAGACTTAAGCAGCGTTACGCATCAGCACAATACTTGGTTATGCAAAAGGTCCATTCTAACTCCTCGGAATGACCAAGCATCTGCAATAAATAATGGTCAGATATTCAAGGAGAAAGTCGAGAGTATATCTCTATTAATAGAATGATGGATCAAGAAGAGTCCACTAATTACCCCATAGAATTTTTAAATTCATTAAATGTTTCTGGACGTCCTTCACATATAATTAAGTTAAAAATCGGCGTTCCTTTTATTCTTCTTCGTAATTTAAGTCATCCGAGTGGTGCTTTCCCCGAAGTGTTTTAATCCCTCGAATACCATTGATTCCAAACAATTTTCCTGTAGCTTTGTGTTACGCCATGAGAATAAATAAGGCTTAAGGTCAGACCCTAGAAGTTGCTGGCGTACATCTTACCGCGAGTTGTTTTTCACACGGCCAACTATACGTAGCTCTTTCCTGTGTGAGTAGTCCAAGAAATCTTCATATTCATATTCCGGACGAGCTCACTAACAATGTTGTGTATGCTGAAGCTCTCAACTAAATTTCTGTCGCATTGTCACGATCACTTTTTTATTTTTGCTTTTCGTCACTGTCAGTAATTTAGTGCTACATGCTACTTATCGAAATTACTATGAAAAAAATACTTACTACAGAATGCGAGCTCAACAGCAGTAGCTCAATAGAGGGATCTCCTTAATTATTATAGGCTAGGCCCATAGAAATCTAAATAATGCCTAGCCGTATTTGGGTCCAATAGATATTTATAAGATGTCATTGTCAGAGTTACTCAAAATGTAGAAATAAACCATCTACGCGAAGACCCACATCCGCGGGGACGGAGTCGCGGGCGGAAGCTAGTCTGTAAATAAAACAATATGTATGTTTCACCACCATCCGAACAAAATATTACTCCGTCATTTATTCATTATAAACTATAATATAATATAATAAACGCTCTGTCTAAAGAATCAATGTGACACGGAATCATCGTTAAATAATTTATTTATGCCTTAAGCACACATTAAAACTACATTAAACATTACAAACAATAAGGGACCTAGAAAGTAAAAAAATCGTAATCTATTTATCGACATGCCCATCACTAACCTGTCTTTCTTTGTAATATTCCTTTTCCAGTTAACAGTGTTTCTTCCTTTTTTCCGCGCTTTATTAGATGAAACCTCAGTTACATTCACTTCCATTATGAAAAATTGACGTAATTTTCACTTAAATTCACTTGAAAAACCTTGTAAATCTATTTAAAAACAATAAAAAAACAACAACTTCTGTACGAAAACGTTATGCGACGCCATATTGAATTCACCACCAATGCTACGCTGTGATTGGTCAATTTCAAGCTATCTTTGATGTTGACACAAGATTTTTGAGCTTACTTTGATTCCAATGCCAAAGTTTAATATTGATTTTCCACAATATTAAACTTGATATATTTTTAGGTAGAGTAGATAGGTTTGATACTGTGGTTTGATAGGTATTATTTTTTAGGTTGAAGTCATACATAATTTAAAAACAATTTCGTTGGCATTAATAGTTCAAATAATATGATAAAACTTGCAACCTTCTTGCAACTATCTGCATTAGATTCTAGGTACACCCCTCATATAGTAATTTGAAATAACAGTTACGTCCACGTTATTGTTTAAATGGAAAGACGTAGATAAATTATTTTACAACCGGCTTCAAAAATGGAGGAGATTCTTTAGTTGACTTTTTTTTGAGTACCTACATATTTATAATATCTTAGAACTTGCCACTGAGTGAATCGATTTTGATGATTCTTTTTTTATCAGCTGGTGCCTTCCGGTTGGCCTTATTTAAGTTTTGTCTAGTTATGACAATTTGGAGATGATTATAATGTATTTAAAATATAATGCTATTAAACTAGTATTAGATATATGTTCTGCAAAATGCGATGGCTTCAGATTTGTCAGAGCAGCTCTTAAGTCTTAATAACATTATGACTCTGAGATAACATCTTATCGTTTATAACATGAACCTATATTATCGAACTGGGTTATTTCTTCATCATATTTATATGTTGAAAAAATCCAAAAAATAACCCTGTCGTTTTCTTCACCACAAATTAATTAAGCATTTAATATTATTTTTTTGTTAATTTATAAATCTTCATCACAATATTTTACGTTATTTTATAAACACTCATTTACAATAAAGATGTTGTTTATTAAAAAAGTATTAAAATAACAAAGTATACTTATATTTTGTAAATTATTTGGAGTATAGCAAGTTAAGTAGGTAACTATATCTCGATGAGGTAACTAGGTTAATTTTATTAGAAAGTTTATAATAGTTAAGGCTAATTTGTGTATAGTTATAAAATATTATTTCATTTCATTATTTAGCAATGCGGTATATAAAAATACTTATCAATCGTAAATATCAATATTTAAATTTTACCAATGAACTCTGTAACAACACGCCAGTAAATTCTTATTATTATTATGACTCATTAAAACCAATTTATTTCATCAGATTACATTGATGTTATTTGTGAAATTAACGATGCGATTAGATTTTATTTTAAGAAAAGTCTGTTTATAAAATCTATAAATTATCAGAATCTAATATATAAAAATCAATGCCACTTTTCGTTGTAATTCCATAACTCGAGAACGGCTGAACCGATTTCGATAATTCTTTTTTTATTATATTCCTTGAAGTATGAGGATGGTTCTTATGTAGAGAAAACGTTAATATGTACCACGGGCGAAGCCGGGGCGGACCGCTAGTATTATCTAAAATCTATAGATTATTAATACAAATTGTATCATAAAATAATCGACAAACGACTTATATTAACTACTATCAGTATCCGCATCTTTTTCAAATACTGAAGCTGTGTCGAAATTTTAGTGTAAGTTTCATCATAATTATTATGAGGACTAGTATCTAAAAATGTATTTTTTTTATACTGTACTCTCTCGACTGATAAAATGCATCATTCCTTGACTTCAGTGAATCTCAACATTGTAAGTAGCTATGTCTATATTTAAATAAACGGTGATAAATATTAATTTGAATTGGTATCATTTATTTTCTTGACCCCAACCAACCCTATGCACCAAGTTATACACTTACTAATAGTAAAAGACGTAAATTTTTTTTTGGATATTATTTACATAGTAAGATGTATTATCTAATATCCATGTATTTGTACTAACAGTGGCGTTTTTAAAGTTGCATTTATAAATTATAATATGTATTATGGCGCAATTTTATTATCGATACGCATGCGGGGTGCGAGAGTTTTCTGAATCGCATGCGACGGTGACGGTACACGCATATTAACTTGTGACTTTCATTGGTTATCTCGCTCGGGATTCCCCGCTTGTTGTATACCGAAAGACTTAACGACCAATGAAATTGCGCCATTAGTATTAAGGACTACTAATTTTAGGTTTCAGGCCTAGTAACCTTTTGCTATAAATATAAATAAAAAATTAAAAAAGTCATTAAAAAATTTCAAACTTTTATTACTAAGCTTAAGGCATATTATGTGCTTTGTGTATATTATATACAAAACTAGCGGTCCGCCCCGGCTTCGCCCGTGGTACATATTAACGTTTTCTCTACATAAGAACCATCCTCGTACTTCAAGGAATATAATAAAAAAAGAATTATCGAAATCGGTTCAGCCGTTCTCGAGTTATGGAATTACAACGAAAAGTGGCATTGATTTTTATATATTAGAGATGAAAAATACTATTTACATTTTTTATTATTATGTAAGGCAACCAACTATCAAAATTTAAATTTAATTATATATTTATTGCATTTATTTATATTTAAGACTTGGTTATAAAAATGTATTGCAGGTAAAAATAGTGGTATTATTGCTTAGCGGTTGGTAGCCTTGTAAATATTAAATTAACAAATTACACAAAAATATTCTCTGCTTATAAATAGTCCATATCAATAATATATATCATGGTTAAACAGAATGTGTATATATTATGCCCTATGGCCTATGACCAACTCTCTAAGTCCATAAAAATTCTATATATAAATCAAATCCATGTATGTATAAAAAAATAATTTTATGCTATTATTAAATGGATTGGGTTCTTGTGTAATAATATTAACTCTGGTTAGATCCTTCATAAACAGAATCAGAAAGATTGGATATATTATTTTTAATAGCAGCTGTAGCTTTCTTCATGGCTTGTCTCCGAGCAGCATAAGCAGACATTCTAGCTAGTCTAGCTTCTCTTTGCTCAGTTGTCTCATTAGCAAGTCTGCGGGCCGCATAAGCAGACATTCTTGCCAATCTTTTAGCTCTCTGGTCACTCGACTCTGTTGCAAGGCGCTTAGCTGCATATTCTGACATGCGTTTGAGACGCACGGCCCGTTGCTCTGGAGTTTCATTTGCAAGTCTACGAGCAGCATATGCCGACATCCTGGCTAGACGAGCTGTACGCTCTTCAGGAGTCTCATTTTTAGGGCCTGAAATTCGTCTACCAACCCGCACCGACTTGGCTTCAGTAGTAATGTCCGAATTATCGGTCATCAAGGGATCATCTTCAGTGCTTACAGAGGCATCTTCTTCAATGACAAATTTATAGTTTTCCATTGAAGTATTGTCATCTCTCTCTACTTTTACAGCAGGAAAATTACACGCATCGTCGTTTAAAGAGAAACTGTTAGTGTTCATCGTCTGTTCAACTCTTATTGATTCAGATTTTATCATAGAACTCCATTTATTTTCGGACTTCGACAAGACCATTTTCTTCCAGGAACAATCAGAGGCACTCAGGTCACCCATATTGATTGTTCACTGAGAGAGGTATCCAAAGAATCATAGTATGAGTTTGAACGAAACTAAAGGAATTAAAATAAAATGGTCAAATATAAATAAATGTGGTAAAAAACATAAATAACACCAATAAACGACCAACAATCTCACAGATAGCTAATAAATAATAATTGACAAGTTGTCAGTTGACAATCTAAAAATATAGAATAGCTATAGACTATAAATGACTGTACCACAGCCTTAAAAATTATTTATGAAGAGTGTTACCATAGTCGTTTAAGGTTTCCTCAGCTAATTCCTTAGTTACCTCATGATAAATCCACTAATCTCAGAGCAATAATAGGTTTATTGCTCTGAGCCACTAATTCATTCACAAGACTAATTATTCAAATTCAAATATATTTAATTGCTCGTCTACTGCCATTTTAAATGGCGTGCAAAAATTGCTAGCTATGTTATAAATATTATAAAGAATGCATTATACAATTTATTATATTGTTTCCAATTAAATACTATGGTAAGGTATATATTATATAGATAGTAAACATCTTTGGTGAAATAAAATCACAGAATAAAATCAATGAATAAAATGCTGCAATAGGCACGCGTCAGCAATGTTTTGAAGGTGAGTTGTCAAAAAGTTGGCATATATAATTCCATCTGTTTTATTTTCGTGAAATCGAGTGAAAACTGAAATCTATTTTCATTACTGAAAGAACTGATATTGTATAGTTATATCTATAAATTGTTTAATTTTTGAAACACTTGCTTATAGTAAAGGTATTTAAAATAGATATTAAACTATTTCAAATGACAAAGTGAGATAACAATTACTTATACCTTAGCCGAAATTGAAAAGAACAGTATCATTTTTATTTTGCTGTGCAGTTCATTTACGTCTGTGATTTACGTCTGGGCTTGGTGAAATTCTTGTTAGATTATTTTTGTTTTTAGGGGGCGTCGCTATTTGATTACCAATACGTGATGACATAATGTCGTAATTGTTTTGAGTAATAAGAAGAAATTTAACAATATGGATAAGTCAGCAGAGTCAGAAAGGGTGGCAAGTCCACTACCAGAAGCTGAGATCCAAATGGAGTCGGAGACGGACTACTCGAGCATAAGAGGAAAAGTAAGTTTTTACTTTTTATTACCTTACATGGCTGCTATTTTTCGCGCCACATATCGTTCATATTTCGTCATACATATGTGTTTGGATTCAATGAATGAATTGGATATATAATATTCTTGAAATACAGTTTAGTGATCTTGCTTCAAAAAATAATTCTAAATAAGTACATTACATTTTGATCTTATAGAAAGTTTAATCTTTTATAAAAAAAAGTATGTAACTAATCATAATACCTATATCGAAAAATAAATAAAATAACTAATGTGCAATATAATATACTAAGCTCGGAGCTTTTTTTATGTATAACAGAAACAATATATATATAGCCCTTCAAGTATAACAAAACATAAAGAGATACCTATGTTTTTATTTGAAATATTCATGATGGATACTGACCTATGTCATATGTGTAAACTTATCAGATAAGACAAAATTAACGTAATATAAAAGTGAAATGATTACCTAAATGTAAACAAAGACCAGAGAAAACACTTTCAACATAAATTTTAACTTACCCATACTAACAACAATATAATATTTTTATATTCTAATGCCTTTCATTTTTTATCTTTACTGAATAATAGAATTATCTTATCTTTTGTCATAAATAAAACATCCTGGCTTCAATACTAAATAAACATATAAGTATGGTATTAGTTAACTATTATTTGTGCTATTTTTTCAAAAATTATAAAACTACTATAATATCTATATGTATGCTGTATACATGAATGAATGTTACAGATGATACATGTAAGTCCAACAACTGAGGAATATGAGCTATTAAAGAAACAACTTACTGAACGCCTAGAAGCTGGCAATGGTGAAATAATTTACGATATTGGCCAAGGAGAAGGTATGTTATGATATTCCCTTAGTAACTATATTTTTAAATAACTTCTAATACAGTATCCTATCCTATCCTACTTCCTACTAATATTATAAATGTGAAAGTTTGTGAGGATGTGTGTGTGTGTTTGTTACTCTTTCACGCAATAAAGTAACTTCTTTGTTCCACTTTTCTTCTTTTTATTTGTGTGTTGTAGCTTACAGACCAAGTGAAAATAGATACAATTTGGATCATGCTTATGTTAGAGTATTTGTACAATTTTAAAACATTGTAGTTGTTTATTTACAATGTCTTATATTACATAATAACATATGGCAGAGATTTAATGTTCATATAACACTTCCTATCTCATAATTATTGTATCATGATCTTAAATTATGTTTTAGATTTCTGATAAGCATGTCCGTTTGCATTGCAACACTTAGATAACTACTATTATGAAATTTCACTACAATTATTGTAATTAGAAAAATTAAAGTTTTTATGAATAATGAAGGAACTTGTCATAACTAACCCATGGAAATGATAGAAAAAATGGATTTTAATGAATAAACCAACTTGAAAGTTTTGTAAATATTGCAAATTATGTATGTACTCGAAATATTGAGAAATACTAGTTAGTTACGCATCCACCCCAACCCTCTGTGTTAGGTTGAGCAATAGCCTTCCGCTGGCCTCAGCAAGACCACCGGAAAGTTCTTGCAATTTAACATAAGCATTCCACATAATGGAAAACATTTGTTTCGCAATAAGGTATCGCTTGTATCATTGCATGTAATTCTGGCATTAACATTTGTGACTCCAAATCGTCCACTTGTTATAGTTAAGTAATTAAATAAGTTTAAGTTTAATTTTATTTTATTTCTTTTTTAAAAAAGTCAAATCGCTCCCGCAAAGTTTAACTGGCGCAGCCGGTAGGATAGCCACATAAGGTCTGCATGTCTAGAGGTCTTCAAAATTAGCCCTAGAACATTGCTATAAAGACCGTGCTATCCTAAAAGAACCGAAATATAAATTTGTTAAACGACCACGACAAGGACATGGGATCGACGATCGGTTGGTGAGTAAAACTTTTTGCCATCCTTTCTCATATATTCCTATATCCTTTTCACGAGAGTGTAATTTTGACTTTTAATTATTATTTTTTTTTTAACTGTTATTTTGGGATTGAACGTCTCTCATTATAACGGATCTGGTTTTAATATGAAATTCTATTAAATCAGCAATTAGTTATAACTTATACATTAAGAAATATCGTATTTAATTCTAAGAATTGTCTTGCATAAAACTCTGCACAGACTAATTAGCTATAGAGTGTAACTTAAATAAAAGTTTTACATAAGAAAAGTAAATGAATTTTTGCATAAAGAAATATTAATATTAATTGATTTAAATGATCTCAAAATTGATCGTAATTCAATTAATAAATTTTATATTTTATATGTGATAATTATACCTTACTTCAAGTTTTAATTTTTATAGTAAGTGGTAACATATAATTTTTTTATTGTGCTATATTTAAATTTTTATTATATTGTGTTTTAAATTGATTTCTGTGTGTGTGTGATTTTTATAATTCGAAATTATTGTAATTGGTTAAAGACTTCAGAACTTTAATTACTCTGTACTTATTTAACATGGAAAGCGTAAACGTAATAACAATTCCGAGTGATATGTTAAAGCTTATTCCTCTTTTTGGTGGAGACAAAAGAATTTTGAATTTATTCTTTCGAAAATGTGAATATATAATTAATAAATTTAGAGGGCATGAAGAACAGAATATTTACGTTTTACATGCCATAACTAGTAGATTAATAGGCGATGCCGCCGCGTTATTATCCGAGCGCGAAGATATTAATACTTGGCCCGCTTTAAAGGAATTACTAGAACAGCATTTCGGTGATCCGCGTAGTGAGGATTGCATAAAAATCTCTCTCGAGTCCTGTAAAATTAAATCCGGCGAAAGTTACCTTGAATTTTGTAATAGGATACAGAATATTCGATCATTATTAATATCGAAGGTTAATTTATCGGTAGATACGGAAATTAAACGCGCGAAAATTGCGATTTATAATCATACAGCCCTGAACGTTTTCTTGTATAATTTGCCCGAAAGCATGGTGCGTATTGTAAGACTAAAATCACCTAGTACATTGGAACAGGCTTTAGAAATCGTTTTAGAAGAAGTTAATTTTCACGAGCAATACCAATCGCGCAATCGTATCCATAGTAATACAACGGTGCCAAAACAAACGCCTAACGTTACGGTGCCCCAATTTTTACAAAATAATCCTCAACAAAGATTTAATTTTGGGATACCAAATGTACCTCAAAATGCACAGCAGGCAAAATTTGATTTTAAATTTACACCTCAACAACCATTTAATAATAACCCACAGTTCGGGTATAGGCCTTCATTCAATCAAAATCCACAATTTGGTTATAGGCCAACATTTAATCAAAACCCACAATTTGGTTATAGGCCTCCTCAAACTTTTGGTATGACGCCACAGAATTTCGGTCAAAGACCTCCTCAAATTAACCACTTTGAGTCTACTGACGTTTCCATGAGGACGGCACCCCCTCGACCACAAAATATAACTCAGCCAGGTTTTAGAGTGAACGAAACCGACTTACATAATGACAATTATTACTATAACTATAATCCTTACGACTATACCAATTACTATGGCTGTAATCCTTATGATACGAATTACGAATACGATGAGAATGAGATTTATACACCCACTGACGATACTCAAGACATTAATGTGCTTCCGTCTGATAAAAAAAATTTTCAAACGAAAGCCTCTACCAAGAAAAAACCGTAGAATCAAATTGCGATCCAAATCTGAAATTGCCACATATTTATATTTCTGAAATTAATTCCAAATTTGTGATTGATAATGGGAAGCAAAATTTAAACGCGGACGCTTTATCTAAAATTAGGGTTAACGCTACGCATTCCGATAACGAAAACGAATCTATGGTTGTTAATATAGGCGATAGAGACAATAGGCCAAGAACGCGTAACGACTCTAGTACAATTACTATATCAGAACGCGATTCTAGTGAAACGATATCTATTCCCGACTCTGAAACTCTATCGGCGATGAGTTCTCCTAGAACATGTGACTACCCAGTCAGGTCACCATCTATAACGTCGAAATCGGATACAGTTCATTCAGCTAATATAGTAGAATCGTCCGGTATACCTATATTACATGAAGCAATAGACACAAAACCAAATCAAATCCTAGTATATACTTACGTGGTTTAAGAACGAAATGCAAGTTCACGACCTTTCACGTGAAAAGCAAAAGGTTTTAGAAGTATTCTTGCCTACTAATAACCCGGATCTAGTAAAACAATTTTTAAAAGAGTATATTAAACCGAAAGTTAAGTATTTCATTTATTTCGAAGATGATGAACATCGCAAACAATTCACTAGCATTGTCATAGAATTATTTAGAAGGGATACAGTATTGCTATTTGAATGTACGGAGCGTGTAGTTTTTATAGAAGATGAGAAGGAACAAAAAGCTATTATAATAAAACACCATCAAGGCAAAACGTGTCACCGCGGTATTAAAGAGACTCTAGCAAGTATACGTAGAAATTATTTTTGGCACAATATGCAGGAAACTATTTCAGCCCTTATTAATGCTTGTGAAACGTGTTCTAAAATGAAGTATGATCGTAATCCCTTTAAACCCATTTTACAGTTAACTCAAACACAAGACGCGCCGTTCCAAGAAATATTTATTGATATTTTTCAGATAGAAGGAAATTATTACTTAACTATTATCGACGCATTTAGTAAGTTAGGTCAAGCCATTCCAATAGACAATAGATCAACGGCAGAAGTAGTGCGTGCACTCATGAAGTATTTTTCGTTTTACGGCACCCCTAGAAAGATTAGTTCAGATCCCGGTAGTGAATTTAATAATGAGCTAATGAAAGAATTTTTGAATTTACATAAAATTGAGCTTCATATCGGCTCACCTAATAATCCTAATTCAATGGGATTAATTGAGCGTTTACATTCGACCATTAGTGAAATTTATAGATGTGCGAAATACGAAGAGAAATGCACGGATGCAGCATCAGTAATGATGTATTCAATTATTGCCTATAATAGTTCAATTCATTCAGTTACGGGCTTAACCCCTTTTGAAGTCGTATTTGGTCACACGGATTCAGGTAGCTTATTTAACGCTGATTTCGAGCAGCATTATATACAGCAATTGGTTAAGGACCATGCAAAACGTTTAAAGGTTCTATATAAACATTTAGCAGAGAAAATTATCGAAACTAAGCAAAAGGTAAAGGATAGGAGAGGTGGTGAAGATCCAATCAGTCTCCCATCAGGAAAAATTATATTTGCAAAAGACGTTAATAAGCGAAAAAGCAAGGATAAGCCGCGATTCCATAAAGCTAAGGTTATAGGACAAGGTTCAAGGAACGTTGTACCGATAGAGATTGGTAAAAGGAAGACTAAGGTCCCTATTATAAATGTAAAACGCCCTCCGCAGGTGGTGTTGGCTGATAGTGATGAGGTCCGCGCTGGCCCTTCAACTACAACCTCTTCAACATAACCCGGGAATTTATCCTGTGAAAGAAGGGCAAGCATATCTTCAAACAGACTATTGGACTATAATTAAGGTTTTAAATTTAGATAAGATTAATGATGACTTAAATTTTATTATTAGCAAATACAGTGAATTCGATAGTTTAATTAATAAGAATATTTCATACTTGCACGATTTTCAAGTGGCAAAATATCACGCTGAATATATTCGTGATATAACGATTCAGAAATACGAACAGTTAGTCCCACAGAAACGTGTCAAGAGAGGAATCCTCAATCCTCTAGGTTCCTTAATTAAAATTATAACCGGAAATTTAGACTATAGTGACGCAATGAGATACGATAAACTTACAGCTAAACTTGAAAACGATCAAACTATCGTTAGAAATAAAATTACTTTAATATCTAAAATGCTCGATAGTTTTATTAATACTACTGAAGTCTTAAATCAAAATTCTAAAATATTAGATAAGCGTTTAAAAATTGTAGAATCTATGATTAAGGAATTAGCATCTAAGGATAATCATTGGGTTTATACTACTTATGTTGTAAGCCTTTTAAATTTATTTGTAAGTAACTTTCGTACTATTTTTATAAAATTAGGAGAAATAGAGACTGCTCTAGCATTTAGTAAAGTATCCATACTACATCAAAGTATTATTAATTCTACTGAGTTGTTGCAACATTTAATTCTTATATCTCAAACTGAAAATTTAGTGTTTAAAGCGAGTGAGGCAAACTTAGTAAAACTAGAAGAAACTATTAATGTTAAATCGTATATTAAACAAAACCAGATTACGTTCATAATGGAGGTTCCAATTACAGATAATTATACTTATAACTATTACAAATTATACTCTATACCTATGTACCGTGCATCCGATAGTAAAACCCTTTCCATTTTTCCTAAATATCCTTACCTGTTGGCAAAGGGGATGAAATACTTACCGATCGTAAAACCGTGCCGATCGCTCGCTGCTGGAGAACAATTTCTATGCGATGAACGAAATCAAACGCCTTATCCTGAAACTACTTGCATAGAACAACTGCTTAAATTTGAAGGAAACCCAATGCACTGCGAACAACAGCTAATCAATATAGAGAATGTGAGAATGCAAAGAATCACATCTATAAGTTGGATACTTTTCTCAAAATACAGAAATACTCTGACTCAAATTTGCAATGGTGATGTCAGCAAATATCCTGTCGTGGGCACATACATAATGACCATCGACGAACCATGTAGCATCGAGATCCAGAATATAACGATTCGCCCTCACCAAGTAATCACTGAGAATGATCCGGTAGAACCAACAAAAATTATAGTTTTGCCGCAATTACCTGTGAATAGAACTCCAACATTATCCAGTACACGTGTACTCAATATGCGAGGAATCAACTTGGACGAAGTTAAATATATGTCAACGATATTAAAGCAATCAGTGTTCAGTGATAGTGAAATGGTTAACAGTGAAAGAAACTTTAGATTCAGTGCTACTTTAGGCTATACGTCTCTATTTTTAATATTTGTACTTGTAATTCTATTTTTACTTTACTTACTTCGTTATAAGATATTAAATGTAATGTGTCTGCGAAATCATCGGATAGTTATTAAAAATGAACAAACCGATAATTTCGCACTTAAGGAGGGAGGAGTTACGCATCCACCCCAACCCTCTGTGTTAGGTTGAGCAATAGCCTTCCGCTGGCCTCAGCAAGACCACCGGAAAGTTCTTGCAATTTAACATAAGCATTCCACATAATGGAAAACATTTGTTTCGCAATAAGGTATCGCTTGTATCATTGCATGTAATTCTGGCATTAACATTTGTGACTCCAAATCGTCCACTTGTTATAGTTAAGTAATTAAATAAGTTTAAGTTTAATTTTATTTTATTTCTTTTTTAAAAAAGTCAAATCGCTCCCGCAAAGTTTAACTAGTTTTTCTCCGTGATAACATAGTGGAGTCATAACACGAATCAGTTTTCAAACAATCACTTTCCTGATAATAATGAACACAACAAAACAGTATGATAGTTCACGCGTAATGTCGTGACCAAGGGACATACGGATTCATTTGTATAATTATATAGATTACTAGCGGTCCGCCCCGGCTTCGCCCGTGGTACATGTTTACGTTTTCTCTACATAAGAACCATCCTCGTACTTCAAGGAATATAATAAAAAAAGAATTATCGAAATCGGTTCAGCCGTTCTCGAGTTATGGAATTACAACGAAAAGTGGCATTGATTTTTATATATTAGAGAAGATTCCTATTCTGACAAATATTGTTCTACAGACGGCAAGGGTCTAACAGAAGACGAGTACAACGCGTCAGTGGCAACGCTACAGTCGCTTGTCAGTGAGCGGGTGTCCTGCGTCGAGTTACGGAAGTGGGACTGCGGGTCTGGCATCGTGGGCCAGTACCTGCTGCGGACGGAGCTCGATCATAATGATTTTATGGAAATCAGGTATGGTCGATATAGTTTTGATTTGGTTTAAGTTTCTTTCAGGTCGAAAGGTATTAAAAGATAATTAATTGTTGTTGATGGTAATTGCCCGCGACATTGCTTGCGTGGTCTCGAAATTTATAAATTTTGAAAATTAATAATTAAACATCTCATCTAAATTTTTATACAAAATTTATATCTTATGGGCTTATTTCAAACTAAATGTTAATGAATTATGGCTTTGGACATGATTCCTATTTAAACATAATGAATTTTTTAAATATTATCTACTAGCTTACCGCCCGCGGCTTCGCCCTCTTTGTCTAAAACCTAATCCATACTAATATTATAAACTAGCTTCCGCCCGCGACTCCGTCCGCGCGGATGTCGGTCTTTGCGTGGATGGTTTATTTCTCCATTTTGAGTAACTCGGACAATGACATCTTATCTATTGGACCCAAATACGGCTAGGTCTATAATAATACGCAACGTGTGTTCGCGGTACCTACTACAGAACAACGTCTATGGAATATGGATAACTGAAAAATTGAGATTAATTTTTTTTCTACGTATTTTTCCAGGATAAAAAGTATCCTATTTTACGCCCAGGATAATAAGGTATAATTATACCAAGTTTCATCGAAATCGAACCGGTAGTTTTCACGTGATGTCTTCACATACAGACAGACAGACAGACAGACAGACAAAAATTTTTTTAATCACATATTTGGGTTTGGTATCGATCCAGTAACACCCCCTGCTAGTTATTTTTTCAATTTACAGAATTGACCCTTCTACAGATTTATTATATGTATAGATTTTAGTTTCTGCAGTGTGGTAAAAATATATTTCATTTTAGGGTAGCCGTAGTAGGCAATGTAGACGCAGGTAAATCCACCCTACTGGGCGTGCTGACACACGGCGAACTGGACAACGGGAGAGGGCACGCGAGACAGCGGCTCTTCAGGCACAAGCATGAAGCGGAGACGGGGAGGACCAGCTCCGTGGGGAACGATATACTGGGCTTTGATAGTATGGGTGAGACAGGACAGTTCTTTGGCATGTTATTATGATAATATATACATACAGTTACTTACATATTTTGTAAAATTAAATTGTAATACTGAAATGATTTAAAAGAGCAACTATGGAGTTTCTTGCCGATTCTTCTCCATAGATACTGCTTTGCGAATGGGTGGTAAATGTTAAAAATATGTATTGGCGTTTCTAAAGTGCTTCTCGAAGAAGTCTAATTGAATAAATAAATGTTTGAGATAGCTTTTTGTTATCGCAAGTGTGTGTAATGTAGGTATTAGGTATAGGTGTGTACTTATACCTATATATAAATATAATAATGTGACTCCTATCAGATATCACTAAGGAATTTAGGTCACACGTGTCTTTAAAAACTATAAAGAATATTATATTTAATTATTTTAATTGTTACTGGAATATCATATTATTTCTCCTTAATTAGTAACTAGAGATAGTAATCCGACGCCTGTAATCGGATAGATATTTAGTTTAAGTACCTATTTACATTTTATTATAAAAAGGGGTAATTTCTCTAATAAAAGTCAGTGTATAACCAACCATCATTCGTTTTATTTCTCTCCACGCACACCACACATCACATGGCGACCCTGCCAGTGCGAGCGCGTCGGATAACAGCTTTCTAGAATTACGTTCCTTATTTGGCGCTGAAATCGGAGTCGGTTTCATCTTCATACGGAGAGCCGAAGGCTTCATAATAAATTATTATGGAGAATTACACCAGTCGCACCGATAACCGGACGTACTTGCAAAGATTGAAGAAGTTTATAGCGGTAGCGTGTTATTTTTATACAAAATAAGTTAGGAAAGAGATTCTACATACGCAGATTGGTAAAGACAAAATGGGCAAGCAGCAATCTAAAGAAGTCGAAAAAGAAGAAGTATTTATAACACAGAGCGGACAGAACAACTACGCACCAAACAACATCGCACCCTGGGAAAAATCAGAAACTATGTTCAATTTGACCGTGGTAATAGCAGTCATTTGTGGAATAATATTGGCGTATTCTGTTTACAAGAAGATGCACAAGCGACTTACAAAGAAGATACAGCGGCAAGCTACGGAAATAGTTTTGAAGTCACGTCGCGCCTCGGTTTAAAGGGATATAAAAAGTAAAACACAACTTGAAAACCCAGTTCAAAAGTGGCAATTAGTGTGTGCAGTGACTCGCAGTATACTTGTAAGTGGCAATTTTTCCTTTCTCTCTAATCTATTTTTATTTAATCACGTTTATCCTTTATGTAGAAATATAATTAAGATATTAGTTAAACTTATGCTTAAAAAAAATAATATATATAAATATATAATAATAAACATAAATGTCTAATATAATATTACAAAAATATTTAAATGATTTGCTAGAAATTAAGCAATATTTAGTTAAGTTTGGAATTAAACGTCTTAAAAGTGAAACAGCATTCGAAAAATACGAAGTAGCTAAACAAATATACAAGGAGTATAAAAACTATATACAAGTGGTAGAAATTAAAGTAGAAGAATTAAGTGTAACATTAGAAATAGATAGTCTTTTTGATAAAATCAAAAATCTTATGACAATCATGTCGACAAAACCAGAATTTGAATTAAAAACGGCAGTTTCTCTGTTGCCCGTAATGGACGACACAGAAAATGTCACTCTGCAGTTAATAGATGCTATTGAATTATATGTGACAATGATTTCAAAAGAAAGTATTACAAATCTTATTCAATTTGTTTGCAAGACACGGTTGTCACGAAACGCGAAATTAAGATTAAAAGATACCTATAGTAGCGTAGAAGAAATGGTTAGTGACATGAAAAAGCACCTCCTAACTACTAAGTCAGAAATCGCTTTGCAGAAAAAACTATTAAATTGTTATCAAGGAAATCGGTCGATAGATAAATTTGGAACAGAGCTCGAGCAACTGTTTGTTAACCTTACCATCTCACAATCAAAAGGAAATTCAGACACGTTCAGTATTCTGAAATCCATAAATGAAAAACAGGCAATACATAAATTCGCCGATGGTCTACGGAATGACAGATTGAAAACTGTTATAGCTGCACGAAATTACAATTCGTTAAAGGACGCTATTCAAGGCGCAAAGGATGAGGAAGTAACGATGACTTCTCCATCATCTGACCAAGTATTCTTTGCAAAAGGAAGACCCTATCATCGGGGACTCCAAGGATCTAGACACTGTGGAAAATCATATTCCTATACTAATTCAAGGTCACCAAAAACACAATTTAAGAATACATTCACCAACTATTCATGTGGTAGGAATCAAGGGAATTTTCAAAGAGGTCGAGGTAAAACAAACGGAAGGAATAAATCAAATACCCGTAGTACTCAACCATATACTCATAAAAACAGAAACCAGCATCAGCAGGTAAATTTGGCCCAAAGTTCGCAAAACGAAGGGGACGAAGATGAGCAAAGCTCGATACCGAAGTGGTTTTTTCGACAATAATGAATTCGTATTAAGTTATAACAACATGAATTCAGTAAAATTTTATATAAATCATAAAAAACTAAATTTTCTATTAGACACTGGAGCATCCTTATCTATAATTAAAGATATTGCTATACAACATACTAAACACAAAGTTACCCAAAAAACAACACAAATTAAGGGCATTGGTGGAAAAATAACCTCAGACAGATATACAAAATTAACATTGAAATGTAAAAATGAAAAATTTGAACATAAATTTCATATATTTAAAACATTACCATTAAACATTGACGGTATACTCGGGCAAGACTTTTTGTCGAGATACAAATCATTACTAAATTTTGAAAACCAAACATTAACGCTTCAAACAGATTCAAAGTATACAACAATACCAATAGACATGTTTTCAACAGAAGATATAAACACAACAAGCATAAAACTGCCACCCAGATGTGAAAAAATAATTAATATAAAAACGAACCATACTAGCAACTGTGTAATAACTTCAAAAGAGGTGTGTGATGGAGTATTCATAGCTAATACTTTGAATAAAGCCAGAAATGGAAAAATATCGATACATATTATGAATACTAGGGAAACAGAAGTAGTTTTACATTGTTTCACACCCGAAATAATACCTTTAGACGAGTTTGAATGCTTTACATTTGAAGAAGTAACAAACAATGGAGAAAGAGTTAAAAGGTTATTCGATTTACTGAAACTAGAAAACATGAACACAGAAGAACAGAAAAGTATTGCAAGTATATGTGCTAAGTTTGCAGATATATTCCACTTGTCGGGTGATCGACTGAACACTTGCAATTTATACGAACAGAAAATACACCTAAAAGAAAATACCAATCCAGTTTACTCTAAACCTTACAGACTACCTCAATCACAGAAAGCGGAAATTAGTAAACAAATACAGGAAATGATAGACAACGATATTATCGAGGAATCAACTTCAGAATGGTCCAGCCCATTACTGATAGTGCCTAAGAAAATAGGAGCAAATGGTGAAAAGAAATGGAGAGTTGTACTTGATTACAGAAAACTAAATGATTGTATCAAAGACGATAATTCCCATTGCCAAATATTACCGAAATATTGGACTCTTTATCAGGAGCTATGTATTTTAGTCACTTAGATCTCAATCAGGGCTATTATCAAATGAAATTAGATGCAGAAAGCCGAAAATATACAGCATTTGTAGCTGATAAACATTATCAAATGAAACGTTTACCAATGGGTCTAAAAACAAGCCCTAGCGCATTCAGTAGAGCGATGACAATTGCATTATCAGGATTAAATTATGAAAAATGCATAGTCTACCTGGATGATATTATTGTGATGGGAAGAAATTTAAATCAGCATAATAAAAATCTCATTGATGTATTCTCACGTTTAAGAAAAGTAAATATGAAATTAAACCCATTAAAATGTAATTTTTTGAAAAAAGATCTTTTGTACCTAGGTCACATCGTTACACCAGAAGGTATAAGACCAGATCCAGAAAAGATTAAAGTCATGCAAAATTATCCAACTCCTAAAAACGCAGATGAAGTCAAAAGGTTTGTTGCGTTTGCCAATTATTATAGAAAGTTCATACCAAATTTTGCAAACATTACAGCAAGTTTAAATAATTTAACCAGAAAAAATGTTAACTTCAATTGGACTACAGATTGTCAAAATTCTTTTGAAACTTTAAAACATACACTATGTAACCCGCCTTTATTGCAATATCCAAATTTTGAAGAAAGTAATGAGTTCATTATTCATACAGACGCTTCTGGGTTAGCGATTGGAGCTGTTTTATCAAATCAAGACAAAAGACCAGTAGCATATGCCAGTCGTACTTTAAACAAAGCTGAAAGAAACTATCCTGTGATAGAAAAGGAACTTTTAGCAATTGTATGGGCTATCAAATATTTTCGACCTTACATTTATGGAAGAAAGTTCAAAATTTGTACAGATCATAGACCATTGATATACTTATTCAACATGAAAGACCCATCGAGTCGACTTACCAAATTCAGGCTATGTTTAGAAGAATACGATTTTGTAATAGAATACACGTGAGGAAAAGATAATGTCGCTGCAGACGCTTTATCTCGTGTAGTATTAACAACGGACGACCTAAAGTCTATTAATAATAAAGTCAATTGCCTCATGGTTATGACTAGAAAACAAAGAAAAATGATGGATGAAATGGAAAATAAGAAGAAGGATAACGATGAAAAAGCTGACGATTGGACTGATCACCCAAGAGTCGTAGAAATACTTAAACGGACAAAAAATTCGATAGAATTCAATTTGGAGACTAACGAATATACGAAGAACGAGACATGTTCAGAAAATGTCCATAGTAAAGAAAAAACATTTATGTATACACCTTCAAGGAATATGGTTACAATGAATCCTAATTCTAGATCATGGTTGAAACGAGCTTTCGCAGTGAGAGAATTAGAACAATTCTGTAACAAAGAAAATATTCAAGAATTATGCATAATAAAAAATGAAAGAAATGAAAAATTAATAAAAGAGCTAGCTCAGGAAGTAAACAATATAAATAAGTGGCAAGGACCACGGATATGCATATTAAAAGGTGTAGTAAAAATAGAAAATATGGATGACAAAAAGGTCATACTAAATGATTTTCATATATTACCAAGCAGTGGACATGCTGGTATAAGAAGAATGACGAATAACATAAAGAAACGTTACTACTGGACAAATATGAACAATGACATATATAACTTTGTGAATAAGTGTGAGCAATGTCAAAAGCAGAAATTTCATAAGCAAGTGAAGCAACCTATGTGCATTACTAGCACTGCATCTTCAGCTTTTGAAAAAATATTTCTTGATACAGTTGGTCCAATAACACGAGATGTTAATGGAAATGCCTATATACTAACACTACAATGTGAGTTGACGAAATACGTGGAAGCATACCCAATACCAAATAAGGAAACAGACACAGTAGCTCGTGCTTTCGTTGATAATTTTATTTTACGTTACGGTATTCCACAGACGATTGCAACTGACAGAGGTACTGAGTTCATTTCAGCAACTATGAAAGATGTTTGTAGATTGTTAGAAGTAAAGCAAATACAATCAACAGCATATCACCACGAAAGTATTGGTTCTTTAGAAAACTCGCACAAAACATTGGGAGCGTTTCTAAGGATTCAAACTAACAACCAAACTCAAAATTGGAGCTCTTGGTTACAATATTGGTGTTTTGGATATAATACAACGGTTCATAGTGAAACACAATATACACCTTATGAACTTGTATTTGGTAAATTGTGTGGTATACCAAGTAATCTTGTAAATAAAATTGATCCAATTTACAATTTTGATAACTACCCTATTGAGTTAAAATACAGGCTACAAAAATCCCAGCAAGAAGCAAGAGAAAATTTAATACAGTCCAAATTACGTAGAAAAATCAATTATGATAAAACAACAAATTCAATTAACTATAAAGAGGGAGATCTATTACTTGTTAAAAAAGAAAATAGAGAAAAGTTGGATCAAGTTTATATGGGACCATACAAAGTAATAAGTGATATGGATTTCAATGTAAAAATATTACAAAATGATAAAGAAAATATAGTTCATAAAAATAGAACAATACCGTATCATATATAAAAAAAATGTATTAGATATTTTTTTTTTTAAAAAAAGGAGAGAGATGTAATGTAGGTATTAGGTATAGGTGTGTACTTATACCTATATATAAATATAATAATGTGACTCCTATCAGATATCACTAAGGAATTTAGGTCACACGTGTCTTTAAAAACTATAAAGAATATTATATTTAATTATTTTAATTGTTACTGGAATATCATATTATTTCTCCTTAATTAGTAACTAGAGATAGTAATCCGACGCCTGTAATCGGATAGATATTTAGTTTAAGTACCTATTTACATTTTATTATAAAAAGGGGTAATTTCTCTAATAAAAGTCAGTGTATAACCAACCATCATTCGTTTTATTTCTCTCCACGCACACCACACATCACATGTGAATAGCGTGGAGATCTTGTTATATTCATTCGTTACTAAAATATCCTCCATATGTTATTTGAAATTATGAACAAGCGTAAAAGAAATGTTTAGTTAGCTTTCTGCCCGCGGATTCGCCCGCCTGTACTTACATACCTTGAGACCTTACTTGTCAAATTTACATGAAAAAACATAGCAAGAGCTTCCTCGAAAACCACGCCATCTATAAAAAAAAACCATCCAAATCTTTTACTTAATTGTAAAGATCTAAGCATACAGACAGACGAATGATGGCGAAAAGCGATTGTATACATTATCTCGTTCAGTACGTGTACTCACATACGTTTACACACATGCAAGTACAGTTCACGCACGCGCACGCACGAACGCAAATACGCACTTACATACGCAAGCTTACACACACACAACCAAACAATTAAGCTATTGCATAGCGTCTATCGCGGGCCTTGAGCGCGGGGACCGAATCGGGAAATTCCGTAACGAAAAAACCTCACGCTCCCCACTCCGACAGGTGGAGGTGTGGCTTGAAGGCATAACATGCAATAGCTTTTTTTTTTTTTTTTTTATTTGGTTCACAAATTGAAATTGACACTTAAACAGCCTTAAAAACTATTTACCAAAACAAACATTTGCGGTGCAATTCCTAAACTAGTGAGCATAGTGAGCTTTACCGCGTGCCACACGTCTTTTTTTTTATAAAATTAAAACTTTCTATCACAGGTAACGTGGTTAACAAGCCAGACCACGGCACCCTAGATTGGGTGAAGATCTGCGAGAAGTCGTCCAAAGTGATCACGTTTATCGATCTAGCGGGGCACGAGAGGTATCTGAAGACGACGGTGTTCGGTATGACGGGACATGCGCCGGACTTTGGTATGCTTATGGTGAGTTGGAATAACTTGTGTTTTAATTTATAGTTGTTTTTTTTATATAAAATAATACAGGACAACAAAAATTACCTAATTAATAAGTACAAAATTTTAACATTAAAAATTTAACTAAGTTAATCAGTTTTCGATTACCAATAGATACATGTATAGACATACATCTTTTTACGATACATGTAAGTAAAGATACCGTGTGTTATGTACATACAAAATAATAAAATGAAGCTTAATTTTGAAATGTGAGAATGAATAAAACTACTACTTACGCATACAATTTATTTTGAAATGTGAGAATGAATAAAACTACTACTTACGCATACAATTTATTTTGAAATGTGAGAATGAATAAAACTACTACTTACGCATACAATTTATTTTGAAATGTGAGAATGAATCAAACTACTACTTACGCATAAAACTTACCTTAGCAAAGTCTATTTCTGTTCTTAATGTTCATTTTTAAGGTTTTGAGTGTAAACTGAACTTTATGACAAGATTTAAAACATAATATGTAAAAAATAACAATTTATATACATTTACCTATATCTACAACAGATTGGTGCCAACGCGGGTATAGTGGGTATGACAAAAGAGCACCTAGGGCTTGCGCTGGCTCTTTCTGTACCAGTGTTCGTGGTGGTCACCAAGATCGACATGTGCCCGCCTAATGTGTTACAGGTATGTGAGATTACATGAAAAAAATGTATATTTTAATGCGTTACATGTGATAGAAGTGGAATTTGATATAATATATCGTTCTCTTTCTTTCTTCTTAATTTTTAACCTTAGTTTATTCTAAACACTTGTACAGTTTTATTATTAAACTTCTCAATTTGTTTTTAACAAAGCTTTCACTCAAAGTTGTTACTTAACGTCAAATATCATTGCTATGTAATGTGCGTTTGATTGCAATCATGTACCTACTTAATAATCAACACTAAATTATCGAACTTTACATGATAAAAATTTGTACTTTAAATAGATTAACATATAATCGCATTGTTACAGGACAATCTGAAATTACTAATTAGGATACTGAAGTCGTCCGGCTGCCGGAAAGTTCCTGTCATGGTGAAGACAAAAGATGACGTCATAGTTAGCGCAACTAATTTTGTATCTCAGAGGTACGATTTATTTAATAAACTAATTACAATGATAACCTTTTGATATATTAATCTATAAGTGTCAAAAACTACCTATAATGTATGTAACAAAATGAATGGTTTAAATAAAAGTAAAAATGTAGGATTCAATTCTGAGCGTGAACTCATCATTGGTCCTTCGAGCCGGATTTTTTTGTATATCTACCTACATTCTATTCATATCTACATTTTTACTATGTTAATTTTGATGCACAGTCTAATTTTTTTTACCAATGTTTTGCTATCCATTTAAACCTTTATTCGGTATTTTTATTGTAAAGATTTTGCGTTATTTGTTATTTCGTAAGACCAATTTACATGAAATTCGCAGGCTATGCCCAATATTCCAAGTGTCGAACGTGACGGGCGAGAACCTGCAGCTGCTGACGATGTTCCTCAACCTGCTGAAGACCAGGATGCCCTCGCAGGATGATAAGCCCGCGGAGTTCCAGATCGACGATACGTACTCTGTGCCGGTAAACTCGAACATTTATTTATTCAATAAATACTTTTTTCTAGAAACACTTTTTAATCATCATAGCATAGTTTGACCAATTATCACCGGTTCGAATAGCAGTACTTTCTAGCAAATAGTTAAATTCATTTTTTAAGTTTATTGAAGAAAAGCGAATGAATATGTTACCTTTTTTTAATAAGAAGGTAAAATTGTAAATATTTTTAAGTCAATAGAAAGTAATGAATTATTATTTTGTGACCATTGAAATTAATTGTAATCACCATATTTTATTTATTTTTTCGGACTGTATGATATTTTTAAATATACATAATATTTGTGAACTACCCTCAAAATATTTACCTTTTCCAACAACATTTTCCACGGTTATATTTACCAGTTTCTTAATTATTGCTTCCGTGATTATATTTCTATTTATTTTGCCATCAGGGCGTAGGCACAGTAGTATCAGGCACAACACTAGCTGGAGTAATCCGTCTCAACGATACACTATTACTCGGCCCGGATCCGCTCGGTCGGTTCGTGCCGATCGCCGTGAAGAGCATACACCGCAAGCGCATGCCCGTTCCCGAGGTGCGGGGGGGACAGACTGCTAGCTTCGCGCTTAAGAAGGTAAGATATAGGAGGGAGGGGGGGGAGACCATTTAATTCGCGATTAAGGTGCGTTTCAAGAGGGTAGTGACTTGGTTAGGTTGGAACGGCACTATCTAGTGAGTTCTAAACGCTACACTACTATTGGGCCCATGCGTCATGGCAATACCGTCACGTCATGGAGTAAGGCTACGATTTTTACGTATCCGTAAAAATAGTATCGTAAGGCTACGGTATCTTGCTAAAGAAGTTTCACTTCTGACACCTGTGCTCGGCACACACGCTCTTTTTTTACTTACTACTAGCGGTTCTTAATACCTTTCGCTTTCTGTATTCTTTATTAGCTTTCTGTATTCATTGATTCGCAAAAAGTCACAAAATGATTGAAATTTTCTGAAAAAGTTATTTATGTATAAAGCGCTCAAATTCGTAACTTCAAAATGGCATGTAATCAACAACAACATCTTTACTGTAAAAGAAACTTAATTTTTATCCTTGAACTTTTCCATGATCAGCAGTTAAAAGTAATCAATACAAATTATAATTTTTATCCGTGTGCTTTCCATGATCAGCAGTTAAAATAATTAAAATATCAACAGATAAAGCGGTCCGCGATCCGCAAGGGCATGGTGATGGTATCACCCGCTCTGAACCCGCAGGCGTGTTGGCAGTTCGAGGGCGAGATACTGGTGCTGCACCACCCCACTACCATCTCGTCGAGATACCAGGCTATGGGTAAGTGTGAAAGACCTTTATCTTTGTGTGATTAGGTTGTTTTCTATGGAATTGAAAAATAAAACAATGGGTTATACATATTAAAAATAAAAATGAATAATGAATTCATAATGATATAATATTTTTTACTTATTGTCATGTCTGTCATGTCTGTGTCATTAAATTTTGTTTAAAAAATTAAACAAATTTAAATATTTTAGCACTATACAACTTAAACTTAAAAATAGATAGAGATCTTGTAATTTTTGGTCCTTCGAGCCGGATTTGTACTATGAATGGAATGTTACCTACACGTTTAAAAGAATCTAGTGTAAGACTGATTAATTATCATCCTTCTAAACTCGGACAAGTTTTTTTTCTTATATATTTTTTTGCGATTTTTTTTTTCAATTTATATTTTTAATGTCTATTTTTATACAGTGCACTGCGGCAGCATCCGGCAGACCGCGTCGATCCTGTCGATGTCCCGCGAGTGCCTGCGCACGGGCGACAAGGCGCGCGTGCGCTTCCGCTTCATCAAGCACCCGGAGTACCTGCGCACGGGACAGCGGATGGTATGGGGCGGTGTTGTGTGTATACAGTGCACTGCAGCACCCGGAGTACCTGCGCACGGGACAGCGGATGGTATGGGGCGGTGTTGTGTGTATACAGTGCACTGCAGCACCCGGAGTACCTGCGCACGGGACAGCGGATGGTATGGGGCGGTGTTGTGTGTATACAGTGCACTGCAGCACCCGGAGTACCTGCGCACGGGACAGCGGATGGTATGGGGCGGTGTTGTGTGTATACAGTGCACTGCAGCACCCGGAGTACCTGCGCACGGGACAGCGGATGGTATGGGGCGGTGTTGTGTGTATACAGTGCACTGCAGCACCCGGAGTACCTGCGCACGGGACAGCGGATGGTATGGGGCGGTGTTGTGTGTATACAGTGCACTGCAGCACCCGGAGTACCTGCGCACGGGACAGCGGATGGTATGGGGCGGTGTTGTGTGTATACAGTGCACTGCAGCACCCGGAGTACCTGCGCACGGGACAGCGGATGGTATGGGGCGGTGTTGTGTGTATACAGTGCACTGCAGCACCCGGAGTACCTGCGCACGGGACAGCGGATGGTATGGGGCGGTGTTGTGTGTATACAGTGCACTGCAGCACCCGGAGTACCTGCGCACGGGACAGCGGATGGTATGGGGCGGTGTTGTGTGTATACAGTGCACTGCAGCACCCGGAGTACCTGCGCACGGGACAGCGGATGGTATGGGGCGGTGTTGTGTGTATACAGTGCACTGCAGCACCCGGAGTACCTGCGCACGGGACAGCGGATGGTATGGGGCGGTGTTGTGTGTATACAGTGCACTGCAGCACCCGGAGTACCTGCGCACGGGACAGCGGATGGTATGGGGCGGTGTTGTGTGTATACAGTGCACTGCAGCACCCGGAGTACCTGCGCACGGGACAGCGGATGGTATGGGGCGGTGTTGTGTGTATACAGTGCACTGCAGCACCCGGAGTACCTGCGCACGGGACAGCGGATGGTATGGGGCGGTGTTGTGTGTATACAGTGCACTGCAGCACCCGGAGTACCTGCGCACGGGACAGCGGATGGTATGGGGCGGTGTTGTGTGTATACAGTGCACTGCAGCACCCGGAGTACCTGCGCACGGGACAGCGGATGGTATGGGGCGGTGTTGTGTGTATACAGTGCACTGCAGCACCCGGAGTACCTGCGCACGGGACAGCGGATGGTATGGGGCGGTGTTGTGTGTATACAGTGCACTGCAGCACCCGGAGTACCTGCGCACGGGACAGCGGATGGTATGGGGCGGTGTTGTGTGTATACAGTGCACTGCAGCACCCGGAGTACCTGCGCACGGGACAGCGGATGGTATGGGGCGGTGTTGTGTGTATACAGTGCACTGCAGCACCCGGAGTACCTGCGCACGGGACAGCGGATGGTATGGGGCGGTGTTGTGTGTATACAGTGCACTGCAGCACCCGGAGTACCTGCGCACGGGACAGCGGATGGTATGGGGCGGTGTTGTGTGTATACAGTGCACTGCAGCACCCGGAGTACCTGCGCACGGGACAGCGGATGGTATGGGGCGGTGTTGTGTGTATACAGTGCACTGCAGCACCCGGAGTACCTGCGCACGGGACAGCGGATGGTATGGGGCGGTGTTGTGTGTATACAGTGCACTGCAGCACCCGGAGTACCTGCGCACGGGACAGCGGATGGTATGGGGCGGTGTTGTGTGTATACAGTGCACTGCAGCACCCGGAGTACCTGCGCACGGGACAGCGGATGGTATGGGGCGGTGTTGTGTGTATACAGTGCACTGCAGCACCCGGAGTACCTGCGCACGGGACAGCGGATGGTATGGGGCGGTGTTGTGTGTATACAGTGCACTGCAGCACCCGGAGTACCTGCGCACGGGACAGCGGATGGTATGGGGCGGTGTTGTGTGTATACAGTGCACTGCAGCACCCGGAGTACCTGCGCACGGGACAGCGGATGGTATGGGGCGGTGTTGTGTGTATACAGTGCACTGCAGCACCCGGAGTACCTGCGCACGGGACAGCGGATGGTATGGGGCGGTGTTGTGTGTATACAGTGCACTGCAGCACCCGGAGTACCTGCGCACGGGACAGCGGATGGTATGGGGCGGTGTTGTGTGTATACAGTGCACTGCAGCACCCGGAGTACCTGCGCACGGGACAGCGGATGGTATGGGGCGGTGTTGTGTGTATACAGTGCACTGCAGCACCCGGAGTACCTGCGCACGGGACAGCGGATGGTATGGGGCGGTGTTGTGTGTATACAGTGCACTGCAGCACCCGGAGTACCTGCGCACGGGACAGCGGATGGTATGGGGCGGTGTTGTGTGTATACAGTGCACTGCAGCACCCGGAGTACCTGCGCACGGGACAGCGGATGGTATGGGGCGGTGTTGTGTGTATACAGTGCACTGCAGCACCCGGAGTACCTGCGCACGGGACAGCGGATGGTATGGGGCGGTGTTGTGTGTATACAGTGCACTGCAGCACCCGGAGTACCTGCGCACGGGACAGCGGATGGTATGGGGCGGTGTTGTGTGTATACAGTGCACTGCAGCACCCGGAGTACCTGCGCACGGGACAGCGGATGGTATGGGGCGGTGTTGTGTGTATACAGTGCACTGCAGCACCCGGAGTACCTGCGCACGGGACAGCGGATGGTATGGGGCGGTGTTGTGTGTATACAGTGCACTGCAGCACCCGGAGTACCTGCGCACGGGACAGCGGATGGTATGGGGCGGTGTTGTGTGTATACAGTGCACTGCAGCACCCGGAGTACCTGCGCACGGGACAGCGGATGGTATGGGGCGGTGTTGTGTGTATACAGTGCACTGCAGCACCCGGAGTACCTGCGCACGGGACAGCGGATGGTATGGGGCGGTGTTGTGTGTATACAGTGCACTGCAGCACCCGGAGTACCTGCGCACGGGACAGCGGATGGTATGGGGCGGTGTTGTGTGTATACAGTGCACTGCAGCACCCGGAGTACCTGCGCACGGGACAGCGGATGGTATGGGGCGGTGTTGTGTGTATACAGTGCACTGCAGCACCCGGAGTACCTGCGCACGGGACAGCGGATGGTATGGGGCGGTGTTGTGTGTATACAGTGCACTGCAGCACCCGGAGTACCTGCGCACGGGACAGCGGATGGTATGGGGCGGTGTTGTGTGTATACAGTGCACTGCAGCACCCGGAGTACCTGCGCACGGGACAGCGGATGGTATGGGGCGGTGTTGTGTGTATACAGTGCACTGCAGCACCCGGAGTACCTGCGCACGGGACAGCGGATGGTATGGGGCGGTGTTTGTGTATAGTTTTTTTTAAGCTATTGCATAGCTTCTATCGCGGGCCTTGAGCGCGGGGACCGAATCCAGAAATTGCGTAAAGAAAAACATCACGCTCCCCACTCCGACGGGCGGAGGTGTGGCTTGAAGGCATAGCATGCAATAGCTTTACCGTGGTAGTCCCCGAGTGCCACACGTCTTTTTTTTATTTATGCTGCGATAGGGGAGCGCTTGGCCACGATCTCGCCTGATAGTAAGCTGAGATGTGGCCTAAGATGGAGCGTGCTTCCCTAGAATGTACCTGTTCACTCTCCTCTTGAGAGTATAGTGCACTATATTCCGTATAGTGCACTATAGTCCTGATAGTGCACTACGCCGGTCACAACTACACGTTTTATGTCTTAAACTTGGCATACGGCAGACCGCGTCGAGCAACTCCACATTGCACCATATACTTTTTTTGTAACCAAAAATGTACTGTAAGAAAATGTGTACAAAATTCATGTTTGTGTATTGAATGAAGTATTCGCTTGCAAATTATTACATTCCATTGTTTTAATTTGTGCATTATCTAATTAAATTATTATTGAACAAACATAACCTCTCCACATGTAAAACTTGCGTATATATTACCTACTAGCATCCGCCCGCGACTCCGTCCGCGCGGATGTCGGTCTTCGCGTGGATGGTTTATTTCTCCATTTTGAGTAACTCTAACAATGATATCTTATAAATATCTATTGGACCCAAATACGGCTAGGCCTATAATAATACGCAACGTGTGTTCGCAGTTCTACAGAACAACGTCTATGGATAAAACTGAAAAATTAAGATTAATTTTTTTCTACGTATTTTTCCAGGATAAAAAGTATCCTATTTTACGCCCAGGATAATAAGGTATAATTATACCAAGTTTCATCGAAATCGAACCGTTAGTTTTCACGTGATGCCTTCACATACAGACAGACAGACAGACAAAAATTTTTTTAATCACATATTTGGGTTTGGTATCGATCCAGTAACACTCCCTGGTATTTATTTTTTCTATATTTTCAATGTACAGAATTGACCCTTCTACAGATTTATTATATGTATAGATTTAATTAATATTTCAAAATTTAACCCCTAATCATATGTATGCGCATACGCAGGTGTTCCGTGAAGGTCGCACGAAGGCCGTGGGCAATGTTCTACGGCCTGAACCGCACGCGCAGCCCGCGCCAAGACACGCGAGACACGAACATCGTATGCTAGCAGCTGTGAGTACACACACAAACATACAAATATATATGTGTATAATATACACACATATTGCATGTGTGCCTTGACCGCTTTACGGCTTTTTGTGCTATCCTAATTCAAGTAAAATTACCACCTGCTTTGAATAAAATCGTTTAATATTTTATGCATCATCATGATATTATCAACAATATAAGAGTTTATTTGAACACAAAAAAAAAAATTTATTCAAAACTAGGTTTCCGCCCGCGGCTTTGCCCGCGCAGTCAAAGATAAACCCACATAGTTCCCGTTCCCGTGGGATTTCCGGGATTGCGTCATTTTTCCGGGATAAAAAGTAGCCTATGTCCTTTCTCGAGTATCAAAATATCTCCATACCAAATTTCATGAAAAATGGTTCAGTAATTTAGGCGTGATTGAGTAACAGACAGACAGACAGAGTTACTTTCGCATTTATAATATTATAGTATGGATTCAACTTGGCCCTGGAAAAAAACCCAAACCAACCTAATAAAAATTTTCATCTAACATAATATTTTTAACCATTTACCCCACTTTTATATTTAATCAACAATCAAACATACCACCAGGTACAAGAATCTGACGAGTCTGGTGCGACATCACCGTTCGAGATGTCTGGTGACAAGCGGCGTAGACGCAAGCGACACGATAACAATAAGCCGGCTGCTTCACATTCTGCTGTTGCTGCTAATTAAATACACATACATACATAAATAAGAAAAAACACAGAGATACATACATACACAGATAATTTTAAAGGCATAAACACACAGATACACAAATTGACAGACACACAGAAATACAACGGCAAACTTACAGAATAACATAAAAAAAACACATATAGACGTTGAAATGTTATAGACATAAAATTGAATTATGTATCAATTTTATGTCTATTAATAATAAGTAATAACACACCAAAAAATCCAAGCCGGGTTTGTAGATTTGATTTATTTTTTATTTTGAATTTAACACAGACAATTCAGAACACAGATACAAACAAGCAGAAACACATGGAAACTTTAATACAACAAAATGTTTAGTTCTTAGATATATCAACTTAGAACGGAGTATTATGTTTAAGTTCATTTTTTTATAATAATTATGATAATATGTTAAAATATCTCGAAATTGAGGGCATCCATTTGACAAATGGAATTATTTTAATGAAAATTTTCATATATTTGTGAATACATATAAAAATGCTTAAATAAATAATTTTTAAAAGGACATCAAAGACATGCAATAAAAACCAGATAAAGTTTATTAAAACTTAAAAGTTAATTCTGTCAAAAGAGAAAAAGAAAGCTTTTGTAAGAGAGACAGAATGACGATCGGCATTCAAGAATTATATTTTTTATAATTCAAGATTCCACTTGTGTATGTACTATTAAGTACATATTTTTTATTTATAGAAAATTATATTAAATGAAATGATTTTCACTTACATAATATAAATAAGCACAATTTCCATATTAACTTCTCTATTTTGTATAGATCTATAACATATTTTCTCACTTTTTATATTTCAATCTATTTTCACTAGCATTCAGAAGTATTTGTGGCCAAGGTAATGATAAATAGCTGTTAATAATATCCACTTTTTTAACTAGAAACAAGATGTTGATGTTAACTTTTACTACTAAAATTAAAATAGTTAATATGTTCTTGTAGTAGGTTACAGTTGAATTCACAATGCTCTGTACAGGTAGTATGTTAATGTTATGTATAAAAATTAGTTTCTGACCTTTTAAGAGATACATTTTTTGGGAATCTTACAACGCATTTTAAGAAGTTATGAAATTAAATAAATAAGTTTTCTTAAATGGCAATTCCTGATCCCAGTTAGGACGGATTCTGCCAAAATAAGAAGTTAAATAAGTAATTTAAAAACAGCACATATGTCGTTTTCATTATACTTTTAGATTACAAAACAAAGGCATAAATTAAGATAAGTATCAACATCTTATTGATCCATAGTCACCTTTATTCCCCTTTTTTAAGGTTTTTAAGAAAAAACTACAAAAAATGTAGACAACATCTGTAAAAAAGCATCACTTTGAGTCCTGTACACCATCTGTCTAGTGTTTTGTAAACTAATTAGATAAGTGTAGTTTTCTTTACGAAACAAATGTAATTTTATTTACTTTAACACAAACGGTGGATGTGAATAATAGATACCGCCTAAAGAAGTACAAGGTACATCTGGTAGAGTAAGGACAACATATTGTAGCGAACCGTCTATTTTACCATATACATACTTACTTATTATATTTACTATGTCAAATTTTTTCTATATTTTCGGTGTTTTTAATGTCTAATAAAAATAGTTTATAATTGGTGCAATTCATGTTTGGCTATCTGTAGGATTAAGACAATTATTTCGGTTGGAAATGTTTTGAAATTTATTTTATAAAATTTATTTGAGAGTTATTTGATTTAAATTTTAGAATAAATCCTTGCATGTGTATATACAAATACATTTTCATTTTTAATGTGTAAAATATTTCACATACACGTAGGGTACATGATGTACCATGAATATTTAGTAGCATTGATGGTTGATGGCATGTTTAAAACAATTTGATACTTGCAAGTATCAAAATATTTTAAGTCATGGTAACACTAGACACTTTACAATGTGTATGATAAATTGCCTATTTACATGTTGCTATTCCACTGGCAATAATGTCCAAACGTTTATATTATGTATAGGTAAATGCTGAGTAGGTTGTGTCTTTTTAGTGTTGCTAGCACTCCATATCATAGATATTCAGTATTTGTGTTTGTGATGTGATTTCTTAGTCTAAGTAATGACATATTTTTATTAATTTGTTCTGAATTTGGAAAATAAAATTAGCTCAAAATAAAATTGATGTTTTATTGTAAAATTACATTTATACTAAATAATAAATCTACAATAAGCCTACATAGTTGAAGAGCGAGTGTCATTTCTTTAGTTGCTTCTTGGCATCTTCAATGCCTTCTTTCATATTTTGACTTAATCTTTTATAGAATGACATTAATCTATTCACTTTTTGCGGGTCCAATTCTGAAATCTTTTCTTTACTTCTAAAGAAAACAGATACAGCGAGTTGGGCTGCTCTTCTAACTGGGTAGGACTCGGCAATCTTCTGAACCAGTCTTTCATTATTAGCTAAATATCTGAATATTGCTCGGAGAGGCATTGTTCACTTGAATGAAGTCTCAAAAGAGCACATATTACGATACTTTTGCAGCAATTCCCTTTTCAACCGTAGTTGAGTCTGGAGTATCTCAAACTGTTTAAGTTGGTCTTGTTTGTTGAATTCTATTCCAGGTAGGCGCTTTATCTGAAAAAGTAAATATATTTATGAAACTTAAACACTTTCTTTATAGTAGAACTGCTTTTAAACAACTAAAAACATGTGTGATGTAGTAATAATAACAACATATTACAAATTATACCTGTGCACGCGCAAAATCCAATTTCTTCTGTAGATCTAAAACTTTTAAGCTACAATCTTGTGACTCTCGTACCTTGGCAGTATTATCGTGAAAGTCCCGCTCTACGCTGAAATAAGTACGTAATAATCTAATGTCAAAAAATATTATCTCCACTATCTAAAAATAAATATTTTGACACAATACCTTCGTATTATTTCGTAAACAATCGGCAAAAAGTCTACATCTACTTCTTGAACAGTGATTGGAGTCAAATGTTCTGAATGATCAGTATTGTTTTCCATAGTACCTACTGTGTTTTTAAACTATGAAATTAACTAATATTTGCTATATTTTATGATCCTGCATTGATGTTTTTATATACACAATACAATTACAAGAAAATACCTCTTACATTCCTTAAAAATAGACACGCGAGCAGCGAGATTGGAAATATTAAAAAATATAATTATGGATGCCGATGACAAATGACAATTCAACTGTCAAGTGTCAACATGACATAGACTCACCGTAGACATATTACTTTACTCTTTGCCGTAGACTGGACCTGGGACCAAACCATTGACCATAGCACACTAAGCACAGACCACAGATTAGGCCCTGGACCCTAAAGGCGGAAACATACTTACGTGTCGTGGCGTGTCGTGACGCTTACTGTCGTGACAGTGAGTGTGCACACTATCGTGTCGTGTCGTGGCGTACTCTGGCGTTATTTCTGAACAGTACTTGACGAACCTTTACAGCGTTCAAACATAAATAATGTTTTCTTCTGATTCGGATAGTGATTTTGATGAAGACCTTCAATTTCTCTTAGCAATGAAACTTCTTAAGACAAAAAAAAAGAAAAGAAGATACTAGGTTCACCCTATAAACAGAGGGAGACAAGACAAAGGTGAATTTCATCGTCTTGTTAAAGAACTGGAGAGTGACGATGAGAAATGAGAAATCTATGAGATCGTCAGTCATTTTTAAAATTAAAATTTAATTCCCGCTAGATGTTTGCGCCACGAGCCACGCGCCAGTATAGAAACACATTTTTCTGTTGTGCCGTGTCGCGCCATAACCCCCACCACCGCTCTGGCGCAATCGGTGGCGAGCAGTCCGCGCCACGACAGAACGCGTTGCGCCACGACACACACGCAAATATGTCCCTAACCATATTAAATGTATGAAAGCGATATGCGCCTGGCGCGCCACGACACGCCACGACACGTAAGTATGTTTCCGCCTTAAGTGTTGAGCACAATGTTGAGTTGATATCAGTCTTTATTTTAATCTTTGCTTGAAACATTCGTGAAATAGAATAGTGAAGCCGTGATTGAAACGAAGTTCAGTTTGAATAGTAAATACTGTGTTGTAGAATTATTCTTGGTGGTGGCGCAGACTTGAATATGTATATTTAAATTTTTGTGTCGTGTAGACCCAAGTGTAGACCTAGACCCATTTTAGAAAAACACATTATGTCACAACGACAGCAACGTTGACACTTGACGTTTGTCTTTGTCATTTGGTGGATAATGTTAATGCTAAGAGCAATTAATGTTAATGCATCAACATTGTTTTGTAAAATGTACAAAATATAATTTTTCTCAAAATATTGGTTGGTTAATTTTCCAGTAAAATGGATGAATTAGCAAAATTAGAACATCTTTCTCTGGTGTCGAAAGTTTGTACAGAATTAGATAACCATTTAGGAATAAACGACAAAGATTTGGGTAAGTTTCTCCTGCACTTACGAAATATTATTTTATTCTTCTTATTCTTTATGCTGTTTTCTGATAACTATATGTGAATGTTGTACCGATGTTTTTTGTTGCAGCTGAATTTATTATCGATTTAGCTGATAAAAATCCAAACTTCGATGGTTTTAAGAAATCACTCATTGAAAATGGAGCTGAGTTTTCTGATTCATTTATGACAAATTTACTACGTATTATACAACATATGAAACCAGCGCCTGCTCAAGCTGAACCAAGTAAAGAAGTAAAAAGCTCAAATCCCTTGGCTAACAAATTTCCTGGATTAGCAATCCCTAATGAAAAACCACCACACTTCTCCTCTGATGATGAAAGTGAAAGTGAAGACAAAAAGGGTAAAAGAATCACAACTAAAGATATTTTCAAAAATGAAAATAAATCGGATTCTGCGAAGGATGATGTAGTTGATCAGGCAATGGCTGAATTAGAGGCTTTGGCTCCATCCAATGCTACAGTTTCTGATGCGAAAAAGCGCGAACGTAGCAAAGATAGAAAAGAAGATGTAGGTAAGAGAGCAACTTCTAAAGAAAGACGTAGCAGACGCAGTAGAAGCAGAAATCGGCGAAGTAGAAGTAGGGACAAAAGAAGTGTTAGTCATAGCAGAGATAAGAGGAGTAGAAGTAGAGATAAGAGAAGTAGGAGTAGAGATAGAAGAAGTCGAAGTCGGGACAGAAGGAGAAGATCCAGGAGTCGTCATCGCAGATCCAGATCCAGGGATAGACACAGGAGATCAAGGTCAAGAGGAAGAAGATCTAAATCTAGATCTCGATCTAGGGGACGAGATAGAGATTACAAGCAAAGGGATAGAGATTATGGTAAAAAACCAAAGAAGAGAAGTCCTGAAGTTGAATTGAGTGACGATCCTGAACCTGGTAAAGTGAGTATCATTGATCTTTGTTTTATGCTGTTTGTTTTATGTTTTATCTTTCTGTTTATTTGAAGGTCTTTGTGACTTGGAAAAGAGAAATTATTATGAAATTAGTTTCAATAATGAAATAACTAGATGATTAATCATTAACAAGTGATAACTATGGAAGAATTACTGAGTTAACTGATCACAATTACTTATTAAAGCAAACAAACAACCCAATTTAGATGATACATATTTTTTACTTTTACAGATTTACAGCGGCAGGGTAGCGAACATAGTGCCATTTGGCTGTTTTGTCCAAATGGAAGGATTGAAGAAGAGGTGGGAGGGTCTTGTTCATATCTCACAGTTAAGAGCTGAAGGAAGGGTCACTAATGTTTCTGATATTGTATCGAGAGGAGATAAAGTCAAGGTATGTGTACTTGTGATCTTAAAATTGTATTGAAACTCAATAAAATTGTATTATATTCGTAAAGCCAAATTATATTTGGGTTTAGGCCAGTGCAAGTGGTCGTATAACTTATATGAGTAGTAATTGAATAGATTCTTGTATATTCTTATATTTGTAATAATCATAGTTTCGAAATTGATTACAATGTTGATAACACTACCCACGCAATTTATTACAAAGTTTTGTTGTATCACTCTCAATAAACCTTTTTCTTTATAATATGTTCTTGTGCAAAATTATATTTAACATATTATTTGTTGTAAATATTGCATTGTGTTTTAATTTTAGGTGAAAGTTCTGTCAGTGACTGGTCAGAAAGTATCACTAACTATGAAAGATGTCTGTCAGGATACAGGAAAAGATTTGAATCCCACTTCTCATGCACATTTGGAGGTAAGTCACATGATATAACAGAATCTACAATTTTATTCAAAGAAAAAATATTACAGTATAATTTATATTTGCATTTTACTTATTTTTAAAATTACTGTTATCAAAATTATTTTACAATTCAATCAAGTAATAATTTTGGGATTTGAACCCGCATCATCTACAATTCCACTTCTACGCCTTTGATTTGACATCTCTGCCAACCGTAATACCTTAAATTTATATTTATAAAAGCATTTGCCCATAAAGCACTAAGTATCAAATTCAATTTAAAAGTTGTTGCAAATTTCTATCAGAATTTATATGTGTGTCTTTTATCTTTGCTTGTAATCTATACTAATAATATAAAGCTGAAGAGTTTGTTTGTTTGTTTGAACGCGCTAATCTCGGGAACTACTGGTCCGATTTGAAAAATTATTTCGGTGTTAGATAGCCCATTTATCGAGGAAGGTGGGAAGGTGGGTGGGTGGGCTATATATCATCACGCTACGACCAACAGGAATGGGGCCACGGGGGTGAAACCGCGCGGAGCAGCTAGTTAACTATAAAACAAAAATTTTTGTTCATCCAGGCTGAACGCGAAGGCCGTAATCCAGATAGGCCTCCACCAGCCGCCACTGTGCTCGCAGGGCTCCAGAACGGGCTCGACCCTGATGAAGATTCCAGTAGGAAACGCGTCACGAGAATCTCAAGTCCGGAGAGATGGGAGATTAAACAGGTAACAAATTGTAGTTATAAAGAGCTGTAGTTAAGAATTAAATAGCTTTATTGCCAGTTATGGTATATTTTCCAAAAAGGTATACGTAATTAATTAGCTTTTCTTATATTATCATTTTTATCCAGTTATTATTAAAAAATACGTGCAATAAATTCATAAAGAATACAAAATAAAAGCGTCTTTGATTTCAAGTCTCAAAGTCTTTGTTTATTTTTTGTTTGTTTGAGTCACGCTTTGTATTGTGGTGTTTGTCTTATAACGCGTTTGAAGCTTTTTTATATGACAGTTACGTTTATGTCCACTTTTATGATTTGTAAGAAAAATATAAAAAAATATATTTACACAACATATTGCTAAAAAATAAAAAATATTGAAAATTAAAATTATTAACTTTGTTTACAGATGATATCATCAGGAGTAATAGACAAGAGCGAGTTGCCAGACTTCGACGAGGAGACTGGTCTGCTACCGAAAGACGAAGATGGTGAAGCTGACATCGAAATAGAACTAGTCGAAGACGAACCACCTTTCCTCCAAGGCCACGGTCGAGCATTACACGATCTATCCCCAGTTAGAATAGTAAAGAACCCTGATGGGTCATTAGCTCAAGCTGCTATGATGCAATCTGCTCTAGCGAAGGAAAGAAGAGAACAGAAGATGCTACAAAGAGAACAAGAGATGGAGAGTGTTCCGACTGGTCTGAATAAGAACTGGATAGATCCGTTGCCAGAATCCGATGGTTGGGCTTTAGCAGCCAATATGAGAGGCACAGGCATTACAACACAGGACTTGCCAGAATGGAAGAAGCATGTTATCGGAGGCAAGAAATCGTCGTTCGGTAAAAAGACTAATTTGTCGCTGTTGGAGCAGAGGCAGTCGTTGCCTATTTATAAACTGAGGGATGAATTAATTAAGGTAAACTTCTATGTTAATATTTTATGGTGAATGTTTATTTATTCAATACATAAAGACTCCTTATTCTTTGAAATACATTTTGCCTTTAAATTGTAGCATGTTTTGTTCACAAACTTTCAGAATTCACAAAAAGCATTGATATTTCATTACAAAGATCAAAATTAAAATATTTTTTTTACTAATATTAAATCATATAGATGTCTAAAAAATTGTAATCCGTTTTTTTACTTGTAGGCCATATCAGACAACCAGATCCTCATAGTAATCGGTGAGACTGGTTCCGGGAAGACGACCCAAATCACCCAATACGTAGCGGAATGTGGCTTAGCAGCTCGAGGTCGGGTGGCCTGCACCCAGCCCAGAAGAGTGGCTGCTATGTCTGTGGCCAAGCGAGTGGCGGAAGAGTTTGGATGTAGATTGGGCCAGGAAGTCGGATATACTATTCGGTTTGAAGATTGCACCTCGCCGGAGACTGTTATCAAGTAAGTACATATTTCGTCAGCGAAAGATCGCAAAGAATAGAAAAAACATGAGGAGGGGTTATACCCACTGTGGGTGAATTAAGGCTTAAAAGAAGCGAAAGACGCGACGACGACGCGGATTCAAATTCGATTTTTCCAAATAGTGAGACGGGCTTGGAAATACAACTTAAATATATTACACGGCGAAGTGCAGTCTAAATGTGAATTTTTAAAGAACTTTTGATAATTCTCTGTGTTCTAATTGAGATATAAAACAGTGAATTCGAATATGCCTTTTTTATGTTCTTGTTCACTGCATTCACTGTTGAAGCACTACACATTTAACACAAATATTTAATATCGCCTTTCTACTAGTAATTCAATAAATTTCTTCCCCAGGTACATGACAGACGGTATGTTGCTCCGCGAATGTCTCATGGACCTCGATCTTAAGACCTATTCCGTTATCATGTTGGACGAAGCCCACGAGCGAACGATTCACACAGACGTACTCTTCGGTCTGCTCAAACAAGCTGTCCAAAAACGACCAGAATTAAAGCTAATTGTCACCTCCGCAACGCTCGATGCCGTCAAATTTTCACAATATTTCTTCGCTGCACCAATTTTCACGATACCAGGCAGAACATTCCCTGTAGAAGTTTTGTATACGAAAGAACCAGAAACGGATTATTTGGATGCGTCTTTGATCACTGTAATGCAGATACATTTGAGAGAACCTCCAGGGGATATTCTTCTGTTCTTAACGGGTCAAGAGGAGATTGACACGGCTTGTGAGATTTTATACGAAAGAATGAAGTCCCTTGGTCCAGATGTGCCAGAACTGATTATTTTGCCTGTGTACTCCGCGCTACCATCGGAAATGCAGACCAGGATTTTTGAACCAGCTCCCCCTGGTTCTAGAAAAGTGGTGATAGCTACGAATATAGCAGAAACGTCGTTAACAATAGATGGTATTTATTACGTGGTCGATCCAGGGTTTGTGAAACAGAAGGTGTACAATTCGAAGACGGGAATGGACTCGCTGGTTGTTACTCCTATTTCGCAGGTATATTATTTAACATTTATTAATCGATTTATTATACCCAATTTAAATCTCAACTTTTATACCTATTTTATTAGAATGAAACATTGTCTTGTTAGACCAGGGTCGATAATTTTTAAAACCAAAAATAATAAGAGTAGGATGAAATCCATTAGAAAAGAAGGGGAATATTATAAAAATGAAAGGAAAAATAATTTACGACTTTTATTACAATTTATTCACATAACCTCAAAATTTAGGTGAAAAATTCAAAAAGCCAAGTTTATGGTTTTTTATCTTTTACAAAAAATGGTCCCTGGTCTATGTGATTATTAAGAAGTAAACAAAAAAACCGTTTCAATAATTATTTTATCAACAGTTACCTATGTTATTTCTAAGTGAAACCAAGTATGTAACTAATATAATTTAGCAAGCAAAGTCGCGGTCAACAACTATATATAAATAATTGTCTTATTCTCACAGGCAGCAGCAAAACAACGTGCGGGTAGAGCTGGTCGCACGGGGCCGGGCAAAACGTACCGGTTATACACGGAACGCGCCTACCGAGATGAGATGTTGCCCACACCCGTGCCTGAGATACAGCGGACCAATCTCGCCACCACTGTGAGTTATATTTCCTACTAGCTGTTCCCCGCGGTTTTACCCGCATTGCTCCGCTCCTGTTAATCCATAGCGTGACGATATATAGCCTATAGCCTTCCTCGATAAATGGGCTATCTCTAACACGGAAATAATTTTTCAAATCGGATCAGTAGTTCCCGAGATAAGCTCGTTCTAACAAACAAACTCTTCAGCTTTATTATATTAATATAGATTAATATTGAAAAATTCAAGAACAGAAAAATAGATCATGAAGCATACCCTATATCCCTATGATCTATTTATTATACCTTCTCTTGTACCGGTAAAGTCGTCCTTTATAGCAAGTCTATTTATACTCTTTTCCTGTCGTGGTAAACTGTTCTCACTTGTTAAAATTTTATGTATACTCCGGTCTTATTCCGGTAAACGGTTCTCACCTAGAAATCGATGGTAATATAAATATTTGAATATTTTAAAATCGTAATAAGAATTTTCTACAAGAAATCTTATTCAGAATATCGCAGACATCCTTAAACTAGTCGTTATTACGTTAATAAAGATATTTACCAGTTTTATATTAACAAAACTTTATACATATTAACCCATTGAGCCCCGATCGGACCACGACACAATAGATTTTTTATTGCGTCTGTAATTCCGGGGGCTGAGTTATTAACAACTACTAAACATTACCCATTTTATCTACAAGGTGTTACAACTAAAGACGATGGGCATCAACGACCTGCTGCACTTTGACTTCATGGACGCACCACCTGTAGAGTCTCTCATCATGGCGCTGGAACAGCTGCACTCGCTGTCAGCTCTGGATTCTGAAGGTCTACTCACCAGGCTTGGACGGAGGGTGAGGAATAAACAGATAAAGTAGAATAAAGAGTACAGTAGTTCTAAATTTAAAACTTATATAAAAAATGTACTAATTCAGAGAGCCTATTACAGTATTAAGGAATATATGGACGATAAAAACCCATGGAGGGTTGTCGCGTAAAAACCACAGGACAGTTCTTTGGCATATTATGATTATAATGTACATATAACACATATAATGTATTTTGTAAAATTAAATTGTAAAACTGACATGATTAAAAAGAGCAACTATGGAGTTTCTTGCCGATTCTTCTCCGTAGATACTGCTTTCCGAATCGGTGGTAAATGTTAAAATATGTAATGACGTTTCAAAAGTGCTTCTAAAAGAAGTCTAATTGAATAAATAAATGTTTGAGTTTGATATATACCTTTATTTATTTTATTCATTTCTAACACTTTACTATGCTAGTTATACAAATTACATAAAACTAAAACTTATAGCTAAACTAAAACAGAGGGCGGCCTTATCACTAAAGAGTGATCTCTTCCTTTATTTGACAGAAGAAGAAAGATTAAGTTAGAAAAAAATAAAGTGTGTTGAGCACACGTGTAAGAAGTGAAACTTCCTTGGCAAGATTCAAAGATACCAAAATCGTTGCGTAAAATATTTGTGATATCCATACTAATATTATAAATGCCAAAGTAACTCCGTCTGTCTGTCTGTTACTCAATCACGCCTTAACTACTGAACCAATTTGCATGAAATTTGGTATATAGATATTTTGATACCTGAGAAAGGACATAGGCTACTTTTTACCCCGGGACATAGGATAGGTTTTTATCTCGGAAATCCCACGGGAACGGGAACTATGCGGTTTTTTATTTGACTGCGCGGGCGAAGCCGCGGGCGGAAAGCTAGTAGACCATAAATATATAAATTTTTCTCTAGGTTCAGTAGAAGTTTCGTGTTGTAATTTAGTTAGTTCGCTAGTGAATTTTAATATACTCATACTTTTGCAGATGGCTGAATTCCCGCTAGAACCGAATCTATCAAAGATCCTCATCATGTCCGTAGCACTACAATGCTCTGACGAAATCTTAACCATAGTGTCAATGCTGAGTGTGCAAAACGTGTTCTATCGACCAAAGGATAAACAAGCTCTCGCAGACCAGAAGAAAGCCAAATTCAATCAGCCAGAAGGAGATCATTTGACGCTCCTTGCGGTTTATAACAGTTGGAAGAACAATAAGTTCTCGAACGCGTGGTGTTATGAGAACTTCGTGCAAATTAGGACCCTGAAGCGGGCGCAAGATGTCAGGAAACAGTTGCTGGGGATTATGGATAGGTAAGATGGTTATAATTGTCTATATTTTAAAATGTTCTATTTTATTTAGTGATTTTTATAAACCTCCGAAAATTTGATTTGGCTGAATATTATTGAATATCAAAGTTCTAAAAAAATTCAAGACTGTAATCAATAATGTTTCTAGTATAATACAAAAACTTTATTAGTGTTTATCAGGTGTTAAAGAAGTAAAAAAAAATTATCAGCGAAGTGTGGTCATATGTGGCCCCGGTAAGGCAGAAGTGAGGGTTCGAATCCCTTCGAATCGTTCACATTAAAAATTTATTTAAAAAAATGATCAAAAGCAACAACATCTCACAATAAACTTCAGAGATATTTCCATTGTATTTTGTAAAAAACGTATTTTTTTATTTTTCCAGGCACAAACTCGACGTAGTATCAGCGGGCAAGAACACAGTGCGCGTACAGAAGACGATTTGCTCTGGATTCTTCAGAAATGCCGCGAAAAAGGACCCGCAGGAAGGATATAGGACGTTGGTGGACAGCCAAGTGGTGTACATACACCCGTCTAGTGCACTGTTTAATAGACAACCTGAGTGGTAAGGATGAGTAGCCTACTTTATTTTTGTTAAGTTTGAACTGTCTCTTACAAATTTCTACACTACATTTGACTGATATATGGACCAGGATACCAAGTCCCTTCTTGTAATTGATTTCTATCGAGCAAATTTTACAAGCGTACCTTTCTTGTGACCAGTAATCTCAAAGAATCTATAGTATATGTGTAGCTGAGATGAAACATATTGATTTGATGATTGCAAAAAAATATATATTACTAGCAATGTTTTCTAAGTGTGACAGTGTTCTAGACTACCATAAAATACAATACACAAAATTCCCACCCATGACATGTTTGTAACAATGTAAAATACATAATGATTATATTATTTTCAGGGTTATCTACCACGAACTAGTGCAAACGACGAAAGAGTACATGCGTGAAGTAACAACGATCGATCCCAAGTGGCTCGTCGAATTCGCTCCAGCGTTCTTCAAGTTCTCGGACCCGACTAAATTGTCCAAATTCAAGAAAAACCAACGACTCGAACCCTTGTATAATAAGTATGAAGAACCTAACGCGTGGAGAATATCCAGGGTGCGCAGACGCAGAAATTAATCTTGTATTTATGTTTAATAAACTAGTTTACTGTGATATTTTGTTTTATTTTATTCTATACTAGCTTTCCGCCTACGGCTTCGCCCGCGTTTTCAAAGAAAAACCCGCATAGTTCCCGTTCCTGTAGGATTTCCGGCATAAAACCTAGCTTATATAAAATCGGTCCAGTAGTTTATGAGCCTATTCATTACAATCAAACAAAGTTTTCCTCTTTATAATATTAGTGTAGACTAGCTGCGCCCCGCGTTTTTTTTCTTTTAACTCTATTGTTTCTAATCTTTATGAAATATCAGAATAATAAGTACTTAGCCTTCATAGAAATCTAAATAATAAGACACTTGTAGAAGCCGTAAGCACGCGTGGCCTTGTCGCCAATCAGGTGACTTCCAGGCCACCAGTGCGTTCGTCGCTGTTCAGTTGCCCTGGATATTTGCGTTTTTAAGCATGGTGCGTTTCAGCATTTCCCATTGCGGAAATTCTTCCACAAGTTGTAATTATACTAATAAAGACATAACATTTCATCGTCAATTATTGTTTGTTAGAAATAATGCCGTTTTTACTAGCTTTCCACCCGCGGCATCGCCCACGCAGTCAAAGAAAAACCCGCATAGTTCTCGTTCCCGTGGGATTTCCGGGATAAAACCTATCCTATGTCCTTTCTCGGGTATCAAAATATCTCTATACCAAATTTCATGCAAATTGGTTCAGTAATTAAGGTGTGATTGAGTAACAGACAGACAGACAGAGTTACTTTCGCATTTATAATATAGTATGGATTTACAAGTATTACGAGTGTCACCATAGAAATCTAAATAACAATGAATGTCACAGTCGACCGTTCTTATTATCATGTTTAGCACAAATTTCAACCTTATTTGTATGTGTTTAGGTTCAAAGTTATATCTATTGAAAATTAACGCCCTCTGTTGTAGAAGAGTTGGTTTTTTTCGTATTGGAGCAAAAATAAACGAAACCTCTCATGTAGCTAGGGATGTTATTCTAAAATAAACCGTAAAGTCGTGCGTTAGGATACATATTTAAAAGATGAATTTAATATTTAAGTTAGTTTTCACTTCAGTCAAGCTGTCCAATAAAAGGTATAGTTTACTTGTGTGTACTGTTTAGCTTTCGGCACAGAATACATAATAGTAGCTAAACGCTACAGAACAGACACTCTCCGCCTCCCGCCAAAATTAAACACTTACCTACCTCACCCCGCACGATCAGCCATGTTATGGTACCCATTTCCCGCAAGGACGATACCAACGACGTCTTAGACGAAACGCAACGAAGATTGACAACATTTATGGGCAATTTCGCGAAAATATGTCCCGGTTACAAAATGGATTCAAATAAAAAAATTGTTTTGAAAAAATATTAAAAATATGCAGATTGATTCCTAAAACAATAAAATGTGTTATATTATAGTAGAGCCATTTTAATAGGCAACATTTGACAGTTCAACAAAATTCAACAACGTAACCTAGTAACGACGACATAGAATAACATGATATTTCGTTTTGTTAGAACTGCACATTTGCTTAACTTATTTCAATTACGATTACATATTTATAATAATAATGACCGATACAAGTAATTTTAAGATTTCATTTTACTGATAAACCATCCTAAACATAATAATCAATTTCTGAATTGAAGAACTGACGTCGCTACAATTTTGTGTCAATAAACCTTTTTTCTTTTTAAATACTAGAGACGTTACTCTAAAAATCGAAATCTGACATCTAGAATCGAATGCATTGATTACTTGTGAATAAAAATCATCATAAATTAATAAATTCGATTGACAAATGTTTCAAATCCGTATCGATTAATACACTTTAATCGATGTTTTTAAGCAGGCTACCTCTCTTCGAAGATAAAATTGATAGACGTCAAATGTTGCCTATTAAATTGGCTCGACTATAACAACAATAGTTGCAACCATTTACTAATTCCAGAGAAAATGAGATCTATTTGGTGCAAGGCAGGGATTCCGGGATCCATTTTGTAACTTTTTTGAAACTAAGTTTCAAAATAATGCATAATCCTTGTTTACTAATTTTTATTTATTATGAAAGTAACAACATTAAATTTCCCGCAACCATTTTTTTTTTCAGTAAACACATTATTATTTATACTTTTAAGCTTGAAATATATCCACTTTGTAACTTTTAGGTACATCAGCCTTTTTCCTTTTCGCTTATATTGGTAATAAACATTTTTTTTAAGATTAAAATAATAATGAAGTAGATATTTATATATTTATTGTACTTAAACTGCAAAAATCAAGGCTTTACCTCGTAAAATAAATAAATTATTTATTATTATTCATAACATAAACATGAGACAGTTACAAAATAGAAATAATTAGTTACAAAATGGAAGTTATAAAGCTTAGTTCACAAGTAACAATCTAACAATCAAGTTTCTACAAGAATAATTGTTCGATCATATCAGTGGCGCAGCGGTTAACAGCAGCTCTGCCCTGAAAACGGAAGGTCGTGGGTTTGATTCCCGCCAGGATCAAATAAGAAAAATATTATTTTTCCTAAATTGGCCTCGGTCTAGAAAGTGGTGGTAGGCTCTGTAAGGGGCCTCAACTTCCCCTGTAATAACAGCTAGATTAATGCCAAGGGTGAGCTCGTAATACGTAAGTAAAAATAAAACTAATTTATTTAGTATTGTATATTTCAAAAGTAAAATTATTAAACTGACATGCTCTATTCAAAACATATAACACAAATATGATTTTGCTTTTGTTTTCGCCACTGCTTCCTTTTTTCTGCAGCCTTTTCTTCTTCTGTAAAATTTGAATCTTTTTGGTCTTCCGTTTGATTCTCTCTAGATTTTTTTTCTTATTTCTTCTTTTTTTTCAGGGTTGTCTTTTAATCTTTCCCTATAATGTCGTTGCTTCTCAGCATTGGTCAGAGGCATTTTCCCCTAAAAAATAATATGAATACAATAATCTTTTCAAATAATGCAAAATCATTTTTTTTATAATTTCGCCATCCCCATACAAAATAAAATGGTGATTTGAGAAATTTGTATGGGGATGACAAAATATTTTTTTTTATTTATTTGTTTTTTTATAAAAATTTCAAGCAGTCAAAAATCGATGTACCTAGTGATTTTGAATATTAAAAGATATCTTCAATGCTATTTTTCAGCCATTAGTGAGTGTTAAAATATAATTTTTAATTTAAGTCATATTTACGAGCAATACTACGTATGAGACCATTGAGAACTCGTCCTTATATTTCCACTTTGTAACTGCGACGTTCCACATATACGTAACCAAACAAAATGGAAGTAACGGTTTAAAGATTTCCTAGATACAATTGTTTGTTTTTCACACAATTCCCATCAATCACTAAAATATATGCACTTAATTCAATTTATAAGGATATAAGTAACGAAAATTGTAACTTTTAGGAATAAAAACACATACTTACCACGAAAAATCCCAGTTACAAGTCGGAGCGAAATTTTTGCACGGTAACGCTTTAGAAGTTTCGACACGACTGACGGTTCGAGTTTTCTATGACAACCTCTTCAAAATGGTGGATTCAATAGAAATGTTGCCATTTATGTGAAAAAAAATACATATTTAGTAGTTTTTATCTTTATTTTAGAGTATATTACGGTTACAAAACGGAATTCCGCACATGGTCGAAATCGTAGGACACGATTTAATTGATAAAAATACTAATAATTACTATAAAAGGACGTAAATTTAACGTTTTATTATCATAGCTCTCACCCTTTGTGATTTATTTATACCTTTACTTGAATAATACTGCTTCACATTGGTAAATAAAATGAACATTTAAACAGACTGGTTGCTGTGGGACACGTCAAAATTGGGTGCCTCAAAATTAAATTTTCTTCATATCTTTAATAATAAATGGATTGGCAAGCTGTTTGTTTGTGTCTTATAAAGAAATTATAATAGCAATGTAATAAAATCCACTTCCTGATATAAAATGTTGTTAGTTTTGATGAAATATAAATGACAACCCATAGGACACTCGAAAATCAGTGTGGACATATTTTAACGAAATTGCCCTTATCAAATTGACTTAAAGTAATTTTATTATTTTGGATTCGTGATTATCGTTTTTCGTAGAAAATGGTTAAATATTGTGCTGTTTACGGATGTATTTCATCAGAAAAACGCGAATTTTTTTTACGCTAGTCACAAATGTGCCAACCATAAAGCGTTAACACACACATTTGCAGTCTCTACAGTGTGACTCCCAAAACGATAATTTTGTATGGAGTGTCCGGGGTGTGCTATCGGTTTAAATGTGTTAATTTTGGCGACAGTGGTTTTCAATTTTCATACGAATTACAGTAATTCTAGTATCTTGATATTTAGATTTCTATGGTAGCCTTAGTTATTCCTTATTACATCGGCTATCTGTCAGTTTAAAGTTCAATCAAAATCGGTCTTGCCGTCCTGAGATAAGCCGGAACAAACAAAAATTACTATTTTGGCATATGTAACGTGTAGGTATAATATGTCGTGGCCATATCGTAGATTTGCTCATTTCATGATATGATTGATCATTTCACAAAATGGTCGCATTTCATGAAATGGCCAACATACTTTGATCAGATCGTATAAAATACTAGTGGTCCGCCCCGGCTTCGCCCGTGGTACCTACATGTTTAAACTATCCTATCTCTCAAGTTGGATCGAACTGCACATGGTGTACGAATTTTATTATAATCGGTTAAGTGGTTTGGGAGTCCATTGAGGACAAACATTGTGACACGAGATTTATATATATTAAGATAGAGTCCATAAAATATTTAAAAAATTCAGAATATTCTAAGAACTTGTTTAATGACATGCAGCGGCCGGCGAATGCCAGAAGCGAATCGTTTTTGCAGTAGAAACCAGTTAGGTTCTTAGATCATTAACTTAATGATCTAAGGTTAGGTTAGGTCAGGTTAGACTTTGATAAACAACGCACGAGCTGAGCGAGCAAAGCATAGGAGCAAAGCGAGCGTGCCGCGGCAGCGGCCGGCAAGTGCCAGAAGCGGATCCCTTTTTAAAAAACAAACAATTATAATAATATATTAGGATATATAAGTAAATCTAAAAGAAAAAATGCGTCTTAAATTGACACATTTTTTCTTCAATACATATAAGATATCCACATTTTCCATAGTACTCGAACCTCTTCGGCGTAAATTTTGTCGCCAGCGGCCGCCATCTTATCACATAAACACAGAGCTTGCACTCTTGCAGCGCCTCTCCCTCTTCCAATGATTAATGTAACTATTTTACGATATGATCAAATAATTTTGATCATTTCAGGAAAAAACCGCGCGTTTAGTTGGCCATATCGAGAAACAATTTCTTATTATTGATCTGCTCAAACCACATCATGATGTGGCCAATAGACATTCGATCATTTCATATACATACATAATAAGTAAATATATTCATTTAGTAAAAAGTAGTTATTTTGTTACAAATAGACACCCCAATAATATTGGTATAGATTTGTCTAATTTTCCAACTATAATTTTTCAACGTTCCATTTCATGCTTACACGAATTGCGTGGGTATTATTTTTTGTGTTATTTTATTTTTCATTATATTAAACTAAACAATACTGTTTTTGTTTTATAAGCTTATGATGTTTCATTTTTATATTTTTGGTAATAATGCCGCCATAAAATAAAAATAGTATACACTAAACTTATTTTTGCTTTTTAAACATAAAATACGTAATTCGGAACACGATGAAGTGTCACAGGAATCATCATAGCTGGAAAAATGGGTGGAAACTGGAATTTGGAAAGGAACACAGAGCAAGTATGGACTCTAATTATTGATATCATTTACCTACGTAGTATTTGTATTCTCCTTGGATATCGTGTTGATATTGCCATCAAGAGACAGCTGACAGACATGCTAAAATGAAGGTAAGAATCAGTTGTTTAAAATTTAAGAAATCTATTTGTTTATCATATATAACTGAGTTTTATGCTGATGCCCTTCGAGGGAGTGAGATCAAGGTCACATGACCAGAAAAACACTGGCGCGTCATTTGTTTGGCCTCAATGAGAATTTTTATTGTTACTAACATACATGTATTTGTTTCCAGGCAAATTTTGTTGATAGGTACCAGTACGTGGTGGTCCAATTTTTGCAGTTACCGTGTGCAGATATTGGTGACTACGTTTGTATACCTCGCTCTTGGATACGGGTCCGCAGAGTGACAGATAGAAAGAGCATAGTTGCATATCCTGATGAACCCCCATCGATAACTAAAATGCGAATTATGAACTGTGAGGAACCTTTAGACAAATGGAAACTCTACATAGCAATCGTAAAAGTTGAAGTGTGTGAGTACTTTTTAGATGCTTAATCGTGAATACATTGAGTTACTAGCATTCCGCCCGCGGCTTCGCCCGCGTTTTCAGAAAAAACCCCGCATAGTTCCCTTTCCCGTGGGATTTCCAGGATAAAACCTATCCTATCTCTCAAGTTGGATCGAACTGCACATGGTGTGCGAATTTTATTATAATCGGTTAAGTTGTTTAGGAGTCCATTGAGGACAAACATTGTGACACGAGATTTATATATATTAAGATAAGTAAGTTCATACCAAAATGCACTGAAAAAAATAATTGGTAGAGGTTAGCGATTTTTTTTTGTAGAGGTTACCGATTTTTTTTCGATAGCAGCTACCGATTTTTTGGTAGAGATTACCTATCATTTGCGAATCAGTTGAGATAACCGATTTTTTTCGGTTAAGGGCCGATTTTCCAATGCTTGGATAAAACTTATTCATCGAATAATTTATAAAACTACCATTTTAAAAACATATTCTAATTGCCCGTATTTGACAGTTTACGTGACATTTTAATATTATTGTGTAATACTTTTATTAATAAAATTGCACCTAAAAAGATATTTCTAAAAAATTGCACTTATAGCACAGACTACTTATAGTTTTTCAACATGTGAAGTTTTTTTAAATTTTCTAATTAAAATTTTTCAATAAAAATTTCTAATAGTTTTGAAATGTCCAATAACTGCATTTTCACAAATCACAAGTGAAAATTTTTAGAAGCATCTTTATATTAAAACTGATTTGTTATGAAAATACCAAACACATAACGGTAACATTTATGTTTGGTATTTTTGAGTGGATGGCGTTGCAATACCAATAAATGAGAAACATCTCTTGTGTTTGCAGTACACTTGAACGGATTATTTACTATTCAATTGTAAGTGATTGTGACTAGTTGTATTTCACTTACTGTTTGGATGTATAAATCTACCAAAATTATATAAGGGGCCATCCATAAAGTACGTCACACGTAAAGAGGGGGGGAGGGGATCGACAAAGTGTGACATGGTGTGACAAGGGGTGGGAGGGGTCCTAAGTTTCGTGACATCACATTTCAAAATCTACAGGTAAATCGCGTAATTTGAAATATAAATTAATCTAAAAAATATGTCCAACTCTACCTTTAGGGCAATACGATTTAAATTGTTTTGTTGACAATTTATATTTATTCATTAGTTTATTTTTTTGTTATTGTTTCAAAAGTCCATTGAAAATTGAAATGTTACATTTTTTAGGCCAAATCCTAAGTTTTTTAGAGGACGCAATTTTATTTTTTGGATGTGTAAAACCCTTAGCTACTGACGTAATTAAAAAATGTTGTAAATAAAAACTGTTCCTCGAAAAACAATCTACAAAAATTGTCTGATTTAATTTCTTCCTAAAATGATAAAAAAAAAATTATCTAAAAATATAAATATGTATCTCTAATTTCTGAACATTTTCGCTTATAATTTTTTTATTTATAGTTCTACGATAAAAAATTACTGGACTTAAGTTGTAGAGAATTTAATTTGCAACAAATAATGCTAACAATGTTTTTTTTATCAGATAAATAGTTTAAGAGATATATCGTAAAAACCATATCAACCGCTATTTTCAAGATGGCGGCCGCGGAACAAGGGTGGCGACGCCACAAACTTAGCGATAGCTTCACACTGACACATCAAAAAAATAAAATTGCGTCCTCTAAAAAATGCGAACCCAAATGTAACTTTTCAATGGACTAATTATGTTGATTTCATAAAAAAGTACTTAATTTAAATGGAAATCAATCTATTTTGAAACTGCTGTTTTAATTTAATAATTTTTCGATGTTAAATTGCGAAACATGTGACGTCACACTAGGGAGGGGGGGGTCTTAGAAATGTGACCACCTGTGACAAGGACGGGGGGGTGCTCAAAAACTCGTGAAATTAGTGTGACGTACTTTATGGATGGCCCCTAATAGTGATAAAAAAGATAAAATATTATGGACGATTTTGTTACACAAAAATTAAATCAGTGGGGTTTTGACAACTAATTCAATTTATTTGAAGGTAATTTGTATGCTGTTCATCTAATATTACTCCACGGAAGTGTCTGTTTATTGAAAAATAGATCTGAGCTAATTATACATTATCATTTATAAAAAAAACTTACTTTGGCTCTTGGGTAGACATCCACTCTTTCTCTTAGTAATAAACTTAGAGTGTACTGCGCGGTAATAAAACCTATCTGGACATATGGTAGGGGAGAGGGGGGCACATTTGAACACTTTTTAAATACAATTTTTTTTGTCCCGTATGGTATGACCAATCAAGATTTATTTTATTTTAATATAAGATATGGGGCTTATACTACATAAAAAAAATTATATTTAGTTATTTTGACTTGCTATAGTTACACAGTATCAATTTTTTAAAAACTCGATTTTGTTCAAATGTGCCCCGCGAATGGGGCACATTTGAAACCCCTAGGGGCAGTTTTGAAAAACTGGAATAAAATGGAAACCATGTAACTTAGAACATAATCAACAATATATTTATGTTATTTGTAGCTAATATTATGAAAGTATACTGTCATTTATGTCTTACAATAACTATTAATTAAATAAACTTATATAAAACTCTTAACAGCCTGGGGCAGTCTTGAACAAAGAACACGTTATTTTAACCGAGATCAAATTGGACATTGCGAAACAATATTAAAATAATATTCATAAGTAACTTAGCAAATATGACATTTTAAAGACGCTTAAATCTATAATAAACAATCATGATAACTAAATGACCACAAAATATAATTATTAAAAATGCAAACCACATCAATACTTTGATAGTTAATACTACCAAAATATTGGACTTTGAAATAAATTTAAATATAAATATGAGATAGGTTAGTACCTAACCCATCTTAAATTTACTGAAGTCAAAATTAAAAGTTAATAAAGCAGCTGTTCGTGAAGTTCCTGCAGTAGGGCATGGCTTCGGAAGTTTCTTTACAACATCCGTGATAGGCACAAAAGATTGATCTTCTTTTTCAGGGAAAAAGAATTTATAACAGAACTTCTTTTTCATTAAAGAAACTAAAAACATATTTCCATCTTATCTTTTTATAATAGCCACGAAACTTGGTAGAGTGACATTTGACTAATACATAATCACTTTCATTTATATTTTCTTCTCTCAACGATTGCATTGATTTATTTTCGTGAACCAGATCATTATCAGACTCAGGATCGCTTCCGCGATCACTTGCATCCATATCAGAATCAAATTTATGTTAAATATCGTAGCAGCGGTCCTCAACTTCATGCCATCATTGACAACATATGAAACAGCTCGTTGGGCATCTTCTTCGATCACATCACTTTCTTTTTTCTTTTTATAATTTCTTACCATTATGACTGTAAAGTAAAGACAGTAAAAAATGTAATTACTTACTTAGTAAAAGGGTCAGCTTTACATGTATATGTGTATGGGGCAGTTTTGAACATTTTATTCAAAAGTGCCCCAGTTATTTTGATCAAATCTGCCCCAATACCAACCTTCACAAATAAAAAATTTTGGACGTGAAAGTAATTTGTGTTCAATGATCTCATATTTGTAAATACTTTGTCTGTAATACGTGAAACACTATAAAATAATAACAACTCGAATATAATACTTACGTTTTCAGTTATTTGCATTTAACCAAAAAAATATTTGTTTACTTTCGTCTCCGTCAAAGTAACCGGCAATATTTTCGCAAAATGACACTAACATAGACGTTAGTTGACAACTGACAGATGTGTAGTTCGGTGTTACCAGTATTAAAAAGGTGATGGAGGTCGAAAACAGTAAAGGATGCGTTCATAAATCGAATAATTCAAAACTGCCCCTGTTCTAAACTACCCCCCTCTCCCCTATTCAACTCTGGGCCTCCGCTAGCGAATCCAACCTAATGTGCATGCAAAGGGTGCAAAACAACATCTTAAGAGTGCTCACAGCAGCACCATGGTACACTCGCAACTCTGAAATTCATGAGTATTTAGAAATGCCTACAATTAAGGAGGAAGCTACAAAATATCTCAAAAAGCACACACAAAAACATAGAATGCATCCAAATCCCCTCTCACAGCAACTGCTTAAACTAAAATCCATGAAACGCCTGAAAAGAGCTAATATTGATGTCGAGCTACATTAGTAAGGGGGATTAGGGCACTGGCTCTTAATTCTTCAACCGCCAATTTATTCTGATCCAAAGTATCTGCTCATAGTCAATTGACTGATCGCAGATGATTAATATTAAAAAAAAAAATTATAAAAATTATTTACTTTACATAATATTTTAAACGATCGTTTCGATAAATTTATAAAATTTTCAATAATAAATACTTATTCCTGATTATAGATGAGTGTGTTGATGAAGAAGCATTTAGATACCTTAAAAGTTCTATTGGATATTTATTAGTAAATTTATCGAAACTCAATTTCAATTTTAATTTATATTTATGGGTCTATACTCTATAACTATAAATATAATTATAGGTATACGTTTTTACAACAGAATTCCACATTATATTAAAGAGTTTGGTAGTGCTAAATTTAAAACTTATGTATAAAATATATTAGTTCAGAGAGCCTACTATAGCATTAAGGAATATATAGAAGATGAAAATCCATGGAGGGTTGTCGCCTAAGAACCACAGGACAGTTCTTTGGCATCTACACTAATATTATAAAGAGGAAAACTTTGTTTGTTTGTTTGTTTGATTGTAATGAATAGGCTCATAAAATACTGGACGGATTTTAAAAATTCTTACACCATTCGAAAGCTACATTATCCACGAGTAATATAGGATAGGTTTTATCCCGGAAATTCCACGGGAACGGGAACTATGCGAGTTTTTCTTTGAAACCGCGGGCGGAGCCGCCGGCCGGCGGAAAGTACATATTATGATATATTATGTAGTTAGATAAAAGTTACATATTATGTAATACTAGCGGTCCGCCCCGGCTTCGCTCGTGGTACATATTAACGTTTTCTCTACATAAGAACCATCCTCGTACTTCAAGGAATATAATAAAAAAAGAATTATCGAAATCGGTTCAGCCGTTCTCGAGTTATGGAATTACAACGAAAAGTGGCATTGATTTTTATATATTAGAAGAAGATAGACATTATTTAAAAAGAGCAACTATGGAGTTTCTTGCCGGTTCTTCTCCATAGATACTGCTTTCCGAATCGGTGGTAAATGTTAAAAATACTTATGTAATGACGATTCGAAAGTGCTACTAAAAGTAGTCTAATTGAATAAATAAATGTTTGAGTTAATTTTTAAGTACTTTAAAAAATTTTGAAATAACTATAGAACTTTGTTTTAGCTTTTGAAAGATTTTAATCTTATCCACAAAACGGTAATAAATTTTTTGAGAAAAAAATTTCCAATCGGTAACCTCTACCGATTATTTTCTTCAGTGTCTGATGTAATCAGTAAATGCTGATTTACACAGGGTCAGTAACTGACTACAAATTCGAGGCAAGTCAGTGCTGACCCGAAAAAAACCCTGTGTAAACTGATTTGAAGTCAGTACAGTGGCTTGAAGTCAGCGCTGAGTTGAATATTCCGACACGAATATTTTAAAGCCAGTTGGCGCCCCCGGCCACCCGCGCACCTCCGCGTCAGCCAAATAAACCCCGTGTAAACAGACAAGTCAGTGCGTGGTAAGTCACTGCCGCTGCGTTGTAGAGTGACCACGTTTTTTTCGCTGGCGATAAAAATGACCCGTAGGTAAGCTTAGCGAAGACGAAACCTTAAAATTGGTGCAATTAATTTGGCAAAAACGAGTGCCTTTGGGATATTAAATCCCTAAATCCATTTTCTTACCCATTGTCGTTTATTTTTAGTTATCTCACTTTCTACCATTTCTATTAACTCATTCAACAGCAAAATTGATAAATTTTTCAACAAATACATGATTAAATCGTCGTTTCAGTTGTTTTCGCGAATTCATTTTTACCACTGACTTCACAAACGTGTGGTCACCGTGAGAAACGCACCACTACTACTTACTTCATGTAAATAGTTAAAGTCAGTCGCGGTGGCGACATTGGCGCTGCGACTGACTTGTCTACTGACCCTGTGTAAATCAGCACTAACTTGTTGATAACTTGATTGAATAATTACGTTGTATTTCTTTTAGATTCCTATAACGATGCTTGTGAGTACATCATGGATAAATTTCATACGATGCTTAGGACTAAATCTTTGGCTGTGATTAGAACTGGTGAGTAAAAACGAGTGATGATAGCCATGGGAATTAACTTTTATGATTTTCATCTCCAATGATAATTAAACTATTTTTTCAGATTATGAACATGTGCCAGCCGCATCAACAAAACCATACAGTCCGTCACTAAAAACAATCAATTTGTCAAGTCCTCAATCGAAAAAAAATAGAAATCAACTGAATGTAGTAGATAGAGTTACACAAAGTGATACGATTTCAAATCCAAGTGAGTATCCTGAACATTCCAACGTAGAATCGAGAACACTAACTTCATCGTATCTGACGGGCGCTGTTTCTTTTGAAAACACTGTGATTAAGGAAAATTATAAAAAAGATCATCAAGATCAAGCTTCTGAATCAAGTTCTGATGATCTCTTACTCAGATATCCCTATATTCAGCGAAAACCAGAAAAGGATAAAGAAACCCAAGTTTATAGTTCAGGGGCTGGTTCTCGAAGCATGGGAAAAACCCTTCATGCTTTAAAGTGCCCTCCAACGCTTGCAAACCAAATCCGTGATTATACGCTGAATCCAGAAAAAAACCAACTATTATCATTTTATCGTGAACATTTACATCACATTGCATTGACTCAAGGAATACAAGACAGCAGCATTCCTAACACTGGATTAAATACCTCGTTTGCCATTAAAAACCCTACCAACGAAGATAGACAGTTCAGTCAACTAGAAATTTCAAATCCATCGCCGGTTATTCGAGAACATCCACAAGTTATGTTGAAACAGAAGACACCTGATCATTCCTCAGAAGTCGATTGTGCTACGTCCAAACCTGCCGCCCATAGTGAAATGACGAATGCTTCAGATGTATTGATTGTCTGTACGAATTCAGCAGAGCATCAGGATTCAATCGTAGAAGACATGGTTGACGTTGACAAATTGACTGAGGTGAGCTGTATTGAACAAAATGTGCTCTCTGAAAGTAGCGCCGAGAATGAATCCTCTGCTAATCCCAAAGTTCTGGTAGAGGCAAATTATTCAGGGCAGACCATAAAGACTTTTATGGAGGAAGCATCGCCGATGGTTGAAGCAGTTACGTTGAGTGGAATATCATCGACGCAAGATGTTGATAATGATAAACGAAGTAACTCATCAGATCTAAGTTCAGACGAAATCATTACTGATAGTCCAAACTCTCATGAACAAGCAAACCAATCAGTTATTACTTTATTGAACCAAGCTGATGTCTGGGCGGATCGATTATATGATCTTTTTCAAACAATGAAAATCAACTTCTCAGAAACCTGTCAGATCGCTCATGATATGCACGAATCATTAGTTCAAACCCAGAAAGTGATCGAACGTATTGCGAATGTATCAGAAAATAAGCGAGCACTGAAGAAGGGCAAAGTCGTTGGAGTGCCTTCTAAAGAGGTTACGATGGAGGTTCAACAAATAGCTGAAGTAAATCTAGCTGAGAGGAAAGAGGAAGAAAACCTTGATGTCAGTATGGAGGTAGACGAAAAGGAAAATAACGATGTGGACTCTAAAAGTAGTAAAAAGGATGATAATTGTGGTGAAGATATCAAACATGTGAAAGGTCAGGATAGAGATAATGAAGTTTCGAAAACGACTCGTGGTCACATTCGAACCTTTGTATTACCTCCGGAATACGATCCAAATGACACCAAATGGACACTAAAGTACCGTGAGAATGATCCGAAACTTAACCTCGTTGAACTTGTTCCTGGAAGCAGTGTATTTATAAACTCTATTAAACTAGCGCATTGCATGCGGTCTGCAAAAGACAGTAAAGCGTTAGCTCGAAAGTTATTAGAGGAAATTTTTACTCAAAGTGCGTTAAGTGTTTGTTCACTTACTGGTGTCAGAGCTAACGCTTTTGATATAAGTGGCACGAATGTCAGGCCTGGGTTAGATGCGAATGCAAGAATGGCTATTTTAACGTTCGTCGAAAAGCATGCTTTGCAAAAAAAGTGGGGTATGTTTGACTCGCAGAGTGTCCTTAATAGCTTACGCAGCAAAATTCAGGATATAAGAGCTAAATATGCTAAAACAGCGTGAAGATATTTTATAGATAGATCTTTTTTGTCAAAATAGTCGGTTGAATCTTCCCTGTAGTATAAGTTAAATTTTGATACTATAAATGTATACTATCAGTTTCTTTTATTTTGCTAAACCCTGTACATCAAACCCTACTTCGGAGACCATATCTGTGTCTTCGACCACAAAGGACGTGACGGCGCCACCATCCAAGTTTAAAAAAAAAAACGAACGGCGAACCGATATAAAGCAGCGTGCGCGCACGACTCAGGTCGCCGAGCCTAGCCGTGCGCCCCCCGCCCCTCAGGCATCCGCCCCTCAGGCACCTGCAGACCCGACCGCGGGCAACACCGCGACCGCGACCCGCAAACCGCCTTCTCCCCCACCCGTATACGTGAGGGATAAATCAGCCTGGCTGAAAATCTCAGCCCACCTTGATAGTGAAGGAATCTCCTTCAAAGCTCGCCCCACGAAGGACAACATACGTGTCCAATTGAAAACGTCAACCGACCACAGGGTTTTTACGGCCTACTTAAGAGCCGAAAACATAGGCGGGCATTCGTTCCCCCTCCCGGAGGAACGCTCCTTAAGAGCCGTCATAAAAGGGATCCCCAAAGAGATCTCTGCCGATCAAGTCTTCGATGACTTGAAAAGCCAAGGTTTCCCCGTACAAGAGTGCTTCCGGATGCACAATAGAGTGTCCAAAGTAGCATACGACATGGTCCTCGCGGTCCTTGATCGTACCCCGAAGGGGAAAGATATTTTTAAAATGCGGCATTGCTGCAAGCTTTCAGGGCTCAAGGTGGAAACACCCGACTCCCACAGTTATATAAGGCAGTGCCATCGCTGCCAACTTTACGGGCACTCTGCTCGTAACTGCTTTTCGCGGCCTCGCTGCGTCAAATGTTTAGGCGACCACGGCACGGAGGATTGCACGAGGTCCAAGGATTTGCCTAATGAGGATCCACCGTCCTGCGTACTATGTGAGACTTCGGGGTCACCCCGCGAACTACCGGGGTTGCCCGAAGGCTCCCAAACACAGGGCGGGGGGTCGCCAGAAGGCGAACAAACCTCGCGGAATCGCCCGCGCCGGGGCTCAACCCCCACAGCCAAAGCCGGTCTTTATACCGGCTCCACCACCCAAAACAAACGCTTGGACGAAACCTCCGTCACTAGTGACGCAGGCCCAGTCGAGCGTGGCGGTGCCGCCTCCAGCGGCTCCCGCCATACACACAGCACCGAAGCCCTCAGCTAAAGTGCACACACCCGAATTAGACTCGCCTGACGAGTCCTTTATTTATTTATTTATTTTATTTATTTATTTAAAAAATGGCTTACCAACTAGATACATAATTTTTTGTTCAAACAATTCAAAATTAACTTAAAATACACATTAGTATTTACGTATCTAAATTACAGGTAGGCACCGCTTTAACAATTTTTCATAAAAATTTAATTATAAAGATGAACTAAAAAGTAAAAACTTAAATTTTATACAGTTTGTTTAAAGTGTTAACAATATGCTTTTTGAACGAGCTTAGTTTTGAAAAATAAATATCTGTGTTATGATCAACTGTAAATATTCTATTATATAATTTTAAAATAAGTTGTAACGGGGAGTTCGAACCATATCTATTTTTTGAAAATTTTGTGTACATAGGGCAAAAAGTACTTAGCCGACAATTATAGATAGGCACCGAGAGACCAATTTGCGACAACAGTGATGGACAGTCTATCTCATTGTTCAATAATTTATGTAGGCATATAAGCTGTGACGCGCTTCTGCGCGCTTCCAAAGACTCCATTTTAAAAAAGTTTAGCTTTTCGCTATAATTTGTAAGAGTATTATTTTTGGTGATATAACTTAATCTATTAATAAATTTTTTTTGTACTGATTCAATACGAGTAATATATTTTTTATAGTAAGGGCACCAGACAACTGAGTTGTATTCAAGGTTGGACCTTACGAGAGAATTATAAAGTATTTTCATAGCGAGAGTAGATTTAAAATCCTGTGTATTACGAAAAATAAAACCTAGCATTTTAAAACTTTTGCGAACCACCAGATCTATATGTGTATCAAATCTGCATTCCTCATCTAATGTAATACCTAAGTCTTTAAGATTGTACTTTTGATTAATAGCAATATCATCAATTTTATAAGTTGTTTTGAATCTAACATGTTTTCTGGAAAGTTTTATAAAATTACATTTACTTCCATTCAGTTGCATTAGGTTATTCTTACACCAAAGTGATACTCGATTTATATCATCCTGCAGTTTTTGTTGGTCGTGAGAGCAATTTACCGATCCGTCCTTTGCAAACCTCATTTATTTAATGAATTATATTAAAGACCTCAACCTTGATGAGGTAAACCTAGTTGTTAGGAAACTTAAACAGTCCAAGAGCAACATCGAATCCCTTAAAATTTTAGCAGCTCATTGGGAGCTGGTAACAAAACTCCAAAACACTCCCTAATGGCTACTACAAGTAGAATTAAACCTAGAGCGATCTCCGTAGTTACTTTTAACGCGGACGGCCTTCTCAAACAGACTAACTTAGTTAGGGACTTTGTTACCAGACGGCGGGTTGATGTGCTAGTAATGCAAGAAACCTTCCTTAAGCCTTTCAACCGTAATCCGCGACTCGCCAACTACATGTTGGTGCGTAACGACCGCGTAAACAGCCCCTTAGGCGGCACTCTCATTTACTACAGAAGGGCCTTGCACTGCACGCCCATCGACACGCCGCCTCTAATTAACTTAGAAGCCACAGTGATCAAGGTGTCTATGACCGGTCATCAACCCGTCATAATCGCCTCGGTCTATCTCTCCCCGTCAAAGACAATCTTGGAGAGCGATCTCAGAGCCTTGCTTGCACTGGGCGACTCGGTCATTCTGGCCGGCGACCTCAACTGCAAGCACTGGAACTGGAATAGCTCTTACGAGAACGCCAATGGCAAACGACTAGACCGACTGACCGACCTTCTTAACGTCACGGTTGTAGGCCCCTTAGAACCGACCCACTTTCCGAAGATCACGGGACACAGACAGGACGTGCTCGATGTGGCGGTGATGCGGAACGTGACGTTACAGTTGCGCTCCGTTGAAACGTTGCACGAGCTCGACTCTGATCACAGGCCCGTGTTGTTCGAACTCGGCCCCCCCGATAGCACCACAGTAGAGTACATGACGAAGGTAGACTGGCGAAAGTTGCACGAGGCCTTACAGCCCGTCGACTCGCCAGAGCTGGAGTCTGTACCGGACAAAATCGACACGGTCGTAGAGGCGCTCGACGCGGTCTCCTCGGTCACCAGCCACATTCAATCCAAGATTGAATACGCGTCCCGGCGGGTCCCCGTTGGCCTCGGCCACCGGCTGGATCTGCCTCCGGACGTGCGTAGGCTGGTGGGCGATAAGAACGCGGCGACGCGCGCCTACGACCGAGCACCGACAGACGAAAACCGTAGAATTCTTCGTTCCTTACAGAGAGAGGTAAGAGAGCGAATTCAAGAATTACGCAACGAGCGGTGGGACTCTTTACTCAGCGAACTCTCTCCCTCGCACACTGCCTACTGGCGGCTTGCGAGGTCTCTCACATCTGATGGCATTGCCGCCACTCCACCGCTCATTCGCCCTAATCAACCTCCCGCTTTTGACGATTTTGAGAAGGCCGAATGCTTAGCTGACAGTTTAGAGGAACAATGTTCCCCCAGTCTCGACTTGACCGACCCGACTCACATTAACGTAGTTAATCAAGAGATCGCACGCTTAACCGCAAGCCCTCGTACCGATGCCGAGCCTTTGTCACCAACGACGGCCACCGAAGTAAAATCGTTAATCAAATCACTCGCTAGTAGAAAGTCCCCAGGCGGAGACTCTATTCCCAATAGAGCTCTAAAAAGCCTGCCGCCCGCCCTTATCGCTCTCCTAGTAGCTACTTTTAATTGTCTCCTGGCCAATTGTACCTTCCCCGCTAAGTGGAAGGAAGCAATTGTGATCGGGATCCACAAACCGGGCAAACCCCGGAACGTGGCATCTAGCTACCGTCCCATTAGTCTCCTCAGCTCTCTGGGGAAAATCTATGAGAGAATCATCTCCAAACGCCTCTGGGACGCAGTCATTGCCAAAAAACTGCTCCCAGACGAACAGTTCGGCTTTAGACGAGCTCACTCATGTCCTCACCAAGTACACCGCATCACGGAGTACATTCTCGCGGGCCTCACCCGCCTCAGACCCCACAGAACGGGAGCGGTCTTCTTTGACGTAGCGAAGGCGTTCGACAAGGTCTGGCACAACGGTTTGATTTACAAACTGTACACTCTCGGCGTGCCAGACAGTCTCGTGTTCATCATACGAGACTTCTTGTCTAACCGGTCCTTTCGCTACAGATTAGACGGCACGCTCTCGTCTTCACGTCCCATCCAGGCCGGAGTCCCTCAGGGCTCCGTCTTGTCGCCCCTCCTATTCGCGCTATACACTAGCGACATCCCAAAGCACGATAAAGTGCAATTATCCCTCTTCGCGGACGACACGGCACTCTACGTGTCGAGTCCATACCGCAAAAGAATAGCTCCACTCCTACAATCCGCGACCGATGCATTAGGCAAATGGTTCCGCAAATGGGGTATCACTGTGAACCCCGACAAGAGCGCCGCCGTGCTCTTCAGGCGCGGCGGCCCCGAGGCCATAGATAGTGTCAAACTCTATGGCCAAGCCATTCCATGGCAAAAGCACACTAAATTCTTAGGCGTCACTCTAGACGCACACATGTCATTTAAAGCCCACATTAAGGCAGTCCGTAAGAAAGCCAGCTATGTCCTTAGCCGGCTCTATTACCTTATTAACAGACGCAGTAAAATGTCCCTTAGAAATAAGGTGACACTTTACAAAACGGTGGTCCGTCCAATCCTCACTTATAGTAGTGTAGTTTTCGCGCATTGCGCTCCCAGCTCCATACACAAGCTCCAGACGATTCAGTCGCGGTTCATGAGAACAGCGACTGGAGCGCCCTGGTTCGTGCGTAACGTGGACCTACATAGGGACTTAGAACTCCCCACCATAGCCCAATGGATGAAGCAAGCGTCTAAGCGCTACTTCGACAAGGCTAAAAACCACCCTAACCCATTGGTGACAAAGGCCATCGCATACGTCGCGAAACCCGATCCCACTCATCGTCGTAGGCGGCCGAGACATGTCTTGGACGACTCCGACGATGATATTATCAAAGCTAACGCACGGCTAGACTCGGCGATTGAAGCCCAACGTCGAACAAACCGCGACACCGCACACACCACAGCAGAAAGCGTACATCGTCTTCGCCGGCGAAGACGAGGTCCCTTGTTCCGCGTTCCCGCGCCCACCCGGGTGAGCGCCCGTCCGATTAGGGCCCTTCTGGCCTCCTCCACTCAAGCGACAGCTCAAGCCGAGGTTCGTGGTCCCCGTCAAGGGGGGACGCCCTTGTGCATGTCGCTACCAGGGTGAACCTTCAGTTCACCCCCGCGTCCGCGTTAAAATGTAGAAGCCCTTCTGGCTAACATTGAGAAACACCACACAAAAAAAAAAAAAAAAAAAACGACTCAGGTCATTCGTTCAGGCCGACCGTTGCCCAGTGCACATCTACCACGAGCTTACTATAACTTATTTGTAATAGGTATTTATTTTTATTAATGGTCATAATTGTAATACCAAGTGATTTTGTGGAGACCTTCGTGTTCTTTTAAATCACTCTCGGAGCCTGACGCCTACATACGCTTATTTATAAAAAATACTTTGAAATAATGGCTTCCTGCTGCGCACAGCGCATTGTTCTATATCAAAAATTCCATGTCTAATTAACTCAGTACAGAAATACTGGTCAGCAACCACTCGGTTACAGTCATTGTCCTAATGTTTTTTAAAAGGTGTCAATATGGTGTTATGATGTCAAGATTTCTATTAATATGAATACATTAGGATAAGATTAGGATCAATTTAAAAAACAAATAATAAGGTTACTATAATCTAAGACTATAATCGTCAAAACGTAGTCATAAATGTTAAAACTGTTTGTAGACGAAGTTAAATAATAAAACGGAAAGCTCTTAATAATATTTTGTGTCCCAGATCTAAAACGACTTGTTTACGATTGCGTGGGAGGGGTTATTCTTAAAAAAAACCAACAACTGTGAAAAATAATTTATTCGGATTGATAATGGCGTTAAGATGGCGTTTATAACAGCGACGTAAAAAAATTCATACGTAAATTATCATATTAAATACTATTGATTCATCGCAAGTCTTTTAAATCAGGCATTTACAACATTTGTCGCATTCTGAACATTTGATTATTTTAGTTCCTTACAAATACGCTGAAGGTAAAACGGTTTAAGTTCTAAATATATGTTTGAGATTTTATGTTGGTGACTAGTTTTTCGCGCGTCATAACAATCATTCCATACAATTGATTTTGAGTTGTCAATTTTATTTTGATTCCTGTTTTGACAGTACAAGGAAACTACGGGTGACATAGTTATGTGCCAAAGTTGAATCAGAATGATTTTTAAATAGCGAACCTTTGCGTTTTAGAGAGGTTACGAATCCGAGGTAAATTAGCATATTATGTAGCTTCTTCGAATTTGAATAAAACTGCTGATCAGTGTTTAAGCCTGAGGCCCGGATTCCTCTGTCACTGACGTCGGTCGCGTACCGTCAGTCGCGTACGGCGTAGCGCGCTGACCATCAGCGCCAATGAAAATATCCGTAGTGCGATACTGACCGATCCACGGTACAGTTGTCTAAATGTAGATTTGTTGTCGATTTGTGAAGCGGAGTTTGAATTTGGGATATTATTATGAACCCGTTTATAAATTGTTTAGTTGCTGCAGCATACTTACGCAAGCGGAGACGGCCGCGGCGTCTATATAGAAAAAAATATATATATATATCACATTCACCCAATTGTTGCTGATGTGACGAATGGTGAATTTTCTACTTTATTTGAAAAGCTACGTCAGGACGAGGAAACGTTTTTTTAATTATTTTAGAATGAAAGTAAAAACTTTTGATGAATTGTATACGACTGTACGCGCGCGTGCCGACGATCGGGAACAGAGTGAGGACCACAGAGTACATTATTATAACTGTGAGGACGCTCATAGCGTTCTATAGCGCGTCAGTCGACCGACGAACGCGGCGCTAACGCGCGAGACCGACACGCGCCGCTGTCAGCGTTACAGTGTGGTGCTTCATAGAACACAACGTATATTCGTACGCGCGACCGATATGGGACATCAGCGACAGAGGAATTCGGGCCTTAAGAGCGCCCTTCCCAGCGGCACTATGTTCAACGCGAGCGTGATCGAAAAGCTTGTTGTTTCATCCAGCACAATGTCAGATAAAGAGGTAATGCGAAAAGACAGAGAAAGAGCGCCTAAGCGCTAGGTTAGCATTCGCCATTCGGTAACTTACGCCGCGGCCGGTCACTCGCACTCGATTCATTCATGAAAATGATCCGTCGATCGTGAGTAAACAGTAAAACGAGACTCAATAGATATTATTATATTTTTCTATCGGTCGCGCGGGACCGGTTGTTTGGGCGCTTAGTGCTTAGATTATACACCTATAGATGTAACCACTAAAATGACTTTCCTTGAAAGAGCGAGATCGTTAATTGTCAAACCCATGCAAAGAAACAGGACAGAATATATAGTTTTTGTCTTTGTCGACATGGCCGGTTTTATTGTTTGGCAAGATCTGAGTTGTGACAAACAAACTTGGCGTCTTTTGGATTTTTCTGTGATTGTGTGAATTTACAGTGTTTATTGCGTATAAAAATTGGATAATACAGAATATTTAGTGTACGTGCGATGGTGGGTTGCAGTGTTTTGGGTTGTAAAAGCCGGAGTGAGCGAAAAATTGAAGGAATAACATTTCACACGTAAGTAGGCGAAATTATCATTTCTTTCGTTATTACAACGCCAGATGATCATCGATTATGATGTTTTGTGATGAATTCAGTGCTGTGATGCCAAGAATATTGAGTTGTGATACGTGTTTTCACTATCTTAAAATAAAATAACGATTAACGATGAACAGTTCAGGGTTGCCATAATGGCTACTTTAATTTACCCAAATAAATCATATTTCTTTATTGTTAGTACATACATACGATTTGAGGTCTTGTTTTGTGAAGAGAAAATAAAGATTATGATTATAATTAAAGATTATGATTGTTGGGTTTGCTTATCATGGTAGGTACTCATCCTACTTATATTATAAATTCGATGGTTTGGATGTTTGTTTGTTACTCAATCACACAATAACGTCTGGATGGATTTCAATGATATTTTGCACATGAGTAGTTTATTACCTGGATTAACACGCGTATGAAGTCGCGGGTAAAAGCTAGTAGTATAATATTTTTATTGAGAGGAAATTAATTCTTCTGTACGTAAAGGAGAATGCCCATTTTTGGTACTGGTTTTTCTCATGCATCAAGACAACAATATATTAAAAATAATCTCGGCAATTTAGAGGCCTTCTTACCATCGGAAAATATATTTTGAACAGGGAATGTTTTGTAAAATCTAATAAGACATGTAGTTGTTTAGATCCGTTATTATAGATTTAGTGTCCATTACCGTTTACATTTTTTCTACAGGTTTTTTCACATGCATCAAGATATAAATACTATTAAAAAAAATCTCGGCAATTTAGAGGCCTTCTTACTATCGGAAAATATATTTTGACCAGGGAATGTTTTGTAAAATCTAATAAGACATGTAATTGTTTAGATCCGTTACCATAGATTTAGTATCCATTTGGTATCCATTATTGGTTACCACGGTAACCAAGCGGTAACTATTATGACATTTACTATGGTAAATAGCTAATATTATTTTCATTGAATTACAAAAAATCAATTAACATAAAATCACTCTGTAAGGTATTGTTTTAAATACACTGTAGGTTGTTTTAACATATAAAGTGAAGTAAAATAATATAAATATATATAAGAAAATATTATTATGACATAGCTTGTAAGATAGCTTGGAAGGTAACCAGTTATTTCTTATTTGTTTCTTTCTTCGAATATTTAGTGAAAAAATGATTCAAACAACAACAACAATATGCAAACCGAATAAAAACTCTATTGATATTTTTTAAATATATATTTAGGTTTTCTTGGAATCCGTCCCAGAAGATTTCTGGTGCCTACCTACACTAGCCGATGAACAGATAGACTTTGATAGACAATAAAATACTACCTAAATCACACATAAACCTAACTAAATCGGGTTTATTTAAGTTTTGAGGTTAATTCACATTTTTCTCAATATCTTGAAAACCCCTGTTTTTATCACAAAAAAATGTATTGGTAAAAATCTTTTGAATATCGAAGAACCCCCCAAAACCACTCTGGCATTGACGCAACACTATACTGTGGTCCATACTTTCATGGGCATTCTCCTTTTAATTTTAGTTACATTTATTTAAGGGCTTTATTGTAGTTTATTTAACTTATTACTCAATAAAGATAAACTTTCGTAACATGCGAATAAAATCTTCTTTTTTCAGGTTTCCATCCAATATTGATAAGAGAAATGGCTGGATGCCACTGGACGAGAAAATTGGCTGCCAACAAAATATTCAAAAATTTGTTCCATTCATTTTGATGATGATTCATTACTGTATAAAAATAAACAAGTACAATTAAAACCTCACTCAAGCCTGCCAAGCTGTACTTATTTCATTATGTATATAGTAATAAATAATAAACATGTTTATGTTATAGACTGGTTTTATTTCATCATTGAACGTGTCGTGTGTGTTTTATGTCGTGTCGGTCGATAGATGTCCATCATTGAGGTATTATTATAGAGAGGACACCACGAACAAAAACGAATTTTCCTTACTGTATATATCTGTATATTGTGATACAATTCTCCTTACCTACCTTACGGAGGTTTTATTAAAGTATTTCGTACGACTACGACATAAGAGTTACATTATTGAAGCTAGCATTTAAAATATGCAAATTCAGAATTTTTAGTTTGCGAAGTACTTACAGGTATTTATAAAGTCTGTTCGCGATCAAGTAAGATTCATAATATTTTTTACCTAATATGTGGGAATTGCCAACTTATTAGGCAACACCACAAAATTCTATTTCTGTTTCAAGTGCGGCCACGCCATGGTTACATCTATAGGTGTATAATCTAAGGCTTAGTGGATATCGTACGGCGCGCTTTATTATAATATAGTTATTTAGCTATCTATATTTTCGTAGGTAGGTATATTAATTACTCTGAAATGCTGGAGCTTATCAACATAATTTGTTTTTATTTATTTTTAGCACTGGAGGTACTTACTTACCGTACGTGAGCTATTTTTACAACACGGAAAATATTCATACCATACATTACCTTTTTCGTTTTTTATGCAAGTAGGTACCTATCTCATGAACGAACAAAGAAATTCAGACAGATTTTCGAAAAATATTTGTAACTAGCGGTCCGCCCCGGCTTCGCCCGTGGTACATATTTCGCAATAAAAGGTAGCCTATGTTCTTTCTCAGGGTCTAAAGATTGTCTGTGCCAAATTTCATCAAAATCGTTCCAGTAATTTATGAGCCTATTCATTACAATCAAGCAAACAAACAAAGTTTTCCTCTTTATATTATTAGTGTAGATAAAAATCTGATTAGGTAGATACCCCACAAAGAGTCTACCAGTTCGCTGTAAATTCACTCAAGTTTCACTTGGCTTCGCTTGTTATGTATACAACATGAAAAGAAAATAATAGAAACCTAATTAGTCCGTCAGTTAGATACCTATTTTTTTTTCTTTTGTACCTATATAAACCAAAACTAACAGGGACACGTGGGCACAAGTTACCCGCTAAATTTGATTGTAATCGGTTCAGTACTAGTATTTGCGTGAAAGAGTAACAAACACACACATACATCCTCACATACTTTGGAACTTATAATATTATTATAGGATTATAGGATAGGTATAGGATTATAGTAGGATAGGATAGGATTGCTCGTTATACAGAGCACAAAAATGTAAAGGTGTAATGTATTTTAGTTACGGAGTAACAGTAATATGTAAAAGCAGATTAACTAATAATTTATCTATTCAGTCTGTCTCTTATGAGTATGTTGAAATTAGGCAGGCAATAAATCAAAATATAATATACTTATCCTACAGATATCTTACAGGTAACAAACAACCTACGTGTATACTATACTCATACAGGTCAATTTTAGTACAGGTGAAGTCGTCCACCAGGATCCTCCAGCTGGATCCCCCAGGTTGGTCTAATAAAATAGTCTAAATACAATTGTGTAAGATATTTATTATTCTAGGACTATAAATAAAACCCTTTGTACTAGTTGTCAAGATGATTCCGATTTCCTTCAAACACCAGACTGAAAGAGGGTTTTGAAAATTTTACAAAATACATTTATATATTATTATATTGATAATACACTTTGCTTTCCGCCTTACCTAAGCCGTGATACATCATTACTGTCAATGTTTTCTTTGTTTTCATTTAAAAACGTGGAAAATAAAATAAATTTTAATACCTATGTACCGTGACGTCACAATTTTGTGCGATTTGTACAAAACCTTGACTCCACAGTCCACACAAGCCATTACAAACATTAGTGCGCTATATGCTATATCCTCGTGGCTCGTACCCACGGCCACATAGGTACAGCAATTTTATATATACGAACAATTATTTTAAAAACGAAAAGGACTCACATTTACGAAAAAACCTAATATGAACCTTTTTAAGATCAACCTTGCAACGGTGTAATAATAATCTGCTCTAATGTGTAGGTAGGTTTGTGATATGAATCACAAAACTCATGAAATGTACGTACTCAATAATACTTATACCTATATATAGGTAGTTTGATCTAACGTAATAAAGTAATAGTGCAATCTTCGGTCATTTTCTGTGAATATATATGTACCTACCTTCCTAATACTGTTACAATATGATGTTATACGGCATGAAAAGAAAATAATAGAAACCTAATTAGTCCGTTAGATAAATAAAAAAAAAATTTCTTTTGTGTATAAACCAAATACAATATATATACAATATATACATGTTTATATTGTAAAACTAAGATAGATTTTATATAAATTAATGTCTTGCGTCCTGTTTGCAACAATCTACAATAGAAAATTACCTGCGTGGGTAGGTACTAAGAGTAGGTACCTAAATAATAAATACTCACGCTTGTTTATTCTTTTGTTTTGTGGGTCCACATTTTTTCCTTCGAGCCGAGAGACGTAAACGCTTTTTTATTACTTTTTCGGTAATTTGGCTGAGTGTTATCTGTAAAAATCAGTAGATAAGTAGGTATGTTAGGTAACAGATCTATTGTTGTTTGAAAAATGTGTCTGTTGAAGATGATGAACAGATAGAAGGCAAGCTAATAGGTATATAACTATCTAATGTATGCAACTGTTTAAGTACCTAGTTGGTATATTTATATTTCGCTATGTCCCTACTTGGGTCTTGTATAATTATGTGAAAAATCGACTTACCCATTTTTCAAAACGATGTCTCGTTTTTCATAATACAAGTCTATATAGGTACGTATATATTATACAAGCAGTCTGTCCTGGCTACGCCCGTGGTACATATTTACGTTTTATCCATATAAGAACCATCATCGTTCTTCAAGGAATATAATAACAAAAGAATTGCCGTGACAACGCAAAACGGGTTTCATTTTTTTTATAATACTAGCGACCCGCCCCGGCTTCGCACGGGTGCAATGGCGGCCGGCCGCGGGTACCGCCGCAAACGCTACGTCCCGCAATTTTTAAATCTGTAATATCTTCGAAAATATTCAATTAAATCATACGGTGTAAATGGCCATATAGATCTATATTAAATGAACAATGTATTCAAGGTATTTAATTGGTTAGGGATTAATGCTGTATTGATTAAAATCGCTTCGAAAATTAGCCATTATTTGTCGTAAAAAGTAAATGACAAAAAAAAGTAATTGTGCGTTATCCATAACTCCATAAGAGATAGACATATACCATCACGGACTTTTCTGTAGACCTTTTCAATGTGTACAATACTTAGTACATTATTTTGATAAAACTCGTAGGGTTCAGCCTGCGTTTGCAATGTAAGCGGAAAAAATGGAATTATTTACATCACATTAGAAACCTCAAAAATAACAGTACTTCTCCACTATTTAATATTATTATATTTATAAACCTTCCTATTTAATCACTCTATCTATTAAAAAAAACCGCATAAAAATCCGTTGCGTAGTTTCAAAGATAGCATACAAAGGGACATAGGGACAGAGAAAGCGACTTTGTTTTATACTATGTAGTGACTAGCTGCTCCGCGCGGTTTCACCCCAGTGGCTTCACTCCTGGGGTCGTAGCGTGATGATATATAGCCTATAACCTTCCTCGATAAATGGGCTATCTAACACCGAAAGAATTTTTCAAATCGGACCAGTAGTTCCCGAGATTAGCGCGTTCAAACAAACAAACAAACAAACTCTTCAATTTTATAATATGTATTAGGTGGTATTAGTATAGATAAAAATGAAACCCGTTTCGCATTGTCACGGCATCACGCGTGAACGGGTGGACCAATTTCGATAATTCTTTTTTTATTATATTCCTTGAAGTACGAGGATGGTTCTTATGTAGAGAAAACGTAAATATGTACCAAGGGCGAAGCCGGGGCAGACCGCTAGTAGGTAATAAATTATCTCGTCGTCTATTTCCTTATCATAAGAAAATCGGTGTCCGTATTCACTAGTGCCAGGTTCGTTTCACAATATAAATCAATTATCCTTTCGCAAGCAAAATCAGTGTCCGGTGTGAAAAATAAAATCGTTCGTAGTAAGTAAAACAGAATTCACTAAAAATAACATGCAACTGCACAATTTACTAGGTACGTAAATTGTGCAGTTGCATGTTATTTTTAGTGAATTGTGTTTTACTCACTACGAACGATTTTATTCAACAAACTCAATACCTACTAACAATTCCCGAGGAACGAGCCGAACGCCTTTCAACTCCTGCGTCTCACCCTGCACGGCTCGTCCCCCGCATACTTCTTACCGTCACGCAACAAGCAGTTGAGAGCGCGATAACATTGAATGATAAATAGTGTGCGGAAATTTTATAAAACTTGTTTCAAGAAATACGTGATTATTAGTAAACCTTACAAGTTTGTTACAAAAATGTTTGACATTTAGAATCTCCATTACATTTGCAAGGTTTAAAACCAAATATTTTTTTTACTGGTATAATTAATAAGTACAATAAAAACGCCTGAAATTCAGATAAAATTCGTGCAAAAAGCAGATTTTTGGAGACTTATACTGCATTTGTTTTTCCAAATTTTGAGTTCGCGTTTTATTAGAAACCTAGGTATAGTTCAGAGGATACCATTTAGTTAAAAAAAATTCAAAGAAAGATCCTATACAACGCCATAATCACGTACAAGCGTTTGTATGGAGAGATGCACGGGTTGACCGCTCTTAAGGCTATAAGACGTCATTAAAAGTATTACCTTGCAGTGCCATCTATTAGTAACAACTTAATTCTCTTCGCTTATAGAATCGTCACAAATCACAATTATTTTAAGTCCCTGAGTTTCCAGTTCGCGACGTTCTCCCACTGTATATGTCTTTAAAACTACTTTCAAATATGTACAATAAATTTAAAGACATTTAATGAAAGGGACACAAGTAACAACCAAGAAATTTCCTTAAATCATTAATAATTATAATTCACATTCAATCAGGAAGAAGGTTTTTATCTTTAATTTGCCCTTCTAAATAATTTATTATAGTTTCCAAATCTTCAATCCTTTTAGCTTTGCGTCTATTCTGTTCCCTAAATCTTTTTATTACCAATCTTTGGTGTTTTACTAAATCATATAATCTTTTTTCTCTTGGTGTTAATGGTCTTTTATTTTTTCTTTTATGTGACTGACCATTATTATTTTCTTCTTCTGTGTTGGTTGAGTTACCATCCTGTAGAGAAATGTGATTATTACAACATAATTTTTAGATGTAGTTAGTAAAACATAATGTAAGTAGTAGGAAAATACCCAGATGTACCTAATGGACATTATTTCTGCCTTATTTAATATCAAATTTTCTATCCTTTATAAATTATAAATATAAATTTATAAAGGATAGAAAAAATTCGATCACGAGGCGGGACTTGAACCCGCATCCTTCGCGCCATTCCGGGGCGGATGCCTAACCAACTCAGCCACTCGTGACCCGCCTGAGCAATCGAATTTATTCTATCCTTTCAGTTTTATGTGTCTTAAGGGACACACCGCGCGCCATCTATTGAGATGATTCAACAACCATTTCAACCAATATGAAGCACTTTTCAGTGAATACAATATTGTAACGATGGAACACGACCTTTTCTTGAATTTATTTTTTTTTTGTTTTTATGGCATTCAAATGCTTTATAAATATAAATTTATAAAGGATAGAAAAAATTCGATCACGAGGCGGGACTTGAACCCGCATCCTTCGCGCCATTCCGGGGCGGATGCCTAACCAACTCAGCCACTCGTGACCCGCCTGAGCAATCGAATTTATTCTATCCTTTCAGTTTTATGTGTCTTAAGGGACACACCGCGCGCCATCTATTGAGATGATTCAACAACCATTTCAACCAATATGAAGCACTTTTCAGTGAATACAATATTGTAACGATGGAACACGACCTTTTCTTGAATTTATATTTTTTTTGTTTTTATGGCATTCAAATGCTTTATAAATATAAATTTATAAAGGATAGAAAAAATTCGATCACGAGGCGGGACTTGAACCCGCATCCTTCGCGCCATTCCGGGGCGGATGCCTAACCAACTCAGCCACTCGTGACCCGCCTGAGCAATCGAATTTATTCTATCCTTTCAGTTTTATGTGTCTTAAGCAAGAAGCTTATATCCTCTAATACACTGGAGATTGCACTATGACCATTAACTTGAAACAAGAAACTATGACATTCAATGACGTCAGTCATGTTATTTGTCTCTTTCTGTCGAGTGACCACGCTGGTTTGTAAATTCAGGATTTTTCAAAATAGAAAAAACTAAAAATCATGGTCTATAAATAATAACGACATATATTTTTAACAGTATTTATATTATAATATTATGGTCATACTTTATAGGTAGGTACATACAATTTTAATTGGTATAGAATGATAGTTATAAATAACTTTTGGCTACAAAGCTTGGATATGAACCGATATATAGCATTAACATCCTTTGTAAATAGAGGAAAGTTGTGTTTTGCATCAGATGCTGTTTATCAAATTGTTAGCTACTCAGATCTTCTTTTTAAACGCGTTGCTTCGACGGGTCAATTTCAAGCCAGAATCATCAAAGAAAAACTGTTAAAAGCAGCCTTGCACAAATTTCAGCTAACTTTACAAAGTTTATTTTTCAAAAGGTATTTTTTTCTGGGTCGTAATCCTCAGTAACCTTGATGGGCACATATATTTCTTTTTATTTTACTTTTTGGAAAGCTGAAATACGTAAAACAAAAAAATATGAGGTAAGTTAAAAAAGTATAAATTTCAATGTAAAAACGAACAATCTTATAACTACATGTGAGTGCAATACCGATGTCATGTGTTGTTTCATTACTAGTAACAATCTTTAAAATGGTGTTCTAAATTTTCATCATAATATTGTTATTACAATATATTCTCTTCGCTATCCATAAAAACTCGTCATCATGGTTACCTTACTTGTTAAATCTGTTTATTGAAAACTTGTTGAAAAATGATAAAGTATTAGGGAAATAACAAATTTAACATGACTGCTTACTAAAATGATGCTAAATTAGACAATTTTTGCCATTGAAATGATTCTAAACAGGTAAATGCAGGAGTATTGAGGAATATTGTAAATAACGTAAATATACACTTGCCTGTGAAATTCTATGCCAGAATTTGGTGTCCAAACACTTCTGCAATTTTGCACAATACAATGCATTCTTTATATTCGGAAAATATTCATTAAATAAGCAACAATATTAACTTAAATATTCGAAGCGACGCAATTTTTTTGACACACATGCCATATTGACAAAGTTGAGAGTTGCTACAATTTTATTATGGTGACTACCCATAATCAGGGAGTATCGCTTTTTAATAATTGGTTCAGATACTTAGTTTATTTAGCATAAATAATAATTGTCTCATCCAACAATGCTTCTGAATGACGTTGTTGGCAATTTATCAACAAACTCATGTACAAAAACTAACCTTTTGCACAGAATATTACAGCATACATAGTAGCCTTGGGAAAACTTCGTATTAACAGTGGCAATACCAAGTTAGGTGTGAAAGTGATAAAAAACATGAACTGGGCAATATTTTCTTGTTACACGTCAATGTTCATACCGAAATCTCCAGTGTATTAGATATAAGCTTCTTGGTCTTAAGGGACACACCGCGCGCCATCTATTGAGATGATTCAACAACCATTTCAACCAATATGAAGCACTTTTCAGTGAATACAATATTGTAACGATGGAACACGACCTTTTCTTGAATTTATATTTTTTTTGTTTTTATGGCATTCAAATGCTTTATAAATATAAATTTATAAATTTATAAATATAAATTTTTTTCTATCCTTTAAAAATTTAAATTTATAAGTAGATGAGTGTTTTAAAAAGAAAAGTACAGTCAGCAATAAAAGCTTGTCCCAAAAATTTATTTTTTGGAAAAAACTTATTTAGCTAACTTCTGTTTATCTCATATCTATTTCGTTACAGACAAGTTACCATGGAGCAGAATAATCGTGAAAAAATATTAGCTGCTAAACGAGCAGCTAGTAAAGCAAGATAAGAAAAAAACAAGTCAGATCCTATTTTGAGAAATGAAATTTACAAATGATTGTGATGTATAAATGTACCTTTTCATTATTTGACATTATCACTACATCTATAGTCGGATAAGCTGTATGGATTATTCGCCGAAACTTTGATGAGCCAGTAAACGAATCTTCGTGAAAATGTATGGAACAAATACGGCTGTGTTTCGTAGGAAACCAGTTTTTACGACCCGTTGCTTCAATCCATTTATTTTTCACGAGAGGATCTTTCGGAAAACTGAAACAAATTTGCAATAAGTATAGTAAATATATTTTAAACCATCGATTTAAATTGATCCCTTTCGTCAATAATATTACAGGATTAAAAAATAATTATATTTTTTCTGTTTCCAATAGGTATCGATTTGAATCGACTAAGTAATCGGCATTGAAAATCGTGGGGTACAACTCTATATTCTTACTTTTGACAGAAAAATGAGAAATCAACCTTTCGCGTTTCGACAGTTTGGAATGTTTTATTTTCGTTGCTGGTTTTCAATGCATGTCCAGTCTGGCGTGTAAAATTAAAGCCGTTATGGAAAAGTAGCACTATTCCGTTACCGTTTACATGAAATTAATACGGAGCAAAAAATAAATTGTTTTACAAGTATTATCAGATATTTTAGGCCAAAAAGTACTTACCGGTGAAAGGAAATATTTTCATTGACACCTTCAACTTTTTTGGTGGTGTTTGCACAGTTAATTATCGAGCACGGGGCCATTTTCTGTTTGCATTAGTCACACGTCACACACGGAGAGCGGTCGAGAGCGGATTGAGCAACACCGAACACGATGTTAAATCGCCCTTTCGGCACGCGAGGTACATACACTCTTTCCTTCTATCTCGTTATAGTTCTGTGATCAAAACAACCAAGAATTTCGTAAACAATAACAAAGTGTCAGCTGTTGATGGCATAGAGTTGATCACAGAACATATTATATTACCCTGTTCTGATGGTGAGCTCAGAGCTGTCAAAATTTTTTTTTTTATTAGTGTGACTTTAGTCTTTTGTGTACCCTTGTGTACCTAGTATAAAGTATCTAATTTCTGATCAGAAAAATTCTGACGTCCGATCGTTTGCATCCGGCGCCCATCAGAAGCGGACATTCGACACGTCATAATTCTGATAGTATGCCAATTACTTGCTCTATAAGGCCCTACTCACGGTTCAACACAACCAACAATCTGCTGAAACAATTTGTTGCAGTCGCGATTGAGCGTTCTCTACTCACGATTCATCCAACCCTCAATCTGTTGACACAATTTCATTCCGCGATTGCTTGCCACAACGTGTGCACGTCACGTTGATGCCTGGCCTGATGCTAAACCTCAACGCAATAATACGCATTATTAATGGATATACTAATTTATGAAATATAAGATAATTATCTTTGTAAAGCTTGTATTTTTTCCAATTTTATTGATAGATTTCAAGGGCTATAAAGTATAAAATATAAACATCTTCCTCAAATATGTAAAAATGTCTTTCCCGCGTTTATTTCAAAACCGCCATTTTGCGATTAACGCGGCAGCGCGATTGAGCCGAGATTGGAGCAATCACAATACTCACGTTTCAACACGCACACAATCTGCTGAGACAATTTGTCGGGTTGCTTCCGCGCCGATCCAATACGCAACATGTTGGGTTACGCCCCCAACGTGCCCTCAACTATACTATTCACGACACAATCTGTCAGCTCACTGCAGATTGTGTCAGCAGATTGTTACTGAAATTGAATCGTGAGTAGGCTACTTATGTAGTAGGTAATTAGTATGCACAGGTAGGTAGAACAAAATGTAGGTATGACTGTATGAAAAGAGTGCGTCCTGACAGAAAAATTCTTATGCCTCCTCCACACTACTCGCGAAGTTGAACGAGGTTAGACGAATAGAATAGTGTAGAGAGGCACTTCGGCTTACTTCGTCCAACTTTACCTCGCCTCGCCCGACTTCCGTTTGTTGTCGGTTTTTGCGCCCGAGTCAAAGGGCACGAAGTTACCTGAAGTTCGTTCTAAATATGATCGTATGCGCTCCTCGCGAAGTTGAACGAGTGTGTAGTGTAGCACCGCGGACTTCAGTCAACTTCGGCCGAGTACTTCGCCGAGGAACTTCGCGAGTAGTGTGGAGGAGGCATGACGATGTGAGACCGGCCTAAAGTGTCATAGACAGAATAACTGTACAGTCAAAAAGAGTCAAAACCAAAAGTCAAAACAATGTCAATTGTCAAACAAATATATTTTTACAAATTGAGGTTATTTTTTTAATTAGATAACATAACAGTGATCACTCCTAAAATGTGAATACTCTAAATAAACAAGAGAAGCATTAATCAAAATTTTATGTTTCTAAAGTAAAACAAAGCTTACATTATAATGGATTTTTTTTCGGAAGTAATTGCGGAAGCTATTGTTTTAAGTATAGACTCTTTAATATTGGGATTTTGTGTAAAGCAGCTGAGCAAATGTAAACACATACTAAATGCGCTACAGGTAATTATTTTTTATACGATAGTTAGCTTATCTAAATTCTTAACAAAAAAAATACTATGACAATGAAGTATAAAAATCTATCCTACATCCGAATCTGATAAATATTCATAAGTTGAGATTAAGGGTCAACTCACACCAAAAGAGCGGCAGCGCAGCGGCGCAGCGAAGCGGAGCGCAGTTTCAGTGCCATATGAATTTTAACTTTATTTTCATTACTATAATACTTAAACGGGGGTTTCTTTATAGAACTGCCGCACGTATTATAGGTTTTTTGTGGGAGGGGGAGGGGGAGGAGGAGGGGGGGAACCCTCCCACCAAAAGGGGAAAGTTAGGAAACCAATAGTTTTGGAGAAAAATCAATTTTCCTATTCTAACCTCAAAATGTATGGAATTGGTGTAAAATCATTTTAACTAAGCATTAGACGATAGTAACAAAAATTTACGATACATAAATAAAATACAAACAAGTTTGAAAACCTACGTAGTTTTTTTTTATTTGAGTGGGAATCGCCCTAAAGTCGCTTCTGGCACTCGCCGGCCGCTGCCGCGGCACGCTCGCTTCGCTCGCTCGGCTCGTGCGGCAGTTCAAAAGTTAACCTAACACGCTCGTCGCTTCGCTTCTCGCTACCTATTTGGATATTAAAAATAAATGTTTAATAGTTTTTTAACCTACCTACGTAGATTTTTTTTGTTTGAGTAGGAATCGCCCTAAAGTCGCTTTTGGCACTCGCCGGCCGCAGCGTAAAGTCACAGTACACTGAAATGGAACGTCTTGGTCCGCTTTTTTTGCACAACAAAACGGATAAATGTACTTTTTTCGCACAAAAATTATTAACTTTAAAAATTAATAACTAAAAAACTACAAGTTTCCTAACGATAATATTTTGGAATTACAATCTTACATTACCTAGCTAACTAAAAATATAAATATTTAAAACAAATTCGTGCGGCAGTTAACTAAAGCCAACCCCTTAAACGAGTCGCGCGGATGCCCGCGGCGCCGCTGGAATTCCGCGGAATTCCAGCGGCGACTCGTTCGAGTTTCTCATGCGATAATAAGTATTATAGTAATGAAAATAAAGTTAAAATTCATATGGCACGGAAACTGCGCTCCGCTTCACTGCGCTTCGCCGCTCTTTTGGTGTGAGTTGACCCTAAGAGCTAATAAAAATCATATCACAGTATTTTATAGAAAATACTTATTATTTCAGACAGCACCAGTGTTGGACATAGATTCAAATCTTCAGAAAGAGATAAACAAATACCCAAATTGTGTTGTACCCTATGTTGTGATAAGAGGGCTTGTAAAACCACTCGGAAACCCTATAACTAGTAATTATAATCAGTCTGTCACTGGTGTAATACAAAGGTACAGTATTTTTCTTGTTTCATAAATATGGTTGTGTTCAATAAACATTTTCATGAAGTTGTTTTAAATTGTTTATGATTTCGGCATATAAGAATATTTTTTTAATAAGTACAACTTATTGGAAGCTCTGCATCATAGTTTTTTTTTCTAATAGTAAATATGCAATATATATTATATTATAGGCAGAATTCATATACATTCAATTTAACCCATTGAGCCCCCAGCAGCCCGATCGGTCCACTAGATTTTCTATTGTGTCTGTGATTCCGGGGGCTGAGTTATTAATGTATATGGTTAAATTGACAGACCGGTTGGCTTAATTGGTAGTGACCCTGCCTTCCATGCAAATATTTGTGTGATGAACAAAGTTATTTGCTCTCTCTGGGTGTTAATTATCTAAGTATTTATTAAAAAAATATCTATGTATGTTTGCAGCCATTTGGTTTCCATAACACATAAAAAATTAACACAAAAAAAAATTCAATAACACAAGCGAAAGCTTGATATCGGATCAGATTGTGCCATGTGTGAAAATTGTCCTCAAAATATTTATTTAAATTTTAACTCTATCGTCAGGTTGACAATAAAAGAGCATGTGATAGCCAGAACATCAGCTGGTTTCTGGTCTGATCAGACACGCACTATCCACGAGGTGTGTAATGCGACACCGTTTGTGCTCACAAATGGGAAACATAGCATTGAAATTGTTGATGCCTTGGCTGCGGAATTATTGGGTGATTATTTGTCTTTATATGTATTTAAAGTGTCTAAAAAAGAAGTCTACATAAATTAAATTCATATCATTGATCCATTGTGTTGCTTTCTGTAAGTTTCATAAAATTTATCTAATTTGTATATAAAAACCTTTACCTTTTTTTAATTCACCTAAATAGGTGATATATACCATATTAAATAATATGCGATGAATTATTTGAAAGTACATGATTGGATGGAGTAATTAAAATACTTAAAATTCTTTCAGACCTTGATGTTATATCGGACAAGTTTGAGCCCATGTCACCAGGGGTCATAGACCATGTATGGGGATTCTTTTCTGGTGTTCGGCAGCGAGGTCTCCAAACCATGGAGGAGATGTTACGCGACGGTTCCTACATCACGGCAATTGGAGAACTCAGCAGAAACAGCTCGGGACTGAAAATACAACCGCCGAAAGACGGTTTGCCGTTATATTTGACGACGGCGACGAAATCCAGCTTGTTGAAGCGGTTGGCAAGTTCTCGGGATTTGTTGAGGTAATTCTTGAATGATATAAATAATAATGTTCAGTGATATAAATATGCTCTTCTCTCTTTGGTTTATATTAATGGGTTATCTATCACCGAAAGAATTTTTCAAATCGGCCCAGTAGTTCCTGAGATTAGGACGTTCAAACAAACAATATTAGTATAGACTAGATAATAGTACTACATCTACATACAAAACACAACAGTTCATTATTTTTCAGAGTTAATTTGTTTGTCTGAAATCTGAATTAATGCATTATTCATGATGTAACTTCTTGACCATTGTACTTTTATTTTTCAACTGTATATATGTACTTACGTCTAGTGCTTCACACAATGTTACTTAAAAGGGCATTTAAATTGTGTCTTATATTATTTAAAAAGTAAGTTAAATTGTTTTAAAATTTCATATGAAGTTTTTTTGTGTTTATTATTACGAAGTTTTTTTAATATGAAGTTTTTTTGTTTTATATTACGGAGTCCCTGATATTTCACAGATCAATCTTCATTTATGATAATTATATACGTCGTATCTAGCTGTAAAGTTATTCCATTTTGGCTTGATAAAGTTAAAATACTTTAAGTCATCACCTCATTTATTTAAAGTCTTGCAACTGATTGCAGATCTCAATAAAAAAAAATACAACAGAAATGCACCTTAACATTAAATACGGTAATTTTTTTTATTACATTTGTTAACCTAATTAATTCTACCAATCAACAGGGTGCTAATAGTGGTATTTGGAACGGTGGCCGCCGTCGCGTCCGGTCGAATAGCTTACAAGTACATGAAACGGCGCAAACGACGCGCAGCAGAAGATAGTATGAAGCGGCAATTGGCAGCTGGGAGGAGAGAACGGAGAGCGCAGAACAGGGACAAGGGGCTTAGTGACGTGCAGCTGTGTGTCGTGTGCACAGATAATCCTAAAGAGGTTGGTTGGCGCGATATTTTTTCAAGTTCATTTGAAGGAGGTTGGTTGGTGGTATTTTTTGAGGATCAAAGATAAAGTATTCTACAATCTTTAAGGTGTTTTTGAAAAAAGAACTTGACCAATTTTTAACTTGATATTTTCGAAATGGCCTGTCTTAAGAATTAGGATAAAATTAAAGAATTACTTCCAGTCTACTTAGTAATATGACAAACTAACTTTAAAGTTTAATTATAACTAAAAAGTATTATATTATTTCAGATAATATTGTTGCCGTGTGGACATGTGTGCCTTTGTGAAGACTGTTCGGAAAATATTCGCGACAACTGCCCAATTTGCAGGGAGAGGATAGAGTCTCGTGCACCAGCTTTTATAACATAGACAAATATCATTTATTTTATGCATTTGATTTAACTAAAAATCTTCTAATTAACTGTATAGATATGACGATTCATCCAAGATTTCAATGCAATTTTAACTTTAAATTAAATAAATGTCATTAATTTTGTGAACTTCACTATCAGTTGGAAGCTCAAGATATTATGTATTTAGAATAACACTAAAGTACTCAAGATTTTAAATATTGTGCTTTGTATTATAGTGCTCTTAAAATATAAGATATTTATTTCTATTAGAAAACTAACAATGCCTAGCATTTAAATGTTATTGTGATGGAATAAAGTGTATAATTTAAAATAAATGATTTTTATTTACAATATACAAATAATAATGTAAATACATATATACACAATAATTCTTTATGTGTACATTAGGGTCAAAATGCTATACTTAAACCATTACCACAAGCACCTGCACATGTATTTTCTTCTAATAAAATATTTTCATCATTTTCCGAATCGCTTAAATCTTTTCCATTTGACGTTACATTATTTACGTCTTTTGAATCTGGCAAACCATACTCTTGTAATAGCTTATTAATTTTTGGATTTTCTGGTAACACTAAGTCCTTTGAAGCACAACCACAGTTACTACTACATGCATCGCTATGTGTCGATTTTACGTCACTATTTCTATTACACCCACTTTTACACACTTTACCCTTAGACACACAGTTGTTTTTCTTAAAGTCCTCATTCATTTCTTCAATATCCGCCGCCAATTTCTGTCTTGCGTTATAATCTTCTAGCATCTTCTTTGCTTTTGAACTTTTTCCAATGCCGAGTTTGGGCAGACCTTTGTTAAGACCCTCTAGTAGAACGCAAGCCTTGCAAACTTCTTGGGAGGACACAAAATTACACCTGGAACACACTCTCTGTGATGGAAGGGAGACCTCCTCCTTTACTAACATTGTTTCACCTGAAAAGTACAATATTTTAATAAGTTTAACATAGATTTTAGTTTCTTTTGTGCAGTCATTACATTTGTACAGTATGTGAATCATAAAGGTCAGTCATTGTTGTTTTTGTATTATAATTTCAATTTTTCTAAATTCAATTTAATTAAAATATATTTTATTAACTGCCAATCAGACAAAGTTATAGAATTTATAGTATACTATCTTTCCGCCCGCGGCTTCGGCCGCGTTTTCAAAGAAAACCCGTTCCCGTAGGATTTCCGGGATAAAACCTATCCTGTCCTTTCTCGGGTATCAAAATATCTCTATACCAAATTTCATGCAAATTGGTTTAGTAGTTTAGGCGTGATTGAGTAACAGACAGACAGACAGACAGAGTTACTTTCGCATTTATAATATTAGTATGGATACATAAGTTACATTAATCATCTTCAAATTTATGCAAAAAATTTCTGATATAATATCACATTTTTTATTGTTCTTTAATAATTAGACTATATTTTACTTACCTGAATATATGATGTCCATGATACAAGATGGTCTGATCTTTTCCAAATCCTTTAGCAAAGCTCTTGCATGGCCTCTGTATGCATTTGGTGCAAAAATACACTCGGTAGAAAAATATACCAACTTCTTGTAATGAGCATACATTACTATTTCTTTCTCATATGTATATTTCAAAGGTTTCACTCTAGGTATTGTACCTTCACTACCCTGTAATAAAAAAATCAAACTTTAAAAAAATAATCTTGAATTTTCTTTTTTAATTTAATATGCTAATAATTATATAAAGTTACACAATACAGTGTAAACTCTATATAACGACACTCGATTTAACGACAAACTCTCTAAAGCGTCAAAATCAATTGCCTTTGGTTGGTTTAGCTTATCTACCATACAATGATACACTCTACATAGCATCACACTCACTCTCAATAACGACAACAATTAAGTAATAAACTCGACGTCATTCATACCGAACTTTCTAAGAAATTCGTTCTTTTGTTTACAAATTGGGTTTGCTTGCACGTGTAGACTGTTTTTGACCATGACTAATAAGTATGAGTCATGGATTATCTATACGTTATCATATTCTTAGTTGCTCACAAACTTTCAAACTGTATACATGGCTAGTAAAAGAAAATCGTTGTGTATTGACGACTACTGACAACAGACTATACACAATAGCGTTCAAGTAACATTCTTTTTTATGTACATAACTACTAACACTAGTCTGAAATAAATTTTCTCTTTTTCTAATTCTGATTTTTCTTCTCTCCATTTAACGACAACTCTATATAACGCCATAAAACGCACAGTCCCTTCGGTGTCGTTATATAGAGTTTACACTGTATTTCATAAGAGAATGATGATAGATTTGAATCATTATAAAAACTCAATCTTACCGTAGAAATAGCTGTGCACCTTTTCAACCTTGCTATATCCCCTCGTAACACATTCATAAGCACAGTTTCAGCAATATCATCAGCATTATGACCTGTCGCTATACATTTTACATTCAGCATAGCAGCCCCTCTATCCAACGCCTGTCTTCGAAACACACCACAGAAAGTACAATTATTCTTACGTCCTATCTGAGCTACGATTTCATCCATCGTCCAACCATACAGATCTTTGTACGAAAGTATCTTTAAATTCATCTCATAGTCGTCTCTATTGCGCTTAACAGTTTCGAGGCTATCATCTCGATATCCTGTTATTCCTTCATCGATGGATAATAGCATGAGATCGAGGCCATAGTCATAACGTTTATTTAACGTTTTGAGCACATGAGCAAGAACTGTGGAATCTTTACCACCTGAAGCGGCTATAGCGACGGAATCTCCGCGTTTGAATAATTCCCCTTTTGTGATCGTGAAATGGATTTCTGTCTCGAACGCCCAAAAGAAACACTCTTTGCACAATGCATCTCCGGTTTTTGGCCGCTAGAATAGTGAAAGTTATTATGTATTTTAATAATATTACAAACATTCATAGAAATATGTTTACAAATATTCAAAAATTGAGGTTACCTTTAGCATGGCATTTTTGCCACAGCCTGTTTTGCATGGAACAGGCATGATATTTAGGTAGGTAGTTTATAATTTTTCCTCAAAATGCAATTTTAATTATGATCAAAGTCAAACTCTTATTTATTAAATTTAAAGTTTGTTTTCTATTTGCAGAACCTGCAGAACAGCCAGGTGATTTATGACGTTGACAACCACAGACAACATAATTTGACAACAATGTACCTCACAATGTACAAATTGATAGAGATGGAGCAATATATACTTGAGCAATACCATAGTTTCATAAAAACTAAAAAGGTTTAATAAAATAAAATAAATCTCATACACAGAAGTATCAATAGCAATAATTTCTTTACATCAAATCTATTGATTGAAATGTGAATATGATTATCCGATTTACTGATCATTGACCGATTGACATAATATGAACTATGAAGTATGAACAGTCAGTCAACTTGCTGTGTCAACTTGTAGGTAATTTCGGGAATCGGAATTCGGAACAAATCGAAAGGTCTATATTTACTGAAACTTTCGCTTCTTTGATTTTGTTGTTTTATTTTTCAGTTAGAAATCGATTGCGATTTCTATTTATGTCATTTACAATTATGCATAATTTGGAACATGTTGTAAAATCTTCAAAACTAGTTTTGAGTAGGCGGTGTTGATGTGTCGAGTCAGTTGTTGTTGTGGATTGTGTGCATTTTGTGATTCCAAGTTGTTATTGAGACAGCAGTATGCACGAATTGCTGAAGCACGTGCTCACCGAGCGCGACCTGACCCGGGCGGGGGACATTTTTGCAATCCCTGACTCAGATATTGTGAACGATATAAATGAAGTCGTAAGTATTTTGCGAACTTTTTACGACAACATTGACATATACAAAGTTAAATTATAGCTATTATAGGCTTACGTGGAAAAAAATAAAGTATCTGCGCTTGTTTTGATTGTTTATGCAATATAGAATTAACTGCAATCTCTGCATGTATATGCATTCAAGTGAAAGTAGCCTTGTAAATATCCACTCTATTACCTGTTGGAATAATTATTTCTTATTTGGTTTTGATGCATGTTAATTCAAATTGAAGTATCCATATGTTTTTATTATAAACATTGTACAAAAAAATTTAAACATAATAAAAACTGCAATCAGTATTACCACATCACACAACTCATGCATTTTAATAAATTCAAATTAAGTTGTAACTTGTATATGTCTGCATGTTTATATCATTTATGTTTGTGCTTGATTTAAATATACTGCAATGGTTGACTGGAGAACTGGATCAATGTGTAATCTAATACATTAATATAATACATGTTTTGAGAAATGTTTTTAGTAGCGATTCTTTCCCTATTTGTTGTAAATTACACATGTATAATTATTTATTTTATATTCTCATTAATTTGGGACTGCAAGCCTGAAGAAAATAATTTAATCAATAAGTATATTATAGTAAATCATGTTAACGGAAAATTAATAGGAAATAAGTTATTTTAGAGATTGACCACCCGGTGGAGACGAAGAAAAAAAATGTCTCGGTCTGGTAGGACACAGAAGGCTGATCACCTACTTGTCCGTAAAGAAAATCGATCAGTGAAACAGATGAATGCATCTGCCCCTTACCCCACTAGGGGACATGGGACTTCACTTTCACACTTTTTTAAGTTGTTATAGAACCACTGCTGCTGTTATCATACCAGTTTAATACTTGAATGGTGACATAATGCATGTCATATGTTTATGTCATCAAATGGTTATGATAAATGATAAAAATATGCAATGTTTTAAGTTATAAATAACATTATGTAATGGACAAGGCATTTCAACACACAAATGTTAATTATTTTGTATATCCATATTAATATTTTTAATGCAAGTCTTCCTGTTTGTCTGTTACGTTTTTACAGCTAAACTAAAGTATCTATTCTGATGAGATTTTCAATGAATTTAAATTAAAAAAAAAATATTACTCCTACTTACATAAAAAATTTAAATCATTAAACATTATAGAATCAACTTGTTGTGAGAATTTAAGTTTTGCACATCTGCAGACACAGCTTCTGGAGATAAGTAATGCTAAAGAATTATTAAATTGTTTCAGTTAAAACAGATAACCGAAATTTCATCTCGACCGGACTACATCCGTAATGACCGTGATCAGGCACTCATAGAGATATGCGTCACTCGAGTAACATCATGTATCAAAGAGACAGGCACTCTAGAGAAATACTGCAGTGCTCTAGTGGCATTACTTGAGTCGTGCCTTCACCATAACTTGATGCCCGTGGGACATTTGCGAGATGACGATCCGCCGCACGCTAAAATAGCTTCCGATATTATTGCGTGTATAGTGCTGGTAAGTTGTTTATTTAATTGTGATTCATTGTGAGGAAGTATGTGTGTTAATTGCTTGTTGATTTTCCTTAACTGGTAACTGTTGTTCTAATTTTGTAGTATTTAAATAATACCTATTACCTTAATTTCATGATTTACCCCTGAATTGATGTTGAACAATCAACAACATTTTTCCTTATCTAGTTATGCAACAGAACAGTACTATTTATACACAGGCTTTCTGCTTCTGCATTTTCATAATTATTTAGAACTGCAAACTATCCTCATTAAATTCTCTATACAAAACACTTTTCTTCTTCAGGTATCATTCCCCTTACAATCCGACAAAGAGTCGAGTGGCAACGCGGAAGTTATGGAACTATTCCTACCAGTTGCCGTGCAATTCCTGCACAAGGGCAATCGGGAGATATCACGTCACATGGCGCGATATCTCTCGCTTGCCGCGGTGCACCACGCGGTGTTGTTGAAACCACATGTTCAAACCATCATGGACTCTATTATGTCAGGTAAAAATCGCTTACTATTATTTATCTGCTTACTATTATTTAAAAATGAAACCCGTTTTCCTTGGTCACGGCATCACGCGTGAACAGGTGGACCGTTTTGGATAATAATTTTTTTATAATACATATTCCTTGAAGTACGAGGATGGTTCTTACGGAGAGAAAACGTAAACATGTACCACGGGCGAAGCCAGGGCGGACCGCTAGTAAATGTGCAAATAACAAAAAGTAAAATAGACTAAATTATCACAAAATAAATGAATAACTCCATCTGTTGCAGAAAAAGATAAACTAGACTAGGAATGATGTATAGGAAGGATTAAGAAAGGATGTTACTTCTATTTAAAAAAGACTATGTGATTGAAATAATACTGGAAATGTATTTAGCTTCCATGTAATAAAGAGAAATGTACGCAAGCGAAACCGTGGACGGAAAGCTGGTTTCAAATAAATAATTTTTTAAACCACATCATTCCTCTGTTCAAAATAAACCTTTCTTTTATTGCAGGAAACTACCCGCTCTGTCGAATTCTCACAAACTTATACGAAGTGTGCCCAGAACCTTTAGAAGGTCACGTGACCGCGCTTGTCGCGTTACTCCCACACGCAGAACCCGTAGAGAAGAGTTCTCTTTTCGCACTGTTTGAGCAAATAGCCGCAAGACGACCGGAGGCTTTGAAAACAGCCGTGCCGCAGCTGATTTCATACTTGTGCCCTAATAACACGCCGCAGAACGATCCGGGATGCATGTGTATGGATTTGCTGCAGGTATTTATGAGATTTTTGTTTGTCCATTCATTCAGTTCAGTCTTTGTTTTCAATGAGAATTCAATATTTTTTTTAACTTATCATCTCTTTATATTTTATATACTACAACGCAATGGACATATCTTATTTAAAAAGTACTGTTTTTCAAAATTTATGTCTTACTACATTTAAGTTATTTTCTTTTTTCTTACATAATTCCCCAACACTGTTAGGGTAAAACACATAAAATTAATCACTTAGCCCGCGCGACTCGCGCTACGGCGTTCGATTACTAGCAGCCGCGTGCGGCGTTGCCAGTTTACGCTTTTCACTGTGACGTTCCCTCACGAGTAACCGCGTGCGGCGTTGCCAGTTTGCACCTCTACCACGTGACATTACCTAGAACCTTACTTACCTTCTAGGTAATAGCGAGCGTGAGCGCAAGTCGTCCCTCGCTAGTTGCGGAACAAGCGGGCGCGTTGTCTCGGGCGGGCCGCGCGGCACACGCTTCGCCGCGTAGCGCTGGCCTTATCGCAACCACGCTCGCCCGTGTTGCTACTACTAGCCGGGTGAGTATCAAACTTTACAGTAGTCAAAAAACTAGCACAGATGTTAAAAATACACCATGTGTTGCCATTATTTTCTTAGTTAGAGAGACAGAGTCGCTTTTTAAATTACATACCACATTAATTTGAGATTTATTTTATTTATTTGTGGTACAAATGGTGAAGTTATCCCTTTTGTTACGTACTTCAGTACTTAGTTTGTTTTGAACTATTTTACACTTTACGCTACAACGATATTTTAATGTACTCCAAATCACATCACTTAAACTGGCGCTTTATAAAAATACATATTTTTTTTAATTTTCATGCTTATTTAATTTATAATTTTATATGAACCTATAAACACTAATCTCACGTCAAACGAAGTACTAGTAACATATACCATATTTCACATTAGGAAAGAGCGCAAGAAGCGCTCAACTTCGTGGTGGAGAGATTACACGGTGCGGAGTGGTCAGAACAAGCGGCGCTCATTCGGGAAGCGACCGCGCTTTGCAGCGCTTACCCCGCGTTATTTACTGATCGACTACTGGCTGCGTTGAGAGCCAATCATAGGTGAGTGACGTTATCATCACCGTCAGAGTAATTTAAGGACTATTTTTATATATTTAAAAACTTTCATATTTGAAAGTTCACGAAAAAAAGTACGTCAACATTTTGATTTTCACTAATATGATATAATTGTTCTAAAAGCTTTCGTGGATATAAACATAGAACTCGTAGGAGACGGTATGTATAACTTGTGTCATTAAATCTTGCTACGAATATTATGAATTTGTATTAATATATTCTTATTAAAAATTCATTTCAGTAATCGTCCAAAATCGACTCATGGAGAGATAAATAGAACATCCGGTGGTGTGACGATCGTTAAACTAGGCGGTCAGAATTCCACAGGCAATGTTATTAGCTCTGGCACGACAACAGGGCCCTCAACTACCGCTGGGGCCCCGGCTGTGGCCCCCGGGCCCTCAGTTGTAACAACTGGGCCCACTGGCCCTGTTGGCTACACGCGGAGGGCCAAATTGGGAGACTCGAGGAGTACAGGACGCTTGCATCCGGGCCCTAATTCCCATAGAAGCATGACAAGATTGAATGTTGCTGGTAAGAAATAAATAATAATAAGTTATAGCTCATTTTGTCTCTCTGTTCACTTTTCTAAGCAATCCATGTCGATGCACTTCTGATTCATAATTCTTTTTTGACGTTTCTCACATACTTTCTGTGTTTTGACATTATGTAAATAAATTTTAGGTGGGTCGGTGGGTGGACTTCACAAAAGCATGACTCGACTATCATCATCACAACAAATCAACGCACAAAACGCAAACCTTCCTGCACCAGGTATAAACACAATATGGGCGTTAATTATACGTGAAAGAACACACAATACTACTAAAAATAAATAAACAGTACACTAATAATCTCAACAAATATTTCAGTACCGAACTCTAAGAGTACTGGACCAAAACCAGTTGGTGCTGCAGCAGTGTCGGTTAGTATAAAAAACATTATATTTACACCTTCACATAAACTTATCCGACTCGAAGGACCAAAAAAAAGCATTTTGTAAAATTTTTCGGGGTACAATATTTAACTTTATAAGTTTTGTACACAATTTCAGACGGCAGGACCGACAATAATATCCGCGCCACTACAAACTCAATCGATATCAGTGAATCCGTTAATCGGTAAATCAGCTGACGGGCTCACTCCGATCACGTCCTCAGTGTCCATACAGCATTCGAACACTGCTTTGGGCCAAGTGTCAGTGATTACTTCCACAAGTCCTTCTGGACCAATTCTGACACAAATTGGCACGAATTCTGTGTCCATTTCTGGCCCGGTGACTGTGACGTCACGACGGGCTAACAACACCAGTGTTACAATGATCAATAATGATAACTCGAACCATCGGATCAGTGTGTTCGAGCCGTATCCTATGAGGGACACAGTGCAGCACTTCTGTGAGAAGCACTTGGATAAAATAAAGGCATATATGGATAACGTGTCGTTGAGGATACCGCCACCCGCTAAGTGTACGATTGAAGGTAAGTGTTCGTGTATTTTGGTGGGTAGTTTGAAATGTTGATTATTATTTAAAGAAATAATTTGTATTTGCTTGTGTAATTGCCCAAATTTCACAGGGTAATGGTAAAAATTAACTCCTTTTAAATAGAGACTTCTACCTAAACAATTCGATATTTTTATTTTCTTGTTATGGTTAAAAGAATAAAAATAATTTTTACATAGAATTTTTCATTTTGGAAATTGAATATCTTCAAATCTTTCTTTCTAAATATATATGATATTAAGACTATAGAACAATATCAGTTTTCTAAGTCTCTTTGATTTGCATCATTCATGACAAACATATGATGACGTAATCATATCCTGAGAGGGTACTAAACAGCACTTACCCTTTCCTAGAGCGCCGCTCCAAAAAGCAAGCGCGCCTTCAGTTCGCGTGCGGTCGCCGCGGGCCGCACTGCCTGTACGCACGTGCGGCGTTCTCCCTGCGCACGCGAGCGCCGCGCGTGTGGATACACCTCATGTTCCTCGCGCTGCAGGCGCGCCACGCGGCCGCGCTCTCCAGCCGGGACCCCACTGTGGCCAGCCTCAAGCACTGCTGGGATATACTCAAGTGCGAGAACAAGACGTTTCTCACGCTGGTTACTAGTGCCTTCCCGGGGCTCAAGGTAAGCGATCTATGTGACCGCGAGGTAACGCGCAGTACGTCCCTTGTCTGCAAACTTAGCCTTAATGTGTACGGTTTAGTATGAGCCTCCGTAACATAATGTACTTGCGCGTACCTACAGAGGGTTGTCAACAATCACACGCGTCGCACGCATGACAATATTTATTGCATTAACATAAAGTGATTCAGATTATTTTTTGTCATAAAATTTAGCAACAGAGATTTAAAACAAATATATAACCCTTCGATCGGTTACAGTCAAACAAGATTTTTTTTACAATATTTCCTTTGTCCTACATAGGAACAAGAGATGCTAGTGAACGAGCTGCGCGCGGCGGGTTTCTTCGACGTGTTCGAAGTGAACGCCCAAAGCGAGCCGTCCAAGGCCACGTGGGGGTGTTTCCTCTGCAACCACCCGGAGAGGGCTGTGGGGTTCCTGGCGGCTGATGGGCAGCCGGTCATCGAGGGACAGCTGAAGGAGAAGAAGGGCAGGTGGAGGCTGTTCAGACGCTGGCGGACGAGGTACTTCACGCTGTCCGGCGCGCATCTGTCGTGTAAGGGATCGGTGAGTGTTTTAACTGATTTCATAGACAAATTCGTTTTTGAATGCGTAAATTCATACACGTCAATAAAAAATGGCAAATCTGGAAAGCCGATAGTATGTCAATCAATGTTAATTTACGTAAAGTTAAAACAGAACACTATTCCAAGTTTTATTAAAAATAGTTTTCAATAATGACAGTAAATTATAATTATTTTTATAATCATAAACAATATAAACATTACAGAGCGGCGGCGAAAGCATAGACATAAACCAGATCCGTTCAGTAAAAGTGTCACGAGGCGCGCGGAACATTCCCAAAGCGTTCGAAATCTTCACCGGAGACCAAACCCTAATCCTGAAGCCCAAAGATGGCAAGAATGCTGAAGAATGGGTCCAGTGTCTCAGTATAGCGGTAGCACACTCGCAGGCGAGAGACGCGCCGGCTAAAGCCAATAGTCTACCAGCCAGGGGACTGACGCTCAAGAGCTTTTGAGTTTGTGAGGTAAAAACATTCAAATTGACACCTTATTTCGTGGCAGTAGTGATCAAATTGTGTAAGTTCATTAGAAAACTGCCTAAGAGTGGGCAGAGTTTTGCGACAGACAATTTTTGATTCTGAGTCTGTGTATGAACGATTTTGAGTAGCCATTATTAGACATAAAAGTTGTGAATGTGGCTATTCTAGTAAACTGTCAAAAAGTGGCAATTTTTAAGGTTTTGTGACTTTATCGTCATGTTTTATCCGTTTCGTTGGGAGGTGTTTTTTTATAAAAAGTATTGTATCAAAGCTATATAATAGTTCGTCTGAACTATATTATGCTTGAATGCGAATTAAGTAGTTGTTTAGATTCTCGCTGATAATATTTTTAAAATTTTAAATCGGCTTGCACATAATTATTTGTCAAGATTATACCTTATTTTATTGAATTGACAAGATTTTTCAATTATTTAATTTCCTCTTGCGACACGTTTCAATTAGTTGATTAAATTCGAGATAAAATTCGAATATTTAGACATTCACAACGGTTTTCAAAACCGTTTTGGCGAATGCTTTTATTGAGCATTTTAGAAAAAACTTATATTTTATTCACAATTGATGTGTTAAATTTAATGTGGATTTAAGGTACTTCAGCTTTTAGGTATTTTAAAATTCGTTTTAATTGAATTTTCCCGTGTATCTTAATTTAATATTATTTTACTTGGAATAATTTTGATCATTGCATTCCCGACCAGTAGTCATTTTGTTTAATTCCCTTAATATATTTTAATCGTTTTGTGGTTTTATTAAAATCGTCTTGAATATTTGTATATTATGAATTATTAATCTTGTACTTAATATTGAAATTACTTTGTGATAGAAAACGTCCAATAATAATCCTGAGTTGTAACAATTTTTGACATGTTTTTTTCGTGATTAAGAAAAATTAAAAGACAATTATGTAGCAATGTGTAAAGTACAATGTTTTTTATAAATATTATATATACCTAATCGGTTTATGTTTAAGTTGTTGTTTTTAGGATACGTTAGGATTAAGTGACATATGACATGAGGATATAATGTTGATTATTAATAAATTTGGATTTTATTTGTATATAAGATTTTCAGATGAGTTTTTACTGGTTGAAGACTGATGGCTGGTCATTACCAAACGTAAATACTCTTTTTTATCAAACTTAACCATTGCATATTTTTGGCACAAATGGTTTAAATTGTGATCATTTGTGCCTCATTTATTTAACCGAACATAGCATGCTTAAAATCGATAATTTTAATAAGAATTATGGTTCGAATGTTAGAAAATTTTTGAATTCTAAGAGATGTTGTCTCAAACACTGAACTATATTGAGATAGTTCTGTGGTCTCAAATATCCAACTATAGGTACAACAATGTTAAGTTGATTTAATATATTTTACAAAACAATACCTGACATTAATATTAGAGGATTATTAATATTACCGAGGTAAAAACCAAAAAATATAGGTAATCTATTTTTATCTAGACTATCGGATATTACGACATGTAAATTATAAATTTTAATGAAATCATTATGTAGGTACTTACCATAAGTTTGATAGGTACTTAACTTACATAAGTACCTATATTGTATTGCCATATTCCTGCAGTAACGTAGTTTTACGATTCTTACAAGAAGTAACTAATCGTTCGACATTAAATATTTTAGTCAGTATCCTGTCTGTCGAGATATTCGACAAAAAGGAAGGAATAGAGATTAACAAAGGAATTAAACTTAACCTAAAATATCGGTTAAGTATATAAAATTAAAAATGTATGGCACTGCCAAAAAAACGTATCATGAACGATCACTGTATGATAAAAATTTTGAAATAATATGATAGGTATAAAAAATATGCGTAGTGGAAAGATAGTGTGATTTTGACATTGTTGAACTGTGACGCGAATCTGCGAATCTTCCATAAATTTAATCAGTTTAAACTAAGGTTTGAACGGACATAAGCACATTTATGTACTTATAAAAATAACTTTATCTTTTATAGAAAAGGATTTAATTGAACTCCTCACCAGTAGAATAAGTCTGTGCTTTTAAATTGACATTTGTTGTTGTGGTTTATACTTATTGTAGTTTCCATTTTGCTCAAAACAAATACATTGTGTTTACCTACGTTGTTCTTAATGTTGAAATAATCCGTATTCCTGCATATTATAATGAGTTAGAGCGTTCTAATAATTTTTTTTATTATAATAAACAATACACATAAGAATATTAACTGTTTATGGTTTCGTTTTTCTTATCAATATTATTCTAACCATTTCTAATTTTGTACAAACCCACCGTAAATAATGACCCGTAAATTCTTTAATACTTAGGACGCTGTCCAGTTGCATACGTCCATAGACTATAGACTTGAAAAGCGCGGCAAAATCAATTTCATGTACTTATGAATTGGTGCTATTTAAAAAATTGTACCTTAAAGAGCGCTTCCAATGCGGTTTTATAGATTATAGATTATATTATGAGGTTTTAATGTTTTACAGACTTCTTTCGTGTATTATCTTTATAATATATTATCAACTTTTTCAATAAAGAACTGTGTGAAGTAAAGAAATAAGAATGATTACAAATTATTGAGATACTTAAAGTTTGTTACCATGAAGGACCTAATGTATAATTAAATAAATGTATTTATATTTCTATTGTAATTATACGAATTGCTTAGTCCGAAGCATTGCGGGACTACACACACTATCTTGTGAATGCATTAGAACTACTTTGTAAACTTAGGACTAAACAAGAGTATAATTAATTATTATCTAACAAATTGTTGTTTACTGAAAAATCTCCACTACAGCAAGTGCGTGAAACAATAAGACCTCATACAGTGCTATCGCCTCATATATAATAATGGCGTTTGTACTTATTGCCTTATTTATTAGAGAATAAAGTTTTGTTTCAAATACTTGTATTTTTTATTTCATTCAATAATATCTCACTGAAGAAAGAAACTATGAAATCTTTACTATAAGTAAAAAGAAATGGGCAGGCCATAAACAAAAAAAGACGAAGAAGAAGTAGAAAAAAAACAACAATATAATGATAAGTTAGTGTTTATTTGTATATTACAAAATATATTTTATTAAAAAAATCATATACATTCGCCTGGTTTTAAGCAAATTAATTGCTTTCTAAATCCATCATTAGGCTGTATTGCTGGCCTCTTAATTTTAACTAAATTGTAAGCATTTTCATAACTCATTAACTCATAGTGCATTAAATAAGCTATGGTAACCATAGCGGTTCGCGACACGCCCGCATTACAATGGATGAGAACATTTTCTCTATTATCTATGGCATTTTTTACAAATGGTAAACAATCTTTCAATGCAAACTTAATGTCAGATTCAGGCAAATCTAATATAATAACAAATTTATTATCAACATCAACATTAACTTCTATACCTAAACTTAAAACATGTTTTATATTGTAGGTCTTTAAAATACTATTGACTGCACAATCTTGTGAACCAATGTACAGATAATCTATTACAAGTACAGGTATGTCATCTGGTTTAGTATCAACTACAAAACCATAGACATGATCATTCAGTTGCGTTACCTCTTGGCCTATTTCAACATACCTCTTTCCATCTACTTTAGTTATTATGGTTTCCGTTTCTTTCAGTCTCCTTTTCTGTTTCTGTAGTTCTCTTAGGAAGCTCATTTTTATTGATAACAATTATTTTCTAAGTAAAACTAAAAATGCAACAATCAATGTTATAATTTTTGGTTTACTTCACTATAAAAGTTTATTCACTATTCTTCATCAGTCACTTGATCACTTGATTTACACTTATCACATATCTTTTGTTCATTAAACACCAGATCTTCTGGCTTGTATTCAACATCACACAGATACAAGCCATGCGGTGGTATGGATTGTATGAAGTTGTGCCACGAGTGCTTTGACGGCACCTGGAGCATCACCTTGATCTCCTCCGGTGGGAGCTTACCAATAGCCACAGATATGAGCGTGCCGACCATGCGACGGATCTAGAATATTAGGATGATAGTAAGTAATTTAATGTGCTTTCTACAATTTAGTACTTACATCGAGAATTTCAATTTTTTATTATGAAACTTTTATGTTCTTTTCCGGGAATTTGTATGATACATTTACTATAAAAAACGAACGAGTTCGCTGAGCATACGTGTCAGAAGTGAAACTTATTTGACAAGATTCAAAGATACCAAAATCATCGCCTTACTCCATGACGTGACGGTATTGCCATGACGCGACCTTGAAATTGTATTCAACGCGCCTAAAGAAGTTTCTCTTCAAAAAGCACGACATAATATTATTATATATATATGTATATTATTTCCAATACAATTTTTCACATAACCTTTTCTTTATTCTAGATTGAAAAATACATACCTGATTATGTACAAAACCTCTCCCCCTAATCTCTATATCCCAGTAATCCAAAATATTATCTTTTAAATCAGTGCAGGATGTCACACAAGGTTTTCCCGGCCTTACATCTATTGAATAAATAAGTCGCCTGTTCTGTTTGTTTTGCAATAGTTTATCAAATTTCTTGAATGTCGTAAAATCGTGATAACCAACAAAATATTTGGCACCCTCTTTGAATCTCTCTATGTCAAAATTGTTTACTCTGAAAAAGTATTCAAGGGTTAAATCAAGAAAAGTGCAATTGCAATACAATTTTGGTCGCTTTTCAAACAAGGTGGGTACTATCGAAATATTAATATACTTGACGAATAGTAATTTGAAAAGTACCTTATAAAAAAACACCTCTTCCACTCCTCTATAGGTACATGTTGAAATATAGTTATATTTTCTGGTAATTCCACACCTGGCTTGGGTACTGCAAATCTGTAAGAGATGAAATAAATTCTCATATTTTGCTTACTCTTAAAATTTCTATAACATAAAATATATCTAAGTGTTAAACCACGCTTTATACTTTAATATAAATACGATAAATACTTTAAGAATTTAATATAAGTATTACAGAATTTTTTTTTATAAATAACAAAGCTAAGATTTTGTTTGTTTGTTTGAACGCACTAATCTCAGGAACTATTGGCCCATTTATCGGGGAAGGCTATTGGCTGTATAGCTGCGGGTGAAATGGCAGGGCACAGCAAGTTACAAATAAAATACTGAATAAAACCTGTATTACCTGTATAAATAAGTCCTACTAATTGCATTAAATCTAGCACTGAAGTCGTCATTTACTCTTAATGTGTTCTTCACAATAATACTTAACTGATGTATGAGAAAAAACTTATTTAGTTCATAGGTAATGAAATGTGGGTCGTATAATTTTGGTCCGGGCCTTTCTAAGTCAACATGTGCTGTTGAGTTTAGAGCATGGACTCCTCCATCTGTACTGTGGAAAAAAATGTATACAATAAGAAGGGATTACTTTAATATTTCCACAACGTTTGATACAAAGATTTAGAACCAGACAGCGGTATGGAAGAGGTTAGGAACATATTTAGTTGTTTTACAAGAATTCTCTTTTGGAAGGTAAGTAATGCGGGTATGGTACAGTGTGATAGTTTTTATAAAGAAAATAAGTAATATAATATTAAAATATGTATGCGAAATAAATTACCGGCTCGAGAGCTGAAGTAAAGGATAATTTACCGGTCTGAGCTGTTTTTGCAAAGCAATTTCCATTATACCCTGGACGCTTTCGGGATCAGGATAATTGCGACCTTCCTTAATCCATAGTTTCTCGGCCGCCCTGTAAATTATTATGTTGCTTAAATAAACATATTCTTCGTTACATATCGGTTATAACAATAGAATGAAAAACGGACCTAAATCTTGTACCTATGTATGAAAAATATGTTAAGTAACGTGCTCTCATTATTTATTTTCAATGGAAAATACAATAATCATTCATAAAACCTAATAAACAAATATATTTTCAGTAATATTACAAATACCGAATAGGTACGCTTGAATGTGATTAGGTATTGTAATTAAATGACATAATTATGAACTGTCATTGTCAACATCAGCTGTTCATTGAAAAATACCTGACACAGACATTAATAGAAACCTGTGATAGAAACAAATAATATTATTTTGCAATTATTACTGTGGGTTCACAGCTTTACGTTTTAATGGTGGCTTTATATTAATGTTTCGCTTTTGATTTTAAAAATATAACTTCTATCAACTTTCATATACGATAATTCTGGTTTTATTCTAATTCGTTCCGATATGGTCATACAATACAATAATAATGAGGTTTAGATATTCCGATAATTATAAATTCAGGACATAAATACAGCACCACAAATTATTTTTTTTTCTACACAAATTAATATTATATAGTTTTTGAATGCTATTAGCACATGCTATGTTTATTTACGCCACCCCACGCCATTGATACACGCTTGTTTAATAAATAATAAGATTAAATATTAAGGGCATAGGCTACTTTTTATCCCGGGAAAATGCCTTTTAAAAATATTAATGTCCTTATTTTGTTAATTTCAAATCGCACGCTTTTTCAATGCAGCTGATAGACTTTTTGGCGGGAAGTCAAATTATGCGGGAGATTGCGACTGAAGAACTTGTATCCATGGTTATAAATAAATTATTAAAAAAAAATTAAGCTGACATTTGACACGTTGTTATTATTTACATTGTCACTTCACATTTCACAAATCACAGCTGTCAATCTGTCAGTTGGCGAAAATGGCTCGACGAACGTGGCATATGTTTACATTGATAACGATAATATTTACGATTTTATCACTCGCAGGCGACGTTTTTTCGTCAACAGCGGCACCATGGTACGAAAATCTACCCGCAGTGACTATGGATTACAAAGTCCACATCGACGCCGGCAAAGAGGACTGCTACTTTCAACACGTGCAGCCGGGTGCTACATTTTACGCTAGCTATCAAGTAATTACTTTCTCTATTTTATTGAACATGTGTTTAGGTTTTATCGATTTAGTCGCTTCGATTATCTGTTAATTAAGGTGATAATGTGTGAACTTGTAATGTTTGTAGGTGCTGAAAGGTGGCGATGGTATGTGTGGGTTCGCGGTGCGGCACCCCAACGGGAAGATCGTTCACCCTTACGAGTGGCGGCAGAGCGCGGAGTACGCGGACCAAACTAGTTCTGGCGGCTATTACGCTGTGTGTATAGACAACCAGTTCTCGAGATTTGCGGGGAAACTAGTCAATTTGTACTTGTCAGTAATAAGATATGACATGTGGGAGAAATACGCGAAGGAGGTGGAGGAGCTAGACATGAATATCAAGAATTTTACAGTGAGTCTAAGAATTACATTTTCAAATTAATAACAAACAATATCGCGGGTCTCAAACCATAGGGGCGTATATGCAAAAATGCGATTTTTCGTTTTTGATGCCATTGGATTCTACTTTAAGCAATACATAACCTCAATTTTTCTTATAATTTAATACTGATTACTTTTTGTTTAAAATGCAAAATATTATTTGCCGTAAACTAGACAGTCTACAATTATTGTTAGGCCATATAGCCGTATAATAGACGTAAGAGCAATATTATTGCTTATTGAGGCAGTTTTGACGTGCCTTATAGACGTATGCACATACGACTGTTTGTTTTATTTTAACCTGAAATCATTGTGTCGAGCCATATAGACGTATGCACATACGACCATCAATGTCAACATGATCCTGGGGATATTTAGTCATCACTGCGGACGTATGCACATACGTCTACATATTTTAGTATTGCTGTCTTAAGATTTCGTCACTAGGAGGACGACACAGAGCAAGTTGGTGGACGTATCGTCATGTCAACAACACGGAAACACGATCATTCTGCAGTGAGATGCCAAAGCGAGTAGATGTAATTCTAATGCATGGAATTACTTTAGTGAATTTACTATAAATATATCTCTAATATATATAAATCTCGTGTCATAATGTCTGTCTTCAATAGACTCCTAAACCACTTAACCGATTATAATAAAATTCGCACACCATGTGCAGTTCGATCCAACTTGAGAGATAGGATAGTTTAAATTTCAAATCGTTTTAGAGAAAGCGGGCGAAGCCGCGGGCGGTAAGCTAGTTATTTTATAAAGAACATTGCATAGAGAATAATAAGGTTCATATCTGCAAGCTTTCATACAAAGAATTAATTCTGGAAAATAATATAGATTTTCACAAGCCGAGGATAGACCAATGTTGGTGTCATAAGTTTGAGCAATTACCCGAAGAAGAACAGAAAGAAAAACAGGAGGAGTATGAAGAACATGTTAATAGGAAAGAATATGCCAAAGAAGAAAAGAAGAAGATAAAATGGTTGACTCTACTCTTCTTGTCTGTACCTTTGATTTCGAAGCAGTATTATACTGTCCATTAGTTTTGGGTAAAACTATGTTTAATAAAAGGAAATTGGGCTTTATGAATTTCACAATACATAATGCAGTGAGCAAACCGGGCTACTGTTACTTTTGGCCAGAGTACGAGAGAAACAGAGGGGCAAATGAAGTCTCAACATGTTTGTATACTTATATCACCAAGCTTACCAATGTGGAACACCTGATTCTTTATTCTGATTGCTGCCCAGGACAAAATCGAAAATCAGTGGTAGCTTCAATGCTAAGAAATGTCTCCAGCAAATCATGTAAAAATTGGGTTATCAATTTGGCCGGTATATTTTTTTTATGTATGTACACCGATTACTCTTAGGTTTCTGGTTTCTGGTTTCTTTTTTTGTTTGATGCGTAATGGTGTCGAATTGGTCTCATAAAAAATTATTCAGATAGGTTTAGCAGTTTTTATTTTATGAGCATTTTTGTCTGATCTCGATGACTTAATTAAAAAACTAGCAAGTAACTTTGATACACTTCCCGGTAACCGATTAAGCTGAAATTTTCGTATGTAAATTGGATAACGATGAAACATTATCATGACATAGAGCTGATTTGATGATGGAATCGGAAGGTGGCCATAGAAACTCAGTAATAATATATTGACTCAACTTTATCGAGTTTGGGCTCGTTTGATTCGTGTTGAAAAAAACACTATAAAGTGTTAAATAAAAATAACTACATTAAAAACAACCGACTTCAATATCGGAAAAGTAAAAAAGAAAAAAAAAGATCTGATATTATTAATTACTACATATTATTTAGATGTGCTATTTATTAAATAGCTTTGAAGTCGGTGCCAAGCACTAAGCACTTAGTATCAAACCTATTTAGTAAATAGCACATCTAAATAATATTATGTAATAATTAATAACATCAAATCTTTTTTTTATTTTTTACTTTTCCGTTACATATTGAAATCGGTTGTTTTTAACGTAGTTATAAATGTTTGTGACTTTAGTCATTTAAAGTAGGTAACTATGTTCAGATTTATAAATAAATTTAATTTTTTTATATGCTTATTTTTATTTTCACACAGAAAATATTGTGTAATTACTTCCATTTGTTTTTTTGTCTAGATTGTAGAATAAAACTGGTTTATACCTCTACTTTGAATTCATACGCCTCCCAATATAAATGCCAAGCCAAACAGGCGTAAGAATTTTAAAAACCGCGTAAATAACGTTAATTTCGATGGGTTCTCATTCCTAAATTACAATATTTTGAGTCACCGACTAGGTAAAAATAAATAAAAGTATAAATATTAATAATTTAAGGAGAAGGGTTATACGTCCAAAAATTCCATACATTCATGGGGGAAATTTGACGAAGTTTTGCCGTCTATTTGTCATGGCAAATAGAAGTATCAGCTAAAAACTAGTGTTACAGAGGCAATATCTTAAAACCAAGCATTCCATATTAACTGCAGTGTAAATATATAGCTACATGCAAAAATACAACAAGGTGGCTCAATCACAAAAAAAGTTATTAAGTTTTTTGTCTCTCCTGAAAAGTAGGGGTTTTGTGGATACGCCCCTATGGTTTGAGACCCGCGATATCTTTGTTAATTTAATATAAGTATTGAAGCATGCATTTCAATTTAAATGTTTAGTGTTTACTACATCAAGTCTAATTATTGTTTTCTATTACCTATAACAATTTAATTTTGCTGCATGATTGCACATCGCATTATAATTTCTATAATATTTGAAATCCGGCAAATCTATGCCATTTGCCAATATACTTACTTTTGTGATTTATTACAGACCTCAATTCAATTTGTGGAGAGGAATATAAATGACATATTACAATATCAGTACCACTCAAGGGCGAGGGAGTCACGAGACTACAATTTGCTAGTCGATAACAATACATATGTGCTCAGGTATGTTCCATATTATTTAAATTCTTTTGTTTTATTAAGACAAATAGTTTGCATGCAACCCAGATGAAGTAAGATGAATACAAGGTAAACTTATAAATTAAAAAGTAATCTTTGTTTATTACAATTTACAACAAATATACAAGAAGTAAATGTTTATTCATAAATTTATCGATGACTTGGATTGAATTTTGGATTATAGGCTTTTTAACACAATCAGCAAAACTTTTATAAAAATAAAATTGAATAACCTATAACTATAACATTACACTGAAATTAAAATTTGCTTATGTATTGTTAAATTTCAAACAACAATTTTTCTATTCCATTTAATCAAATGAAGTAGCACTTGCACTTGGTTATTTTTAAATCTAGCATAACTAAGATTTTATACCAAATGAAGTTATTTTTTATTTTAACTTTTTTCCAACTTTTTCAGATGGTCCATGATACAAATCCTAGCCATCACTGCAACGGGCACACTGCAAGTCTTTTTCCTTAGAAAGCTCTTTGAAGTCAAGGACAACTCGTCCAAAACGAGAATATAAACAGAGATCTTATTTGTTAACTAATCATTCCTTGTTGATCTTTATTTCTGATCTCTTTATAACTTTCAATCTTTTTTTCGCACGCATTTAGCTTTTGAAGTACAATTCCATTTAGCTATTGTAATTTTATTATTATAATTTAACTACTTATTTTAAGGCTGGAACCAATAATTTTATTATGCAACTTTATGATGATCAATTGTTTTAGCTTTTACTTTTAGCAAGCATTTTTATTTTTAGTTAACTAGGTATTAAATAAATAAAGTAATTTATTTAACACAAATTCGAGAAAAGACATTTTAAATATATTTTTAGATAGTATTTATATATCTATGGAGTATCTTTTTTATTTTTTTACTGATTTTAATTGTAAGATGAGGGAGACGTTCATAATGTTATGATAAGAATAATCATTAGACACAAATACACAATGTTATAAATTCAACATAAAATCAACGAATGTTGTGTAACTACTTAATGTTATGAATAAAATATTTTCATTGACAAAATCTGTTATTTCCTTTCTGTACCTATTTCCCGATGTTTTATTCCTTTTCAGTTAAAGCGACCGAAAAATGTTATACACAGAATACGAAAAACTACAAGACTAGGCTTATTTCTGATCTATGTATTTTGAAATTAAGGCGAGAAAAAGTTGTATTCAGATATAACGTTATTATTCAATCCCTTCAGAAATAAAGCATAGTCAGCAATAATCAACATGTCAGCTGTCTCGTTTTCGACATTATATTCGCGGTTCTCATATTCGAACCCGCTATGCAGCGCACGCCGCACATACGTATGTAAAGATTCTAAACTACTACACGTATATTTTATTACTTAAGTTCGTTTTAACTTGTTATAAAGTTTAGAATGAACTTATCCATCACGGATATACTTACCTATTTCAACATTTCCGTTTTAGGTAGAAAATACATTAATACATACAGTTTCGTCCATCCGTCGTGTACTTTTTTTTGGGAAGACTGTCGTAAAGAAGTTTTTTTGGGAAAGTATATAATATTATAATACAATATATGTATTTGTAACATAGTAGTTGGGTCAGAGTACATTTTCGTTGACTGTCTTAACCCATTGAGCCCCGAGCGGCCCGATCTGTCCACGACACAATAGATTTTCTATTGTGTCTGTGATTCCGGGGGCTAAGTTATTAAAATATTTAGCATGACACGTTTCCTAACGAAAGCAGTGTCGGTTAAACTATATTAGCTTGTGGTCAATTTTTTTGTATCATGTGCTATGCCAACTTACTTGCTCTGTGCAACTTAACCATGAGATTAAATCATAATACATATATGTTCAAATGAGAATAATTGGTAAAATAAAAATGAATTTATATTTGTTTGCATATTCAAATCCAATATATTTTATTCAAGAATAATAAAACTTCTTAAGGCAGGAAGGGTAGGAAGTGCAGAGTTGAGGTGATGTGGTTAATATAATAAAAGAGAGTTATAAAAAATAAAAACAAATTTATTATGAGAAATTATATTTGATGGTAAATTACATTAACAATAAGTTTAAAATAATATGGTATAAATGTTTTCTATGAAATAAATTAAATTTAAGTACAAACTAATATTATGGTCGTTTACACTTAAGTGACGTCTTATTAAATTATTATACATACATACATACATAAAGCAGAAAAATACGTCTAACTAACAATTCACGAGGAATGTTATTTGAAATAACTGTACAATTTTTGAAAAAGATTCAATTTTAACGATATACTCGTCCGCCTATTGACTAGTAGTTTTTAATAGCGGCCAAGTAGGCATAGATCACGAAAATAAAAAAATACATAGATCAGCCATAGACATTTTATAGAGATGTCTATGGTTGGACGAAATTTAAGCTTATCCTACACAATCTTTATGTACAATAATTTGTTTCAAATCTCATACGTAACTGTACACACTTATATACTCTCATAGAGCAGTAATCGCTAATATAATTTCGTAAGTAAGCACCACTAATTCAGAAGGCGCATCACCACACTTATCGCTAACATTTAGTGCTCAATACAGGCAGTGTTTGGACGGCTTACAAATATTATTAAAACAGTGCAAATAACGTGAGTCAGTCAACACTAATTATATTTGTGTAAACTATCCCTAGATTTCGACACGAACAGTCCATGGAATAAAATTTTTATCGTAAGTATATACAAATGAAAAATACGTTAATACATTTTAAATGATTGAATTCCGTATAAAATATCCAAATAATTTATTTCACAGTACAATAACGATCAAATACATTAATACAATTTTGACAACAGTCAATTGGTTATAGTCACGGCCATGTTTCATATTAGAGTCACATGGTCAAATGACCAACAAGTCAAAAAAGTGCAACAATTCATAAACGCAGGACATAGTGTCAAACGCTTTTATAGACACATTGCTAAACGGCCAAACGACTTGTAAGTCAAGTTACTTGAAAAGTCTAGAATTTAATAAAGTAAATATGGTCAAATGCCTCATTAGTCGCAAGGTACATAACCAGCAAGTCAAATGATTGATATGATGAAATAATTACAACACATGGCACATGGCCAATAAGGCACATGGTCACATAGTCAAATGGGCATATACCTAATAGAAATATAGTCTCATAACCAGTGACTATCGAGCAGTATATCAAGTGGTCCGCTTCTTCTAACAAGTAGAGTCAGTATATCAAGTGGCTGCTTCTTCTGGCCCAGATAAACATCTACGACCAATAACTAGTCAGTTAATCAAAAGGTCCGTTTCTTCCCCAGTAAACGTCCATAACCGGTGACTAAAGAGTAACACAATTTATCAAATGATCAAACGACTGACTTGCTAGTCAGTATATTAAGTGGTCCGCTTCTTCTGCCCCAGATAAGTGCCGGATAGCGCCAACATCTGGATGGCTAGCTAGTTTAATGGTCCGCTTCTTCTCTCCCAGATAAATGTCCACGACCAGTGACTAACAAGTAGAGTCAGTATATCAAGTGGTCCGCTTCTTCTGCCCCAGATAAGTGCCGGACAGCGCCAACAGGCGGTACCGCTGGCGCAGGTTGCGCGCGCGCACGTGCGCGGACGCGATCTCGGCGGTGTAGGAGCCCGGGAACCAGCCCGCCTCGCCGTCCCGGGTGCGCTCGCCGTAGTACCAGCCTGGGGATGTTTCATTATAATTGTTTTAGAAATTACACGCTGGGCCGGGTTAAATATTACTTTGAGAGCCGATTTTTCAATCCTTGGTTAAAATTTATCCGTCCAATAAAGTATTATACGAACATATTAAAATGTCACCTGTAAACTGTCAAATACGGACAATTACAATACATATTTGAAATGGTAGTTTAATACGTTATTCGATGAATAAGTTTTAACCAAGAATTTAAAAATCAGCCCTAAATGTAATAAGAATGTACTGCGATTCTACACAATTGCCTAATTGATGTAGACAGTTGATAAAAAATCACAGCAAGTCAACGACCATTAATTAACAAAGTGAGGGTATTTGGGTCTCTAGGCACGATTCGTACGAATGCGCAACGATTTAAACGAAAGCGGCATTTTACCGTATTCGACAGCTAAACATGTTCGGACAAGAAATAGTGACAACTATATTTACACCGAATAGATTTAATATCCACAAAAATATTAAATCAAAAGATATGTCTAACAATTGATTATCCAATACCGTCTTGGAAAAGACCTCAATTTTTATGTGCAGATTTAGGTGACTAGTTATTTTGTGTTGGGAATGACATTAAATGTGTGTAGATTTGAGATTTGAGTTTTATTTGCTGACTACCTACAGTATTATGAATTTGGCAATATGGAACGTTTTTTTTATTGATGACATATCGTTTGGTTTAGTGATATTATTTATTATGAGGTAGGTATTTTGTTTTATTAAACAATAATTGATAAAACCATGTTTTTTTTGGAATTTTTGGTATTACAAATTATAGAAAGATTAAACAATCTTAATAGAACAACAACCTTCGCTAGTTTTCCTCGTAACATTCACGATATCCCCTTCAGCGAGCGCCAGTTCATCAGGTTGTGCTGCTTTATACGCGTACAGTGCTGTTACTTGGGGACAGTCCCAGCCGGCGTATACTGCATCGCCCCCAGCGCCTCCGCCCGCGGGCGATAGGGCTTCGCCCCAACGTTGCGCGTCGGTCTCGCTTGAGCAGGACATCAGCTGGAAAGAAGGGTGATGTTAGATAACTGCGTGTTATGATAAAAAATGATATTAGAAATATCATACGAAAGTCACATAATATCAATTACAAATTCAAGCAAATCGATCGTAAAGTACATTTGGGGCTATCCATTAATCACGTGAGGCTCGAAAGGGGGGGGGAGGGGTCGATCAAAACATCACGAAATATCACAAGGGGGATGGGGGGTAAAGTAATATATCACGTGTATTTATTTTTCGACAAGCGCGCGATACTCAACCGAAAAGCGGCGTTACATGTGTAGGTGCTGTGCTGACGCAGGATTTTCGGCCGCGTCGCACAGTCACATAGCGTCGCCCCTCAGTTGTCCCATAGCTCGCGCCACCGACCCACGTTAGTGAATATAAATAGATATAGTGTAATTTAGAAGAAATATAAAATTTAATTGGCCGCTATCTTTAATTTCATCTCCCTACACACAGCAACACTAAATTGGTGACCCCGACGTGATTTCGACCGGCGTGATATATCGACGTGAGTGTGTAGTAGGGAGAATAATAAATATTCAAAATTAATATAAAAATATATATACGGACAACTCAAGAAGAAACTACAGGGCGGTGGCAGCGGTAAAATTTAAATAACTAAATAAAATTTAATAACACATAAAAGTACATATAAAAATTAAATATCACCATGGAACCGGTTAAAGAAGAATTTGCAAGTTTATCGTCAGTCTCCATTACGTCCCGCATCCCAGATTTTTGGAAGAAATCGCCGAAAATATGGTTTATTCAAACGGAGGCAGTTTTAACGCCACAGAAAATGTCAGATGAAGCGAAATACCAAATAGTAATTTCTAAATTAACGCCAGAAGTCATCGAGCAAGTCACGGACATTTTAATTAGCCCGCCGGAGACAGGAAAATATGAAAAATTAAAAAGAAGATTATTACAAATTTTTGAAGAATCGGAAGATCGACAAATAAAAAAATTAATTGGCGAAATGGAATTGGGTGATCAAAAACCGTCACAATTAATGAGGAAAATGCAAGATTTGGCGCGTGGACGAGTAACAACAGAAACACTTCTAGTTTTATGGCAAAATTTATTACCGCCGGCAATAAGAGCTGTGTTAGCCGTATCCGAGAGTAAAAGTGAAGATATTTTGGCATCAATAGCAGATAAAGTTATGGAGAGCATGACACCCTTAAACTCGGTATCAGCAGTTCAACAGTCCAGTTTAAGCAACAGTCCAGAAAATAATTTGATTGGTGAGATAGAAAAATTAAATAATCGACTGAGAAGATTGGAAACAAGAAATAATACATCAAATTTTAGAACGAGGTCACGATCCAGGTCAAGAGGTAGATTTCAACATAATCAAAGGCATAATCCCAATTGGCTTTGTAAATACCATTACAAATATAAAAACAAAGCGATGAAATGTGTGAAACCGTGCAACTGGAAACCTAGTCAGCGTGAGAAACCAGCGGAAAACTAGCATCGGTGCAGCCAGCGACGGGTGCCTGCGACCGAGTCTACAGAAATAACCGTCTCAGTGTTTTGGACAGAAATTCAGGACTAAACTTTTTAGTTGATAGTGGTGCAAATGTGTCCGTCATCCCGCGTAGTGTGGTGTATGGTAAGGTTTATGCAGAAGGTAATAAATATAAATTATTTGCTGCTAATGGAACGGAAATTAAAACATATGGTATTCATTTTTTGTCTCTAGATTTGGGTCTGAGACGACCGTTCCGTTGGATTTTTATATTAGCGGATGTAAAGCAACCAATTATTGGTGCGGATTTCTTAGCTAATCATAAATTATTAATTGATTTAAACGGACGTAGATTGATTGATCAAGTAACTAATTTGAGTACTAAGGGAAATATCTCAAATTCTACTGTGCCCACTTTAAAAACAATTATGGAATGTCCATATTCCGATTTATTGAATAAATTTCCTGATTTAACTAAACCTATTTCTTACAAAGAGACGCCAAAACACGATGTTTGTCACTATATCGAGACGACAGGACCGCCGGTGCATGCGAGAGCGAGGCAGCTTCCTCCTGACAGGTACGTAAAGGCTAAAAATGAATTTATTGTTATGCAAGAGTTAGGGATTTGTAGACCGAGTAGTAGTCCTTGGGCAAGTCCACTACATATAGTTCCAAAAAAAGATGGTAATATTAGGCCTTGCGGTGATTATAGACGTTTAAATGCAATTACGAAACCAGATCGTTATCCAGTACCACGTTTACATGATTTTACATATATTTTGGGTAATAAGAAAATTTTCTCTAAATTAGATATTAATAGAGCCTATAATTCTGTGCCTGTTGCAGAAAATGACATAAAAAAGACAGCAGTTATTACACCTTTTGGTTTATTTGAATTTATGCGTATGCCATTTGGTTTGCGAAATGCTGCGCAAACTTTCCAACGTTTCATGCAAGAAACAGTTTTAAAAGGTTTAGATTTCTTATTTATTTATATCGATGACGTCATTATCAGTTCAGAATCAGAAAGTCAGCATAGAGAACATTTAGAGCAAGTTTTTGATCGTTTTAATCAATTCGGTATAACTATCAATTTTTCAAAATGTAGTTTTGGTCAGCAAAAATTAGAGTTTTTAGGTTATGAAGTTTCTACCGAGGGCATTAAGCCGCTCGAAGACAAGGTTAAAGCAATTTTAGATTTTCCTAAGCCTAGTACTATAGAAGAACTTAGAAGATTTTTAGGCATGTTAAATTTTTATAGATCTCATATTCCTCACTCGGCTGAACATCAGTCAGAGTTAAATAAATATCTTGGTAGTGCGAAACGGAAAGACAAAAGTAAAATTAATTGGAATAAGTTAGCAGAGCAAAATTTTGAACAATGTAAGATCGATTTGAAAAATGCAGTTTTGTTGACATATCCTTCCTTAGATTCTCCATTGTCTCTTATGACTGACGCTTCAGATACGTGTATAGGTGCAGTTTTACAACAAAAAATTAACAATATTTGGCAACCTTTAGGATATTTTTCACGTAAACTTACGGAAGCTCAGCGAAAATATTATAGTACCTACGATAGAGAATTGTTAGCGATATATTTATCAATTATTCATTTTCGCAACATGGTTGAAGGGCGCGAATTAATAGTTTATACAGATCATAAACCGCTTTGTTTTGCATTTAGTAAAATAGGTACAAATAGGGAAACTGCTCGAAGAACTAGGCAAATTATGTTTATTAGTGAGTTTTGTACAGATATTCGTCATGTAACAGGTAGGGAAAATATAGTCGCTGACACGTTATCGAGAATTGAAACAATAACATGTCCCACCGTGTTAGATTTCGCAGAACTCACCCGAGCGCAGGAAACGGATGAACAACTTGCAGAAATGCGACACCGGTCAAACGTAAACAGTCAATTTACACTTAAACGTGTTGCAATGTTCGATTGTAATAAACAAATTTATTGTGAAACATCCACAGATAGAATTCGACCATATTTACCTAAACAATTTCGACGTTTAGCTTTTGATGCTGTGCATAATTTAAGTCACCCGGGTATTAGAGCTACAAAAAAATTAGTAACAGATAGATATTTTTGGCCAGAAATGAATAAGGATATAGGAATTTGGTCTAAAACATGTATTAAGTGCCAAAGAGCTAAAGTCTCAAAACATACTGTATCCGATTTAGGAAGTTTTCAAGGCTCGAGCCGTTTTGAACATATACATATTGATCTTGTAGGGCCATTGCCAATTTCATCAGAAGGGTTTAGATATTGTCTAACAATCATAGATAGGTACACCAAGTGGCCCGAGGCTTTTCCTTTAAAAGAAATTACTGCGGAGACTGTGGCAAAGGTGTTGTATGAGGGTTGGATTTGTAGGTTCGGTTGTCCCCTTAGGCTTACAAGTGACCAAGGTCGACAATTCGAAAGTAATTTATTTAAGCAGCTTATGTTATTAATGGGAATACAAAAGTTGCGGACCACCCCATATCATCCACAGAGCAACGGTGCGGTAGAGCGTTGGCATAGATCTTTAAAAGCAGCGCTTATGGCTCGTTTAAATTGTAATTCATGGGTTGATGAACTAGCAACAGTATTGTTAGGGTTACGCACAACTGTTAAATTAGACACAGGCGTAACTGCAGCTCAAATGATTTATGGCAGTAATATAAGGCTGCCTGGTGATTTTTATGACACAAGTAATATAAGACCATGTGACGAACATAGTTATGTTGATAAATTGAGGTCGATTATACACAGTATGAAACCGGTACCTAGAATTAATAAATTACCGTGTAAAATGTTCATTCATAAAGATTTAATTGATTGCGAATATGTATTTTTAAGAAATGACACCGTACGAAAACCATTACAACCGCCGTATGATGGGCCATATCGTGTCATTAGTAGAAAGGATAAAACTTTTAAAATTCAATTAATGGACAGACAACTTAACGTTTCAATAGATAGGTTAAAACCTGCATACGTTTTACCTGATGATAATAATATTGTGACTAAGTTCACAGGTAAATCTGTTAATATGAGTGATAGTAAAATTAATGATTCGCTACATACAAAAAAGGTAATTAAAAAGGTAACGTTTGAGACAGACAAATCCAGCTGTAAAAATTATGTTACACGATCAGGGCGAATACGAAAAACGCCAAGTAAATTTATGTTTTAATCATGTACATAGCCATTGTTATTGCAACCATGCAAAGTTGCAAATTGTATGTTGTTGTTTTAGGTCACGTAATTCTTTGAATTTAAAGAATGGTTATATTGAAATATTTTATTCAACATTTTTATTTTCAAACTATATACAACTAAATAATATATACATTTTATACAATTATTTTTCTATATACAATATTTTACAATTTTACTATGGGATTAAATCAAACCAAGGAAAGTGTTGTCATTAACGAAAGTATTTCCAATGTTTCAAAGCTGGAAAATAAAATTAATATATTTGGAATCATAATAATTTTCATTGCAGTTATATTAACTATTTTTGTTTGTTGTGTTTTGAAACAACAGTGTATTAAAGTTGCTAGTAATTGGTTTAAAAAAGAAGTTATGAGTACTACTAGCTTATCTGTTCCTGAAATCAAGGTGGAAAGAACACGAGAATTAAATAAAGTTGTGTATTAACAAACGTGTAAGTTATATTTCTTTGTGTGTTATTAAAATTTTAATGTCATGACGTTTCATATATTGCATTGTTATTGTATCTATCGTCATAGTGTAAGAGACGGGAACAATTTTAATTATATTTTCGTATTAATTGTGAATGATTTTATTTGCATGTTAATGTACTAGGTACATGATACCTTAATATTATACATTGCGTATTTTTTTATTAATAATGTTACTTTACATTATAATGTTTGTGTGTATGTAATGTTATGTTGTTCGATCGTAGGACTTTATTAGATTGTATTGTTGGCAAACGGCCGCAATGATGCCAAGAGAGGACATCATAACGTTATATCAAACACCATGGCTGCAGACTAGTAATTTTTATATTATGTTAAGTATCTTTTTTAAAATAAATGTTCGTGTGTTTATAAAAATGTTTCACCGACTCCTGAACTAATCTTGTATTATGTTTCACATTGTTATTTTTTGTCTGTCAGCAGAATTGTTAAGCTGGGTATCGACTTCGCGCTCCTGGCGCGCGCGCCATGAATGACCGCGCCGAGAGTGCGTTCCGCGGAGCGCGTTCCAAATAATTGAAGTATATCAACTAAGCGCGCCTGGCGCGCGTGGCAACCGTTCCAGTGTTTGACCGTTCATCATGGAAGCTAGTCGTGTACAAGCAGCAGCAGCTTTTGTAATTATACACAGCATAATAAGAAAGAAAAAACAGAAACGAAAAGTGCGTTGGTGGATAAAAGAGCTGTACCGAAAAAGAATGCAGTATGGAGTGACACTTATAAGAGATATGCAGTTCGAAGTGATAGAAGACACAATAAAAAACTTCACTTCACTTTGGTTATCCATAATTATTACTCGGAGCGCAACAAACACAAAAAATACGACAAACCCGTCTCCATTGGCGCGCGCGCCACGATTGATGCGCGGTAAAAAACCGACACCCGACGGAACGGACCGCTCCGCGTTCGACCGCTCCAACGAACATTTTGGCGCGCGTTCCAAACTGGTATCCATTTCACGCGGCTGGAGCGCGCGCCAATGTTCGATCTCTTGGAGCGCGAAGTCGATACTCACCTTTAGGGTTCGTTGTTGCGAGTTAGTAATCTTAATAAAGATAATTTAATGTGATTTTGTTTAAAAATGTTCCACATTTTTTTTTTTGAAAAGGGGGAATATTGTAGGTGCTGTGCTGACGCAGGATTTTCGGCCGCGTCGCACAGTCACATAGCGTCGCCCCTCAGTTGTCCCATAGCTCGCGCCACCGACCCACGTTTTGTAGTTAGTGAATATAAATAGACTAGCGGCCCGGTACGTGCTTCGCTACGTATAAAGTGAAATAAAATAAACAAATCGGAACATCAAATTCATTTATTTAATCAAAAAAATATTTTATTTAAAATCGAAATCAATTGCTAGCTATTTACAACACACTTAATCCAAAACATTTGGATAAACAATATTTTTTGTTTTTCCATTTTGAGCATAAATAAACAAACGGCTGGGGGTACCGACTCTGGAACAGGCAACATATAACTGGCCATGTGAAAAACAATGTTCCTCCAAATTCACACCACAAACGTGAAGTGTTTGACCTTGGGCCTTGTTGATGGACATCGCGAATGATAAACGCACAGGATATTGTAAACGTTTGAACTCAAAAGGCATATCAGTTGGAATCATAGGTATACGCGGTATCAAATCAACTTCTCCTTTTGATTTACCAGTTAAGATCGTAGCTTCAATCAAATTTGGCAATAACTTTTTCACTGCCAATCTGGTTCCGTTACACAGTTTTGGTGGATTAATATTTCGCAATAATATAATCGAAGAACCAACTTTCAGATTCAAGCAATGCGGTGGCATACCAGCCGGCTCCAATGAATTTAAAAATTCAATTGGATAATTCATTGCCTCATCTTGATTCATAACACTGTCAATTGATTTATATTTCGTGACTACGCCTGGCAGTTTCGCTTGAATTTGAAAATTAATTGCATTGACATGAATGTTTTTCGGTGCTAAAATGGCGCGTTCTGTCAACCAATCATGATTTCTGTAATTCTGAACAATATTCGGAAAAACACATTCAATCAATTCATCTATCGATTGCGCAATTGTACAAAAATTGTTCGGTACAGCGATCAATCCGTTGGTTCTGTCGATTTGTATTTTGCCGTCACCAATTTCTAACAATTGTTTTGAGAACTCATGGGCAGCTGGATCATTTTGTAGGTGAACACGCATATTAATGTTTAGTGTCAATTTTTGTAGATATCTCCAAAGAACTGATGACTTCAAGCAGGCATTTATTTCATCAGCAGGAGTTGATCGAGGAATGACAGGCAATGTTTGACGAAAATCCCCTGAAAGTAATATCAAAGCACCACCAAAAAGCTGTTGATTACCACGTAAATCTTGCATTGTTCGATTGAATGCTTCTAGTGATTTTTTATTCGCCATTGTACACTCATCCCATAAAATAATTGACGTTAATCGCAGAACTTTTGCCATAGCAGAATTTCTCGATATATTGCAAGTTGGAGTTTCAATCACCTGTACATTCAATGGCAATTTTAATGCAGAGTGTGCGGTCCGACCACCTTCTAATAATGTAGCAGCAATTCCCGAAGATGCAAGTGCTAGTGCAATTTTCTGATCTGATCGAATAGTCGCTAAAATCAATGATATAACGAACGTTTTACCTGTGCCACCAGGTGCATCCAAAAAATATAATCCACCTGCATTATTGGAAACGGCTTGCATGATTGTATCATATACATGTTTTTGCTGAATATTTAATTTGGTTATATTCGATTGTACAAATAAACGCAAATCATTACAGTTGAATTCCTGCTCACGTTGCAATTCACGATCAAACAAATCATGCATGGGACGATTTGGTGCGGTCATACCCAATTGTACTAATGCTTTATTTGCAATCGTTAGACATATATCTTCAATTATTATCAAAGCTTCGTTGCACATTTCCAAGGTAATCAACAAATCAGGATTTCTTGCATGATGACGCATACGAATTAAAATATCTTCTGCCATATAATTTTTATATTTGTTCCATAATTCAAGTGGATTTGATGGCATACATGTCGATAATATAATGGCAAATAGCATTCGTATTTGTTGTGGATGAGCTGACGTAGATGCATCATTAAGTGTTGAATCCCAATGTGCATCATCCTCCAACAAATGCAAGAGTTGACATGCTTCACGATATGTTTGACACAAATGACCGTCGACTGTTCTTAATTCTTGAAATGATTTTGGGCCATTGACGTTAACTAATAGCAATCGCAAATAAAAACACTCAGCATTGTTTGGATGTACTGTATACATTCTCCCAATTGCATCTGTTTTGAAAATGCCTGAATGCCCATCGACTGCTGTTCCTTGTTTACGTCTTTGAAATTTTTTTGAAGACACATTCCATGTATAGTACTGAGGCACTTCGGAATATAACAAATTCCTGTCAACAAAACTTCAAAAAAGTTTCTGTGAAAAAAGTTTCTATTGAATTCATTTATTACAAAAAATGTGACAAATGAGGAACCGCTCGACCGATTTTGTGCAAACTTCACATAAACCATCTACTAAATATGCCGACCAAATCCTAAGCATTTGGTTTGGATAGGTGAGCCCGTTCTTGAGTTATGGAATTACAACGAAAAGTGGCATTGATTTTTATATATATAGATAGAAGATATAGTGTAATTTAGAAGAAATATAAAATTTAATTGGCCGCTATCTTTAATTTCATCTCCCTACACACAGCAACACTAAACATGTATTTATTTTTAGTCAAACGCGTACAACTTTTTCGCATATATCTTTCATTATTTTTATGTCATTCAAAAACAAACTGCAATCTTTCTGTCTACCTCTGAACGTTTATTATAGTAGTCTTTAATTTACTATAATAAAATTAGATGATATTTATACCAGTATTCTTTTATAAATAAAAAATTGATTCTTTGCAGGTACGAAAAAATACACATGATATAGGGGGGAGGGGGGAGGGGTAGTCTTAAACCTCACCACGTATCACCAAGGGGGAGGGGGGGTCAAAAAATACAAAAAAAACATCACGTGATTAATGGATGGCCCCTTTACAAACAGTTTTAATTTATTCAATTCATTCAATTATAAGACCTTTACTTTTTTAATGCGAGAAATGTTTTCAAAATAGTATTGAAATACGCGATAATATCTTAAAAACTTAAACTTTTTTTACTATTTCATAAAACGTGAAATATTTTTTTACAAATTTTTATACCTTTTTTATTTTACCATTTTTAGCTTTTCGTTTTCCTTCCCATTGTGGTCTCTATAACGTTTTACTATTTTAAGCTATTGCATAGCTTCTATCGCGGGCCTTGAACGCGGGGACCTAATCCTGAAATTGCGTAACGAAAAACCTCACGCTCCCCACTCCGACGGGCGGAGGTGTGGCTTGAAGGCATAGCATACAATAGCTTTACCGCGGCAGTCTCCGAGTGCACGTTTTTGCCATTTTCAGCTCTGTAAAAACATTAAATAACATAAACATATCCTCACCATCTCAACAGTCCGTCCCTCGTGGTTCTCGAGCAGCGTGAGCAGCAGCGCGTGCTTGGCGCTGGCGGCCGCGTCGCTCGAGCACACGTCCACCAGCGAGCGCGGGCAGTGATCCACTGCTACGTAGTAGTCCTCACTGAGGGAGTGGATTTTTTTTAGTATAGACTAGCTTCCGCCCGCGACTCCGTCCGCGCGGAAAAATTAAGATTTTTTTTCCTACGTATTTTTCCGGGATAAAAAGTATCCTATTTTATGCCCGGGATAATAAGGTATAATTATACCAAGTTTCATCGAAATCGAACCGTTAGTTTTCACGTGATGCCTGAACATACAGACAGACAGACAGACAGACAAAAAAAATTTTAATCACATATTTGGGCTTGGTATCGATCCAGTAACACCCCCTGCTATTTATTTTTTCAATATTTTCAATGTACAGAATTGACCCTTCTACAGATTTATTATATGTATAGATTAAAAATTAAATTCATTCAGATGTTAATGATTTTAAAGTATTTCAAATGCGATTTATTCATTATATTATTATTTATTATACAAACGGGAGACCGAATATACAGTCTCCCCGTGACCACGATACAATGAATAAATCTCTTTTAAAATCCGTTAAAATCTTTAATTTCTAAATGTATAATAGTTACTCGAGAGAAGTCAAACACAAGAAAATACTTAATTAAATTCAACCAGGCGGTGACAATTTTTGATGCGGAATGCGGGAGAAATTAAAGTAGGTAAGTCAAGAGATTGAGAAGAGAAATAGGAAATTATTTTATGAAAATAGAATAGATAATTTTAAATTTTTTATTCCACTGAATGCTTATTTAAAAGTAGGTAATGTTTGATAGATGAATTTTGTCAAACTTTTCAAATAGGTTTATTGTCTTACTGTTCTTCTTCTTAAAGAAACTAATATAAATAAATTAAGTTCAATTTTAAAACGACAAAAACATAGTTTACCTCTTTTTCTTGGTGATAACAAGGTGATCGTTAAACAGGAAGAGATGTAGTGGAACTTTCTGGAACTTCTTGCCAAACGTGAGCTTCAGTTCGTCCGTCTTCCACACGAGGTGCGTCATTTCGCCGGAACGAACTAGCCAACGGACTGGCCTGTAAAAAGACAAAATAAATTTTACTTATGAAATGAGCTTTTAGTACTTCTTATTAGCTGATCTCAATGTTGTACATTGAGGTACAGGTATTGAGGATAAAAACATTAATAAATTAATATAATTGAGCAGTGGTGGCTCAGTGGTGAGACCTTAGACTTCGAATCGATAAGTCCGTGGTTCGAGACCAGGCGAGCGCGCAGGAAATAAATTGATTTTTCAATTTATCTGCGCATGTTGTAACATCACCACTGCTCGAACGGTGAAGGAAAACATCGTGAGGAAACCGACATGTCGAAGAATTAAAAAGTTCGACGATATGTGTCATCCGCCAACACGCACTTGGCCAGCGTGGTGGATTATGGCCTGTACCCTCATAGGAGGCCCGTGTCTCAGCAGTGGGAACATATATGGGCTGATGATGATGATGATGATGAATTAAGAATTTCATAATTGTACATAGTTTCTAAATAAATTCAGAATTGAATTTTCCCTATCGGAAAGTTTTATTACGGTGCAATTACATCAAACGAACATGGAACTAGAGCAAGCGCATTCTTTCGTGATATTTTAGTGTAAATGAAAACTCGTATTCAGTGTTGTTCAGTATTAGAACATTTCAAAGAATCTTTTCGAACGCAATAAGAACAACGAAAGAATGCTCTACGCCTGTTCACTAAAACAATTTGTCATAGTGGGGTTAGAATGAGCATTCTGTGATGTGTGGTGTGCGTGGAGAGAAATAAAGCGATTGATGGTTGGTTATACACTGACTTTTATTAGAGAAATTACCCCTTTTTATATTAAAATGTAAATAGGTACTTAAACTAAATATCTATCCGATTACAAATATCTATCGGATTGCTAGTCTCTAGTTACTAATTAAGGAGAAATAAAATGATATTCCAGTAACAATTAAAATAATTAAATATGATATTCTTTATAGTTTTTAAAGACACGTGTGACCTAAATTCATTTATATATAGGTACTAGCTTACCGCCCGCGGCTTCGCCCACTTTCTCAACAATTTGAGATTTAAACTATCCTATCTCTCAAGTTGGATCGAACTACACATGGTGTGCGAATTTTATTATAATCGGTTAAGTGGTTTAGGAGTCCATTGAGGACAAACATTGTGACACGAGATTTATATATATTAAGAAGATATAGGTATAAGTACTCACCTATACCTAATACCTACATTACAATTCGCTCGTTTGAGCCAAACAGAACTAAAGGCTTATACACACTTGCGATCACGCCTGGAACAAGCGGGCGACAGGTCGGGTGCCGCTCGCAGTGAGGGCGGGAAGTGTATGACGGAACTGAGTCGCCACATCTCTTCCAGTCGTTCTGTGCTGCGTGCGCCTTCGTTGCATTGGGATACGAACTGTGGATGGAGTTTAGATTATTAAAATATGTAAAATAGGGAAGATCGGTTCGGGATAGGGAGGATCGGAAGGCTATTTTTATACATAAAAGCTGATTACAACCACCATATTACTAAACTGTAACACAGCTTTTAAAGATACATGGTGGGTTGTAACACTGGACGTGGTTTTATAAACTTTAAGTGGTATGAAGTGATGTAGATATAAAAATATACATTGAAATAATAATAGTTAAAAAAAACTAAAAAACACGCTTTTTATAGAAAACCGAACTAAAAAATAGAAAATTTTATCAAATTAGTGTATTGTCATCGGTCCTCAATAAATCTACAAAGTTTGAACGAAATCTGGCCGTTTAAAGTGGGTCAAAATCGCGCCCAAAGAAGTCGGTTACAAACATACAAACATACAGGTGAAGCTAATATAAAGCGTGTAAAAAAAAAGAGCGTGTGTGCCGAGCGCGTGACAAAAGTAAAACTTCTTTGGCAAAATTCAAAATCACCAAATTCGGCGCTTTACTACATTATGACCTTGAAGTTTTACTCTGAAAACGCTTTAAGAAGATACACTTCAAAAATAGTAATCGGCCACGTGTAGTAAGGTTAGGAGCAAATATCTTCGCGCACTTGCGTCACATTGGAACAGGAACAGGAATCGTAATCGTAAATCGAATTCAAAATAAAACCGTTTTAAATTAAGGTTCTTTGTATAATTGACAATAAATAGCGGTAATTGGAAGCAATATCGGTCAAATAAGACAAAACTTGACAAAATAACATTGAGATATGCATATTATGGAGACGACACAGCCAACATCACTTATATTCCGCTCAACATACGTCATATGGCGTAACTGCACGCTCATTTTTTATTTGTTTTAAAGTGAAACGCATCAAATATGCCTTCGTGTGTGTTACGATATTGCACAAATAATACAAATAATACGGAAAAGTGCAAAGGAATAACTTTCATCGGTAAGTACCTAACTAGATAATAATTTTTAAAGTTTAGTTAAAGCAAAAAATGGCGCACAGATTTTGTTCGTGGTGTCTCCTCTATACGTTAGTACTATTATCTCAATGCAAAATAATGACTTTAAAATTCACACATAAGTTGCTCACATCGTTAAGCGTAGCGAGCGCGTGCATGCAGCCCTCGTACTCCTTGTCTTGCGGCGCCAAGTTCCGCAGCACGGCGTCCAGCAGCAGCGGCAGCCGCGTCACGCGCTGCATCGGCAGCATCAGGAACGAGTGCAGCGACAGGCTCTGACACGCCGCGTGACTCTCCAGCCTGGCATACCAGATGGGACATTTATTAACCGACTTCAAAAAAGGAGGTTATCAATTCGGCCGTTTTTTTTTTATGTATGTACACCGATTACTCCGAGGTTTCTGTTTACGTGATTCTTTTTTTGGTCGATCCGGGATGGTGTCGAATTGGTCCCGTAAAATTTTTATTCAGATAGCCCAGTAGTTTTTATTTTATGAACATTTTTATCTGTATTTGTAAATGTTGCAAGTGCAAATTTGAAGTCGGTTGTTTTTAACGCAGTTATTAGTTTTACCTTTATATTGTGTGTGCTTTTGGGGGCAAGTGGAGTTTGGTAATAGTTGTGACATGTCATAAATTGTGCAATTGAAGTTAAATTAGAGGGTTAAGTCGGTTGCAACTATTGCAAGAATAAAACAAACCGTCCGCGTCGTATTTGAAGTAATCTTTTTCAACATCTTTCTAAATGTTACGCTGTTAACGGAAGATTCAGGAAGATAATTTTATCTCCCTTTTTTTTTTAACGTTGGGAAATGCATTTGCGCATCCCCCTTGGCAGTTTTTCTGTCCAATTCCTTGGTAATTTTATCTCCCAGCCGCTCACCTGCGCAGCGCCGCGGCGAAGGCGGGCCGCTCGCGCAGCCGCTGCAGCGCTCGCACCATGAGCGCCTGCTGCTCGCAGTACTTCACATATGCGTGGAAACGCTGCTCAGCATGCGCACGCACGATGTCACATATGCCGGCTAGAAGGATGTTGTCCTGCCAACACCGCTCCATGTCGGCAAGCAGCATTTGGGAACATTTGCGCACTGGAAAAAAATGTTTAAGTTGAGTTAATTTAAGAATTTGATATCTTTTTTTGGGTGTATTTGAACTTAAATAGCTTCTCCTGGAAAGAAGATTTACTAACTTTTGTCTCATAAATACTGCTAACTAATCACACTCACCAGGTATTATAGTTCCGAACAAAGTTTCCCAGTCCTCCTTGGACAGCACGCCCGGTTCTCTGAATGCGGGGTGCGAAATGAAATGTGCTTCTAGTACGTTGAGGGAATTAAGGTACGATGCCTCGGATGTGAGCAACTCAAACTTCGCTTCTTGGAGCTTCTTCTGGGCGGGGGCGAGTGAACCTGAAGTGATATTATTATGAATACCTACTTTCTATCACGGAAATGATTAAAGCTATTTCAAATTAAAATTTGTCGTGAACTTCCTGAGGTGTACAAAATTGATTTTGACCCACCGGTTTTTTTAGCACCAGTTGCCTGGAAGAGATCACTGTTAAGTTATAAGGCCGCCCAATAAACTTAACTGTATTTTTGTGTAGATACAATTATAAATAAATCCTATATGTATATTGAAGAGCTAAATAAATACTCACTCAACACAGCGGAGTTGAGCACCTCGGGCACCTCGCACCACAGCGTGCGCGCGGGCCCGCGCGGCGCCACTAGTGCCATGGCGGAGGGCCGCGACGCACTGCACGTGGAGCCGCCCGCCTCGTACGCGTCCGAGTCCGAGTCGCCCTCGCGGCACGCGGACTGTACGGTGACCAAGCAGTGTGAATAGAGCACATTTTTGAAGTGAAACTTCTTTAGAGTAAAAATTCAAGGACGTGTCAATACCGTCACGTCATAGAGTAAGGTGACGATTTTGGTATCTTTGAGTCTTGTCAAAGAAGTTTCATTTCAGACATGTGTGCTCGGCACATTATTTGGTATTGTTTTTAAATATGACGTAAGAAGAAAAATGGGTAGAGGAACCAAAGAAAAGGAACATTGTAATGTGTTTACAGAAATTTGGTCACATACATTATTCAGTCTTACAATAATGGCCACATTGCTGAAATTTTCTAAAAGGTTTTCGTAATGCGTAGATGTGACTTGTGGCTTATACACAAATACTAGTAGTCCTTTACCTATTTGTTAATGACACAATCCATACTATCCATACTAATATTATAAATGCGAAAGTAACTCTGTCTGTCTGTCTGTTACTCAATCACGCCTAAACTACTGAACCAATTTACATGAAATTTGGTATGAAGATATTTTGATACCCGAGAAAGGACATAGGCTACTTTTTATCCCGGGAAAATGAAGCAATCCCGGAAATTCCACGGGAACGGAAAATAGGTATGCGGGTTTTTCTTTGACAGCGCGGGCGAAGCCGCGGGCGGAAACCTAGTTTACCATATTCTGCATAACCAAGTTATTATTGCTATAAAAACTATAGGAAAAACCGGAACGCAAATTGCCGACGACACCTCATCGGGACCGTGAGAAAGTATCGGAAGTCCTTCATACATGGGCTATTATCTATAAACGGTCGAACAAAAAAACACAAAGGTCGTGAGGCAAGGTCGGTGCAATTACGCATAATTAGCAAATCAATTAGCGCGGATAACTAAGATTGAATTGTTTACGTGTAGGCGCCCGGGCCGCCTCTTATCCATACGAGTACATACATGAAATAGCTCTGATCGTTCAAACTTTGTTTACACTCAATTATGCTATTTCGGTTGATTTAGTTAACGAATGAATGAAGCCTTAATTGTTATATAATTTGATTGCAAACGCGCTTTCGACATAGCTTAGTTGAATGGTTAATCTTTGAGCGTGAACTTGACATAGTTTTGGAGATCTATTACAATATAAACCACAAGGTTATGTTATGGTTTGCACGTAAGTTTATACAAAAACCCAATATTGATATTTGACCGTGATGACAATTATTGACATAGTGGGAAGATGTTTTGCGTGAGTAAGCATGAGTTCCATCTCAGAACTAAGAAATAAGGATCATTGCAATATCCTTTTGTTAATTAATGAATTTTTAGTTTCATTCATATAATGATCGAAAAGACGGCACATTGATTAAACTTTTTCTTATTTTTTCGAATTCAATGCTTAGTTTGTGACTATCTGTTACGATAATATTTTATAGAGATAATATATTTTACATTAAAATATAATAGTTTACCCACTTCAGTTTTTTTAAAGTAATATATTTAGCTTATTATTACGTTTTCTTTGTAAGTGAGTAAATCTTATTCACAAGCATTGTAAGGGAGAGTGATGAGTCAGCAGAAGATACTCTGCGGTTAATCACCACGTGCGTAGTGTGTTTGTCACGGAGCAATACTAGGTATAATTTTAGTACCTATAATTTTTTGTAACAAGAAAATGATGATAGCAAATCTATCGTACCGGAATTTTAGCGTAAGTCATCTTATGTATTTGTAAATGGAAAAATTTAAATCGAAGAAACATCCAAAACAAATTGATCTGTATTGTTATTTTTTGTGATTAAATTTAAACATAACAAATAGTAATTACAAATGTTACTAAGTAGTATTCTACAATATTCAAATAAAAAAAAATATACCTAAATATCAGTTAATTATCAATTTTTAAGTAATAATAAAAACCAAAAATAAGCACTCCATCTTTAGACCTCATTTTTCCAAATCACATTATAATCCGAAAATCTTCCTAACCCTTTCCAACTCACCTCAACTTTAGCAGCGTTATAAAACTGGTACAATGGTTCGTGGGTGAACAGCGAGTGTGGCAGCGGAGACGCCGGGTGGGAGCCGGAGGACGCCCCGGAGGAGGAGGATATGTTTCCCGCTGGGTACAGACCCGCTTCCGCATACCTGGGGATTGGTTTATATAGAGAAGCTAAGAGTATTGAGTCCTATGAGCAATGAGCAAAAAGGTGTAAATCTAATATCTGTACAATTTGTTTGAACGCGCTAATCTCAGGAACTACTGGTCCGATTTGAAAAATGATTTCGGTGTTAGATAGCCTATTTATCGAGGAAGGCTATTATAGGCTTTATATCATCACGCTAAAACCAACAGGAGCGGAGCCATGCAGGTGAAACCGCGGAGCGCAGCTAGTAGGTTATAAGCGCTGAATAGCACGTTGAAGTGCCCTATTCACCAGAATTTACAAGGGTATGGTTGTTTATGGACAATATAGAATTTAAGAATATTTAGATCAATGCAACGGGCAATAAATAAAAATAGCTTTAAAATGGGAGTAGCACGTATAAATGTGACTAGTTATCCAGAGTTAACAGTTGTTTCATTTTCCCTCACGATAATAATTGAATCATGCCATCTTACTTTGACGTATAATCCGTGTGTGCGAATGATCCATTCAAATGGACAAACACAATCTTACTCCCATAGCAAGTTACACTCTTTTTGCTTTGGGGCTTTAAATTTTTACTTGTAGTTATACAATACAGTAAAATAATATTTTTGTATAAACCTCAATGTGGGTCGATGCACCTTTCTTTATCGACAGTCTGAATTTTGAATTTATATTTTTTTGGTTTTTAAGGCATTCAAATGCTTTATAAATATAAATTTATAAAGAATAGAAAAAATTCGATCACGTGATCCGAGTCCCGCCTCGTGATCGAATTTTTTCTATTCTTTATAAGTCTGAATTTTGTAATAAATCTTAAATTTCTACTCAATTAACGCAATAAAGTGTAGAAATACATGAAACCTGATCAAGATACTCGCTTGCGTTTCGTTTCGGAAGTTGCCAATATAACAAGGAATGCAGTCACTTAAACAGGTTTCAAGCAATTTATCCGACGATGTAAGATTCGTGTGAATAATGACAGCAAAAAGAAAAAGTTTTGATGCAGGATTTAAATTAAATATGTCCATCTAGCTGGACTACCTTCTTGGCATAGTGGCTAAGGTGTGAGCTGAATTCGAAAGGTCTTGGGTCCGGTTATGGGTAGATAATAACAAGAAAATGAATGGTCTGTAGTGAACAGAACATTCAGGTATTTCGGGCAAGAATGGATATTTCCTGTGCGGGTTTGTAAAGAAGCTCTGAAATGTTTCTGACCGATACACCAAAAGAGGATATGGGATACTTTAAAATCATCTAGTAGGCCGCGATAGAAACGTATAGTAAATCCATTTTATACGGGTAAATGAGTAAAAGCTTTAATTATGTGTGAGAAACTTTCGTTTCCACCAGGAAAGAACGTGATCATAATGACTAAACCAAGGAAGTAAATACCTATGTTTATTGATGCATAATATATTATTAGGATTTAGGTATATATCGCAATGCATATAATTAACTTAGTAAATTAGTTCTTCAAAAGAAAGTATGGTGATGATCACAGTGATGATGAATGGGCTACTTTAAAAGTCAATTTAGAATATTACTTGATAAACGTACGTATTGACTTTTAAAAACACATAAAAGCAAGCAAATAAAACCAATAGTTATAAAGATTTCTTCTTAGTATAATAATAAGTTTGTTTGGTAAAAGCTTTCACAGCATTTCACTTCCATTCCACAAAGCACTCGACATAATTATATGCATTTGTATAGAAAACCAGACGACCCAATTCTTATAATAAAAGTAAATATAAAAGAGTGTTAATTTCTTGCATTGTATAATATTAATTAATTTAATGAATTAATTGCATATTTAATTTGTATTTATTATACCTATTAAATCTATTAAAAAAAACCAGAAGGTACTTCATATCATAATTTTTGAATATGTTTCCTAATATTACGAATGAAAGCAAAGCAATCAGTGCCTCATTAGCAATTTTAAATCTTTGGTGCTAATTAATATTTTTATGTCTATATTATAAAAAAATTAAATTAAATCGAAAAAAAAAAAATAAGACGAAAATATGAACATACCAAAATTATTATCGCAATTCCATTTTTTAAAATCCAGATCTGCACCACAGATACGTTACGAAAGAGACAGCAAAAAGCACAGAGTATTTAAAATTTAACGGTTTATTAACGAACCGTTTCCGTTAATGTTTTGTTTGGTGGCGAGAGAAAAACATGACTGAGGATTCGTAACACCGATGACCGGTATTGCTGATATACTATATACTTATAAACGATTATTGAGTTGCAAAGAATAAGCGGTCGCGGTTTGCACGAGCGATTTTAGAAGCGACGAGCGATTTTTTGTTAGTGAAAAATATAGGTATTTATCTTTACGGTTCCTTTAATAAACGCAGAGGCATCGTCAAAATTAGTAATTGCAAGAAGATATAATTAATATGCCAGCGGTTCTTTTCTTGCTTACTAAGTGGGTAGGTATATTATTATTACACTAGAACCTTTGCTCTCAGAAGTTTAGAACATCCAAAAGGTTACAAATATAACAAAGACTGAATTTATTTAACTAAATTTTCATAAATTCAAACCGCTTAATCTTATAACCTGTGCCAATAACGGTGGAGCAAACTGGCTGGTGAGTCACCGCGACGTCATCGCAACCACTCCACGTGAACTTAACCATTATACGAGCAAGAATTGGAGACTTTATAGGGATTTAATTTTGATTATATTACCCTGATTATAGTTACCATAGTGCAGGATATGCAGTGTGGGTTAGCAACAAATTTATTTTAGAATTACGACGAAGAAGAGTAGGTATTAGTTTGTAGCTTTGTTAGATTTACAGGAAATTAATGCTTAGATCTTGGTATGAATGAGGATTCTAACTTTACCCGTTATATCAAAACTGAAACATGTTCAGTTGGATTGAATTTGTGGTGGAATAAAGATTTGTTCCACCACAAATTCAATCTACCAGCTATACCAAGTCTAGTTACCGTGTACTACTATAAATAAATATATAGCTAACCTTTGAAACAGTACCATAAACAGCTTTTGGGCAGTTGTGTAATAAGGTGACTAGGTACATTGTCTCTATTTGTTACATAGCTATCTACCCCCATCACAACTTGACCTACTTCACACAAAGCTCTCTTTCACTTACATTCTATAAAGTCAGTGCCCATAGAGTCGCCGCAAAACTTTCTTCTAGGGGTAGAGGTAGACTGTATAGACAGTATGTGCTAATTTAAAACAGAACAAATTAAACATTCTAGAACATACCACGAAGAGTTGGAAGTCTGCGCTGGCGCAGTATCAGCGCCACATTCTGCGTACCACGAGGTTCGTGTTCGCGGCGTCTTCTCCTTTCGTGATAGCGTCGGCAAGAGCCGTTTCAGTTCTGTTTCATAAATGTTTAAAAATTATAGAAAAGTTGCCAATGATATCATTATAAGTAAAAAGGTATAGATAGGTTACTAGCACATTTGATCTTCAAAAACGGCACACTAGTGTACATAAGATTCTAAGTCAAAATAATAAGCATGATACAATAATCGAGAGCAACTAATGTCAATTCTGGCTGATTAGTCACATTTTAGCCTATCTACACCTTTCTACTTATATTATCATTGACAGTAACACAGTAAACAGAATATGAACAGTAGCGAAACTTCCTATAAAACGTTCGAAATGGCTCACTCACACAACTCTCAGCAATGACCTATTATACTAGTAGACGCGGCATACGCCAACATCGTATCGTAATTAATACATACCTACTTACTAACGCATTATCACCAATACAGTTGTTCTCTCTTTCACTCTCACGCACGAGACATAATACATGTCTCACTCATGTACTTCGTAATAACAACTGCCGATACAAAAAGAACGTCCAGCCACGACGCTGAATGGTGCGTGACTAAGTGAAACTCGGGCACTTACCTGAGTTTTTTCTTGCCAAAATAGAGAGCGGGTAACGTATCTAGCTCTTTTATATATCATAGACTCTCAGCCGACGACGCGAGCCGCTTCAAACGTTTTGTAAGCAGTTTTACTACTTTTAGTATTCTTTTTACAGTGATAATAGGTAGACAGTGAAAATCAAGATGTAAACAGTGAGCGAAACTTATTGGATTATGGTTTTCCCTAGATTGTGTATTGAGATCTAGAAATACAGTTCTTGCCAATGTTTCAATACCTGAATTTTAAGATTTAATAGCCATAGTTGATAAAATATACTTTTAAAAACTTATTTTAAGTATCAAAATATACATTCTCACTCTCTGAATTACATCGTAAAAAAATAAATTGTGGTAGGTAACATAAAAAATTGACAAAATTAAAAAAAAAAATTGACCACAACTTATTCTCTTTGGAAAATTTTAACAAATAAATGTCAAAATGGTACATAAAGAGCTGACTTTATTATGTGCAAAGGTTTGTTAGTAAACACGATAAGACCAATGTAATTGAATAGATAACATCTGTCAAATTATATGTCTACTAATTGTTTGTACGATGATTTCATCGCAATCAATTATATTTGTTACAAGACAATGTATTTCATGATACCTAATTTAGTAACAAAAACGGCATTGTCCTAAAAAGTTTGCAAAGAACGCAAAAAAATCGGATCATATTTAGTCAGATACAACGAAGGTCATTCAATCACAAATTATACAATGTAACAAAACGTCATTTTTTACCTCCCACAATGTATTTTCAAGATATGTGAGGACGAAATGACTATATGGTATATAGTATTCAAATATAGTCAGCGCTCAATGTACCAACACAAAGGACATTATGTGTCGCATTCTCATATAGTGCATAGATAATAAAACATGCAAATTACATGCTTTAGAAAACGTCACTCACGGCCCATCACCATCGACGCTATTTTTTTTAAACATTAAAATTCTAAAATCACTACTCACAACACTGTCACATAATAAAACTAAAAAAAATATATTAAAAATAAAACATGTTTGCCGCCAGATACAAAATTCGAAAAAAAAAAATACTATAAACAATTTAAAGCACCGTTTGAAATTCGAACGTGCACAGAGTATAAAAGTGGAAGGACAACTGATGTAACTACGCCTTTGGTCTGTCACCCACGTTTGTCTGATGCAACGGCGAGCCAGCGGTTCTCAATGTGGGAATTGGAACGAAAACATTGTTGCTTTGTTTACGAGAATTATGGGAGATTATCTACCGATATAACCTTTAGAGTTACAGTGCAATTGTTGAACGAGGTTAAAATCATAAACAATGTAAAATTTATGTTTAAAAAGTAATAAAAAAATATTTTGTAAGAGACATTGAAGTATGTAGTATAAATTGTATACCGCGTTGGAGGTTCTATTGTCTATTATATTTGTTTTTTTAAAACGCCTGATGTTGAATTACGTAGCATATGACTATATTACACTTACTATTGTTTTTTTCATACCAAAATAAAGTATGAAAATCAATTACTTTGAGAGTCACTGGCGCTATACGTAATTTGAGTCTAAGGAAAATCGTTGCAATCATTCTCTTTGTTTATTACAATTCTTGATCTCTGCAATTATCTTGAAGAAAATTTTTTTTTAAATAAATATACAATTTTTTATACGTCTCTTTTTTATATTTCGATCGTTAAATTTAATAAAGAACAAAAATCTAATAAAAAATACCTACTGTGATTTTGATTACATAATTTAGTCAATATTGTAGGATGCATGTGCTCTTAAAATAATACATAATTTGTATTGTATCGAAAGCAAATATGTGTGTGTGAAATATTATTACGTCGCAGTAAAATAGAAGGTTTTACAGGAGATATGAGGTATAAAACCCGAATCCAGCGTTTTGTGGAAAAAATCCTCGAAGACTTTAAAAAAACATATTTTTTGTTAAGTAAGTACTTAGGTATTTAATATTTTATCTTTATCAGCTGGGCTTGTAACTACACTATTAAAAAAAACAAATTAATAACAATAATGATTTTTTTATTGCGTTAGGGACAAGGTAATTATTGCAGAATCTTTTATAGTCTATTTCGTGGATCTATTGTTTAAAATAACTATGCATTGGTATATTTAATATTTTCAGAACCAATTATTGTCGTAAGATTAGTGTTATAAAACAGCTTGCATTTATAGACCAATTACCTTATAATGTGATGATCAGTCTTTGGCTTAGGCCATAACAAAGTAACTGTGTTACATCGTTAAATAATCTACCTATTGTACTGCGACATAAATAAATAATACGAGTAAATACTTAATAGAGACAGTGCAAAACATACAGCATGACAGCGGTGCCGTGTAACCATAACCGTCCCCTGTTCATTGGATAGTTCATATAAACTTAATTAATTTATTTAATTGTTAATTAATTTAATACTTGACCAGATTCATAATAACCCTTTGTTGAAAAAAAAAACCAACTGGTTTAAAATTGTTTATGATTTTCATTGATACCCTTTAAAATCTTTTGTATTTGATACCTAACTTGAATCTCAAGTTTACTGTGTTCCTTTTGCCTCATTCAGGTAAAAAATAGGGTATTTACTTTTGACTTTTGAGTTATTATTTTATAAATATATTTTTTTTCTGAAAAACATGTGTGTTACCGTATAATGGAATCAAACTTGCTTCCTTTGAGTTTAAAGGAACATTTAAAACAAAAAGCATTATTAAACAAGTAGAAACTTCAAGAAAATACTTCGTCACAATACACGTGTTTAATATGGAGGTAAATATGAACATAAAACATTTTTAACATAACGACAATTTTATTTATCTGTCCACGTTTTTCCTTGTAGGTAAGTTTATTAAAACATTGTTCATTGTTTTATTTATTTTAATATTAAATTATTATATGACAATTTATTTTAAATATTATTTTTTAATGATGAGATTAACGTGGAAGAGATGGATAATTCTTAGCCTAAAGATAATGGATGTAATTATTACTTGTAGGTGCACAAAATTGGTCCCTATAATATACTTGAAGATAATTATTTACTACCTACAAAGTATTTATTATAACCATTCTAGCAAGAGTTTCTCAATTCGACTGTATGTATTTTTTATTTCTATTTTTTAAAAGTTTATATAAATATCCAGTGAGCCAGGGGTCTGACCTTTGTTTAGCGCTGTCTTCGATATGTCCTCCAATTAATTAAATTTAAAACCACTAATATGGCTCGAAGACGTCAACTGTCGTCTGTAAGACTATTTAGTAAATAAGAACAAAATTGTTCCAAATTTTCTCGATACCTAATAAATCAAATCTAATAATGTGTTCTATGCATCTATCATGTTATCACTTTAAAGTAATGTAGATGAGTTTATTACTCCAATCATCCTTTTTAACAAGTCACCAAATCCCATTAAAATTAATCTCATTACTCATAAAAAATAACCATTGCGGTACTGTTTTAAAAGATAAATACAATTTACAATAATTCCAAAATCCACTTTTATATAAAACTCAAATCACCAAAGCAATTTCAAAACTATATTATTTACTATTTCAAGATTAATGTTCGCCTATCTCTTATCCAAATCTTTTTACAACAAGCCAGTATCCATAATCCCCAATAAATAAAAAATCAAATATTTATTTTCATAAAAACTGCACCCACTCGATACTGGCAAGTAGTTGAATCTTTTTGAAAATAAAAATCCCAACTTAAAAATGTTCTACAACCAACCAGCATTAAAACACCCAATAAAAAAAAAAATTCCCCATTAACCGTAGCGTTCTATTTCAACCAGTTCAGCAAATACTAATCCTGGCATAACAGAAAACCAAAAAAGAAAAAAAATCAAATTTCGAATCCCTCTAACAACCAGTTGACGTCTGACCTTCGTTGACAGCGCTAAGGTCAGTGTGCTGCGGGGGCGGCGGCGGCGGGAGGGTCGGCCGCTCGAGCGCGAGGCACGGGGACGACTCCGCCCAGCCGGGGCGAAGCCGCGTACCTCGGGTGTGTGCTGGGGCGTCGGTGTTCGCACTGTCGCTGCTGGACGATAATGGTGGTTTAGTTATCAAATTTTTGTAATGTTTGGAAGGTTGGAAGGCGAAAAAATATAGTATTTTCAGTATTCAAGTACTGATGTAAAACATAAACTACACTTAATCATTGAGATATACATATGGAGACGACACCGCCTACATCACTTATGTTCCGCTCAACATACGCCATATGGCGTAACTGCACGCTAATTTTTTTTTTGTTTTAAAGTGAAACGCATCAAATATGCCTTCGTGTGTGTTACGATATTGCACAAATAATACAAAAAATACGGAAAAGTGCAAAGGAATAACTTTCATCGGTAAGTACCTAACTAGATAATAATTTTTAAAACTTAGAGCAAAAAAATGGCGCACAGATTTTGTTCGTGGTGTCTCCTCCATACGTAGTAATATTATCTCAATGCTCTTAATGTATATTAGTGCTTTCAAGTATGACTTCGAAAATGTTACTTTTCATTTAACAATTATATTCTCCAATACTAGATGGCGCTGGCATGTCCAGTTATGATTCATGTCTTAATAAGTTTATAAAAACAAATCTGGACTTTCGCCAAGATGTAGTTAAATAAAAAAGAAACAAAGATAGTATTTAAGTACGAAGGACGACGTTATTTCATTAACTTAGTTTTCATTTCGATCCATCAAACTATAAGATATCGATACAACGGCGTTTAAAGATGGTGTTGCTATCAAAATTGAATTTTGAATTTACAAAATTTATTATTTGCAAACATTTTAAATATGATATTTCAGTATCATACATATCCTGTGTGTAATCTCAAGAGTCACGAACAAACTAATTTGTTCAAAAAGTATAATTTGATATCTTCATTTCCCAAATTCTAGAACATAATTCGATCACAGTGCGTACATATTATAAAGTAAAGGCTTTTGAAAGCTTACCAATTACTGAATCCCGAGTCACCATCCATAGAGTCAGTCAAGTAAAACGTCGAGTTCGTAATTTTCAACGCACTTGGAACGTCATTGATGTCCACAGCCATAGACGTGGCTCGTCTAAACCGAGATTTGAACGAAAAATACGCTTTTCTAGACAAAGTCCCACTATCTTTCTTCACTTCAGTAGGTGTTGTTGGCTTTTCCTGCAATTTCTCAGGTAATGGAGGCGGTACTTCTGAACTTAAACGCTTTTCAGATCTATCCTTTTTATCCATAACAGTTTTTAGCTCCTCCTTGAACGTCCCAGTAATCTTTGCTAGAGGATTTTCAGTCTTATGTTTATCGAAATTGATGTTACTGTAGAGGTGTTGGATTTCCGGCTTTTGGTAGTTCTCGTATACGGGCGATTTTGTCTTGGCCTGGTTCTTGGGCACGTCGTATGTGGAGTTCTGGTTCGATTTTGTGAACGTCTTCGCGTCCATTGCTACTGTGAACAAGAATTTATTTATTTTATTTATTTTATTTATAAAAAGGTACCTTACAGCTTATAATACAAGAAATAGTAAATTAATAATTAAGTACGCCAATAACAAGGTACACCATTATCAGTTCAACGTAAGTGACAAAAACAAAGAAATTATAGAAACAGTGTTTAAAGTACTTAAAATTATACAAATTGGAATTGGTTTTTATAATTAAAAAGCAAATTTCAACCCTAAACAAGTATGTGTATGTACGTGTATGTGTGTGTGTGTGTGTGTGTGTGTGTGTGTGTGTGTGTGTGTGTGTGTGTGTGTGTGTGTGTGTGTGTGTGTGTGTGTGTGTGGTGTGAGTGGGTGAATGAGAGTGTCTATGAGGGAGTATATTGATATTAGTAGATATAGTGTAACTAGGTATGCAAATTATTTGTTATATTCTAAATTAATCAAATCAAGGATCGCAGTTTTAAATTTAGCGCGAGATAAGTGGAAAATGTCAACAGATGAGAATTTATCATTGTAAACGTTGGGAAGTCTTCGAAACGGTGTGTTTTTAAGATAATTTGTTGATACAGCCGGTACATGGAATAGGGGTGTGTGGCGAGTTCTCCGAGTAGGAGTGCAAAAGTTGATGTTTGAGAGCGCAGATAAGAAATCAAACTTATTACTTACAATATCATGCAATAGCATCATATCAATAAGATTTCTTCTATCTTCTAAAGTATTTAAATTAAAGTGTAAACAAGCCTCTGGGTAATTTGGTGAGAAATATTTAGTTTTAAAACTTAATTTTTTAATAAAAATTTTTTGAAGCCTTTCTATTTTCTCGATGTGGCATTTGTATATTGGACGCCAAATGACACTAGCAAATTCGAGGATGCTGCGAACATAAGCAAAATAAATTACTTTAAGACAAAGGATATCATCAAACGGATCTGCCTGGCGAAGAATAAAACCTAGATTTTTATATGCCTTTTGGGTTATTGTATCAATGTGTATGTTATAAGAAAGTTTTTCATCAAGGATCACACCAAGGTCCCTTACAGTTGCAGCAGCCGGAATAATTTCATCGCAGATTTTGTAGTTGAAAGATATAATAGATTTATTACGAGAGAATGATATTTTTTGACATTTTTGGATATTTACAGATATTTTATTATTTTTATAATAATTCGAAAGTCTATTTAGGTCTTCCTGAAGTAAAAAGCAGTCTTCTAATGTGTTTATTTTCCTAAAAATTTTTTTATCGTCGGCATACAACAAGAATTTTGAATTCAAAAAGCAGTTAACAATATCAAATAAATATAAATTGTATAATAAGGGGCCGAGATGTGAGCCCTGAGGAACTCCTGAGGTTACATCGACAAAGTTGGATTTAAAGCCTCCCAGTACGACTGATTGACACCTGTTTCGGATATATGATTCTGTCCACCTAAGGAGATTTCCCCGTATTCCGGCTGCAAAAAGTTTACGCATTAAGACATTGTAGCTAACCCTGTCGAAAGCTTTCTCAAAATCCGTGTATATGACGTCGATCTGAACACGGTTATTCATATTATTATTTATGTAATGTGTTAATTCAAGTAGGTTTGTTACGACATTGCGCGATTTAATAAATCCATGTTGCTCGGAAGGAATGCAGCTTATAGTATGGTTATAAATCTGTCGGTATACTAATTTTTCTAACATTTTTGCGAATATATTCAGTAGTGATATCCCTCTATAGTTTGTTATACATTTTTTAGAATTTTTTTTATGAATAGGTATTATTAATGCTTCTTTCCAGCAATTTGGAAAGATGCCTTCGTCTATAGATCGTTGGAAAAGAATACGTAAAGGAGCGAGAAGACTAGTATGACAGCGTTTGATAAAAATTGCTGGTATACCGTCAGAACCCGCTCCCTTCCGACCGTCTAATTGTTTGAATAGCATCTTGAGATCCTTATCTTCTATGGTGATGGTACATAAATTGCTAGTAAAAGGAGACTCACATACCGAGGGCAGAGAATCCGAAGGATTATCAGATTGAAAAACAGACTGAAAGTATTCGCTAAACGCCGAACAGATGTCATGTCCATTCGTTAAGTTACGATCCCGGTAAACCATACTACAAGGATAGGTACAGTTACTTCGTTTGTTGTTTATGTATTTCCAAAATTCCTTAGGCGTGGATTTAATTGAATTTTGACAACGCTGAATGTATCTCGTATATGATTCTTTTTGTATTTTTTTAACTCTAGTTCTAAGTAACGAAAAAGCCGCATAGTCGTTAGGATTTTTATGAGTTTTCCATCGCGAATGAAATTTATATTTTTCTTTAATCATGTTAATTAAAGCTGGAGTGTACCATTTAGGATATCTATGACGTGATGAAATTTTTATTGTTGGTACAAACCTATCGATCACATTATTTAATACGCTATAAAGACAAGCAGTAGCTTCATCGACCGAACCCGAATTTAGAAGTGAACCCCAATTAACTTTGCTGATTTCAATATTTATTACATCATAATTCGCACTAAAGAATTTTTTTAATTTAATAAATTTAGGTCTAAAAGGTTTAATATAAATATCATTTATGGTTATAACTAGGGGCCAGTGATAGCGGTCTATATTTACAAGTGAATCGGAGCACACAATGTTATTACATTCTATTAATAAATTCGAAAATATAAGATCTAGGATATTACCACAACAGTTTGGAGAGAAATTATACTGTCGCGCCCCCATTAAATTTATAATATTTAAAAGTTCCAATGCAGCTTCCGAACAATGAGAGTTATTGTTACTAGTTAAATTGTACGTGAAGTTATCACTCCATGAAATAAAAGGTAGGTTAAAATCACCAGCGACGAAGTACGTATTATTAGGGTAATTTTCATACAGTGTTAAAAGGGCGTGGTTAAACTTTTTTAACGTGTTAGGTAAATCTGAGTTTGGAGGAATATATACGGCTATTATTTGAAAATCACCTTCGTTTTTAGTAAAATGATGATTAAAAACCTCCGCAGGAATTGTGATCCAAACACTTTCTACGTCGTCGCACCGTATATTATTATTAACATATGCCATTAACGATTTTTTAACACACAATAAGACGCCACCACCTTTATTTTTATTTCTTCTATCGAACCGAAAAACGTCGTAGCGAGCGTCACAAACTTCCGAGTCCAAAACACTGTCACATAACCAACTTTCCGTTATTATTATAATGTCATAATTATTTGATGCTATGTTTTTATGCAATTCTGGTAACTTAGTTCGTAAACCACGAGTATTCTGATAATAAATATTCAAACAACTACTTTTCGAGGCCATTTAAAGACAGTCAAAAATTTTAATAATATATTAATGTACCTATAATAATTTAATATGTAAGTTAACTTTACAGGCGTAAGTAAAGATACAAAACAACGATAGTATGAATTAGTAACGTAATGTACGGTAAGTAATATGATGTTATACAATTGAATTGCATAATAATCTTTAAAATATAAAAATAAACTGTTGTGACAAAAAATATTGCTAGAAATGCGGGTATTTGAGAAAAAAGTATTCAAAGTTGTGGAATGTTGCGATCGTAAGATGAATATTAGGGGTGCGAAACCTTTTGTATTTATGAGAATTAGAAATTTTTTGAAGAGAATAAATAAATGTTCGTTTGTTTTTAAAGAGATCAATAAAGTTGTGTTCTGTATTTGATAATTAGAGTAAAAGTAAAGAGTGTATGTAAGTGTGTTAAATTGAGTTAAAATTTGCGTTACAATCTGGATAATGTAATAATACAAAGGGCACACTAAAAAGATGATTCTAAAAAAGTTTTTAAGTCTTCTTCTGACGAAATAGCTTTGGCCGGGGATTTTTCACTCACACGTAAATATATTGTACAGTTTTTCACCCAAACAAATTTAATATTCCTCTCCTTGGCGCGTTGCTTACAGGAGTTTAGTAAAATTTTATTAGCTATGGTCAGATGCTCATTTAAAAATATTTTCAATGAGTTACCTTCAAAGCCAAGGTCATTCGATGTTAATCCCTTGGCTTTATTATACTTTCTGAAGTTGTTAATTAGGTTATCTTTAATGATCTTGTTCCTCAGTTTTGCTACAATCTTACGTGGAAAACCGCTTTTGTCTTTGAATGATTGCACCCTGGTGATGAATTCAATATCGTCTTTGTTAATGCAACAATTAATGGCAGTGCCTAGACGAATAAATTCGTCTAATAAGTTTTCATTTGATTTTTCGGGTAATCCAACAACCTCAACATTTAAAAATCTATTTTTTTGGTCAACTCGTTTTTGTTCGAGCTCAAAATTTGCAATGGTGGTTTGAAGATTGGTCATAATATTACGACTTTTTTCTGAATAAAGAATAATTATCATTTTGTAGTTTTTGAAATGTATAAAATATAGTGTGAATAGCTAACGCGGAAAATGTTCTGCCGGGTTAACCTAATAGATTAGGAATATAAAAGAAGTTTACAAAGGAGAACAAAATGTAATATTTCAAGAGTGATATGACGTCACATGGTTAAATTTAAAGTAAGTACTAAAAAACAAATGTTAATTTTAACATAGATACTTAAATAAAAATGTAAGTAATGAAATTCTTGCAATGTGATGAGCTCGCTATTTATTTTTCTCTTTACAATCTCAAACGATAAGTAGATAGAATGAATAAATCTGGGGGCACGGTAGTGCCCCCGCCAAGACGAGCCAAGCGAAAGTGAAGCGCACGGGCACTACCTACCTTTTCTCGAAGCGCTTCGACGTTTTTTTGAACCCTCATAACTTGGGTTTGGGTTATGCTAGATCAACAAAATTTTCGGGATATATTGTCAATAGCGGATTTATTGAACATATTAAGTTTTAATTACATTAGCTTTTATACTTCAGATTTTATTTATATCTAAAAAACGCTAATTTCGTCACTGACTCACTGATGATCATCAAAATTCTTAAGGTATTTCCTAATGTCCTAGAAAGCTGAAATTTTGTATGGTAGCTAGTATTAGCACACAAACAACAAAAAAATTATAAAACTTGTAACTTTCATCCCCCAACCCCTTAAACTAGGGGATGGGAGTTTGTATGAGACCTGTAATTTTAAATTAAATTTTGATGACGCTAGAGGTCTAATCTAATAATCTAAAACTTGGTTCCCCTATATATATATATGTATAGGTACTCCTTGTTAAAAAAAAAAATTAAAAATTTAATCATTAATTAATCGACATAATATATTGAGACATATACTTCAGATCAGATCATATAAATATGAATGAATAGAAGTGTTGCGAACGTCTCCTGCCTCTTACGTCCACACAGTAGCTAAAAACAAAAAAAAATTGTCCTTGACAAGAGAGTGGGCTATAAAAAAGGCGTCTCTGGTGTGCAAGAAATACACCCCAAAAAAGAAGAAAAAAATTTGTTACAAACAACTTACAAAAAGAAATGAAATCCCACCAAAAACATTTTCATGTAAAATGTTGCCAAGACGAGCCCATATGACTCGCACTGTCAAAAAGTTATCAGATCTCATGTAGAGCCAAGCTTCTAACACTACACGCCCTAACTCTACAAGGCCTAATTTCACAAACTCTACACCTTAGTCAAAATATGTGGCTTGGCCGTTCGTTACTACAAAAACTATTGTATAACACATATTAATTTTTCACCTTACGCCGATGTGAATGTAGCGAAATGGCCAAGCCACATATTTTGACTAAGGTGTAGAGTTTGTGAAATTAGGCCTTGTAGAGTTAGGGCGTGTAGTGTTAGAAGCTTGGCTCTACATGAGATCTGATAACTTTTTGACAGTGCGAGTCATATGGGCTCGTCTTGGCAACATTTTACATGAAAATGTTTTTGGTGGGATTAATTATTAAGATCCCTTTTTTATGCGATTCTTCAAATAAAACTATTGTTGATTTTCATCTCATCTCCCAACATCCGATATGGTCTAGTGGCTAGGATACCTGGCTCTCACCCAGGAGGCTCGGGTTCGATTCCCGGTATCGGAAAATACTTTTTACTTCAGAATTTTCAACAAAACAGTAGAATTATGTAACCACATAATATACTGCATATTTTCGTCACATCTCCCAACATCCGATATGGTCTAGTGGCTAGGATACCTGGCTCTCACCCAGGAGGCTCGGGTTCGATTCCCGGTATCGGAAAATTCTTTTTTTATATATTTTTTACTAGCAAATCCTATCTATCTCTAATCTCTATCTTCACGAACTGTCAAATGCGTAAATATAAGTTTATCTTTTTTTAATCCATTACGATTTTTATTTTTTTTTCTCTCATAAGATCCTTCTCCCAATAATGGCGTGACTAAGTAAAATAATTTTTATAAATTAGCTTTATTTTTCTCACCTGAATATCGTTTAGTAAGGTTTCTTTTGATCTGTCTCATTTTCTTTTGAGCCGCGCTTGCAATTTTTGTTAATGTGTATTGCCCTCCTGCAGGCGGTGTGGGAAGCCTTGAAGCCGGTAATGCTGGCGGCGACTGGGGTTGCACACTCTAAAAATAGAATAAAAAATATTAGTAAATATGCCTTTTTTTGTTGCTGAGTATGTGATTATTTTATGTCCAGAATAATACTTTTTGTTGTTAAGTATGGGGGGATTGTGTGTGTAATAAAAGTATTTTTGTTGTTTTAACGGTGACTATTAGCTACTATAAAATGTTCGGGAAATTGGGTCGAATGCAATGTAACAGTTGCATCTAATTTCTAATAATAATTACTTTCTACAATAAATTATAATTTACTTTCAATTCGTGATACATTAATTATGATACTACGATTCATATTATATAACTAACTCAAATATTTAACTCATTTGGAAAAGTGTAAAAGTTTTGTATTATGAAAAGAGAGCCTTTCAGAGCAAACAGACCTCAGTTATCTCTTTATTTCCAGTTTTTTTTTACTTTGGTTCTGTTATTCTACATATACCTCGAAATTAATATGGAGAAGTTTCATCAGGTTATTATTGTAACAGTCACTTAACAGAGTTATACGAAATTAATATGTAAAAAATGCTTATTTGGGACTTAATTAACACGAGTATTTATAGATAGACATCAAATCATTCTTATCGAAAGTTATAGGCATTTGCTCAATGTTAACTTAGTTACATACTAGGTTTCCGCCCGCGGCTTCGCCCGCGCAGTCAAAGAAAATCCCGCATAGTTCCCGTTGCCGTGGGATTTACGGAATGGCGTCATTTTCCCGGGATAAAAAGTAGCCTATGTCCTTTCTCGGGTATCAAAATCCATACCAAATTTCATGAAAATTGGTTCAGTAGTTTAGGCGTGATTGAGTAACAGACAGACAGACAGAGTTACTTTCGCATTTATAATATTAGTATGGATTGTATTCGCTAACTATAGCTAAAGAATTCCTTAACCTTACAAACAAAAAATACTTTACCCCATCATCATCAGTATCACTGTCAAACGAGTCGAAATCATCGTCAATCAGGGGGGTTGGTGTGTTTCCAGGGTGTGCGGGGGGCGCTGGGGGCGAAGGCCTAGCTGGTCTTGGCGGTGTCGCCGGTTCGAGCGACTCGTAGAGGTGCCCGGAGTCGCTCGTGTCGCAGTCTGGAATGAGAAATTTGTTTTTAGTTCTAAAGTATGATTGAATTTTGGAAATATATTAATTTTATCAAGAAAAAAGATTCAAGTATAGTGTACATAACAAAATATGAATTAAACATTTCTTAGTCTAGTCGAAAGAAAGCAGGGCTAAATATTGTATCAATAAATTTAATTAAATCTCTCTATTATTTTTACGCAATTACTTTATAACTAAGTACATAGTATAAAACAAAGTCACTTTCTCTGTCCCTATGTCCCTTTGTATGCTTAAATCTTTCAAACTACGCAACGAATTTTGATGCGGTTTTTTTTAATATATAGAGTGATTCAAGAGGAAGGTTTTAGTATATAATTTATTATCTTTAGTCAAAGCGGGCGAAGCCGCGGGCGGTAAGCTAGTATAAACTAATTTCTAGTAATGTGTGGTTCTAGTTACAATTTACATAGCTATTGGTATTTATAAAAGTTATCTCACTCAGTTTTTGCCTAACGTTCAACGTGAGGACACTTTCCCTCTCCGTAGAAAAGTCCAGACAAAGAAAACTGCAGAAGCCAACGTACCACAATCATTTTTATGCAATTGATTAGAGATTAGACGGGTGATCATTAATAATTTATAGGCAATATTCTATATACGACAATCACCTTTATACACATAGTATTAAACGTCACTTTCGTGTGCACGTCTGCACTTTCTCGAACCCCAGACCAGTGGCGCGTAAAAATGTCAAGGCAAGTGTATCCGTCATTATGTAAGTACGTATATTCGCCACCTGCTATTTATTTTAAATTGTATGTTGCACAAAATGTAACGGTATAGTGTATGTAGTAATGAGAGTTTGTATTTCTTACATATAATAAAATCGTAGGAAAGTCAAAACTGTACATTGAATATTTTTTTAAAAGAATACATAATCCATGATCTATAATCGATATAGAAGCCAAAAACATAGTTTTTAGAATTTTTGTCTGTTTGTCTGTTTGTCGGTTTGTCTGTTTGTCTGTTTGTCTGTATGTTTGTCCGAGCTAATCTCGAAAAGTACCGCATAGATTGACTTCAAATTTTGCATGAATATTACTAACAGGTCGGGTGAGGCTTTTATATACACATTATCATGCTATCACCTCCGGGGGAGGAGCTGTGAACCTTTATTTTTCTAACGTATTCCGTGTATTACACAGCGTACAATCTAAAGACTCATGTTTAAATGTTGTTTTTGGGTAAGCCACGCTATTATCTAGCTTTATACTATAAAAACTACGTCATTTACGTAATTTTGGCAGAGAAACAGTTTAATGAATCTTAGTAGTATAAAGACAAATTTGAAAAAGCGCCATCTATGAGACTTCATTAAAATCAAATCAATTTACATATTTAACGCTTCTTGCAAATTTATAATTAAGAATTAAATAATATGATGTTGGTGGGGTTTTTAATTGTACTTATTTAACTTTTTAACCCATGTCTTCCCAGAGTCCAATTCAGGTGCTTATATTTTATGTGAATATACTAAATAAAATTTTACAAGTGAGGGTAGATGTTTATTATTTGATGTCAAACAAGACACCATTAACAGTTAATTGTGACATTTTAAAAAATCCTTCTTGCGTTCCCACAAAAGGTAAGTTGTGGCTTTTATATTTATTCTTTATACATAATTAATTATATAGTTAGACTCATGTTTTTAATTAGAATTGAAGTTACGACAAAATAAGAAAATGATGAAATTTTATTTTTATGTATAAGTTTTACAAGACTATATTATACGCCCAAAGAAGGTCACTTAAGTTCTTGATAGAATTTTATTTGTTAGTAGCTTTTAATAAAATAAGGTAAAGTAATCTTTTCATTTTTTTTTATTTACAGATTCAATGTTCATAAAAAATTAACGATTTGCGTGAGGATGTAGTAGAAATAAGTATCCTGGCGCGTGGTCAATTGTTGACTAAAGTTAATTTCCAACGTATGGTACAATCATTGGAAGAATCTTGGGTAATTTTAGAGGATATTTTTCGGGAATGAGAAAAGGGGCAGCCAACCACGTATCAGCGTGCGTGCGTGCGAATCTACCTTTTTTTTATAGTGGGGAAATCTTCCAATGATACCCACGGCCCCCGGGGAAGGAGCCGTGGGTTTTGTCGGATTCTTACCGACTAAAACCCCACTGTGTTCCGTCGAGCCGCTTTAATGATGGGGCCGCGGGTATTGATTAGAATTCTTCCGCGACCGTGAGAATCTACCTACGTTTTAGTACCAAAAAAAATGTTATTTTGAAACGTAAATATTGCACTCACAACTACTGTACAAGTATGATTTTTATTCGTGCTTTACTGTTGTTTTATTATCGTTATGGCTTTCGCGGTACAGATAGTACTGGGATCAGAGTACATATTATTTATCAATTTCTCTTCCAGACTGCCCAAGGTAAGAGATAAAGAATTATACTCATGATCCAGCAATTTTCAACCGAAAAAGAAGTTTTTCTGTAATTGGTAGTTGTTTCATTTATTTATTTTAAATACCTAATTTTACTTTTACATTTGCCCATTTGCATTACATTCAGCTTCCATAAAACTTATAAAAATTTTATGTTTATTTCTGTCTAATATAACTACTCTTTTTTAGATATAAATAACAAAAACAACTTTTTTATTAAAATTTAGTACCTTGGGAAGATATTATCTATGTGTGAATAGAACAATACATAAAGGAAGTTATGTTACGATTTTATACAATGAAAATATGTAAAAAAATATTAGCAGGTGTAATTATTAAATTGATCCCGAACCCAAAACTGTAGTTAATTTTTTTGTCATTTAGTGTTTAATTCATGTCAATTGGTTCATTAATAAAAAAAATTATGATCATTTAATAATCACGGTGAACATTTGCTAAGGCATTCATGTACAAGGTGTAATCGTTCAGTGTGCACAGGCGATTTTTTTTTGGAAGTATTACAGATAACAAAAAACTTTAAACTGATATCGAAAGTACTTAACCTAATAATGGCCGTAATCATTCTTTTTTTAAATAAATCGAGAAATATCAAAAAAAATATATCTTTAAACCCTTACATTAAGTACATATGAAATATGAATATCCCATATACATTTAATATGAAAGATTTTAGCTTTCTTTTTCTTTTTTTGGTTGTCTGCTTTAATTACTTCGCAAATTTGAAGTGGCATTTTCCACGCTTTTCCCGGACATTTTCACGCATTTTCCGGATATTTCCCGGGCATTTTCCGGGCAATTCCTCACGCATTTTCCGGGGATTTTCCAGGCATTTTCCAGGCATTTTCCACGCTTTTCCCGGATATTTTCCAGACATTTCCCAGACATTTTCCGGAGATTTTCCAGGCACTTTCCACGCTTTTCCCAGACATTTTTACGCATTTTCCGGACATTTTCATGCATTTTCCGGATATTTTCCATATATTTCTCAGGCATTTCCCAGTCATTTTCCAGACATTTCCCTGACATTTTCCGGGAATTTTCCAGGCATTTTCCACGCCTTTTCCGGACATTTTCACGCATTTTTTGAATATTTTCCGGGCATTTTCTGGGCATCTCTCAGGCATTTTCCGGGGATTTTCCAGGCATTTTCCACGCTTTTTCCGGATATTTTCCAGACATTTCCCTGGCATTTTCCGGAGATTTTTCAGGCATTTTCCACGCTTTTCCCGAACATTTTCACGCATTTTCCGGATATTTTCCGCATATTTTCCGGGTATTTCCCGGACATTTTCACACATTTTCCGGGGGATTTCCCAGATATTTTACAGGCATTTTCCGGATATCCCCGGAAAATGCCCCAGATTTCCGGAAAGTACGTAAGTTTTTTAGCTTAGATTAGTAATAAATTCTATTAACAATTCTATGAATTGTTTATGGTAGTACGTGTTTACTAAATAATTGTATGTAAAGTAGTAACTACTATGCAGTCGCTATTCCACGCGGACGAAGTCGCGGGCACAGCTAGTTGTAAAATAAAATTATTGCCTAAGATCAGTGCAACGATTCGACTAGTCGTCCTGTCTAGGTAGTATATTAATATTTTTTAAGTTTAAGGTACAAGTCCGAGACGGGCCGCAGACAGCAAACTGCAACAGCAAACTGCAAGCGACACCACTTGTTTCTATGAACATCTATGTTATTGATTCTAAGCGCGGCATGGATAATTTTGCGTGAATGCCTCACATATTTCATGTAATGGACGTTTTTTTTTTAATAATAAAGGCGAAGAAAATATACAGATAGAGCAGATAAAGTATAAGTCGACGAACCCCTTTGCTTCGTGGGCTTCTAATGTAGTTTCAAAAAACGTATATATGTATAGCTTAACTGAGTCGTTTCTATTTCCCAGTACATAGGTATTTATATTGCAGCAGATGCATCACATCTGTTGCAGAGGCCAGAGACCAATTTTATTTTAAAAGAAAAAACACAAGCCTTCTGTTTCCTTTCCACACATTCTTGCATCCTTTTCCCGATATTTTTGTTCAAACTTTGGTTACTGCTTAGTACTCAGATGATCATTAAATGTACATTATAACCAAAGTATTTAATCTTTTTATAGCTTGTAAAAGGAAAAAATCAAATATAAACAATGATACACAACATTCCATCCATAATGGTGATCATGATAATGCGTTAATCTTGACCGCATTTGTGACATACCAACATAAATGTTGATTCATCATGATGAGTGCCTAAAACAAGGTGGCCAATTGAATAAATGCATGTGAAATGATGGCCAATCTTTCAGCAAATGGTTTGACAAATTGTACATGGATTGAATAATATATGAGGATTATTGTGATATTGTGCTCGAAATGATGATACAATGAGCAATCAAATAATGCCAGTATATTTAATTGGCTTTATTATGTTGCATTTACAAAGTAACAAATATTAATATAAACTCAACAAAATTCTTTCCTGCGACACTAAAGTCTATATCATGAAGAGAAGTTTTACAGAAAGGTTGAGCTTTTTAGGGTTCCGTAGCCAAAATGGCAAAAACGGAACCCTTATAGTTTCGTCATGTCCGTCTGTCCGTCTGTCCGTCTGTCCGTCTGTCACAGCCGATTTACTCGGAAACTATAAGTACTACAGTGATGAAATTTGATGGGAATATGTGTTGTATGAACCGCTACAAAAATATGACACTAAATAGTAAAAAAAAGAATTGGGGGTGGGGCCCCCCATACATGTAACTGAGGGATGAAATTTTTTTTTCGATGTACATACCCGTGTGGGGTATCAATGGAAAGGTCTTTTAAAATGATATAAAGTTTTCTAAAAAACATTTTTCTTAAAGTGAACGGTTTTTGAGATATCAGCTCTCAAAGTCGTAAAAAGTATGTCCCCCCCCCCTCTATTTTTATAACTACGGGGTATAAAATTCTAAAAAAATAGAGGTGATGCATGCTAATTAACTCTTTCAACGATTTTTGGTTTGATCAAAGTATCTCTTATAGTTTTTGAGATAGGTTGATTTAACTGTAATTTATTATATTTGCTGCTACGGAACCCTTTGTGCGCGAGCCCGACTCGCACTTGGCCGGTTTTTTAAATTCAATTGAATAAGAGAGACGAAACGCTCTTTTAAACGTGGAAGAAAATTGAAGAAACGTGGATAGTTTTCATGGACGTAATAAAGATGATAAAATGAGGAACCCAATAAAGAGAAAAAAGCTAATCAAACCGAGACAATTTTTAGATGGGGTCCTTATTAGAAAACTCTCAACACTGATTTTGAAACAATTCACCGTACAAGCAGTCAAAGACTAAATAATGATGTCTTTACATATGAAAATTGTTACAAACACTTACATCTCCGAACAAATATAGCTTTTCTAACAATCCCAGGATGCATTGAAATAATCACAGTGTACGTTTGATCTCAAAACAATTATGTAAACTGCATGAACCTCTTCAATGTACAGAATGACTGATAATCTTTAATTAATTGTTGAAATTTGAGAAGTTGTTTGTAAACAATTCAGTTTCAATAGCTATTGTCAATTTGTAATCACCAAACAAACAATATTTCGTTGTTTGGGATTATTACAGTGAAGCACCTTGTATGATGTAGCAGTTAATAAATGAGTTAATATTACATAATATAAAAAAGTGTTCTATAGTTAGTATTTTCTAGGGTTTGATTTTACGCGAGTATTATACATTTAGAAATTAAAGACTTTTTAACGGATTTTAAACGCGATTTATTCATTATATTATTTTCCCGACGTTTCGAACACTTTACAGCGAGCGTGGTCACGGGGAGACTGAGACATATAATATATTATATTAATCTATGGACTGAGATGTTGTACGTCTTGACGGTCATTCAAAAATTGTTATTTATAAACTACCTCGCTGTAAAGTGTTCGAAACGTCGGGAAAATAATATAATGAATAAATCGCGTTTAAAATCCGTTAAAAAGTCTTTAATTTCTAAATGTTCTATAGTTCTTAAGAAGTTTTAAAATTCCATCGATTTTTACCTTCCTGTTACTGATTGTACATTTTTCTATTTAGTTTCCTTATCCTGAAAATATACCTATATGCGCAAAAGAAATGCTCTAGGTCTAGGTACATTTTGTGTCATAATTACTACAACTACTTATAACAAATTATGAATAGTTATGCGAAAAAATTAGATATGCAAAAATGAGCACAAAATACTTTGTCCATTCGAAAGTTTAATGAAGTAATTTCAAACGCATAACCAAGATTAACATCGAACGAACAATGCGTTTAAACTCAGCCTTAATGATAATAATTTATGAGAAAACAATAATGATTATACGCAATTCATTACGTAATTGATTTCACCCAACAATTTCCCATTTACAAGGCTGCCAGATGCGTAAATACTAAATACCATACTGGGTACAACATGTACTACAGTCTTGACTGATTTCCGTGAGAACAATCTTGTTTTATGGAAATGCGTATTGGATTATAACATTTCTATCGACGTCGTAATTTGCAGCAATACAGCTTACACTACTACCGCAAGTAATGCGGCTTACATTACTTTAAACTTTAAAGTCATCATGCATTAATAGTTACTTAAACATAGAGCTTCTCACAATAATACATGTGCGTACAAGGCTTTTGTTTGGTTGCTTTTATAACATGTTTATGTGTGTGTTGCTCCTGTAGCTGGCTTTAAAATTAAAGGTCTTATCTACCAGAGAAGGTCTATACAATGATAAAAAAATGATGATGTCATCAAAATAAACGTACCAACAAACGCAACCAGGTCTTGTGTCTCAAACTCTCCATTTCGAAGGATAGTTCTGACATCCAACCACCAGGTCTGCTGCAGAACATCTATGAATTTCACTGCATCCGAATCCTTTAGCACTCGTCTTTGTTCATCGTTTCGACTATAATACGGGCTTTTTGCATTTGTATCTATGTACACTTTCGTCGGCGAACACACGGACACTAAAAACAAGGGTGCTTTAGACTTCGATCTTTTGCCTCGACCTTTAGTTTGGATGCCTCAGGAGTTTACTCATATATACTTTGAGAAAAGATAGTCTACTAAATTCGTATATTGCAAAAAATAATAAATGGATCTGTGATTCAATAAAAAATAATAACACAACCATGACAATATTATAATGACTACATATTGAAATAAAAAAATAATGCTGTACAAGCTAGTCAAATTTTTATCATGGTAAAAATTAGAACTGCTATAAACATTATTTTAATATTTTTCAAATTGGATAAACATTAATTTTTATAAAAAGAGAAACTCCATCAGAGCATCCAAATTATTATGTCACAAGTCTGAATCATGAAGGCGGTATCGCGTCATCACTGTCCAAATATGACCACGATAATCAGAAGTCTAAAGCACCTTGATCGCCACAATTCCTTCGGAAAGTTCTTGGCCTCGGCGGACCGACTCCGCCGTTCACTGGAGGCCTCTCTGCCACCATTTTGCACCATTTTCACATCATCACTGTTTAAAATGATCATCACATCACTGTAATTGCTTATCACTTGATAGAGTTCTGAAAGCCGTCAGTGTAAACTTTAGTTTCATGTCCATCGAGGGTAGTCTATCTCAGTTTGTTTTTATATCTTTGTTAATAGTTAAGTTAATAATGAGTAAGTTATCAAACAAATTAAGGATAAAAAAACGATCATATCTATAAATAATTAATCAATTAGAAAATCTTGGAAACAGTTACAGTACATTTTTATGTGCTACTTCATCAAACAGCTTAGATCCTAATTTGTTCTCAAAATCAATTCAGAATGTCAAAGAGTTCAAAGTTAATCCGTAAGTTGTACACTTTTAATTTCATTTATTATATACAAATGTATACACGGTCGAGGAAAACGAAACGGTCGCCGGCTCAGGGTCAACTAGTACTATCGGTATTGAGATCTCATTTTTTCTTAGTTTCAATGCTGTGTAAATGTTCAGTTTGGCGATACATTTAAAATTCTTTTCAATTATGCCAGGTCCTTTCATAATTTATTGCTCGTATTACTCGTGTTTCTGGATTGAGTTTAAGACATATGGTACCTACTTATTTACCATAGTAAAAAAATAATGGGAATACTATGATTGGTATCTTCCCTAACACTACTTGAAAACACAAAAACCTTCAGGATAAATAGTCCGATTAAGCTTAACTACTCGTAATAGTGCTAACTATTAGAATTTCAAAAGACAGAAGCAAAGGGCTACCGATCACTATAGATCTGGGTTATGCAAATTTACGAGTCTTCTTTGCAATTACATGGCCAGTAAGCTCTGTAGCAGAGTTTATCTAGAACCGTTACACAATTCAATAGAAACCTGTGTTTGTATATATGGCGATGGCGTTGCAATCAGAGCATTTCGAGTTGCGACACAATAGCTGCAGTTGTTCCGCGAAATTTCAATCAATTACTCATTTATCTAAAACAGGATATTCTTGATTTTCGCGTCTGGAAATCTGTAAATGATTCATGGACGGTGTCTCGAAAGCTTTTAAGGTTGTTTTTTGGATTATGGTACATGGTTTGAAATTGAAATTACAATGTAACCAAAAATTGGAACCATTCTTAGGAAATTTTGCTCAATATGAGAGGTTTCCTGGAATAAATATCAAGTTCTTAGCACTGCGTTTTTGGATTAATTAAAACTTTGCAATTTCCTAATTGCAACGGCTAAATGAGGTTCTGAATACATCATAGCTATGACCACATCATTTGACATGGCATAGTAAAGAAGGTAAAATCACAAATGGAATGTTAAACATCTCAGTCTCTTAAATGGTAATTCAATCGTGAGCAATCATGAATTTAATGTGGTTTTTGGTTCCGGCTAGTATAGGCTAGTGGGTTGAGACGAAGGTTTGGCTTCCGCCACACGCAATCTTGTATAACTCCTGACCTGATTTACATATTTGCGTACTGATTTACATATATGCATTTATCAGCATTTACGTTAGCAGGTCTATTGCGGAAACGTGAATTATTGATATTTGTGGTTTGCAGACAAATTTTACAACTAAAGATCGCAACGTAAGTAACTTGAACATAACATTTCAGATTATGTCATTTACGGACCAGGAACTTGAAATATTGGACATTTTAATGTATGTCCAAATGATCATCATTAAATTAACAAAGCTGTTTTACCGGTTTTGAAGCTATTAAACAAATGCCTTATCTAAAAGTTTGTTATTGGTCTTTCGTAAGCTTCGCGTATGCGAAACATGTTGCAAATCATTTAGTTATTTGTAAGTCAAGTACATTTTGAGAACGCCGGTCGAAGATAAAAGATGAAGCAACACACAGTAACTTTAATGGACCGAACTGAGCCGTGACGAAATAAGCAGTATAATAATAAAAGCGTACATTTGTTATAGAAAGTGAGCATGAAAAACAAACTGAGTTAAACGCACTCATTCATGTAAATATCACTCTCGCTGTTAACGACATGACATTGCCGGCAGGTTTTAAAAAGGGGTTTAAGACACTGACGACTTTCGAGCGAGTTGTTCGTATTGTTGTATTTTGTTTAGCACTTTCACTGTTCGAGCGGAGGCAACACGTCCGTTTGCTATCGCGGCGCAGGGCTAACTCGCGGAGTTGCGCAGTGCCCTCCCTCCCTCTGCGAACTGTAGCACTCGCCGGCCGCGGCGTGGGCGCACCTGAACTCTCCATTTAAGTATCAACCCTAACTTGTCTCTTGTTTGCGTGAATGCAAGGAAACAAACAGTTTGTAAGTCATTAGAGTCGCCATGTTTGTACATATCTTAAATCATTTGTCCGCGCACGCAAGCACGCTTTGGTTTCTAAGTAATTGTTGTCAGTTGATGATTATTGTTTTTACTTTTAGAATAGAGAATATGGCTTTTCTTTATGTAATGAGAAAAACCTTTTCTCTAACTTTAATAGCTTCTCATATTTAGGTACTTATCTAAATTATTTGTAGAGTAAATTGGACCTTTGAAGACCAATGTTCAACTGCGCTACAATAAGCGTCAAATTGTTTATGGTTTGACCTTATCTTACACCTGGCAATATTCTTAAACGTTATGAATAGTTGGAATTGCATTGACTATGGAATTAATGCCTTTTGGTAATGGTAAATCATGTATTAATTGACAATGCTGATTACGTTTATGAGGATCATCTTTGACACAATTTGTGTATAGATATAAGATACTGTATCACACAAAGCTAATTGCATGTTTAACAAAATAAGGTTTCAAGTATACCTTCAAATATGGAATCAATAAGTTCTTCAAATAACGTGAATAAATTGGAATGTGAATTCTGCTACCCTTGAAAAAGGTGACTGAAAGAATATGCGATAAAATATCAAAATCGAGGAACCAAAATTGTATAAGTCCGTTCAACACTCGCTAAAGTAATTCAATATATACCTCACTAGACGTCTGTTTCAATTGTCTGCAACTGGTGGAGTCGCATTTCACAAAACAGGTTTCAGTTGCGCCAATATATTATATCTATTGAGATGTAAATGCTAGGGTTTTGTTGATTAAGATAGTATACGTCTGGAAATAGTGGTAGGATAATTTATTATCATGCACGTTGAAATTCTAGCTGAATGCGTAAATGTTTAAATCTAGCCAATTCTGGTATTCTTGGAATTCATCAAATTGCGAACAGTGTGATTAATCTTAAACCTTCGAATCATCTTGCTGTTTGTTTCTAATAAAAATAATTCTTTTAAAATTTAAGCAATTGACAAATTTCCAACTCTTAATCTTCATATATAAATGAATCCAACCTTCTGATGAACGCGACTTTTCCTTATTTCAAAATTCAATCAATATGTGAATACGTACAACACAGGCTCGTTCTTAGCAAAAACCGCATGTCTAGTACTCTAGTGACGTCACACCGATAGTGCAACGGGTAAATTGATCCCACGTTCGATTTCATCGCTATTTTCGTCTTTGTCTTTTGCAAGCCATATAAAATTATAATCGATGAGAACCAAATCACTTTTGAGCATTGTTTATCTTTTGTAGGCTTTATTGTAACTTTTACGCATTGTAACTATAATCATCTCTCATATGAGAGATTTTCATCACTTTATCTAGGTTTAGAAATAGGTATCGAAACATTCTATAAAGTCAGCAAATCAAAATCTACAACATCCTCTAAAAACCAAATAAAAGCGTGTTTAAAAAGAAACATCCTCAATGTACATTGTACATGCTGAAGTACATTTAGCACTTTAAACAAACGTGGCAAACAAAAGACAGTGAAGATACAACAGTCTGTCAAAAAAGCATCAATTTTACACACAATCCACGTCATTATGCTGTCAAAGTTACTATTCGTATAGCATTTTGTTTACCCGTCGATTTCGGGCGGTTAAATTCTTACTATTTCATTGTTTCCGCTTCAATATCGAAATGTGGAGTTCAGATAGTGATAGAGAAGTGTTTAATATTATATCGAATTTCGGAAGAAGATAGTGGGCGTGAAAGAGTATAGATTATAGAGAAGGAGTGGATTTTTTTGCGACCCTGGATTCTCACGAATTTCAATTGAGATTTCGACTTGATAAAGAATCTGTTGAACAATTACTTCTTGAAATTTATCCAGACGTACGAATAAAAGGAGCCAGGTTAGTTTAATGGAGGCATTAATATTATACCAAACACGTCTAACCTTATCACATACCTAATTTATGTTGTCATTTCAGGAATCATGGGGTATCTCCATAACATCAATTACAGTTGACGCTGAGGTTCTATGCTTTAGGCACAATATCGATATCAGTGGCAGACCTATTTCCCTTGGTCACGGCATCACGCGTGAACGGGTGGACCGATTTCGATAAATATTTTTTTATAATATTCCTTGAAGTACGAGGATGCTTATTATGGAAAGAAAACATAAACATGTACCAAGGGCGAAGCCGGGGCGGACCACTAGTATATATATATATGTCTATGTTTGCAATGTAGAAATCAATTTTTTAAACATCATCATCATCATCATCATCATCAGCCCATATACGTTCCCACTGCTGGGACACGGGCCTCCTATGAGGGTACAGGCCATAATCCACCACGCTGGCCAAGTGCGGGTTGGCGGATGACACATGTCGTCGAACTTTTTAATTCTTCGACATGTCGGTTTCCTCACGATGTTTTCCTTCACCGTTCGAGCAGTGGTGATGTACCAACATGCGCAGATAAATTGAAAAATCAATTTATTTCCTGCGCGCTCGCCTGGTCTCGAACCACGGACTTATCGATTCGAAGTCCGAGGTCTCACCACTGAGCCACCACTGCTCCTCACCACTGAGCCACCACTGCTCATTTTTTATTTTTTAAACATTGTATTGTAAATAATAAAAAATAAATAAAAGTACATAATAAAATGGAATAAAAGTTTTATTTCTTTATTACAGTTTAATTTTACATAATAATATATGTAACTACATAATATATGCTAAAGAACTGTCCTGTGATTCTTACGCGACAACCCTCCATTGATTATCATCTTCTATATTATATTATTCCTTAACACTGTAATAGGCTCTCTGAACTAAATACATTTTTTACATAAGATTTACATTTAGTACTAACAAATTCTTTTTCTACCGTATGTCTAGATATATTGCTTAATAATATACAAAAATTAATTAGTTATTGTGTGTTCAGTATTTCAATTATTTCTTCATAATATTTGTCCATCATCCTTATTATGTTTGAATTTTTTGGCTGAAAATAAAAAGTTTTCCTGGTATTTGACCACTTTTTGCATTAAATGTGTTGGTCAACGAAGTCCAACATTCATCCTTTAATTTATTAGTAGAAGCATTAGTTTCCTTACTGGTTATAATTGATCAACCTCGTCTTTACTCATAGCCTTCTTCGATTTCTGTAACAGAAATACCTGTTTGACTTAAGAGTGTCCGAAGCAAAAAGTAAGCGGCAGACGATTTTAAAGAAGAAATATAAAGGCGTACTTACCGGCGTAATATCCATTTTTAATAAATATATAAACAGTCATCGTTGTATTGTTATTCTTTAATTATAAAACTTGACAATGAATCAACAATGAATGACAATAATTTGACAACTGACAAGCAATGCACGCGTGCGCGAGAAAAACGTTCCGTTTTTGCTTTCTGTGTAACGCATTAGGTTGTTTAGAAGGAAAATTATCACGCAGATGTCTACAAATATATAGTTCTTTAGTATTAGTTCTTTATTAATAAGAAACTTTATTCTTAAAGTTTATAATTCGGCTGTATATTTAACTTATTTTGTCCTGAATTTTGTGTAATTTTAATTTCAATTTGGCTTATAACGAAACGCACATCTGTGAGTGAAGAGGGCTCGGTATTTTTATGACCAACGGATGTCCGTCGATAGCACGTCAAGAAATAAAATTGTGGAACGGTATTAACGACTCGTAGTTAGTTCTAGAAAAACGGATAGTAGCTTTGATACTATGACGATCCGTTGAATATAGGAACCGGGCATTAATCATTCAAATTCAATTGTAGGTACCTATAGAAGTATCTGCATATTGAATTTATAGCATGAAGAAATAGAGTTATGCAAAGTTCTCTTGGGCCTGTCGAATTACGTGGCCAGATTGAATTACTGACATAGCTCATAATACAATTAGATAACACTGGGTAACTTGGAATGGAATGCTATACGATTAATTGCATCCCTGATTAAATTTCATTATGTTTAAATATTATTTTTAACAATAAACTAAAACACGTATTCAAATGGTCAGAACTGAACCATTTGAAGAAAAACACTAGCTTTAAAATAAAAAAAAAACCAAATCGATTCATCCAGTCTAAAGTTCTGAGGTAATAAACGCAAACAAATCGAATTGAGAACCTCCTACTTTTTTAAGTCGTTTGAAAACGTAGAGATCTAAACGTTATGTATATGGTGGAAGACTTCTGACAATTATTATTTGCAGGCGAATACGGTTTTTGATAAATTAATTATTTCTGCCTAGCTAAGATATTTTCTTTTTATAATGTAAAGAATAAATTATTCACAAAATGCAAAAAAATGGAAAGTCAGCATGGAGATTTTTATATTTAGAAATTTAAGTGCAGCATATTTTAATGTCTAACTACTACTCTACTTTGTAGTCTTTATTTGTTAAAATATACTGAGTTATACTGAACACAAACATCGTAATAACAATGTCTATCAACGTTATTTAGGCGGTGGGAATCACGGTTTAAACCACAGTTTGAACCACGTCTAAAAAACATCATTAATTATTTATTGTTTCAACTTTTTTCATGTATTATTGATACAGTCATAGGCCCATAGAAGCATAGAGAAATAAAGTCAAATGTGCTAATTGATTGACGTAGGTCGTAGACTTTACTCACGATGTTTTCACGTGTCTTCAATTATTTTTTACGATAACTATTGTATAGTTTCTAATGGACTGTGTGTTCTATTGAATATTGTAAATTGTGAGAAATCGGTGAATCCATTTATAGGTATGTTACGGGCAAATTGTATTCCTCGGCATTTAGTAATTTGTCGAGAATTCGTAATCAGAAGTTTATGGTTTGGATAAGGGGGTGGGTTAGCTCTGGAAACAGGCAATTCGTGGAGGGCTTGGAAACGGGCACGTGCTGGGCGGGACATGCGGAAGATTACGATAGTATTCCCGCATCCCGTCTAAAGCAGCGAGGGTATCTTAGGTAAGATTCCCACTTAAAAAAAAACAATTTAACAACGGCGAAATAATACAAATTGCCTGCGACATCTATATGAAATAATAATATATGGATCCGCCGATACAATAGGTAAAGCAAATTACAATCTAGATATTTTTGAACTAGATTGTGACCTGAAAACTTAAACGATACTAATTGTATCAAATAAGTTAAATTGGTACCTACATTGAGAATTAGTTCTGTTGATTTATCGATTACATTAACTGTAACTAAATATTTATGTATGGTTGTACTTTTCTTATTAATTGGTTATAACATTTTTGTTTTAAGATTAATTTAGAAACATATTTTATTAGTTTATTTTAAACTAGATTTCCGCCTGCGGCTTCGTCCGCGTTCTCAAAGGAAAACCGGCATGATTCCCATTCCCGTGGGATTTCCGGGATAAAACCTATCCTATGTGTTAATCCAAGTTACCCTCTTTATTTGTGCTAAATTTCATTGTAATCGATTCAGAAGTTTATGCGTGAAAACCATACATACATACATTCAAACCTTTTCTTTTTATAATATTAGTATATACATATATTCAATATTAGGTATAATTATTTCAGAAAGATTATCGTATACGCTTATCCATAAATCACGCTTAATCCATAAAAATATATTACATATATTGTCATTATTATATTGCAAATAAAGGGCGCTACAAAACATCTCTTGAATGTTACAATGAACATAATATCCGTATGTTATGTTTTTGTTCTCATTATTTAATGTTAAACTATGCATTTATTTCTATTTTTTCTTAAATTAGAAACTGAAATTTACAGTTCGAATTAATTTGGTAAACGGGGTCACGATCTTAATTTATTTTTATGCGTTTCGTTTTGATTTTTTTATTTAATTATTTTAATTATTATGTAGGAAGTGCTTGGTCGATTATAGCTCCTGTTTTTTTTTATTAAATTCACATTTATGGCACTATAAATCTAATTATCTATTAATATAAAATATGTAATAAAGGTAGAAATACTATAATTGCTTCGCTATAAATTATTTCAGTATAATTCCTTTCGGTTGCTGCCTACTAGAACCTATATTAAATCTATAAATTAAAAAACAAGTGATAACTGCGTTAAAAACAACCGACTTCAAACTTGCACTTGCAACATTTACAAATACAGACAAAAATGCTCATAAAATAAAAACTACTGGGCCTATCCGAATAAAATTTTTATGGGACCAATTCGACACCATCCCGCATCGAACAAAAAAGAATCACGTAAATCGGTTCAGAAACCTCGGAGTAATCGGTGTACATACATAAAAAAAAAAAATATACCGGCCGAATTGATAACCTCCCCCTTTTTTGAAGTCGGTTAAATAAAATACTTCAAATAGTTAGGCCCCGTTTCCACCTGCAAGTAAACTCGCGGAAGTCTTGCATGAGTTACTTGCAATATCGTTTACATATCCTGCAATTTATTGCTGCAATAAATGTCATGCGAGAAGCTCGCGGATCATACTATCGCAACTTATCGCGGAGGTGTTTACACACATCTTGCGAGTGACGGGATAGGAATTACTGTCATAATTTTTCTATTCTATTTTGTGAAATAAATCGTATACTATAATTTATAATGTGTACTATTAATGTAAAATGATCTAATGAACTAATGTAAATAATATATTGTTTAAATAATAACTTAGTTAAATTATAAAATTAGATAAGCATAATAAGAGCATAATATAAATATATTGTATGCCAATGTGTTGGTGAATTGTGCGGACATTAAATTTATTATAAAAACTTTGTAACCACAATTCAACAAATAAATTTTCATTTCATTTCATTTTCAAAAAATAATCACATTATTCCACCTTAAGATCTCATAATTATAATCCTATTGACTTTATAGTTTCTTCATTCTTCACAAGAGCATTCACGACTCATTAATTTCAAATAAACAAAAATCAAAAGCCGTGCGGGCGATACTTGCAGCTTGCTGCGAGATATACGGAACTAGACCGATAAGCTGCGAGAACTGTCGCGAGTAGACGCAGTCATGTTTACACATGCTTTCGCAACTTCTCGCAAGAAGCGCTTGACAAACTGTCGCGACAGAACTTGCAACATAGTTTACACATGCAAGCTGCTGTCAGACAGACTGTCGGACAGTTCTTGCAGAAGTTTACTTGCAGGTGGAAACGGGGCCTTATGGTCGAAGCGTGCATTTGTTTTTCACATCTATTTACGGCCAAGGACGTCAATGTTGTTGAGTCGTGAGAAACAAGTTGCATGTATGACAATCATTTCGTTACTATGAAACATTGTCAGTTTTGACATTCGTATGAAGCTCACAAGGTTGTGTACCTACCTAGTACGAATTATTAGGAATTGCTTGGTAAATTTGCTATTGTATGCCTACAGGTAATTGTTGTGTTCAGAGTTCGTTTGGTTAGTCTGTGTATGTTTTTTATGATAATTTTATATGGAGGGATTTGATTGGGAGTAGATTTAGAGATATATTTGCTTGTATATTAGCTAATAATCTAATAGATAATTATTAATTACCTGACACAACTTGATCTGCATTGTTATAAAAATCTGTCAATTACGCAACATAATGGATGTAATAAGAATTGTTCCAACAAAAAAAAAATTAACCGTGTTGTTGTTCATTAATTTTTTTCCATGAAACAAAGTCTAAACTCTAAATATTTTATTACACAAAATAATCATAAAATTAATCTAATAGGTAACTTTTTTTGACAATTCAATTTAACGATATAGGTATGTACCTAAAATTCTCTTTGAGCAAAACAAAAACTAGCTCGTTTTTTTTTTTTTTTTTTGTAAGGTGTTTCTCAATGTTAGCCAGAAGGGCTACTACATTTTAACGCGGACGCGGGGGTGAACTGAAGGTTCACCCTGGTAGCGACATGCACAAGGGCGTCCCCCCTTGACGGGGACCACGAACCTCGGCTTGAGCTGTCGCTAGAGTGGAGGAGGCCAGAAGGGCCCTAATCGGACGGGGACTAGCTCGTTGTAATCGTATCTTTGTAGGTCAAATGATATCCGATTAATTTGAAAGGCAACCTGCTATTTTTACATGAAAATCAATACGTTTTTAGCTTTAAGCATGCAATGTTGGTTTTTAATGTACCTACAAGCGTATAGATTTAAATCTATAACAAACTAGCTCTATATTCGAAAAGGGACTTTTGAAAAGAATATACTTGATAATTTACTTGAACTACTTTTTTGACTCGTTTGTTAACTACTTGAGTTAACAAACGAGTCAAGTGTCAACACTAAATTTATATTTTACGATTCAAGTTTTTTTTATGAAATTGTAAATAGGTTACATGAATAACTTAACTAATTATGGGAGTAACTTATAATTAGCATAAGAATCTAAGTTACCGGCGCTTTGTGCATGCGCCGACGGTGGTGGGCGCAAACTTAGAATATTGTTACCGGATTCCTGCGCCTACGCATACAACCTTTACATTATTACACTGCTAGACAACAATATATAAGTATTTTTAAAAGAATTTATTTTAATCATTGTTATTTATTCTGTATTTTATTGGCGAGTCCATCTTTAATGTTGTGCAGTTTTTATTGGAAAATATGATGTGTACAATACATATCTCACTGTATACAGGGTGTGATGTTTGTTTATAAATGTAATTTAAATTTGAATATACTTTTATTTATTTTCCCTAGTTCCTTTATATAATAGATAACTTAGGTATATACATATAAGCCTGTAAACCTTCAATAATTTGCTACTTATTTCTTATTAAATTCAAATCATAATTTGAAGTTGGAAACGCATATGTCGAAATTACCCAAATGTATTATAGTAATATTCACAATTGGAAGTGTTGAGGTCAGATTTTATATCAACAAATTTGCGGTCAACACATTACACAAACTATTCGCGTAGGATGCTTTGCAATTTGCATAATCGCCTGCGCTTGCGCAAGAGGCATTCGATCTTTCCTAGATTTTTTCTATAACTCTCTTCACTCCAATGATGAATATTCATTACTTATATAAACTTTTTACTTTTACTACGAGTAAAAGTAATTACGAATTAATTAGAAAATAATTGATGATTGATTGAAAATAATTACGCATATCGAAATTTATTTTTAAACTATTTTAATTTTCCAATTATGTATATTATCAAATAAATCGATTAATTGGTGTAAAACTAGTGACATCTACAGTCACCATATGTAATGACGTTCAATATTAGAACAAGCTTTTGCACGTAGTTTTCAAGCTTCGCAATAGATGGCGCTGTATTCGAATGAGAAATAAACATATTTCTAGCACAGATAAATGTTTCTAATAATACAGAATCGGTATAAATAGTATTAATAATTATTATATCCGTACATGGCGTGAATAGGTTGACAAGTCGAAAATGCATACTTTACAGGGCAGCCTTTTGAAGTTTACTTTTTTATTGGTAAATCCATTTTTTTTGTATTTTTGTTTTTTTTCATTGCATTATATTTTATAAGAATCGACGTTTCAGATTATTACATAGAATTTAATTATTTTGATTTTTATCATAACAAAAACAGACATATCAAGTCGTTCACCGACGACTTGTCAATGTATTCACCGTCGCAAAAATCGGTTGTATCGCGCTTTCTTCGGAAATATCTCATTTCCTATGGGTTTTTTGCTATTCGTATTTATTATCAATATTGTAGAATAGAAAATTCTCTACAAATTTTGTTTGAAAAATTTTTTTATACGGTGAACCGTTTTTGAGATAGAGGGCGGAGAGCGCGCGGTCACAGCATCATTTCAGGTCAACCGGTGCCTCCGGTCGAAAATGCAATTTTCTGCAACTGCAAGAGTGGTTGTGGTTCGCGATGCGGATGCAGGAAAGCGGGCTTGCTCTTTAGCTTGTGGCCAATGTAATGGGCAAGCTTGTCTCAATGCTCTACCATATCAGAGCGACATTAACGAAGATGGAACCTTTGACTCTGAAATCATGGAAGAACTTGAGGCAAATGTCGTTGAAGACGATAATGAAGACCAGTTTGAAATTTACCAGCAGCCAGAAGATGACGATGAAGAGGAAGAAGATAATTAAAATTATAAATTGTAGTTTTTGTACCCTTTATTCCATTTTTTACTTTCAATAAAAATAAATGATATTTCTTAATAAAAAGATTAATTCGTAATTTGTTTTTTTTCATCATGTAAGAAGTTATTAATATTAATTAGGTTAAAATTCAAATACAGGGTTACCGGGAAAGTCGTACAGAATATTGAAGAACGTTATTATTCAGGTCATTTCTGATCGAATTGGTCCCATTTTAATCCCATCCAAATTTTGACTCGTCTTGGCTTACTTAACTGTTATTTTGTCAATGTTTGGCCTATTTAATAGCAAGTGTTATACCTTTTTGAATACGAAAACGAAAAAGTTTATAAAATTACTTGCAGGATAAGTGCCATACATTTTTTTTATAAAAGGACTTCAAAATTAAAAACAATTAGTGGAAATCCTTTAATTTCAACTGTTATCGAGCTTATGAAGTTACGAGTTTTATGAAGCTGTTAGTAAAAGGTTCAGTTTTTGTTGGTCATTTTTATTAATTGGCATGTCTTCTAATTGAATATATATAAATAAACCGGGCCCTAGTAGCTCCAATCCAAAAAAAAGTGATAGAAAAGCCAAAAGAAAAAGATTTTTATGATATATCTTTAAAATTCAATATCTCCATAACGGTTAGGTTTCGGATACCATATTATGGGACCAATTCGATCAGAAATGACCTCCTTCAATATTCTGTACGACTTTCCCGGTAACCCTGTATAAATTCCTATATTTTCATTAACAATTCTGCAATTAGGTACATGGGCAGGTAAGTGTTAAATAAATTAATACTGAATAAAAAGTGGATAAGTTAGGAAAAACATGATAAAATATAATATAATAGTTAAGAAAAATTGACAAATATTTATAATCATTGATAGTTCCGGTTGATCTGAAATGATGCTGTGACCGCGCGCTCTCCGCCCTCTAACTCGAAAACGGTTCATCGTATAAAAAAAATTTTCAAACAAAATTTGTAGAGAATTTTCTATTCTACAATATTGAAAATAAATACAAATAGCAAAAAACCCATAGGAAATGAGATATTTCCAAAAAAACGATTTTTGTGACCTTGAAATTTAATACACACTTACACCCTACCATATGTAGGTTTTGAGACAACTTTTAGGGTGTTAATATACAAGTATAATATATAGACGTACAGTTGGGTATCTCGAATTCTGAGGTGAACTTCCTAAAATGACTGCACTAATAGGTTTACTTGTCAGATAATATATCGCTCTATTGATGCGGTAATAAGTTGACAACTCGATTTGTACTACTGAACACGCAAATATGGGTAGCGTGATTAATTAAATATCTCGAGTTATTTTGTTAGTTTCATTAAATAAATGGCAGGCTTAACTTTACATATTCAGTTATTCAACTATTCATCAAATAAATTTTTGATATCTTCAGATGTCATATTATTACTCATTAGTAGAGAGTTGTTCAAAAATTCACAAGTTGGGTGTGTGCGTTAAAAGCGGACCTGTCGACTTAGTCATTTATTCACCATATAAAGCAAGTGATCCAGATGCCAATTTTCAATTAAAAAATAATTCATACAAGTCGAGTTATCAACCTATTCACGCCTTGTACGGATATTATCTGTGGCTTTAATCTTACCTTTATCTTCGCTCTGTTTTGGGGAATTCTGCCACTGATGTCGAACTTTATGTGACCAGCCGGCGTGCGTTTTAGGCCCCCGTCTCCTCTCTTGAACACTGCAGATCAATATAACAATGTTTATTTCATATAAACTAAACATACAGTACATATCACTACATAGTATAAAGTCACTTCCCGCTGTCTGTCTGTCCCTAATATATATCTCTAGTCCCTAGATCTTTAAAATTACGCAACGGACTTTGATGCGTTTTTAATAGATAGGTTCAAGAAGAGAAACTTTAACTTGTTAAGTTTAAGACAACGCGAGCGAAGCCTCGGGCGGAAAGCTATTTATCTTATTATGGTTATATTTAACTATACAGTGCTGCACTCTCCTGTGATGTTTCAACACTGAACGTTATGAAAGTGAAAATAATCTCAACTTGATAAGCATATTTGCAATGCTCTTCAGTCATTGCAATACACCTGCTAGTTTATTGGGTCACCCGTTTACGATAAAAGTTTATATTTGTTATATATCTAATATATTACATTACACAGATAATGTAAAAATCTGAGGCATTGATGAGCAATAAGGATCATTTTTGCGTGTCTAAATTAACTTGGTATGAGATGATTATGATAGTCTTCCTGTAATTTTTAATGAACTTTAATCATAATTAACTTCTAGATAACTGCTAAAAATTATTGGCTAAGTAAGCTATTAACACCATAAAATGAAGCCTAGACCAATTAACTTACTTCCTTATTATTTTGTTAAGATCCAAGTCATGTTTCTATATAATAAGTGTTTTTTTCTATGAAATATTATGTTTGGTATATGGATTGTAAATGAACTTACATGATAATTTTCTTTTCTTCAGTCTTTTCCTCATCAGAAATGTCGACCCAGTCGTCGCTCCTATCACTTCTATCACTTGCACTTGCCTCACTGCTCGGCACTTGGAATACTATCTCTTGTCCATTATAACTGAGAACCGACCTTTGCCCATAAATGCTGTTCGTCTTTTGTTCACTGGATATCGTTGATTGGCTGATATTTGATACTGTGTCAAACGATAGACGCTTTTGCACCGCTGATATCTGCTTCTTGGCATTGTTGTTTAGTTTTGCCATACTTGGACTGTTGGGTATACTCTCGTAGCAATGCGATAGCGACACTCCATCTGCATGCTTGATTGTGTCATAAATGTTTTCATTGTAGCAGTCGGAGATTATTGAGTCTCGCTTGCTAGTTGGGCTATTCTCTTTTGATTTGATCGGACGTGGCGGAATCTTTTCATAGATTCTATCTGAACCAATTTTCTCATAGCTCACCGTTGAAGCGCCGCTGACAGATTTCGTTATAGTGTAATTTTTGTTATTTGCTGAGTATGGGTTATAGTTCTCAGCAATTTGGATACCAGAACTCGATGTAAGGCAGTAGGGCTTTACGGGGGATTTACAATACTCATACCCATCGTCACTATCCCCATCACCTCTTGTTCTTTCTTCGAGTTGGCTTTCACAAGTTTCATAATTATGAAGACTGCTTTCATCCCCTTCAGGGTGTGACCGCATCTCTAAAAGACATTGATATATGTTTTCTTCAGGCGTCGTCTTGGTTGGAGTAACTGGCACTTCTTTAGGAATCTCAGGTAAGGGACAGTTTATTTTTGAAGTTCTATCGCTCTTTACTGCTACAACAACGATATGATCATCTCGCGGTTCTAAAGGTTCATAATCATCTTCTACCTCCGCTTCTTTTGGTGGTTTAGGAGTAAAACCCACTATTACTTCTTTGTTAAGTGCTTCTATTAAATTTGATTCAAAATCTGAGCTAGATTCGAGATTGCTTCCTCTTAAAGTTGATTGAGATTCAGACACTTCGTTCGATTTAGAATCATCAGTACTAGCAGAATTATTTTTTTCATCAGTATAAGAAACCGTGGAATCATTCAATATGACACTTACGAAACCGTAAGGGCTTTCAGATATTGATTTATCGGAATCAGAATAAATTTGACTACTTTTTCTCCTCCATAAAAATGATTCATTGGGCGTTATTTGACTCTCTATGTCCTGGTAAATGGATTTTTCTTCTATTGAACTCTGTGTTTCATTAAGAACCTTTTCTTCTTTTACAGGTAACGGTGTTGATGTTACATCGTTTACTTCTTCGTGGATTATTTCAACAACATGCAATGGTAACTTTTCGGAATGTATGTAATTTGTCTTAAACTTTTTCCTATCATAAATAGGCTCCTTCTTCTTTGATTGTTCAGGTGAAGGTGAAAGACGAGGAGCTTGTTTCGTTGATTCATCGACTAGAACTGGTTTAATTGTCTTTATTTTGGGGATTCCGTCTTTTAGTACGATATTTTTTGTTAATACTAGTGACGATTTCTTTTCAGGTACTTTTGGTTTTTCTTTGTTAGTTATTGTACTACTATTGGCTTTTAAATTAGGGTTTCTTTTTATAATATTACTTTGATTGAGTTGAGCGTTAATTTCACATTCAAATTTTTGTATGACATTTTTGACAACATTACTCTCTTTTTGTGATCTTGGCTCCTCATTTTTAAGTTTAGTTGGAGTTCCGTCAACAGAATCTGATCCACTTTGTCCAGTTGATTCAGCTTGCTTTTTTGGTGATTTTGGTATTTTATTACCATCAGATTTAGATCGAATTATACGAATTTTGCTATTAGAATTATCTGATAAAAGCAATTTATCGATAGAATCCATACTAGAGCACCTTTTTCTACTGTTTGGTCGCTTTTTGGAACCTCTTCTACGTCGAACAACAATTTTAATATTTGGACTGGAACTAAGCGTGGATGAAGGTGTAGAGCTACTACTCGCCGAACATGCAGACTGTAAATCTTCAATTGTTTTTACTAATTTGGACTGTCTCACTGAGCCTAGTGAACTTTTATTTTCTAAGTCATTGAATTTCTTTGTCAATTCTGATACTTTACTGCTCGTTATCGTCATTGTTGTTACTAACGGTGGTCGACGATAAGACGCAGAGGCATTCTTTATTTTGAAGCTGACCTTTCGTTGCTGCTGATTTTCAACCTTTTTCTTGGTGGGCGAAGGAATATCTATCGGTAGAGATCTTTCCTTATATTTCTGAGTATTTGTAAATTCTTTTGCATATTTTCCTCCTCCTGTACTTCTTGTGTCATCACTTCCCGTACTAATAGCTAATTGTGCGTAATGTAACGTTGGTTCACGCTTATTTTCCTTGCAATGTGTATTATTACGTAGCGTGGAGTTTAAGAACGCTTGTTTTGCTTCACTCACTGTTTTCCGATGATGAGAGGGAGACATAGGGGGCTTCATTGGTACTGAGTATACGCATTTTTCACTAAAATTATGTTTCTGTTTGATAGCCATGTCAGTTTCGGGCAAAATAAAATTCTTTAGTAGCGACTTAATAGTTCCATGTTCGTTGCCTTCGGAGTTGAATTTCTTTATTGAAGATATAATTGTGTTTGTTGCAATTGTTTCGCCTTCCATTAGAGTGCTAAAAAGCATTTGTGTTGGATCTCTGCGACCGGTTTTCTACGCCATCTGGAACAATTAAAGCATTGAAGTAAGTGTAGGAAGTAATTTGCATACGTAATAAAACATGATATCGTATTGAGTATCGATAGTTTCGTGATTATGTCATAAAATTGCTGTGAACGAATTCAGAATGATTGTTAGATAGTGAAATCATTCGAGATAGTGATTAATTAATGCCTACATTCCTGTATTTTCTAGAACTTTTTATGAATAGGGTATTGTTGAAAGGCTCTCACGGGCGGGTTTTATATGAGAATGTTCTGTGAAACACTTGTTCGCTAACTATATTGAAGGAAATACTAACTTGATTAATTCTGTCATAAGACAAGATCAGAATTCTAATCAAGCTATAACGTGTTAAGTGCGAACATTAAACTCTTTTCTTGTAGATTTTTGTTATAAACCTAGAGCAAAACGATACGGTAGAAATAAAAATAGTATCTCACAGTATTTTGATATACGTCATGTAATCTATGTAAGGTAATGGCCTCTACTTTAGGGCATTTGACATTTTGGTTATTAGCATTAACCTAACGTCAAAGATTAAAGAGCATTTTATACCTTATTATGATTAATCTTTAATAAGAGCAGTGGTGGCTCAGTGGTGAGACCTCGGACTTCGAATCGATAAGTCCGTGGTTCGAGACCAGGCGAGCGCGCAGGAAATAAATTGATTTTTCAATTTATCCTCGCATGTTGTAACATCACCACTGCTCGAACGGTGAAGGAAAACATCGTGAGGAAACCGACATGTCGAAGAATTAAAAAAAAACGTTCGACGACATGTGTCATCCGCCAACACGCACTTGGCCAGCGTGGTGGATTATGGCCTGTACCCTCATAGGAGGCCCGTGTCCCAGCAGTGGGAACGTATATGGGCTGATGATGATGATGATGATGATGATGATGATGATTAATCTTTAAAATACTTTCCAACCTTATTATCTTTGTAAACATTTGAGATGTAGACAATTTTCAAAGTTCTAGAGGTCGGCCCACATTTTCTTAAACAGGCTTTATAATAACTAAAACCAGTGAAGAGGATATTAACCTCATGTTGTGCCTTATTTGCGACAGCGGACGTTGGTCTTGTGACCTTTAAAATGGCTTGTTTTTATTTCTAAATGTTTTAACGTTGACGTTCACCATGTGACGTTAGTACACATGTGTGGTTGAAGAATATTATAGCAAGAGGAATAAGTGCTGATACAATTTATTTAAACTTTATCCAATTTGAATACACATGCGTAAGTAATTTTACTTTTAGTGCATGTAATTGCTTTTCTATGTTCACTTTGTGAATATTTGAACAACGAATTAATAGAGCCAAACAATATAAGAATACTTAGCTTATCGATAAACTAAATAGCTAATTCAGTAAAAAGTAATCTTTTGATTAATGATCTTGTAAAGTATCTGGCTACGCAAAAACAGATCAGTGATACAGTTTGAAAAGCACAACTATCTTGGCAAATATGGGACTATAATTCCTACTTTTAAACTATGCTTTCAAATAATAATCCTTCCTTGTTCTCAGTTAAAATTCCTCAACAGTCTGACCTTTTTGGTGAGCATTTTTGTAACTAGGTATCTAGGCTTAATCGAGAGCATGTCTAATCGATTCTGCACACCTGAACAATGATTGAAACAATGAATACTTTCCGTACACGTACGTGTAACACTTCTAACACCTACTTACTCGAGATATGTGAGAAAATATCTTAATTTTAGAAAAAAAAATACAGTTTGGATTTATAAGGACAGAGAATACCTAGTCAGGGCCGCAGCCGGGAAGTCCCAAGAAATTATTTTTGCTTCCTAAATCAAGTGAATAGTTGAAAAGTTCAGAATTTGAGCTGATGATGATGATGATATATTTACCGAGCATCAAAGAGAAAATGAATTAAGCACGCAAGGTCATTCACATTGCTTTTACAATATTTTCATCACCTAATTCATTACAAATTTTAAAATCATATTACTAATTTGAATGAAACTATTAAATGTATATAACATTCAATTTTTACATTTGACATACGTTAATCCACAAGCTCATAGAAAGTTTATTATAAACGTCAAAATTTTAACGCACGTGCCGTTGCGGTAATTTTCTTATTTAAATTTCGACCTGCTTATTAGTTTTCTTTTCATTTTTTTTTAATTTGTGAATCAAGCGAAGGTTCTCGCAATGTCATAACTAATTTACAGCCATGATTATTTAATTTAGGAAACGTTTTTTCCCTGATGATTTTAAATAACAAACCGTTACAATTAAATAGACGTATTTTTTATTATTTTATCTACTATTTTGCACGTGCTAAATGATTATGTGCCCTTAGAAAATTATTTATTTAAAACAATACTGGCCACACAGAAATCATTAGAAAAAAATATTGTTCTTAATTCAAACATCGAGACGAAGGCCGCGTGTTTCCTTAACCTCGTGCCTCAGTTTGGTTAACAGTAACTTGTAACGGAACGTCCGATTATTTCGCAATGTGCATGTGATTGGTGTTGAGATCGTATTGAAGTGCAATTTATAGCACTTAATAGCGTAAGAGCAATAATTATTGATGCAAGACTGATCAAGACATTGGATTTATTTATTTTTAAGTTTCGTGTGTCATTATAATATATCTACTAAATTTTTAAATTAAAACTATGCATAATACCAATCTACATCGTATTCTAAGTTCTGTTTGCTATCTGCAGATGACTGTTAATTGATCCATTAATATTATAAGGTAATTTGCTAGGGTTGGTTCTTTAACTTGAAGGGATCATGTTTTCATAGCTAGATATATTATATATTTTTATATGTTGTTAATCAATTGAAAATATCCCTATCTTCTTGTTTATATTTTAGGCACATCGCAATGTACCATATAACATATTGTTTTCGTATGACAATGCAAATTTGTCGAATGTAATGTTTCATCGCGATACGTGCAGCGGAACGCAAATTACCGTCATTTGAATGGACGGTCAATTTGACAACAAGGCGATTTAAATCAATAATAAAGGTACGTAGTATAATTAATCATTATTAAAAATAAACTAAATCGCGAAAACCAGGCAAAATTAAAATGTCAACAGCATTCAAAGAGAAAGAATCTTCAAAATCGGTTTTCCCAGACAAAATGTCTGAAGTAGGTACCATCCCAAATAAATTCAAATTGACAATCTCCTCCTTTTTAGAAGTCGGTTGAACAATATAAACTGTTTAATTATGACAGATCTTAGTTTCTATGGAAGGCTAAGGTATTCGTGACTTTCTTTAGAAGAAGCCTTTGTGGTTAATGCTATAATAGGACAAAGGAAAAGTTAGTAGGTACTTATGTTTGTTTACAATTATGCCAATTGCTTGTTTTAATTTCATTTCATAATTCATTACTTCAAATACTGCAATATTACGCATTTGAAATTACTTTATATTTATGGCAATCTTATTTATTACTACAGTACATTTTATCTTGTTTGATAAACAACCATATTTGCGTGTGACTTTCCATTTTATTATCTAATTCACACAATAAAAATAATGTTTAGTGTGTGTTTAGTTTTATTATAGTCAAACATTTACCTACCTTAAATGGTTATTACAGATATAAAATGCACAATTTATACTTTCACTGTGAGAATTTATTATTAGTTGAAATATATAATCATTGTCATATTTTACACTTTACAGAACATGTATTTTGTTACAAATATGTATTTGATAAAGCGTGAAAATGCGGACAAAGAGCTTGTCTATATTTTACATTTAAAATACATCTATGTATACTAATATTATAAAGCTGAATAATTTGTTTGTTTGTTTGAACGCGCTAATCTCGGGAACTATAATACTGGTCCGATTTGAAAAATTCTTTCAGTTTTAGATAGCCCATTTATCTAGGAAGGCTATTTAATCATTGGTAGTATTATATTATCTGTGATACTTCTGTTTTAAACTGCATGAGATAAAAAAGATGAATCTTTTACGCAAAAAAGTTTTCTTGGATCTGGATATTATCAATTTCGCACACAAAGAGATTACAATCTAGATTAGCACATAGTCTAATTTTTGTCAGGGTATTATCATACCTAACATAACCTACCTGATATTTGTTTATTAATTAATGTGTTCAGGCGATAGAAATGCAAACGTAAGAGCCCACGCTCTGATTAATTTGCCTAACGCTGATTACATGCATCACCTTGAACATATAGCTCAACTATTGCGAATTAATGCCTTTTTAAATTAAAAACTATTTAACTTGTTAGCGGTTTTTTAACCTCGACACTATTGGGCTTAGAAGGAAAATATTTGTTTATTTGAAGTCAGTTTATATGGGATATTATCTCCAACGAAACAGCAAAAAAAATGCAATTTTTTTTTAACTTATTTGATCTCTACTCCGAAAGACATTGATCTCCAGACAAGTTTTTCTCTTTTTTCATCATGTTTATAAGTCTTTAATATGATTAACAATTTCAGTCGAAATAGGAATAGAAAAATAGAAAACCTTTTATCAATAACCTGTAACAATAACCAATATTGAAAACAGAAAAGGCGGCTAAATCCCCATCGGGAATATAGTCTATATTCTTCAACAAAATTCAAAAACTTCTATCGTCAAACTTCATAAAAATCGTGCTAAAAGCAGACCAATCACGGAAACCTAATTTCAAAACAGTAAGCTCGTTCACGTCGGTCGTTGACCCGCGTGCATTGCGTCTGATCATTGTGCAGCAGCCCGTGCCTCAATTATATACATCATTTCATCTTTAGCAAGATAAACCCAACGTATAGAACAGCCATCTTATATCTCGAATGGATTTGAATTAAGAACACGTTTGGAATGTTTAGTTTTTATTATTCGTTTATGGTCTGTTGCATTTGACGTTTGTGTCATGTTATGTCAAAAATCCATGGAGAAAAAAAGTAAAAAAAGAAACGTGTATTATCAAGGGTAGGGTTTATCAAGGGCAATTGTTGCACCTGCTCAAATGCTGTTTCACATTATATCAACATGAAGCATCTAGCCTTTGGCTACGTTACTCAATAATGTATTTAAAAACGAATTAATTGAAATATTATCTATATCATCACAACTATACAAACAGTGAAGGAAATCATCATGATGAATTAGGAAACCGGTATATCCAAGACATTACTAGTTTGGGTAGTCGATAATGAGGCAGGGAAGCCACATCGTCTGGCATATAGCTGCGGGAACTCTGGTGCGTTCTACGAGAGATCCCGGCGTCCCCGCTACCATGCTTTGGGTTTGGCCGTCGAGGAGGTTTTAGTGGGTAAGAATCCCACATGCTCTCTTTTTCCCCCAAAAGAGAGTATCTTTTGAAGATTTCCTCCCCGTTACCAAAAAAAGACATTACTAGTTATGATAATACATGAAACCTTGGCTAGATTATCGCCTGCATCCATGTAATGGTGGATTATGGTCTATGGCTTTTGTTCCAGTAGCTGAACCAATGTGAAGTGACGTTGATTATGATGTAGGGTAAACTATATTCTATTTAAATACCAAGTAGAAATAATATTAATTACAGTAATCAGTAGACTTATAACATAGCAAATATGGCGAATCATTAAATATGGCACAATATGCGTAATTGGATTCATTTACAAATTAATGTAATTGTATTGTTTCGGTAACCCAGTATTTCATGTATGTGGTGAAAGTGCAATCATTTAATTCAGACTCGTATTAAATACCCAATTATTATGGAGGATCACAAAGGCCAAAAACTTCACAGAAACTGGTTTTGCTCTCATTTTTCCAACTGAAATGACATTTAATTAGTGTTTCTATATTTTAATTTTTAAATGTTTATCAATCTGTTTTTATGATCTGGATTATCTTGGGAACGGCGGAATCGACTTTAGTGAACTGGCACTTTATGATAGAGAAGTTTGTAGAGGCACATTTTACGTCATATAACATGCTGGAAATAGTCTTCTATACAATAATCTGCCTTAGCACAAAACATTCTAAAATACATATTTTTATGTACAGCACAAAGCAATTAAAAAGGCAGTCCTGACGCACATGCTATCCACATAATAACATAGTACTTAATACTTATTCATTGTTTTGTTGCGAATCGCATGTGACCGAACCGTGGTGATAGCCAGGTATTGTTATGTTTGCACACATTTTTATAATATAAGATGACTTAAGTGACGGTAAGGAAAAATCCTGTTCATTCTACAAGTACGTGCAATTTAAAGGTACAAATTATTAAATAGTTTGGAAAATCCAAAAGTGCACGCCTCATAATCTCATCCTTTACAATAAAATTGATTATTTATAAAGAGTACACTATAAATATAAAAAAGAAATAAAATAAAACAGTTGGAAAAGTAAAGAAAGCGGTACCATAATAATTGAGCTTTTTTTCTTGTGGCCCCACCTAGACCAACTTATTTTTTTAAACCTTGGCTTATAGTATAAAGAATCGAGTTTATAATGGTGAATTTTGAGTACACTATAAATATAAAAAAAAATAAAATAAAGAATATAATATATAGATATACTAAAATTATGGAGAACAGTCGATATTTTTTTTTTGTTTATTTAATAACAATTAAACCACATCGAATCAGACCCTGAAAAATGAAAGGGTTCTATTCCTGAGCATACTCAAGCGTAAGAGAAAAATAGTTTGGAAAATCCAAAAGTGCACGCCTCATAATCTCATCCTTTACAATAAAATTGATTATTTATAAAGAGTACGTGACTATAAATATAAAAATGAAATAAAATAAAACATTTGGAAAAGTAAAGAAAGCGGTACCGTAATAATTGAGCTATTTTTCTTGTGGCCCCACCTAGATGTGAAACTGCGCAGGTTTAAGGGACTGACTACCAACTTATTTTTTTAAACCTTGGCTTATAGTATAAAGAATCGAGTTTATAATGGTGAATTTTGAGTACACTATAAAAAAAAAAGTCGATATTTTTTTTGTTTATTTAATAACAATTAAACCACATCGAATCAGACCCTGAAAAATGAAAGGGTTCTATTCCTGAGCATACTCAAGCGTAAGAGAAAAAAAAAGACTCGATTAGTAAAGTATTTCGGTCGCTATCGTGTTAACAAGAAAAAGGATCCGCACATACAGACACACGGACGTCCAAGACAGAACTTTTTTAAACTGTTTTTTAACTAGTTTAAATAACAAAAATGACATCAAAAATATCATGAACGTTAAAAATAGTGTTTTTTCTTAATATGTGTGTGTATGTATTATCTTACTAGTGCAATGTATGATACATAAAGACATTTTAAGTTTGAAAAATCAGATGTTTTGCGCGAAGTGACAGTAGTACCCACCTCAACGCTTCGCTTATGAGGCGTGCAAAAAAGACTCGATTAGTAAAGTATTTCGGTCGCTATCGTGTTAACAAGAAAATCCTCCGCACATACAGACACACGGACGTCCAAGACAGAACTTTTTTAAACTGTTTTTTAACTAGTTTTAATAACAAAAATGACATCAAAAATATCATGAATGTTAAAAATAGTGTTTTTTCTTAATATGTGTGTGTATGTATTACCTTACAAGTGCAATGTATGATACATAAAGACATTTTAAGTTTGAAAAATCAGATGTTTTGCGCGAAGTGACAGTAGTACCCACCTCAACGCTTCGCTTATGAGGCGTGCAATATGAGTATATATTTAAATGTAGTCATATTTTGATAAATAACATTTTTCGGAAGGTAAAATTGTTTTTTGCCTTTATATTGTGAGTTCTGCCCACTCTCAAACTATTGGCAGTTTAGTTTCATCTTTGATATTAACATTTTATGCAGGCGAAGTCACAAGTGTCAGTTAGTATAGAATCTATGGGAATCCATACACAATAGAACTGTAAGGGAGGTCAGGGTTTTGAATATTTTACATACTAAGCTACTTATTATAAGTTAGAAGGGCTTTTTTCCAAGGAGGCCGATGGCACAAAAAAGTTAGTACGGACTAAACACACTTTCCTTTTGGTTTAATTTTTTTTTGCTAAATCATTATTGGCCTAAAAACTCTTATTTAACCAATATTATCAGCTTGCATACAAAAAAATGCAAAGAAAAACCTTCGCTGCATTATCATGAGAAATAATAATTTCGGAACGCACAAAACATTTTAACAAAACACACAAAAAAAAAAATTACCCTCAAAGTCTGTCACACTCACCATTCCTTCTAGATCTTCTAGATCATTCTACGTAGGCAAATCCCTTCTTATGATTACAACAATAGCTTTTAATTTTAATCATACTTCTCGAGATGAATACAAGCGTAATACCAATCCTCCAATAATTAAAATGTTCCGTTTCCCTTGGCCACGCATTCGTGCAATTAAGGTCGGCTCGTAACGCACGAAAACATATTAACTAAGATTTTTCACCTCTATGAAGTAATTAATTGATGCAACCGTTGGAATGTACGCTACTACATTGTAGTAGAGGATATACGCTACGGCTGAGGATATAAAACATTGACTGTGTCTGTCTTTATGTTTCTCCGGTTCAATATTTGGCTGCTGTGAGTGTGACTAGATGATAGAGCGGTATGTATAATGTAGATAAATATGTAGCAATATGAAGATACTTGTTCCCACGACACAGGGAATCCTAGTGTGGGAGCAAAGGTTTTCAATTTCTATGCATCTTATATTTTTTGTAAATAAAGTTTATTGTTTATGTAGAGGCTTTTCATCTACGTACATCTACCTGTAATATCTATGAAGCAATTAATCGATGCATCCGTTGCAATGTTACGCTGCAGCTGGTATATTCTGATCTGATCTGAATACATTCTGATATAAAACATTGACTGTATGTTTGTCCGGAACAATCTTTGGATCGGTTTATGAACTCTTACTGCATGATAGAGCAACGTGTAGAGACTCTTCTCTTCTATGAAGTAATTATGTAGAGACTATTCATCTCTATGGAGTAATAAATTGATGCAACCTAAGTCTATAGCTTGAGGATACAAACACTTACTCGATGATAGAGCGGTATGTAGAGCTACTGTATTTAGAGGCTTTTCACCTCTATGAAGTAATTAATTGACGCACCGTTTGAATGTTACGCTACTATAGTGTAGAAGACGTTATAAAACACTGTCTGAATCGGTCTCTATTTTGTCCAGATCAATATTTGGATCGGTTGAATTTACTTGGATTGAGATACTCTATGATAGAGCGGTATGTAGAGCAACATATACCTAGACTTTAGAGGCTTATTTCACCTCCATTAAGTAATGAATTGATGCAGTTATGCTGGTAACATTGCAACGGTTAACGGTGGTACAGAATATAACACTGGTTGTTGATTGGGGTAGAGTTAAAATATCTATACATATAATAAATCTGTAGAAGGGTCAATTCTGTACATTGAAAATATTGAAAAAATAAATAGCAGGGGGTGTTACTGGATCGATACCAAACCCAAATATGTGATTAAAAAAATTTTTGTCTGTCTGTCTGTCTGTATGTTCAGGCATCACGTGAAAAGTAACGGTTCGATTTCGATGAAACTTGGTATAATTATACCTTATCATCCTGGGCATAAAATAGGATACTTTTTATCCCGAAAAAATACGCAGAAAAAAAATAAATCTTAATTTTTCTTAATTTTTCCGCGCGGACGGAGTCGCGGGCGGAAGCTAGTTGTTAATAGTTTAGTACTGAAGATGTTTCGATCTTTCGACATTAGCAATGAATTACAATGAAAAAATATAGAATTTGCATTGATACATAAATCTGGAATATAAATTATTTTGCCAGTCGTCCTGTTCGAACCCTCTGGCAGGTAAGTCACTAACCACTAATTTTATAAGAAACTATAGCTGTGCCGCGCGGTTTCACCCGCGTGGCTCCGCTCCTGTCGGTCCGTGATAATATAATATAGCCTATATTACTCGTGGATAATGTAGCTTTCGAATGGTAAAAGAATTTTTAAAATCGGTCCAGTAGCCTATTCATGCAATCGAACAAACAAACAATGTTTTCCTCTTTATAATATTAGTGTAGAAAAAATTATTATAATTTGTAACGCATCTATAACAGCATTACTCCATATAAAGGAAATCATAAAATTCGAAGAACGCAGCACACAATTTGATACATTTTCTTCACGCCTTATGTAATACATAATGGTAATAATATTGAAAATTAGGGGGGCGTAGGGATGTGACGACCCCATCGCCCACGGTTGGAATATCTATTGTCTACGTGACAATAGATATTCCACCTGTGCAATCAGTCAACCCGCAGGACACCTTGTGGCGGGGTGTCGGGGAGTAGCGACCCCGCGGGAACCGAGTGCTCCCGGGGGAGGCCCCTGTCTTCATCTCCGGCTTGCCTTCACCGGCCGGTCGGAGTGAAGCCTGACGAGGACAGGACCCCCACCTCTGGCTTGCCTTAACCGGCCGGCCAGAGTGGAGTCGCGAGAGCTTTTAGCTCGAAGGGTGGATGCGAAGCGTAAGTGGCGAGTGGGCACGTGATGCTGGACCCTCAGGGAGCGCGTGATCGTCGTTTAAAGTCCAGGGACGCCTCTCCACCCTTAGCTGCTCACAATATGTTGCCCCCTTGTCGCACTATTGCAGCGACTTATTTCGGGGGCCCATACAGTGAGAGGGCGAGTCACCACCTGCCAACATATTTTTACTTTCTTTTAGTAGAAAGGCAGGTGCCATAGTTTTCCATAGTCCCCAACACCAGTCCATTTAGCATTACAATCCATAGCCCAATTATTAAATTTCCATACCCTGCAATAGTCCTACATCGGCCGCGGACTGCCTAGGGCTGTATCTCTATAGTGCAGTCATGGGCAGGCTGCGGCTGGTGTCCCACAACACATTAAAAGTCTCGAAAGGGCCTCTGCGTGTTGGATCCGTGTCCCCACGTAAGCCTTCCAAAGATCCGGGTACCGTCCTTCTGGTGGTACCCGAGTATTATGGAGAGGTGAAAATTATATTACAATTTGTAATAAACCGACCCAGTTGTGTCGAGCGTTATGGTGCTAACTTTCATCATAATATTGTTTTTGTTATCTTCTAATAAATATGTAACAATATAAGTGAAAAGTATCTTTACAAATTGAAGTGTTTATTTTTAATTTCAGAATAACAGCTAAAAAACTAAACATAAACGATATGTGAAAGTTAATGAGGTATTTAAGTAAATAAAAGATATTAAAATGCTTATACATATATGTCTGTCTATTTATTTTAAGATCTATGGTTAACTTTATTATTTTTCTGCAGACGGCTTGGCTTTGGAAAGCTTTATGATAAATAAGATGTAACAAACCCACTCAATTCTTGCTATTTCGTTAACATAATGACGTTCAAAAAGCTGAACCAATTTTGACGAAGTTTACTTTTTATAGAAATTGAATATGCTATAACACGAAACAAATTTCGAATGGCTTTCCTTTCATTGCTATTTCTATCTCGTAATTTGCGTGAAGTTAACACAAGCGAAGCCGCGAGTTTATCTTAAACGAAATTACATAATAGTAGAAATTTCTAAACTAAAAAAATATACTTCTTAAATTTTTTCTTGCTCTACGCTCGAATAATCTTACTTTCATATCAATCATTGTTTAAGAACATAATCAATTGGAAGGTACATGTACCTGTTATATCAATAAGTCGGTATGTCTGTCTGTCGTAACATCCTCAGTATTGTTTCTACACAATGCATATTATACAAACGAATGGCCGGCAAGCGGCAACCTTGAGCCACCTTATAGTCTTCAATACAACATTATTCGATGGATTCACTTTTACTTAGCTTTTTGAGTTATGTTTTGCTAGCCGTTTTTCTTAATTACACGAGGGTTCAATCTATCCTCTGTTGTCTATGTCTTAACAACAAGGTTCTATCCGCTGTATAATATAAGTTTAGATTATTTCATTTCTCTGGCCGGTTGCAGAGCTTCACCGACCATCAGTGCGTACGTCAGTCGCGCTTTTCATATGTATGGAAATTCATAAAACCGTTCATAGCTAGACCGACCATACGCGCGCGAATTTCCATACTTAAGAGGGCTTATTCAATTTAACGCAAGTCAAAATCTCCGCGATCTATTACGATAGATCGCGGCTTGCGCTATCCTTTTACTATGAACAGCATAAGTCCACAGGAGAGCGCCGAGCAACATGTCCTCTCTCTGGAAAGGCTCGCTGCCGCCTGCCGACTGATTTTAATCGGGTCGCGCGCAGTGTTTTATAGTACTTTAAAAAAAATTGTAGAAAAATAATAGAGGTACCTTAGTTGATTTTTTAAATTTTATCTTATAAGTAAGACGTTCTTTTATTGCAATATGTAAAAATAATATTAAACTAAGTCAAATATCTTGGTGAAAATAATCATTTTGTCGACTATAATTTCTAAAAAAATTCACATTGTTCGGATTTTAATTTCGTAAGTTAGGAGTCCAAAATAAAAAAATCTTTTAACTAACTATTTTAATAAGGATTTTTTCAGTTAGTTAAAAAAAATTGTGTGTTAGATCTGTCAGCGATTTCAGATATTTTTAGCTTCGAAATTGACACTAAAAGCGAAATCAAGTAATCATCGGCTCAGTTATCTTGATGGTATTCACAAATACTGTATTAATTGAAAAAAACTCTTAACTAACTATATAGACAATAAAATTTCCTAAAAGTATTAGTAATTCATATGTTTGTAAGATAAGTGGTTGATGGACAATCTGGTTTGAAAAATCACATATTTGAGCCAAACAGCGCACGGACCGCGTACACGGCCATAATATGACAAGCGCGACTGACGTACGCACTGATGGTCGGTGAAGCTCTGCAACCGGCCTCTATATAATAAAAAATACCACACAGTACCTCCTTAATCGAATATGCTATAATGATGTACATAATTGCTTGAAATATCAATTAAAACAAGTTATTTATTAGTTTACACGAACCATTTACAAATGGGTAAATAATCATTGCATATAATTTAAACATAATAAAAAAACAAATTAACGGAATCCGCCATTAAAAAGCGTTCATTAGCTTATACGTAATATTTATATAATATGGTGTTAATAGATAAATAAAATAGAAAATATCTGATCAAAATATACTAACGTACATTTATAGCCTAGTTTGTAATCGAATTCAAAAAAGGAGTAGCTTTATTTTCACATGTATATTCGAACATAGATCTAGAGCTTGAGCAAGAGCATTCTTTCGTGATCTTTTAGTGTAAACGAAAACTCGTATTCAGTGCTGTTCAGTATTAGAACATTGCATAGAATCTTTTCGAAGGAACTAAGAACAACGGAAGAATGCTCTACGCCTGTTTACAGTTTACACTATAATAATTTGATATAGTGGCGTTTGAAATGAGCATTCGCTCGTTTGATTTAAATGCACCGTGAGATACTTCGATGGACCAGATGGATCAGTTCAGATTCAGATGAATCTGAACTGATTTCAATGGGAGTTTTCGTGATAGTTCAGGATACATCGCCCATTTTTGCAAGTGACTACTATCAAGCTAATTTTCCGTTTGTAGCTTTATTTTGATGAGACACCGAATAATTTCGTGTACGAAAGTCTCGATTGTGGTAGCTAACAGAGATAACAAGGATAAAAAATTTTGATTTGATGGTTCTCAAATATTTATTACTAACTGAATTTTTTTTTTGTTCAATCTCAAGATAATTACCTAAATTATTCGAAAAAATATTTGTCCTATAAAATCTATGGTTGGTTCAAAGAGTCCCCCTTTCCAAAGTGTATCGATAACGAGGTCATCATAAATGATTACTAACAAGCTGATTTTTTTGTTTTCACTTAGTTAATGTTTATATAATTCAACAGACATATTGTCCTACAAATTGCGTAATAAATATTTGAGAACCATCAAATCAAAAAATTTTATCCTTGTTATCTCTGTTAGCTACCACAATCGAGAGTTTCGTACACGAAATTATTCGGTGTCTCATCAAAATAAAGCTACAAACGGAAAATCAGCTTGATACTGATAGTAGTCACTTGCAAAAATGGGCGATGTATCCTGAACTATGAATGATGGTGATACACAAACACACAATAAATGTTATTTACTTCAATATACATTGTAAAATTGAGCTATACGATTATTTTGATTCAGAGTTGGGTAAATGGGTAGGAAAAAACAATTATACGTCATCTGATAAGCCCGAAGCTCTAGACAAATGCGCTTATAAGTTTTTAATAATCGATTGGAAGTTTAGTATGTAGTATGTACATATTTATATTACAGTTATAATATTCTATATTACACAAAGAAAATAATATATTATACACTATTACACAATACATAAGTACCAATTTTGGCGCCAAAAAATTAAAAAACAAAAGAAAAATTCCACAGTGAATACTTTAAAAATAATATAATAATAGAAGAGCATGTATCACTTTAAGGCATTTCCGTTGCACATGTTAAAATGATGAACTATTTAAGATGCGCCGGACATGGGAATAAGAGAGCTTGCAATAGTCTCTTAAAATACGTCACACATTATAATATATAAGAGAGCTTTTTGCAATCGTCTCTAAAGAACGTCATCTATACATATAATAAATCTGTAGAAGGGTCAATTCTGTACATTGAAAATATTTTTTTTTTTTTTTTTTTTTTTATAATGAATAGGCAGACGTTTGACCACGATCCCACCTGATGGAAAGCGGCGATGTGGTCTACTTGGATGCACGTCTGCCTAGAAGAAGCCTGTTCACCCTCGCTTTGAAAAGGTCCAGATTGTATTGTGCGGGAAATATGGAGCTAGGGAGAGAGTTCCATTCCTTAGCCGTTTTCATTAAGAAAGATGACTCGAAGCGACGTGTTCTAATAGGAGGGATATCTACAACAAAAGGATGGAATCCCTCGCCACGTCTCGAAGTGCAGTTGAGGAATGGAGATGAAGGGATAAGGTTGTGCAACCCGTACGCACACTCACCGAAATGTAATCTATAAAACACCGAAAGACATGCCACCTCACGACGATGCTCAAGGCTCAAGAGACGAGACTCGACTAGTGAAGGGTTGTTTATTATACGTTTGGCACGTCTTTCGATCGAATCCAAAGCTCCAAGGTGGCATCTAGCTGCGCCTGCCCACAAGTGACTACAATATTCAACACAGGATCGGACTTGAGCTTGGTAGAGATTAAGAAGCTGCCTTGGTGTGAAATATTGTCTAACCTTGTTAAGGATTCCGAGCTTTTTAGCAGCTAGATGGGCCTTGGATTCGATAAACTGCCCGAAGTTGAGTGAGGACGTTAATGTAACACCAAGCAACTCTAGGCAGTCGGTTATTGGTAGAGATACACCGCGGAAAGTCGGAGTATTTGTGAAGGTGCTCCGTTTGGCAGAAAATAAGCACGCCTGGGTTTTTGAAGCATTAAAACCGACTAGATTGGCATCGCCCCAATCGGAGACAGCCCGAAGAGTTCGGTTCAAACGCTCCAACATATCCTCCCGTAGTAATTCAGTTTCGGCCTTTGATGTGCGGGCACTGGATTTGTAACTCTCGACAATAGTACTGTCATCTGCATAACTGAATATATTCGGATTAATCATGTCATTTATGTGAAGAAGAAACAGTGTTGCCGAGAGAACGGACCCCTGCGGAACTCCGGCATTGATGGACATTGGCTCTGACGAGCAACCATCTACAACAACACGAATCGACCGGTCCCGCAGAAAGTCAGCAATCCATGTAGTAAGGTTGCTTGGGATGCCGTAAGAGGGTAGCTTGCCTAGAAGGCTATCGTGCCAGACTCTATCGAACGCTTTAGAAATGTCCAAGGAGACCGCAAGTGCCTCCCCGTACCTCTCAACAGCTTCTCCTAAAAGATGCGTCACGTGCACTAAAAGATCGCCAGTAGATCTATTATGGCGGAAACCATACTGATGATCATTCAGCAGATCGTTGGTTTCGAGGTGCGTGAGGAGCCGATTATTCAATATACGCTCCATAGTCTTACAGATTATGGAGGTTATTGAAATCGGTCGGTAGTTGGTGGGGTCTGACCGACTGCCTTTCTTTGGAACAGGCTGCACATTGGCAAGCTTCCAGTTTTTAGGAACAACTCCAGTCGTTAACGAGAGGCGAAACAGACGTGTAAGAACAGGAGATAATTCGGGAGCACAAGTTTTTAAAACGATAGCTGGTATTCCGTCAGGTCCACTGGCTTTATTCTCATCGAGATGACGCAATGTTCTTAAAACTTCCTTGTTCGTGATGCGGATGTCAGGCATATGAACGCCACAATGTTGAATTGTGGGTGGAACAATACTAGGTGGGTTTAGACGAGAGTTGTTGGCAAATAATGAGGCAAAAACATCTGCCTTATCCCTTGCATTATGAGCCATAGAACCATCGGGTCTCATCAACGGAGGTAGAGTGGGACGACAGAAGTTTGTCTCGACAGCTTTGGCCAAGGACCAGAAGGCTTTACTTCCTGCGGGGTAAGAAACAAGCTTACTTCCAATATGCCGCACATGAGCAAAACGAGCCTTCTTTTGCATTTTTTTGCAGGTTTTCGAAGCTTTGTTAAAGGCTTTCTTTTTTTCCCGAATATCGTGAGCTTTACGGATTCGAGCATCGACCCAGGCTTGGAAAGCTGCTTGCTTTTTAGCCAATGCAGCTTTACATTGGGCATTGAACCACGGTCTAGCATTGTTGTTGATGCGAATATCAGAAAATGGTATAAAATATTCCATCGCCTGATGAATCACACCAACAACATTATCCGCACAGCTGGATGGGTCAGTGGTAGAAAAGCACACTTGCCGCCAAGGATAGGATGCAAAAAAATGCCGCATCTCATCCCAGTCCGCTGAGTTATAACGCCATACTCTCCTTGTTCCCTTTAAAGATGGATCTGCAGGAGAGTATGAAGACACGGACTTTACCAGACAGTGATCAGATGTCCCCAGTGGAGCGGAGACAGCGACCACATGACGGTCTGGTTCTGTCGTCAGGAAAAGGTCGAGACAGTTGGCAGTATGGCTGTCGATGTCTGGTACACGAGTTGCGTCAACTACCAGCTGAGAAAGGTTAAAGGATGTTGCGAAATTATAGGCCTCTTTCCCAGCATGGTCCGTCTTCTGGAACGGGAACAGCCAGTCTGCATGGCAGGCATTAAAATCCCCCAGAAAGACAAGTTCAGCACTCGGATATCTAAGTTGAACTACATCTGCTACTTCACTCAGATAATTAAATAGCCGTGTGGTCTCCTGATCTCCTTTGTGCGAACGGTATACACAAGCATAAACTATCTTGTCCATACCCGTATCTGCCATAATCCAAAGCACAGAAAAACTGGGTTCCTCGAGGTCACGGAGACGCAGAGTGCAAATGTCTTCACGAACATATACACAGGTACCAGCTTTTGAATGAAAGTTATGTTCAAGTATGTAACCGGGGTACCCGAGATATGTCGCGTCATCTGGACATCGGATTTGCGTCTCTGTCAGGAATAGAAGGTGCGGCTTTTCAGTCTCAAGATGGTGGTGGACCGGTGTGAGATTAGAGTGCAAGCCTCGAATATTTGAGAGGTGCACCTGAAGAGAGAGGAAGTGCAGCCGCTGTGAATTCTGTATTCCTTTATGTAACTTTTTCATATTTATTTTGAGAGTGATTAGGCGGGGAGTAAAATAGAAGTTGAACGAGGCAATGCATATGGAACCACCTAATGTCTACATGCTATCGCCCATAAATAAACCTAGCCTGGAGACTGCGGGGACGCCCGAAACCCCCTGAATATCGCCAACGGGTCCTCTCATCCGATCGCCAATCGGCACGTTGGAGCCAATCCAGGATTATGCACAGGCGGCGGGGCAGCCTTTCTCGAGTGGCTAATTCGTTACTTGGGCCCCCTACAACCTGCGGTCGGCCAGCGGTAAACCGTTTCTTCGGATCCCGCTACCCTCCAAGACTAGGATGTTCAGGACAACAACACATGGACAACAGATTCGGTTCTCCAATGCAGAGCAACTGTTCATACCTATTTTACCCTTCTTTACATGGGCTTCATCTGCCATCATCCCGGAACACGACGAGCGTTTGGCGGCATGGCTTTGACAGATGGGTGGTGACTAGCCGGGACAAATTGTCTTCCACCAGTATAATTCGGTTACTCATTTAGCACTACCCGGGGAGCACGTGTAGGGTATCTAGAGTCAAAGCCTACGGACGCGAGTAACGTTGCCCCCCAAAAAGAAGAAATATTAAAAAAATAAATAGCAGGGGGTGTTACTGGATCGATACCAAACCCAAATATGTGATTAAAAAAATGTTTGTCTGTCTGTCTGTCTGTCTGTCTGTATGTGAAGGCATCACGTGAAAACTAGCGGTTCGATTTCGATGAAACTTGGTATAATTATACCTTATTATCCTGGGCGTAAAATAGGATACTTTTTATCCTGGAAAAATACGTAGAAAAAAAATAATCTTAATTTTTCAGTTTTATCCATAGACGTTGTTCCGTAGAACCGCGAACACACGTTGCGTATTATTATAGGCCTAGCCGTATTTGGGAATTGGGTCCAATAGATATTTATAAGATGTTATTGTCAGAGGTACGCAAAATGGATAAATAAACCATCCACGCGAAGACCGACATCCGCGCGGACGGAGTCGCGGGCGGAAGCTAGTACATTATATAAATACATATTTTTAAATACCAGCAATATAAGTGTGTTAATGGGATGAACTTGATTAATTTCCTACACAATGAGTTTAAAGATACAGTTTTACATTCAGTATTCGTTTATTTTTAAGTTCTTATATCAAATGAATTTTTAGGCATTTCTTTTTGTCTTTCATTTATACAGTATAAAGAAAATTACTACCATAGAAACTAATTATTTCTTATACGTAGAGAAAAAAATAACCAAAAACATAATTCATTAAAATTCAAATGTATTCTACATAGGTACCTACTTCATGCATACCACAAATATTGCCACTCTTGAGTGTCTTTACTAACTTTAACATCATTCTCTATGAAAAAACGACAAATCTAGACAAAATTTGAACTATTCAATTAGGTTCATACAAATATATTGTGCTCGTACGTGGGTAAACCGGATTGTTAAGAAACGCTACAAAGAAAAAAGTAGAATGGCATTTCACTTCACTGTACTGACCTCGCTGTCTTTGCTCCATTGAGGATTTCATTCATCTTCTGTAGATATTAATGTAGATCATTGTAGGCTTATATTTCAGTTGTGTATCATGGAAAATAAACAGATTGCGATTTGCGAATCAATATTTTATTAAAGAAACAACGAAACCGCCTTCTAATTGCCAGATATAGACAAAATATGGGATCAACGGAAAGTCTCTAGCCCACAAAAAAAGAGGAATCAAAATCGGTTCACGCAGTTGAAACTTCTAAGGCAACAAAGCAAAAAAAAAACCTATATAGGTACCTAAGTAATCAAGGACCTCCTCCTTCTTCTGAAGCCGGTTGAAAAGTATCAACCGGCCAAGTACCAAGTACCAACCAAAAGTACCAAGTACACTCTAGAGTCTAGTGACTCTACATACGGTAAAGTAACATCTATCAACTATTTTCTTTTAATACAGTATTTTTTATTATTTCTATCACCAATGGCTCTCTCAATGATGACTAGACATAAATACCAATAAAATACAGTTTGTACCACTTAGAAATAATTTAGCTTGTTACCAGTGAAAGAATATCAAAATCGGATATAGAGATTAGTTCCTATAATCACGCAAATTTGTAATTAAAATGTTATCTAATCTTTTTAAACAGATTTTGTAAGAATCTTAAATCAATCTAAATGTGCAAGAAATCCAAAATACCAATAAAATATTTGGTCATCATTTGCGAAATTAAATAGTAATATTTTTTTACATAATTATGCATGAAATGAATACTTTTCGTGTGACTCATTTAAAATATTGAGTCATCTGAATTATTTTGTTAATTAATAATAGAAAAAAGAATGTAGAAGACAGCATAATTATAAAATTAATAATTGGCTTTATAGTTTACTATCGGTCCGCCCCGGCATCCTCGTACCTACTTCAAGGAATATAAAAAAAAGAATTATCGAAATCGGTTCAGCCGTTCACGCGTGATGCCGTGACAACGCGATACGAGAAACTAACAGAATAATTGCTTTGATATAATTACTTTTACCATACAATTCCTTTAAATATTGTAAGTTTGAGATGAACTTACGAAACTATATAGGTACCTAGTACCTACTAATTTATCTGAATTCAAGATTAAAATTCGAGAGCTAGATCTTAATTGTTGTTCCTCAAAGAAACTTCCATCGCCATGTTTTATTTTGCGACAGAAAGTAGTTTTATTAACTTTACATTCTTCAATATTTCATCCATCTCATTATCAAAATTTATAAAGAATCTTCTTATTAGTTGCAGATTATTATATCAATAGATGGAGACCACTAGAACCTAATATTTTTAACTCGATTGGATTATGTTATAATTATGTGTTGTAGAAAATAAATTCTAAGAACTCATTGGTAGTAAGTTATAAGTATTAATAACGACATTACCAAACATTCGATGACCCAATACAGTATAGACAAACGCAATCGAACCAAAGACAATTGAAAACAATTGGTTTGAAACAAAGCAGTTTGTAAACATATGTATAGCGTGTATATCATATAAAAAAGTGGCCATATATGTTTTTATAATTATAGTTTAGGTACATGGTGATGATAGTACTATTTTAAGAGAAGATTTTAGCGAAATTCTTAAAAATAACAAGTAATTAAATGCGGGAATTTTAGAAAAGCACGATACAGTTTGCTCATAAAGCGTCAAAAATGTGAAAAAGCAATTCCAAACATAACACAAATCCATAGGTATTTGGAATGTTAAAACACCATATACCACAACTTTCTTCGTTTCCAAAACCAGATAATTTACTCCATACAAAACGTATTGTATAACAATACTTTACCTGTATATCAGTTAATCCAATACAGCACAGAACACATCACTAGCACTATTTATTTGTATTCACTGCGGGAGCAACTGGCACACGTGCGCGCACTCCGACGTATGGTCATCAACTGATGGTGTCTACACCGCTGGTGGTACGCAATGACCTACTAAACTGGAAACGGGTGGTAGAATCAATCCTTCAGAACGCTTTTGTTCAAGGACAATAGGATTAGAACTTTCGCTTGTGTAGACTGTTGATCGGAATCCGGGGTTTTTGTTAATGGAGTAAGCAGAACTCATTACTGGTTTCGGATAATGGGATTAGATAAAGTGGTAAATACCAGATGCTTTAAAAAATGTTGCTGTTCCCACGTACAACTGGGAAACGTATATTTATCAATGTCTCTACCACTAATAATTTTCCAACTAGAGACGAGATTGTACGCGAAATATAGTCATAAATATTACAGGATAATACTCTCTTCATTTATCGCATTGTCTTGACATGATCAAGGCTACCGATTACCAAACCTTAATTCAATTTACAGACAATTTGGCTCCATTTTTAATATCCACAGGACAATATTGGACTTCAGTATAATCTATTATAAGCGTTCCTCAAACTAAAAATTATAAATTTATTTATTCAACTATACTTCTGGAGTTGAATAAATAAATTTATAATTTTTAGTTTGGAGCAGCTTTGAATCGTCAAAAATCTAAATTTGACCATAAGGCGGCAAGAAATTCTGTAGTGGATATATTTCTTAAGCAGGATAGTAGGTATAATACATTGTGCACAAAAACCTTTAACGGATTGGTCACATTCACTCCATTACCAGCGGTATGCAGGTCAGCGGATCACTTCGCTATTCACCTTCTATAAGCCATCTTCATACGAATAGGGTTTCCGTAAAAACGGATTAAGTAATGGATAGGAATTGTGAATGTATTATCACAAAATTCCTGGTAACCAATTAACGGTATTAAAGTAATTTGATGTAAGGTTAATGTCCAATGATTTGTAAATGTAGCGGTGGCAAAAAAAATGTTAGGAACCATCGTTTATTTAAGTACATAAATCCTGCTTTATGAAACAGGTGTCGTTCGTCCTGACTTCACTTTTATTATCCCAGGGAGAAAAGTTCATGTTAGAAAAAATGTGTAGAGATCTTTTGTAATAAAAAGTTTTTAAATCGATAGAGTTAAATGATAACAAAAAATCTAGCAAAATTTAATTCCTTTTATATATTCAAATAAACTCAAGAACGTTGCAAGTGTGAAAAGCAACTAAGATACAATTTTTTGTTCTATGTAAACTAATAACACGATTGCAAGCCTGACATTTAGAAATTGCCACATGTTGTGATTAAAGTACATTAAATAAGGTAGATAATGACTTAAACTTTAATTCGGATACTGCTGATTGAATTGGTAATGGTCTAGAATTCTAGAATCTCTGTTTATTAAAGGCAGAAGATTGAAAGAAACAATAAAAGTAATAACTTTACACATTTATGCATAAGAAATTGCAAAATTTATACAAAATCCGAAAAGAAAACAAACAACGAGCCAAAATTAAGATTACAAGGAAAGAAAAATGTTTCAATGACCAAACTGTTACTGTATAATAGAATGAATAAATCGCGTTTAAAATCCGTTAAGGGCCGATTTTTCAATCCCGAGATAAACAGTCTGATAACCACCCCTCGAATAGATTTATTCAATTGTTTATCTAACTCATAACGGCTCGCCTATTTTTCAATCGTGATTTATTTGATGAATAACTATCTGACCAAATATTTCCATATTGGCAGCTCTGCTCTCGGAGTGGCGAAACAAACATATTAAATTAGTCAGGTTAGAGCGGGATAGAGTCAACTCTTGCAATTTGTCAACAACCGTCATTAGGAGTGCATTTTAAGTTTATCTTGAGTTTATCTTGTGTTCTATGATTGTTGATTACTGTTTTGATTCGAGTAAAGAGTTTTTATTAAATTTGTGTTTAAATTTGTATATTTTACGATGGAAACGACATAAAGGCAGCGTTCAGCAAATTTTCAATTGCATGGTCATCAACACTATACCAAAAACATCAATTTCAATATGATTTTAGTTGATAATAATTATATAGAAAGAGGCTTAATTGTTAATAATTCTATGCTCTATGTTATTACATACGAAAATATCCCAAATTTGACGCGTCAGTTGTCAAATCAAACGCCTATTCGTCGAATAGCGCGCTATCTGGCCGTTGGAGCGGCAAATAGATTTATTCCTCAAATAACGTAGTTATTCGATAGATAAGTCCTATTCGTCTATTGAAAAATTGAATATTTTGTTAACTGAAGAATAAAGTCTATCTAGCTCTTTATCTGGGCATTGAAAAATCGGCCCTAAAAGTCTTTAATTTCCAAACTGTTACTATTAGAATTTATGACGAAGAAGTTAAACAAACAAATATAATTTATTTGAAAACAATTGAATTTGTTGTGAGTTGTGGACAAACATGTAGTGACGCTGTTTACGTTTTTGCACGTGGAAAGATTTCAAAAGATAAATCTAAATTGAAATATAATGACTGTAAATTATAAGTGATTATAAAACTCATAACTATTTTATATAACATAATAATTAATCATTAGCACTTTACTCTTTTTCTAGATGGAAATTCAAATTCATTTCGTTACCAGTTCAGCAGTTTATTAAAACTCTACCAAAGATTAAGCTAACAAATTGTATCTTGTCTTTATTAATGGTTTAACTTAATAAAATAAAATATTAATTCACTGGAAAATTTGATCTTTTCTGTGAACAACTTGTTCCAAAGAAGTAAAGTCGTGTTTTCAAAATTTGTCCTTCCTGTTTGAAGCCAGTCATCACTCATCTATTACTAAAATAGTGATGGGTCTAAATTGAAAACTAAATGTAGGTTGCAATTACTTTACAGCAAGTACTACGTACATGTGTAGTGAGAAAATGACAGTAATCTACAAGAGGATTATTATCAATTATCATTAACTCAGTCACGATGAATGATACAGTATGATTTTATGCAGTCATCATTTACGCTCGATTGATTTAAATGATATTCCGTTTTCATTTTATACTAAATCTATACTAATATTATAAAGCTGAAGAGTTTGTTTGTTTGTTTGAACGCACTAATCTCGGGAACTACTGGTCCGATTTGAAAAATTCTTTCGGTGTTAGATAGCCCATTTATCGAGGAAGGTTATAGGCTATATTTCATCACGCTACGGGCAACAGGACTGCAGCCACGGCGGTGAAACCGCGCGTAGCAGCTAGTCATTAATATTTGAAGTTTAAACTATGGGTGAGAAAAGAAATGAGGTTATAACATAACAGTGAATTCAGTATGATTTACAAAAGTTACTAATTGGATGAACAAAACGTATATTACTCTAATTAGAAACTTAGTTATTGTATAGATATAGTGCAATTAATACCAATAATTATTCTCTTAAAACGTATGAATTTTGCAGGGGCCATATTATGGCCGTATACGACCTATTATTTCCACACAGTTTACAAATTCATATTATACCATAAGTAACCATGGCTGGTTATTGCGATCATAATATGAATTTGCCATTTAGTTCAATTTCACGGCGTAAACTGTCTGGACTCTGGAAAGAAGAGGCCCCTGTCCTATTTTCAAGATGTTCGAAAATAATGAGACAGAGTCTTTATTTTCGCTGTATAATTAATATTCAACAAATTTTAATTACATAATACTATTGAACCATAAACTGATGTTCATGTAAAGATTATAAAATCAGTTTATGCAACGATTATCAAGCTTATACGGTAAGATGAGTCGTGTAATGCAAACGGGCTATCAAATTACTGTTTAGGAAGTGAAGCCGCGGTAAGGTTTCCTTCCTTACGGCTTCTTGTTTATTATCTTTTGATATATTCGAGTTAATAGGAAAATAGATGCGATTCATTTGTTTATCGAATAGCTGGAATTACTTTCGAGTTTCTAGTACGAGATTTATGTGTATTTGCTATCAAGGTGTGAAGTTAACCAGGAACTGTGAACTACAGTTATGAAGATTCTGTATGATAGTTTATGAGCATTTAATAATGAGTTCAAAAATGTATGGTATACCTTTAACTTGAAAGTATCTTCATATAGTTGGATGTATCCCATCCATGAACGTCTCTCACTATCAAGCTGAAGACCCTACAAGATCGATTTAAAAAGTAACGAGAGATTATGAGTCGACTGAATATTGGCAGACCAAAGTAGTGCTCGTTTTCATTAGGAAGCTTTGAATACTTCTAATAGCACAATAACTACTTGAAATTAACAACTTCCAAGACCGTAAAATACAAACCTTAGATATGAAGTATGAACCTATGCAATGCAGTCTATTTACCTGTAATATCATTACATATTGTTATATAATTACTTTCGCAATAAACAAGATCGTATTTCATAAGTAATATCTATACGATCTGCCCATCGGAATGTTTTATACTTCCTCGTGTTTCAAATTATTGAGGAAGTCTTGCCCTAGTGGAGATGGTAGATTATAACCTGGGATTTTAGTTATGAAATAGGATATGAGTATTTAAAAATACTTTTATTAAGCTATTGCTTATCTTCTATCGCGGGCCTTGAGCGCGGGGACCGAATCCAGAAATGGCGTAACGAAAAACATCACGCTCCCCACTCCGACGGGTGGAGGTGTGGCTTGAAGGCATAGCATGCAATAGCTTTACCGCGGCAGTCCCCGAGTGCCACACGTATTTTTTTTATTGTTAATGTTTTAATTAATGCTAAGACTCATATTTTGATAACATTTGTTGAGCAGCAGATGATCAATTTTGTTACTGAAAACTTTATTAAAATCTGACAATCCTCTAGATTTAGAACATTTCGTCGTAAATTTGCTACACACAGTTTTTAACCATGAAATTGAGCTCTATATTATTTGTATTCTGTTGAATTTACAATGAAGTTATAATTACAATGTTGTATTAACTGACATGTTGACCACGGTATTTACTATTGAGATCTTTTCAGTTTTTAGAACAAACAAGCCGTAATTACGTTCTTCCATTAACAAGCGATTTACTTTATAATGCAAATATAGACTTTATAGGTATTTTACATAACATAAGATATAATGGAATAAATTGATGTGTTGTGTAATCCGTTGCACTAATGAAGTTATAAAAGAAAATATTAGTTTATGAGTAGAACCACTCATATTGTGTTAAGTAATAAGTGCTGGCCTTGTATTTAAAAAAATTGGTTGTCTGTAAAGTCGGTTTACTGACGATAGTTGAACGTGACAACGTCCGATTGTGCTTCTTTGTCGCTCGTTCCGCGCTCTCGCTTGCACTTCAAGCCTTACATGGAACGCCTCAGAGCGAGGTAACGCCGCATGAGTCATGTTTTTTCGTGCGTGCAGCCGGCGCTATCGAATTATAAGACGTTGTCACGTCAAAATTGAATAGAAAAATGAGCTCATAATGGATAATGAGAAATTCTGTATTGGAACATGGATGGTAAGATAGAAATAGGAAATTTTTTAGAATAAAGTTTTGTCAATGATAAAGAAAGTCATCCAGTTTCCTTTGCGCATGAATCATGATATAAAGAAGCATATGTAGTTCAAAGACTATATAAATGTAAATAAAAATAAACTTAAATGTCACGATTCTGCAGAGGAACGGAGGTAAATCCATTTCTGAATGCATTACTCTTGATAATATAAAATGCAATTGCAATGCCTACGGGAAATTGCAAAGTGCATCACATCATCGTGTGAAGTGTCAGATGAAATAATGGATTTTCCAGACTAAACTATTATTAGTAGGTAATCACAAGATAAAAATAAGGTTTACCTCTCTAGCTATGATTAAAAACACCGTTATAAAATAAAGAGACGAATTATTTCATGCATGAAACTTGCACGAAATCATCTGGATTTAAATTAAAACCAACAATATTTACGCACTCAATCTAAATGCATTCACCAACAACCCACATAGAATCTACTGAAAAGAACAAAATATAAAAAAAAAACAAGTAAAAACGTTTTTAAAAAAGAAAAAAGAAATGGTTATAGACATGAAGCCCACTTCCCTCACATTATAGATCGGAATGCGGGGGGACCGGGCGACCTCGGTCATGAATGCAAGATTCTAGCTTTAGGATATGAGGAAAATGAGCCGCTAGAGGGCGCAAACAAGTAAACAGTGAATTCTGTGTGCTCCGTGATAAAAAATTGTTTAAAAATATATTGAACTAATAAGTGTACATAACAACTATTATGAATTGTGTCTTACGCACTGAAGATTTGTTCACAAGCAGTGACAGTGTAAAATATAAAAAGTGCGAGTGTAAAAATCTCCGTAAAACTGTGTAAGTCTGTTACGTGTGATAAACAATAATTCTGATCCTTATTAACTCTTATTAAACAACTACAGGGCTATTTTTGGAAAATAAGTGCATACCCAACTTAATTTATAAAAATTATTCAGAACATTTCTAAACATAATTACGAAACAAAAACTGCTTAATCATTGTTGATAGATCACGGGAAACATGTAATTCCATCTGTTGAGTGTATCGAGATTAACTTAATTCTATTCAAGCGCCATCTGTGACCTGGTATAGAATACCTTATACATATTTTGTTAAACCAAAGAAGATCTATACGGAATTTTTGAATAACGTCAGTATGCTTGAATAGCTGGTTGTGGCAGGAGTCAGGATTACCAACTTATGATTGAAGTGTGCAAGTTCGTATCCGGACCGAGACCAAGATTTTTTTATTTTTATTTTTTTTTATTGGATATTTTCTGCCCTGCGGAAGAATAATATTATTGTGCCTCGATATTATTAATAATAATCTACCCACATTTTTTTTTATAAATTAAAAAGTATAAGAATAAACGAGGACATAGAAGTAAAAAATGGAAAGCGCACTCATTCTTGGTTGCTGTTCGGTTAAAGATGACAACGAAAATTTTGTGTTATGCATAAAATGTAAAGAAGCATTTCATTTTAAATGTTTGAACCTAAGCCCAAATTTCTCGGACGTCAAAGAATGGCATTGCCCTAAATGTGCAGGTAAACGGTCTACTCAAGATCACACACCTATTCGCACATCAAGGAAAGAAGGCACACTATACTCCATCTGTTCTAGGGAGGACAACATTACTAAACGCTCAAATAAGCGACAAGCTTTGTCTTCGCCTCCTGGTGGAACAAGTGAAGTGGTAACCAAAGAGGAAGTGGTGGACATTATCAGAGAAACTATCAGGACCGAGATGCAATCTATTCTGGCTCAGGTAAAGAGTTCCATTAGTTCGGAAATGAAAACAATTAAGACCGAAATTGTTGATCTAAAGAATTCTATGGAATTCATAAACAAACAATACGAAGATTTTAAAAAAGAACACAATTCTGCATTGAAATCATTGGATCAATTATTAAACGAAAACACAAATATGCGTACCACTATTACTCACTTGAATGAAAGACTTAACCAACTGGAACAAAATTCACGTTCGAATAACGTAGAGATTCAATGTATACCAGAGAAAAAAACTGAAAATCTGCTCTCAATCGTATCATCCATTGGCAAAGTTGTTAAATGCAATGTAGAAGAAGAAAGCATCGTTAAATGCACACGTACAGCTAAGCTCGACCCTACCAGCGCTCGACCGCGTGCCATAATAGTTCAGTTTAATACACCAAGACTACGTGACCAGTTCCTTGCGGCAACCAAAATACACAATAGGGCCCAAAAAGAAATGAGCGACAAACTCAATACGGGAGACATTGGTCTCGCAGGAGAGAAAAAGCCTATTTTTGTGATGGAACATTTATCGCCCACCAATAAAGCTTTACACGCAGCCGCACGACAAAAAGCGAAACAGCATAATTATAAATTTGTCTGGGTTAGAGGCGGTAAGATTTTTGTTCGAAAAGCAGAAAATACTGACTTTCTCTACATTAAGGACATGAATTCTTTAGATAAAATAAAGTAATCAGTATTTTTTTTTTTTTGTGTACTTTGAGCATGCAATGTTGTATAGACGTGTTAAAATTCAGTTATTTAAATATGTACTATCAAAATGTACGCGGACTTCGAACTAAAACATTAGATTTTTATAAAAATGTTTGTGAGAACAATTTTGATATTATAATTTTGACTGAAACTTGGTTGAACGATGGAATATTCAACTCGGAATTGTTCGATGGTAGATATTCTGTTTACAGGAGGGATAGACATGATAGCCTAGCGTCTCAAAAGAAAGACGGTGGAGGAGTTCTAATAGCAGTAAATAACTGTTTTAGTTCTAAACAAATAAAAACATGGCAAAGTCCTCTAACTGAAGATTTATGGGTCATAGTTGAAGTTAAACGCGGTACCCGTTCTTACAAATGTGCCTTATGTGTGGTTTATCTACCTCCTCCTGTGACCAGGGTATCACTTGAAAATTTCTTGGATAATTGTAGTACAGTTATTGAGCATTGCACATTTCCGAAGCTTATAATAGGCGATTTTAACATTGGATGTATAGATTGGAAATTGGTTGACGATCCCAACTACACTTTACCAGGTATAGCACAAACTTTAGTAGATTTCCATTACTTAAACAATCTTAAACAATTAAATTTTAATGTAAACATTGGTAACAAAGTTTTAGATTTAGTGCTTACAGATATAGGTAATTGTAAGGTAGAAAGTACATCCTCGGCTCTTAGTAAAATAGATTTGCAACATCCTCCAATATTGATTAAAATTGATACGTCATTCAAAATTACAAACTGCCTTGCTTCGAATCCCACTAAGTTGAAATATAATTTTTTTAAAGCAAATTACGTCGAAATTAATAAAACTCTATATGATACAGATTGGAAGAGTGTTTTGAATAATTGTAAAGATGTGAATGAGATGGTCGAAGCATTTTATGCATATATTGATGATATTATTAGAATAACCGTCCCCTACTTTCCTGTTAGGAGTAAAAAATATCCACCTTGGTTTTCACATAATCTTATAAAAAGACTGAGAGAAAAGGAGAAGTTAAGAAAGCGTTATAAAAAGTATAAAAATCCACTAGATAACTTAGAATACAAATTACTAAAGAAACGCTGTGATAAATTACTTATGCAATGCTATAACGCGTATATGATCAAAACAGAGGCTCAATTGAGACAGAACCCCAAAAAATTTTGGGCTTACATTCACTCACGCAAAAACAATAACCAGAACTTTCCATCATCGATGACCTACAATAATGAGAGTTCCAGTAACGGTATAAGAATTTGTAACATGTTTGGGGCATATTTCTCATCTGTTCATAGTAGTGTAACGACAAACCCAAGTACCTCATCCACCAAAAACCTTACTCGCACATCTGACGCATTTGCATGTATTAAAATATCGCGGAAAGAATTACTCCACGACCTAATTAACCTACGGATTGACAAGGGATCTGGCTATGATGGCGTACCGAATATTTTCATCAGGAAATGTGCAAAGACATTAGTTGAGCCCTTACTTACCATCTATAACCGTTCATTGAGCACAGGCACATTCCCTGCGACTTGGAAAGTGGCTAAGGTTGTGCCTATTTATAAAAGTGACGATAACTCCAATATAGAAAATTACAGGCCTATTTCGGTACTTTGTGCATTTGGTAAAATACTAGAATCATTCGTTAGTCGTAAATTACAGGATTATTTTAAACCCTATATCTCCAGCCACCAGCACGGATTCATTAAAATGAGATCAACCACTACAAATCTTGTCACCTATCTTGATAGCATTGCACAGGCATTAGATATGGGAAGACAAGTACATGTTATTTACACAGACCTTAGCAAAGCCTTTGACAAGGTACCGCATCACGTACTTGCTTCAAAATGTGAGGAATATGGTTTAGCAGGTTCACTTTTGCAATGGCTCAAATCATACATACAGGGAAGATCATTCTACGTAGTTCTTAATGGATTTGAATCAATGAAATATACTATTACCTCTGGAGTTCCCCAAGGTTCAAATTTAGGCCCTATACTCTTTAACATATTTGTTAACGATATTACCCAATGCATATATAGCTCGACCCCCTTCATGTATGCAGATGATCTGAAGTTACTGAAGGTCATTGAATCACCATCAGATTGTGTTACCCTACAAAACGACGTGGATAGAATCGTGACCTGGTGCAAAAGTCACAACATGATACTGAACACTAAAAAATGTTTTCATATGAATTTTTGTCGTAGGGTCAGTGGTCTTATCTCGCACGATTATGTTATTAACAACACCGCTATTAATGAAGTCGACACTATTAGAGATTTGGGTATATTGGTGGACAAAAAGTTAACTTTTTTACCGCAGATAGATGACGTAGTAAAAAGAGCTTCAAAAACTTTAGGCTTTGTTACTCGTAATACAAAAATGTTTAAAAATACCCAAACAAAAATTATCTTATACAACTCTATAGTAAGAAGTATAGTAGAATACGGTTCTGTTGTCTGGCGCCCACACTACGCAACACATATCCTCAGATTAGAGCGTATTCAACGCAGGTTTACAAACCATTTAGTGTTCTGCGCAGGCGAATCAAAAAAGCTGAAATCGTATGAAAGCCGACTGAAAAAGTTTAATATGATATCGTTGGAACAACGCAGAGATCTGTTGGATATGGTTTTTCTGTACAAAGTCTTTCAAAATGCTATTGACTGTGAGAAGCTACTTAATCAATTTAAATTCAATATCCCTAAGCATTATCCAAGGAAACAAATTACGAACTTGCTATTTGCACGTCAAAACAGAACTGTTCTGGGTCGCAACTCCCCCATTCCTAGACTATGCACCTTACACAATAAATATAGCAACTCAGTGGATATTTTCTCAGACTCCCTCTATAAGTTTCGGAAAACAATGCTTAACATTATGACTTAATTCTTTTTCAAATTCACATATTATAATTATTGTCAGTATGTCCGTAATTTATAGGTTAAATGTAATAACTTTTTTTTAATATTGCCTGCCGTAGTTAATCAGAATTCTTTAATGTTAAGAGCACACACATTTCATTTTTGTTTAATTTGTATTGTATGTAGATATCGCCTAATATATTATTAATTTTTGTGAATGTAGTGTTCATCTGTAATAGTTGTGCATAATAATGTGTAAATCCTATTGTTACTATTTAACGAGAATGATACATATGTAACAACTGGTGATGAACCTTTTTAATAAATAAATAAATAAATAAAAATGTTTATCTGCATAATATTAGGTCTATCGTAGTAATACATCAAACTTAGTTAAGATATTGATTAGTATTTTTCAAATCGGACCAGTATTTCCTGAGATTAGCGAGTTCAAACAAACAAACTCTTGAGCAAACAAAATCATAAAAAAGGAGTAAAGTTTAGTCGTTACAAACAAAATAAAGACTGATACAATTTATGAAGCAGAAACAAGTTCACATATAAATATTATAAATTCCATAACTACTAATATTATAAATGCGAAAGTAACTGTCTGTCTGTCTGTTACTCAATCACGCCTAAACTACTGAACCAATTTGCATTTAATTTGATATGGAGATATTTTGATACCCAAGAAAGGACATAAGCTACTTTTTATTGCGAAATATGTACCACGGGCGAAGCCGGGGCGGACCGCTAGTATAAAATATCACACGATTCATCTGTCATGTAAGGGCGTAAAGATACAAAATCAACATAAAAACATATTTTACAAACGTGATGCCCTTGAGAGATGCCAGAGACAAAAAGGTGTGTTTTTCGCAGAGCCAGACAGTCTCGGTATTTAATGCCATAGTTGTATTTAAGCGAATTGCTAGGTATAGAAGTTTTGATTGAATCAATCATTGTGTGATTACATAGTATGAGATTACTTTAATTGCCTCGTTATTAATGTATTCGAAGTGTCTCAAACTTGTGTATCGGTCTTTGAGATTTTTATTAAGATACATTCTATCCGGTCTCCTCCAAATTAGGAATTTTCGCAATTTTGATTTCCTTTGCGACGAACATTTTACAATCTACCTAATAACAAAAACTGAAATGCCCATCCCAGCGCCAAATGCATTTGTTAGTACCATAGAGCAAGCAATAACACGGAAACATGGCCACTATAAACAGGCCCATCCCTTAGCGAATTAATGGCAGCACAAACCAGTCAGCAAAGTTTAAGGTTAGTCAGGAAAAGGGGAAAGTTGTTGGGTCGTTGCACCGGCACACCTGTGGGCTTCCAGACTTGCCATTTCATCACACCGGTTCGTAAATTACCGCACGGGCGAACGTTTTTGCACTTTTTCTGTATCAGCGCCATCTAGTTTCACTTTCGTGTAACTGCTTAATTATGACGAGAATTCTTGTATTTATGGTCGTATTGTTTGCGCAGTTGATGGAGATGTATTTCTGTTATTACTGCTAGTCACTGAGTTTTTCTGTTTTAGTATTTTCCCCCTACTTGATTATAATACAAAAGTTTAAGTATAATTAACTATTACTGTAACTATTAACTATTTAGGGGATGCCTCTTTCATAGATAATATTTCTAAAACGGTTGACATATGTTTTAAAACAACTCCTAGCCAAGCAATATCCACCGATATTGCTTGGTTAAGAGGTTTTCTTGCATCTACTTGGATGATACTTTTCAACAAAACAACATCGTAAGCAGCATGGATGTAATGAATATTTTATAAGTTTACAAATTATTCAATTAATTATACACGGTGAGAATAAATAGAGAACCGGTAAAAGTATCATGACATAGGAAATAATTATTGAGCAATAATATAAATATTAACATTATATGGGACATTCATAAATCATATATGTTATTTGCATGTTAATATAGTTATTAATTAACGTCATATTAGTTTGTCAGCTTGATCGAAAAATACATATAAAGTATGAAATCTCACAATCTCAGCTTTAAATATCAGGCGAGATTATAATATGGTCAAGCGTTTCCCTACTACCAATAAAACAAAAAATTATCTTTACTTGAAGAGGAAAATTCATTCAGTAGGAATTTGTAGTGTTATCCAGATTCTTCAACAGATTATATATGAATTAAACCGTTTATATTCGAATTATAAGTTAATTTCAGGAAGGATTCAAGACAAAAAAAACTCCGTGAAATAAGTAAATAATTTTGCACTAAAATCTATTTTTTTTGATTCGTTGATTTTTTTGCGATCTTGCTTATCACATATCCACTATCAAGGTGAAAACTTACACCACCAAATCGAGAAACCTGAAAATATCCATAAATGGTTACTATAGAAACAATAAATCAATATTGATCTCTGCCATGCTTTCTAACTTGTTTTGTGGGAAGTGCATTTACGATAGCCATGTATGCTTGTATGGAATGTATTTTTACACGCTTTATATTAGCTTCACCTGTATGTTTGTAACCGACTTCTTTGGGCGCGATTTTGACCCACTTTAAACGGCCAGATTTCGTTCAAACTTTGTAGATTTATTGAGGACCGATGACAATACACTAATTTGATAAAATTTTCTATTTTTTAGTTCAGTTTTCTATAAAAAGCGTGTTTTTTAGTTTTTTTTAAACTATTATTATTTTAACAATTAATATCAGCTTTTATTAGAAGCTATATTATCTGTAGATTGGACACTATAATAATACGTTGTATGTTTGAAAGAAAGTTGGAATGAATGTTCGATAGATAGGTACGTCTTAATCGCAACTCTTTCGCCATTCAAATTGATATAATATATAATATTAGTTTTTGGTTTATTTATGCTGTATTATTATTTATAACGTACTAATAATACCTATAGTAATTTTTTTTTATGTTAAATTGTTTCTTTAGTTATCACACAACATAATATTAATGTAAGAATTGCAAATACAATCAGTAATCACCAAAATTCATAACAATTTCGACCGAATGTAGATACCATATTGAATACATAATGGTTTTTGCTTGTCTTCATTATTCTCACAACAAGGTTTCAATAGAATAAAAAATAAAATAAAACTGATAATAATCGTTTGTTTTTACAAACGAACATAAAACAGTTGCAAAGAATTTAAATAATGTGATAAGATAATGGAAACAAAATCGTTATGACGAATGATAAGTATTTGTGCAAAACAATATGATCAAATGCATTTTCTTGTATTATTTGTATTACATTATCTTATATTTAACGTTACGAGGAGGTTATTAATATCACAACATACAAATTAGTCACTAGCCGCTTCAAATTTAAATTCAAATAATATTTATTTGCAATAATGTAGGAAAATACATATGTTTTGATTAGAATTCTGCAGGAACTATGACGACGACGACGACGACGACGACGAACGATAAAAATTGTTTATCTGTAGCCTAGGTATGTTATTGGGAAATAATGTAACTTGCTACTGGCAAAAATTATCGACGAATTAGGTCACGATTCTGGAACACATTGTTTCAGTGCTAAGTGTAGATATTTAATTCATATTTATTTATTTATTCACACATATCAAATACCATATATATATTAATTGTATAGCAAGGATAAAATTAACTGCGTTAAAAACAACCGACTTCAAAAACGGAAAAGTAAAAAATAAAAAAGATTTGATATTATTAATTGCTACATATTATTTAGATGTGCTATTTATTAAATAGGTTTGATGTCGGTGCACGGGCTTAATACTAAGTGCTTAGTGTTTGGCACCGACTTCAAACCTATTTAATAAATAGCACATCTAAATAATATGTAGCAATTAATAATATCAAATCTTTTTTATTTTTTACTTTTCCGTTTTTGAAGTCGGTTGTTTTTAACGCAGTTAATTTTATTTAATACTTTTTAGTGTAATTTTCATCACGAATCAAACGAGCCCAAACTCGATAAAGTTGAGTCAATATATTACTGAGTTCCTATGGCCACCTTCCGATTCCATCATCAAATCAGCTCTATGTCATGATAATGTTTCATCGCTATCCAATTTACACACTTATACAAAATTTCAACTCAATCGGTTACCGGGAAGTGAATCAAAGTTACTTGCTACATTCCAATTAAGTCATCGAGTACAGACAAAAATGCTCATAAAATAAAAACTACTGGGCCTAGCCGAATAAAATTTTTATGGGACCAATTCGACACCATCCCGCATCGAACAAAAAAAGAATCACGTAAATCGGTTCAGAAACCTCGGAGTAATCGGTGTACATACATAAAAAAAAAAAAAAAAAAAAAAAAATATACCAGCCGAATTGATAACCTCCTCCTTTTTTTTGAAGTCGGTTAAAAATTACGCACTCGCTGAGTGATTTAACTCATATTTGTATATTAAAGAAAATTAAAATCCCACCAAAAACATTTTCATGTAAAATGTTGCCAAGACGAGCCCTTTTGACTCGCACTGTCAAAAAGTTATCAGATCTCATGTAGAGCCAAGCTTCTAACACTACACGCCCTAACTCTACAAGGCCTAACTTCACAAACTCTACACCTTAGTAAAAATATGTGGCTTGGCCATTTCGCTACATTCACATCGGCGTAAGGTGAAAAATTAATTCACTGTTCATTACTTTTGTGTTATACAATAGTTCTTGTAGTAACGAATGGCCAAGCCACATATTTTGACTAAGGTGTAGAGTTTGTGAAGTTAGGCCTTGTAGAGTTAGGGCGTGTAGTGTTAGAAGCTTGGCTCTACATGAGATCTGATAACTTTTTGACAGTGCGAGTCAAAAGGGCTCGTCTTGGCAACATTTTACATGAAAATGTTTTTGGTGGGATTTCATTTCTTTTTGTAAGTTGTTTGTAACAAAATTTTATATGTCGATTAAATTTTTAATTTTTTTTTAACAAGGAGTACCTATACATATATATATCTAGGGGAACAAGTTTTAGATTATTAGATTAGACCTCTAGCGTCAAAATTTAATTTAAAATTACAGGTCTCATACAAACTCCCATCCCCTAGTTTAAGGGGTTGGGGGATGAAAGTTACAAGTTTTATAATTTTTTTGTTGTTTGTGTGCTAATACTAGCTTACATACAAAATTTCAGCTTTCTAGGACATTAGGAAATACCTTAAGAATTTTGATGATCATCAGTGAGTCAGTGACGAAATTAGCGTTTTTTAGATATAAATAAAATCTGAAGTATAAAAGCTAATGTAATTAAAACTTAATTTGTTCAATAAGTCCGCTATTGACAATATATCCCGAAAATTTTGTTGATCTAGCATAATCCAAACCCAAGTTATGAGGGTTCAAAAAAACGTCGAAGCGCTTCGAGAAAAGGTAGGTAGTGCCCGTGCGCTTCGCTTGTTCGCTTGGCTGTCTTGGCGGGGGCACTACCGTGCCCCCAGATTAATGTGCATAATTTTGTTATTGTATATAACAAAGGTATAGCATATTCACAATAACAAAATTATGCATTTATTTGTTACCGTAAAACAACAGATCATGAATACTCGCTATTTTCTTGCAACAAGTTACAATTATAAGTTCACGAGGGCTTTAGAAAGGGCACTTTCTAAAATTGCACTGAACAGAAACAAGGAGTTGGTACCTTGACTTGAAATCGCTTTATGCCTGTACTATGAAGTCCTAAAGTTTCATATTTCTTTGTAAGAACATATTGAATTAAAGAATAGATTCAATGAGAAATTAGAAGAAGCTCTCCTTTTCTTTTTGGTTGTCTGAAAGAAATCGCTCATGAGCGATAAGACCGTACTGTACCTTAACCTCTTGTGCTGTTTTTTATTGTCTTTCTGGCAACTTCATCTGTGTGTACAATAAAGTATCTTTTTTAATTATTATTAAAGAAGGTAACGATAGAAGGCTTCATTGTCCATAGCAACAGCTCCCTTCATCCTTTAGAATCGTCTTATCTACCTAAGAATTTATCTTTAGATGGAATGCGTAAAACTCCCTCACATCCTCTATGGAAACAAATTAAATATGCTACATTTATGTGAGAATAAATGATTGACTCTACTAATGCCTAAATCTTACTACCACTAAAAGATTATCGATATACTATTTCTTCCTTTCTATATAAACCCTAAATCCTTCACGTGGAAAGAAACGCTTCAAGTTTTTAAAATATCTTTTAATCTTGTAAGCTGGAACCTGAGAACCGCGTTTTCTCTGACATTTACACTCGATATTATGAAAATCTCGTTTCAGACCGCGCCAATAAACAGATCTTATCTTTTGGAGAAAATTCTCGAAGCTCTTTTCACTTACCGTCACGATATCGTGCCGGAAAGTTTTCAGTTTATAAGGGAAATTAAAATAATGTGATATTTTTATAAAAAGAGAGTAGTAGAGCAATGAAAAGACTGTGACAAATAAAAACTTGTATAGTTTAAGTTTACTATATTTCATCCAATTACATTTTTTTATTTCACTAGATAGAAATAGACATCTATTAGATCTTCATAACAGTTACTGCGACGCTAAGTTCTGTTTAACCTATAGCCTTATTACACCATGCAAAGTTCGCTATTGTAATTTATATCAAAGTTCGTCTTTTTTCTGTAAAAATCTCGGATCCGACATCGTTACGATATCGTGTAATGTAAATACACTGACACTTTAGTCTTTATAGCTATAATTGTCGCGAAGTCCGTGCCATGACATTTATGACAAGTACAGTGATGTTTGAGTTCATATAAAGCACTTTATTTACTCGCATCTCGAATTTTGTTTTTTTTCGAACTTTGTTGTGTCGGAGAAAACACGTGCAATTGAGATTTTTCTTAAATAATTTGTTGAGAACACTCATTTATAGTGTAAAGTGGTAGTGATAACCAAATTTGTGACTGTCTTTATATATATATTGGGGTAAGCGTATATTTACTAACTTTCCTCATCCATCATGAATCCTGATCCTCCCGACCCTGGTAAACCTCCTGATATTCAGGGTGAGGCGATGGAAGCAGAACACATACGCAATAAAAGACAACGGTCAGAGCCTTCTGTTGCTGATATGGACATTATTCCGTCTAAAAGACATGTAACAGTTACTAACTACGCGATTGCATCTTCTCAAAATACATATGTGGATCCAATTTTATCGAATCCCATAACCTATTCCGGAAATGACAGTGGTCCTTTCATTGTTTATGTGTCTCGAACGGAAGCCGATCCTGCGGCGGGTTTAACTATTAGACCGATTAAATTTGGGTCATTCCTGCACAATCATCGGGTAGCTAACATAGCTAAAGATGGTGTAAAAGCTATCGGGCGTAACAAAATATCTGTGCAATTCCACACCGCTAGTGATGCAAATAATTTTATTAACTTCCCTCCTCTTAAAGATTCCAACTATCAAGCTTCCATACCTACTTTTCACATCACCCGTATGGGCATTGTCAAAGGTGTCCCTACGGAGTGGTCTATGGAGGAATTCATCAGTTATGTGGATTTTCCTGGCGGGAAAGGCAAAATTTTGAAAGCCAGACGATTAAATAAAAAAGTAAGAATAGATGGTGTAACTTCATGGTCTCCATCTCAAACTGTTGTTTTAACCTTTCAGGGTCAAGTTCGCCCAGACAGAATTTACTGCCTTTTTAATTCCATGCCTGTAGAGGTTTACCAATACCCCACAGTCCAATGCTTTAAATGCTGTAGGTTTGGACATGTACGCGATCAATGCCGGTCCAAGGAACGGTGTTTCAAATGTTCACAGGCCCACTTGGGTGACTCTTGCCCAACTCTAGAATCTGATGCAACATGCCTTCACTGTTCTGGTAAGCACTATGCAACCGACAAGAAATGCCCTGAACAATCCAGACAAAAGGCCATTAAGCAATTAATGGCATCCGAAGGGATATCATTTGAGGAGGCGTCTAAAGTCATCCCATCAGCACGTAGGTCCTACGCTGAGAATACCCAGATGCAGAATACACTATCTATGAACTCCCAAAGCCTCCCCTCTTCCCAATTTAACCCTCCTATCCAATCAACTCCTAATATTTCATATAGAAAAACCGTCACTCAAACCCCCCGTCCCCGTGCCCCTCTTGGTAAGTCTTATGATAAAACTGTACATCAGTCTATCATCCGTGATCCTTCCTCCTCCCTTTCCAATGGTTGTGCTTTCCCTAATACAGGCTCCTCTTCTCCCTTTGATGAACATCTTCTTAATATGTGTTTATCATTTATAGAAACTTTACTTTCTTACCCTCACCAGTTACCGTCCAACGTTGCCCAAAGATTATCCCGATTATCATCAATCCTTAATTATGGATCTAGTGTTTCTACAATGGAACGCTCAGAGTATCCGTCCCAAGAAGCATGAGATTTTCGATTTGATATCCTACCATAAACCTCTGGCTCTTGCTATCTCAGAGACATGGTTAATGCCTGGCTCACGCTTTAGGGTTCCAGGATATTCCTGTCTTAGAGATGACAGAGCTGATGGTTACGCTGGCTGCGCTCTGCTTTTGAATAATAGTATCTCCTTTTCACACATTCCACTTCCCCATCATGGCTGTAACTTTAATGCAGTTGCAGCTAGAGTTGCTAATATTTCAGTCCTATCCGTTTATGTTCCTCATCCTCATTCTACTTTTATTCCTGAGCTTTCCCTAATCATATCCTCTCTCCCTCCTCCAATTCTTATTATGGGTGATTTTAACGGGCATCATACTTCCTGGGGTTCGTACATGTGCGACTCCTTTGGTTATCTTTTGATTGACCTTTTTGAAGATCTGAATATGTGCATTATTAACGATTGCCTACCTACTCGGAGAGTCTCCCCGTTACAAAACCCCAATACTGTAGTGGACTTAACTATTTGTTCTTCCATTTTAGCTCCTTCCTTTACATGTTCTACACTTTCCTCTTCTCATGGCAGTGACCATTTTCCAATCCTCATCTCCTGCTCCCGCACAGTCCATGTTCCCACTAGAACTTTTCCTCCTTTGCTCAAATTTAAACTGGGTAATGCTGACTGGGAGAAATTCACTAACTCCCTCGAGTCTAAAATAAGTAACCTCCCGAACCCATCCCTTGAGAACTGTCTGGAATGCTATTCCCTTTTCGTTAACTGCCTCGATAACACTGCTACCGACTCCTTTCCATTGAAATCCTTTTCCACATCATATACTAAGAAGCTATCTCCTCCCTGGTGGGATCATGAATGTACTGACGTAGTTAAAGACCGTAAAGAAGCCGAATTAAGTTATAATTCTAATATGTCGACGGAGAACTTTATTCATTATAAGAAAGTTGCAGCACGCGCTAAACGAATGCTATCAAAAAAAAAAGAAAGAGGGCTGGATTCGATTTTGTGAGAATTTATCTCCCAAAACACCATCATCGCTGATGTGGAATAGTATTCGGCGTTTCCGTGGAGCTTTAAGTGATAATAATAGAATATCCAACAACTCAGACGCTTGGCTTGATGATTTTATTGACAAACTATCTCCTCCATTTGTTCCCTCCTCTGATCATTTTCCTTGTTCTCCCCATCATTTAGTATCTCACGACAGTATGGATTGCCCATTCACCTTGCAAGAACTTGTTACGGTTCTTGACGGCTTAAAAGACTCGTCCCCTGGAGTTGACGGTATTCCATATTCATTTCTTTGTAAGTCAGGTAATCAGACCAAATCTTACTTTCTAAATTTAATCAATATCTTCTTTTTATATGCCATTATTCCTGATTCTTGGAAAACCCAGATTATTATTCCTATCCCCAAACCCGGCAAGGATCCCCTTAACCCCAATTCCTATAGACCAATCGCTCTGTCTTCTACCTTAGCCAAAATCACTGAACACCTTATTAAAAATCGACTAGAATGGCTGGTTGAGAACAGGGGCCTCCTGTCTAGTTCCCAATTTGGTTTTAGGAAAGGTTTGAGTGTGCTAGACAGTCTTAGTATTTTAACAACTGACATTCGCTCCTCTTTTCAAAATAAACAGAATCTGGTTGGTGTATTTTTGGATGTAGTTTCAGCGTACGATAATGTTCTTCTTCCAGTGCTCAGACAGAAAATGTTACAGCTGAGTTTGCCTGAGAGGATGATACATTTCATCTTCAACTTATTAATGTTGAGGACGATACAGGTACGCTCTTCTAAAGATACACCTACCAGACTTGTATTTAAAGGACTCCCTCAAGGGTCCGTTCTGAGTCCTTTATTGTATTCTATTTACACCTGGGATTTGGATAAATCCATTCCATCATATTGTAGCGTTCTGCAGTATGCGGATGATATAGCATTATATGCCTCGTCAGATAATATGGATGTGATTACCTTCCGACTTAACAGTGCCTTAGCTTATTTGGAAAATTGGATGAGTGATCATGGCTTGTCACTATCGCCTAGCAAAAGCAATGTAGTTGTGTTCTCTAAAAAACGCTTGATCCCACAGCCGGTAATATTGCTAGAAAACTCCTCAATCCCTGTTGTCAACAAGATTAAATTTCTAGGAGTGGTGCTTGACCAAAAGCTGAATGGTATGGCTCACACTAACTACATTTCTCAAAAGTGCGAAAAGGGTATTAATGTTTTACGCTCCCTATCTGGTGTTTGGTGGGGATCACATCCATATTGTCAAAAACTAGTTTATAATGCTATAATCCGTAGCCATTTAGATTATGCGTCGTTCATCTTAGAACCTTGCAATAAAACTGCTTTAGTAAAATTGGATAGAATACAATACAAGTGTCTGCGACTCATTATAGGCGCCATGAAGTCTACCCCAGTCAATGCCCTTCAGGTAGAATGTGTAGATCCTCCTTTATCTCTCCGCCGTCAATATCTGGCAGACAAGTATTTCTTTCGGCTAATACAATTATCTTCCCATCCCCTCCTTCCTAAAATTCGAAATCTTCTTCAAATACTTACCCTAAATAACCTCCGTTGTCCTTCTGATTTTCCTTGCCTACTTAAAAGTCTCATTAAATTTAACCGCCTCCCAGACCCAACATCCCAATTTAGTATCCATCCTTTATATTCAACTCCGTTTCATGCCCTAGTTTTTATCCCCAATATTAATGTGAGTTGTGGTATTCAAAAGCGTGCTCCAGATTCTAATATTGCTTTTAATTGTCTGGTTTCCTCCCACTGGCATGGTTATAATGTTTTTTTCACGGATGCCTCAAAAGTGTCAAAACATCTTGCTGTAGGGGTTGCTGTATGGCACCATAACTCCAAAACTATTTTGCAATTTAAATGTCCCCCTCTCTCTTCTGTTTTTACAGGTGAAGCCACTGCTATTCTGGAAGCTTTGAATTTTATCGACTCTCATAATCTCCAAAATTCTGTAATTTTTTCAGACTCCCTCAGCTGTCTTCAGACTATTACTTCTAACCCTTTCCGCTCAAAGTCTAAATTTCCTATCATCTTTCGAATTAAATCCGCACTTTACAACTGCTTCAGAAAAGGGCTCCAGGTAGATTTAGTACATATTCCAAGCCATTCAGGTATTATAGGCAATGAGAAAGCTGACATTCTAGCTAAGTCAGCCATTCAACATGGTACTCTGGAGCATTACTCCAATTATGCCCATGATCTCTCTTCTCTGTCTAAGGATCGCTTGGACTGTACATGGAACAGCCAGTGGAAAAATTCAAATAAAGGGAAATTTTATAGAGACATCCAACCCTCAATTCCACGTAAGCCCTGGTTCTTCCGTTTCCCTAACTTAGACAAGCCCATTGTTTCCACCATTTGCCGCCTCCGTTTAGGTCACAATTCCACTCCTATTCATTTATTTAAAATTCATGTTTGTGACCATTCTCTCTGTGAGTGTGGTATAGACGAGGGAAGTTATGATCACTTATTCTTTGTTTGTCCAAAGCTTCGTGTCTCACTTCTGGATATCCTCCCCCCAGATGTTCCCCTCCCTACTAATTTTAAGTGTTTACTTTGTCTTGTCCCTACCTCATTTGTCAATATCCTATCAAAATTTATCAATTTTAACAATCTAAAATTTTAAACTCCATCTAAGTACCTATATCTATTTTATGTTATGCTTTTGTGATGTGTTGTGTTGTCTATAACTAATATTTGTTCTTTGTCAGGTTATACAGCTCCATGTAAGAAGTTTATGAGTAAATAAAAAGTGAATCATCTCATCCGTGATTTTTCCTCAGCACAGAGTATGCTTAACATGAGCATTAACTTAAATTGATCATCTGTTCAAAACTTGACATTGGCAGAATCCGTCTTCACTGGGATCGGGAGTTGCCATTTGTTAAAAGAAGAAGAAGAAGTACTCGCATCTCGGATTACAAGTATTCACGGTAAATCGATGTTTTTGTACCGCCATAATTACTATTTTTTATCGTTTTACAACTAAATACGTTAAGTTATAGGTTTGGGAAAGTCTGCCCATTTTGTGTTATATAATCGATGCAATGCCCTTTGAATGTTGGGTGAAAATTCGAGAATATACGTCATATTTATGTCCAATATTATATTGGTTGGAATTTGAAGGGCTTATGTTAGCAGACGTTGCTCCTAGATAAGACCTTCTATAAAGTATTCAAATTGGTACCTATAAGTACAAGCAATATTTTTCGCCCTGATTCATTTATAATAGGTACCTATAATGGTTTCCGAATGCCGGCGGTGTACCGTTCTTGGTAAGGAAAAGACAATATCTATTAAACAACAAATAACGCTAGATTTAACAGATGTCAGAGCAAAGGTATTATATAAAGAGAAAAAAAAATCTATGTGGTATAAATTATTGTGCATGCATTTTCTATTATTTTTTCATACAAGATTGTCTTGAACATGCAACGATATTTTATTATGATTGTAATTATACATGAATAAATAACCTCTTCACCCCTTTGCACACAGCTGAGCAACGTCTATCAGTATTATTTGAACACGTCTCGGTTAAAGCTATATTTGGCGATGATTCCGACCGAAACTTGTCAAGCCGGTTCTTAGATCACAGTTTTGAATTATTCGGAGTGTTGGTAACGTATTATCTAATCGAAAGATAATGTACATAAATAAGCAATGAGGGAATTGGAAACTAGACTATATAGCTTCCTGCACGTGGTTTTGGTCGCGTGCACTTCAATTTATGGTGTGACAGTCATTCTCCATACCAATATATTCCCCAAAACGAATCACGTTTTTGATGTATCTGTCTTATTGATCTTGATATCAAAATTCATCCAATTTTTTTATGATATGATAAAAAAAACATACCTATGGGCTATGTGCCTATATATAGCCCATGGTAACTTGATGTTTGTCTAATAAGATACCTATATGTTTAAATTATAAGGTACAAATTAATGGTTAGTGTTCCATGAATAAAAGTAATATATCTTCTTTGTTTAATCAATTAAATTAAGAACAACCCCTTAATTATAATAAAGCAGTTGGCATCGGAAAAACCATTTCACTAGTGCGGAAGTCAATTAAATATTAATAAATTGACCATACGTATGCAAATAAACATATTATATGCTTTTAACATGTCGAAAACACCAATGGAAAACAAATTTATCCTCGATTTTAAGCCAAAACGAAAAGTAAACAACATGTTAATAATGTATTGAGCTTGTGATATTTTATTTGAATCATGATTTTTCTCAGCACTTCTGAAGAAATCAAAATAGCACTATTTTATTACGAACCAGCTGTGCTCCGCTCCTGTTGGTCTTAGCGTGATGATATATAGCCTATAGCCTTCCTCGATAAATGGGCTATCTAACACCGAAAGAATTTTTCAAATCGGACCAGTAGTTCCCGAGATTAGCACGTTCAAACAAACAAACTCTTCTTTATAATATTAAGTATAGATATAATGTATTTAGTTAATATTTACCTGAAGTGAACAGCTATATCTGTAACATGAAGAAACATACAATTATTTATTACATAACACACTCTTACGCAATTCACACAATTATTATTGTTACGTTTTTTTATTGCGATTTACTTTACAATGAATACCGTAGATAGGCTTGCTTTGAAGTTTTAATTTGCAGCTTCAAGAATGTATTTTGTTAGTATTGTGTTTTATCAATTTAAACTTTTTAATGGGCCTTAAAATGTGTTCTTTAATAAATAATTAAGGAAAATAATCTGATTTAGAATGTCACTTCTAACGGAGAAAACCCGAAACACATTAGAAGGTAGGTAGGTAGGTATACTTAAAAGTTAAGACTATACTCGTAAGGATTGACAGTTTACAACCACAAAATATAATAGATTTCTGTTTAATTTGAGACAGAACATCCTTCCATACAAAATACTCAGTACAATTTGGTTTTCATTTTAATTATGTTTTCTTTTGAAGTGAAACTTCTTTGGGCGCATTGAGAGTAAAATTTCTAGGTCGCGTCACAGCAATACCGTCTCGTCATGGAGTAAGGCAAAGATTTTGGTACCTATCTTCGAATCTTGCCAAAGACAGTTGACAGTTTCCCTTTCCCTAAAATATCATAGTAGGTATAATATCAATTGATTTCAATCCCACAAGGAAACAGTCCAAAGAAAGCACTATGTTTTGCCGATGAAGGAAGCCATTGTTCGGTTCCTCTTACAGTCTGTTATTGTGATTGCGAACAAACGATTGCACACCGATTGTGTTCTACTAATTATAATATTTATTATACTGACTTCTTACTGCATATTCCTTTGCTTATAAACTTTAAACCCACGTTACAAAGAAGAGCGTAAGTGCCGAGCACACGTGACAGAAGTGCTTCTTTGGCTTCAAAGATACCAAAATCGTCGCCTTACTCCGTGACGTGACGGTATTGCCAGTTGCCACGAGTCACGACACGACCTTGAAAATGTACTCTCTGTGCAGAAGTTTCTAAAATTGCTGTTTTGATGGTTTTTCTTCATAATATTAGTAAGAGCCAAGAGGACTGAATGGTCACCTTGATCTCTACGCCTATGCATTGTATGTAAATGATAAAGAAACGTTGTATTTATTTCCATAAAATCATGTTCTTTGACATTTTCAAGTGAAAGTTTTCTTAGAATAGATTCGTCTATTTCAGAGGTTACCAGAGAGATACAAATCGTTTTAACAACAACAAACTTGAATTTTGTGATAACAAGTATTAAACGATACGGCACGGTCTGCAAAAAAGTATTCGCTATGACTTAAAAAAAGTAAACAAATGTTTGATAGATTTTACTTTGCATTTATTGTTTTATTTGCAGTGTAACTTAGCTTGGTCGAGATATAGGTAGTGATGTTGTATTAACATTGCAATAAATGTAGGTACTAACTATCCTGGGCGCTGTTTCATCTATTTTCAAATAAATAACATCCAGGCATCAAGAACAATTAGTGTCAATAAAACCATAGCATTACCGCATGCATGTAGAGCTCGTCACAGTAATAATAATCAAGGTAATCGTGCTTATCATGTTTTCAATGTTTACTGTACTAATAGACCAATAGGAGTAGGTCGGTACGAAGCAATGCGATGCAGTACCAAAACAGTATTTTACAAGAGTTCAGGCCGATAGAAGTGTTACTATTTTTTTTAAGAAACGGTATGTTTGTAGTGTCTTTAGTTTGTAGTGTCTTAGTAGTGTATTTCAAGGTGCATCGAAGAGATTTTATGATATTTGTGTCTAGAGATAGTTAAGAGTCTAGCCTCTTAAACGGTAAAAATTAAGCCGCTAGAGAGTGACAAATGTTTATTTTATCAAATGTATATTTCTTGATATCTAATAATGTTTAAGTACCTATTTACGCGGGCGAAGCCGCGTGCGGAAAGCTAGCTAATAATCCAAACACAACCATCGCAAGTAGGTATGCTGTATGCTAATAAAATGTATCCCGCTAAGAGCATCACCATGGCATCACCTGACGTTGAATAATATTTAAACACTACGTCACAAGGGAAATGCCACATACGTAACAACCTGTACCACAGCCTGTACATTTCTTATGATTCATTCATTTCTCCTGAAGATTCAGATGAATGAGGAGCAGCATCTCACAATTTTATACTGTATTACAAACAATTAAGATTCCTTTTCCCATACACGCTTTTTACGTGCGGTCAGTCAAGCGTGAATCACGCCGATTGCTTAAGAATAATTTTTCTAGGTCAAAGTACATGCTAACGAAATCCGCATTCAATGGCATGACTACAAAAATAAAAAATAAATAAAATTAAAATATTGCCCACATTTTAAGCGTAGGTAATAGTAGATAATTGTACTGGTACCATTTAATTATTATTATTAAGGTGATATTGCTGATCTTCAAAATCATATTTATAAATATGTATTAATAATTATTGATTGATACCTAATAATTAAAATATATACATAGTTGACAAAAACTTACATTGACATTATGATTGACACATGAGCTGATAATTGGCATGCTACATATGTATACAATACTAGCGGTCCGCCCCGGCTTCGCCCGTGGTACATATTAACGTTTTCTCTACATAAGAACCATCCTCGTACTTCAAGGAATATAATAAAAAAAGAATTATCGAAATCGGTTCAGCCGTTCTCGAGTTATGGAATTACAACGAAAAGTGGCATTGATTTTTATATATTAGATAATATTTGAGGTATATAGTATGTATTATATACATATATACTACATATATACTACACGCCTTAACTCACCAAGGCCTAACTTCACAAACTCTACACCTTAGTCAAAATATGTGGCTTGGCCGTTCGTTACTACAAGAACTATTGTATAACACAAAAGTAATGAACAGTGAATTAATTTTTCACCTTACGCCGATGTGAATGTAGCGAAATGGCCAAGCCACATATTTTGACTAAGGTGTAGAGTTTGTGAAGTTAGGCCTTGTAGAGTTAGGGCGTGTAGTGTTAGAAGCTTGGCTCTACATGAGATCTGATAACTTTTTGACAGTGCGAGTCATATGGGATCGTCTTGGCAACATTTTACATGAAAATGTTTTAGGTGGGATTCAGATTTACAAATTATTCATCAAAGCGCAAGTCTTCTAAAACAATAGAAAAAAGTAGCACGCAGATCATAGATAGCGATAAACGATTAAAAGTAACATGTAATCCTTTCTGAAAAATATGTTACTATTGAAAACCTAATATAATGAATAATCATAGATATGATAGATAGCCCACGTTGAGATCTTATCTACGCACGCGTGTTATCAATCAAAATCGATTTCGTAATCGAATAGAAAGTGAATGTACGAATCGATAAAGACAGAAAAAGGAATAAATTATTAGCTATAAAAAAGTATTGCATATTTAGCTGAGCAGTAATTAATTTTAAGTCAATATATATTACTAGCTACATTCCGTGATTTGTATGCTATGGCCAGCGATGTTTTCTAATCTAAATATTGGAAAGGCTTGTATAGTTTCTGTTAGTGCTGCGTAAATGGTCTAATCGTCTAAATCACCTAGGTCAAGAAAATGACTTAAATACTGCTCGAATTAAAACAAAGGTCGCGACCTACAACGTCAACCTTCACCTGAGCTTCAACCTCTGAAAAGGGGTAAATGCTCCAAATACTTAGATACTACCAGTATCAGTACCATACTATAAGTGTTAAGATTAATATTGCATTCAATGTCAATGTATTGAGGTTATTAACGACCCAGAATTTTTTCTCGATATCATCATACAACACAAACACATAAAATAACAGCCTTCAATTATCCAGTGCTAGAACTAAGCCTGTCTCTAAACTAAGCTGGTGGCTGAGGTCGGTCGCTGGCTTTTCACCATTGTGGGTCGCAAATATACGAATATCACACTGTAGAAATCCGACTCAGAGACTGCTTTAGAAATTGAACGAATTATGCCCCTAGACATAATTAATACATAACTTCTAAAACAGATTTCAAGACGTTATGAAGCATTGCGCTGAATATGACGAAATTATTCGCTGATAAATGGAGCAAACGCGTGCCACACCTTGAAAGATAACTCTCGCCTGATCAATTACATTGTGCAGTAAATATAACAGTCAAAGGTATAATTTATGTGTCTACAGAAGTTACGATGGCTATAACGTCTCTCAAATTGATGGTTTTTGGATACAACAGCGTAACTTTTTATGTTATTCTCATATCAAAATGGATAATATTATCTAATTCTTTACAATATGTTATACAATGCTTCTTTATTATATTACTAGCTTTCCGCCCGCGGCTTCGCCCGCGTTTTCAAAGAAAAACCCGTTCCCGTAGGATTTCCGGGATAAAAACTATCCTATGTCCTTTCTCGGGTTTCAAAATATCTCTATACCAAATTTCATGCAAATTGGTTCAGTAGTTAAGGCGTGATTGAGTAACAGACAGACAGAGTTACTTTCGCATTTATAATATTAGTATGGATTTATGTGATTAAAATCCAACCAAAAACATAAATGTAAAAATTGGAGCCGAGTTCAATCGTTGACTTAATTTGCCAAAAAAAGAAATGAGATCTAAATCTGTGCCAAGTTCTGCAGACAGTCCAGAAATTTATTTACAAAGATGTATTAAGTTCTTAGGTTGACTGAAAACTCAATTGTTTTATTTTCCCTTAGAGAACAATGTTTATTCCAAAATATCACTTTTTTAATTTGAATAATATAATTATTTTCACAAAGCAAACAACTAATGACCTATTGAACCCCATAATTTGATGAGGCTAGTTTTTAGAACCTCACAAAATATAAACAGTATGTATTTATTGATGGATTTCAAAATTTTTTTCGGCCACTGATTAGTTTTGATCTATTTTTTAAGACTAGTAAGGTGAATATACTATTTTCTTTTTTTTTAAACTTTTCCATTTTTCCATACAAACAAAATTTATGTCATTGAAAAAAAAATTAAATACAAATAAATTCAGTATTTTCTGATTTTTTCCTTTGTACACTCACTATTACCTAGTTGATTACAAAATTTGAACTTTCTAGGTCATCTGGAAGTGGGTTAGGTTTTGTATATGTCTATAAGTCAGTCAGTCTTAAAAATTGCGATTTTTGGATATTAATATCTACGCAACTGTTTAATCTGTATTTATGAAATTTAAGGTTCTTGTTTATCTTGAGGTCCTCTTGATATGTACCAAATTTGGTTTATATAACTTAAATAGTTTTTGAGTTATAAGGGGGTGAAAAGTGGCTCGAAATGGTTCGTGTAAATATACACACGGCTGCTGCTCGCCAGTTCTCTTCGCTTGAACTCGGCTTGACACGCTGCCGCGTGTCTAGATTAGCTAATGATGAATATCCTGCGATGTCTATTTGGAATTTGGATTGTGGGTATCTGCGCTATCGTGGGATTAAGAAGAAAATCAATTCTCCATTCACTACATTGGAAATTGGTTCTTGTTAGCAATTAGCAAGATATTTTACAACCCAGAATACAGCTAAACTCCAGCCTTGATAGATAATACAAAATGGGAGATAATTGACACTCCATTTACATAGACTCCTTATGATTTTGCGCAAATTCATCTGAATAGAAGCAAGTTCATCCACCCGCTGTCCACATCGTGACTGGCATGGCGATCAGTGACTTGCATCTGCTATTCATTTGCTTACACATTCTTCGTCGTGTAGACATTTTAAGTTCTGTTATGTTTATAGATTAGCCTCGAGAGAAGATTTATCAGCTGTATGTAGCACATTTATTTTCTGCAACTACTTTTACATTTTCTATGTTATTGCGAAATTTTAAGGCGTTGTTACCCGCTGTTATATTATGTTGTACAATCGTGCAAAAACTAGTGAGCAAATTTCTTGTCCTAAATGTTAATGGTTTTATTTTGACATCAAGTCAGTCATTTGAAAACGTCTAGAGTTAGCTGCTTTCGTTTTACAGAGATGAATATGTTATGAAAATTGATGTCTTAAATCTGCTTAAACATAATGTATTTAACTACGTATGGAAGGGATGAAACGAGAGATAAAATATCAAGGAAACACGCAGCAGTATTACGTCATAAAAAGTTTATAAATCAACACATGTACAGAACCGCAGAGGACAGAGCCTTCGCACAAATATCTGAAGAATTCTAATGACAGTTCTTTATCTACGGGTTATAGCAAATACAGTCTATGAAAATAATGTAGGTACCCTACATACACATGCTATATAGGATACATTAAGCACTGTATTATGGGTATAAATATCTGTTATTTGTTTTACTCTTGCATGTCATTATAGTATAATTACTAGCTTTCCGCCCGCGGCTTCGCCCGCGTTTTCAAAGAAAAACCCGCATAGTTCCCGTTCCCGAGGGATTTCCGGGATAAAACCTATCCTATCTCTCAAGTTGGATCGAACTGCACACGGTGTGCGAATTTTATTATAATCGGTTAAGTGTTTTAGGAGTCCATTGAGGACAAACATTGTGACACGAGATTTATATATATTAAAGATTACTCATATTTTATTACATGTTTCACTGTATTCAGAATTACCACCAACGAAGGTTTTGAATAATTTACCATAATTGATGATTATAAATGTTTACATTGGGTAAAAATAGACTTTGTCTATAGCGGTTCTATTAATTATCTGTGATCGAATATTATGGATGGACGTTTTGTAGAAAATATATTATTAAATTGAAAGTTACTTAATTATTCAAAATTCAACATACCTAGACTTTGCATATGAGCTTGTTTTTGTTTTGACATAGTTATAAGTAAGTTAAACATATAAACTATAAAAAATAGAAAACCCAAATATTGGATATACAAATACATTATACATATACATATCTGTATAGAAATAGCTTGATTGTTTAGATTTAGAATCTTCTCCGAAAAAATAAACATGAAATAATAAATATAAAAAGTCGACATTTAATTAAAAAAGCATAATTGCGTGTAGCCTATTGGATACGTCTGACTAGAATCGTAACATAGTCGTGTCTGTGAGCCGGAAAACAGATTAAAAATATTGAACTGGGTTAGTCTAGATAATAAACTTCCGTGGCTGCTCTACACTAAAACATATTAATGTTAATTATGCGAATCGTCGCAATCATTTACCATTTTAAAATAATTTTTATTGAGTAATGCTATAAGAAAGTTGCACGTAATGCGTCGTTTAAAAGCAGGGAAGTTATTCTTTTATTAAAATCAGCTTTTGTGACTCAACATTTTAATAGGTTTTTCTCAATAGTTTAATGACCATTATCATTTATCATAATTACCTATTGCTCTACTTTTTATCTTTTAAAACTCATGTGGCTCTTACAATAGAACTGATCAAATTGGAAGAAGATTTTTGATATTATGAAAATGAAAAAGAAAGTTCCTTCTTTTGTACTATTATTACATCATACCAAACTCTACGACTTATACGCTCCACTCATTGATCTCTGAAGCTGTAAATCTTCGTTCTTACACATCGTACGAGATGTGATATAAAATAAGTATATATTTACAATACACTATGTACTTAGCAGTTATTATCGCGTTGGTCTGACGAAATTTTTGTTTGATAGCAAACAATACATTCACTAGTTAGTAGTTTCACCGGACGAGCTTTCCTTAAATTTCATTTCAAGACATAAAATACCTGTTTATGTTTTAACGTTTAGTTAGACAAGAGGTAAATAGTCATGAACTAAAAATAACTCATAAAGATACTACTTATATATTTTAATGAGAAGTTTGTTACAAATGAGCACATGTTAGATGATGTCTTTTCGTAAGCAGTTACGAGGTTATATTAGGTATGTAATTTTAAAGCGGGGTTGATTTCATGGATAAGAGGAAACCATTTCATAATGAATACATACATAACTATCACATTTGTTAAATACGGTATAGTGTGCAACTAAGGTGTGCAATATATCTTTGTGACACTTGCAAGATTCTAAGTTTAATTCAAATTCTCTCAAAAATTGGTGTGTTGTCATGAACTGATGTTCTTTTAAATTATTCAAATAACTCTTTAAGTACCAGTTAATACAAAGGCTAAGGGCTGATTTTTCAATCCTTGGTTAAAACTTATTCGTCGAATAATGTATAAAACTACCATTTTAAAAAACGTATTCTAATTGACCGTATTTGACAGTTTAATATTATCGTGTAATACTTTATTGGACGGATAAGTTTTATCCAAGCATTGAAAAATCGGCCCTAAGTGTTACAAAATATCTACATTGTAAAAATCTCTATAAACTGAGACGTCCTCGTCAAATTTGTCTCAGCCTCAAGCTTTATTTAATTGAAAAAGAGGATATCCGTTTATAAGGGAAATGAACAAGGGAAGAATGCAATCATTTACTTCCTAAACTACAAAAGTGCGTATTTAAATTTATATCACGATGATATAATAGCAATTGCTACTATGGACAATTAGTTTGAACTAAATTCGTTAATTTCGTCTCATAGTTACGTTATGTCCGCTCTCAAACTGAGGTTGTAAGATGTAATATCCCATAATGGTATGCACCTTGTAATCATATAATTTAACCACTAGTTAGAAGCCCCGGCTTTGTCTGATTTTAAATATTCATAAATAATCTGTAAATCATTTAAATCTTCTAGTTTGAGTGATTTTGTGTACATGCGTGGATTATTACTGGGCAGTAGAAATTTGATATAACATCTACAGATAAAAATATTCGAAATAAAATGAGAAAAAATTAACCTGGAATATCAAGAAATTTAGAGACTCTTCTTACTGTATCTCAAATGCTATAAAACGTAAAATAGATCCCAATTAAGATGTATCTAGTGGATTACATAAAGATTGGATAACATTATCCGTATGAAGTTATAGCCCATGTTCCTATTACCTATGTATCTACGCACTGCCATATAATATGGCGTTCTGTGTTACACGTATTATATTACGACATACATTTTAACACTTTTAAGAGCAGATTTGTTGAGAGTCACTTGCAAATAAGGACGGAATAAATATTTCTTGAGACAAAAACTCTAGCAATGATTTAAATAATAAAAAGAGCTTTATCTTGGTAAAAGGAACCGAGGACCAAAAGTACTAGAGTCGTATTTACTAATTCCTTACTAACGATCCAGTGAGGATTCATCATCAGACTGTCTTATACTGTAGTTACGCAGATTCTCTATTAGAGGTTGGGCCATTATACGTTACGTTTGCCAAATACGAATAAGTAGATAGATACGAGTTACCTACAAACTTCTATCGGTTCTACGGTAGGGTAGGTACTACATGCCGGTTTTACCAATATGTCTTCTTTGACTTATTAGATGTTGTCCTTTGCAGTGCTGATGTGAAAAATGTACCGATACATTGATGTGAAAAATGTACCGATACATATCCTTTGCTAGCTCCCCCTATTTCGTACTCTCTTATTCCATAAGGCTTCAACTTTAATCCAATTGTTTTTTAGGGTTCGGAACCTCAAAAGGAAATATACGGAACCCTTATTTAAAAGTTAAAACATCATAATAAATAGGTTTGTTCGGAGCCCTAGGAGTCCGTCGCGTACTTGGCTGGTTTTGTTTTGAGTGAATTGAAGCAATCACATCTATAATTGTAACAAGACAAACACATATATTTGCGAAGTAATAACAAACAGGTAAATGCAAACGCACATTTATATTCCGTACGAGTGTTCTTTGATTGAATTCGGTACGGGTTTTTACTATTGTGTGCAAGTTATCGTCAAACTAACGACCTCTTGGTACTGTAGCGAATGAACAACGACACATTTCATTTGATACATGCTACGGTTATTAAGATTTGTTTTGTGTTCAAATGCAATTATAAATGCATAGAACAGTATTTGTTCGAAGGAACAATAATAATCTTGATAAAATTATGTTTCCATAGATTCCTTGTCGAACGGATTTGGCAGAAATTTGATATGCAGTCATAGGTAATTGATGTCGAACTATAACCAACAAAACCATCTTTTCTCGGGCCTCCTTTATAGGACTCTTACTCAAAAAATAAGAACGATAACTAAAGATACATAAGAACTAACAGATTTTGTTCTTTATATACTGAGCAACTGAAGCTACTGAAGCTGAAATACATGTACTGAAAATAGTACATAAAAGAAAAATGCCACAAAACAATTTTCACGATGAATTCACCCATTCATTTGTTAACAAAGGCTTGAAAATTTCAGCTGTGTAAATCCATGCTACCCACGTATCTATGCATTGTTTGTGGAGTACATATTTGTGTACGTGTGTCATGAATTCGTGTCCTAATAAGAGACCTAATTATACATATAGATTAACTTTATAATATGGGCTTGTTTTAGAGTAGGTAGCGTTGGAGGAAATTGACTCTCCCTAAAGGTAAAATTGTCAATAAAAAGGGATGAAGATTGGATTCTTGTACTCCAAATATTTATATAAATTGGAATATTTAACGTTAATATTCTAGTCAATTTTAAAGAGTGGGTGTTTGCCATTTTTAAGAATTAATGAGTTTTTGATAATGAATGAGAAAATAAACATGAACGTGCCATTTTTTCTCTAATTAATGATAAAATGAATTGGTAAGGTATTTATTGACTAATTTACCTACGACTTTCTCAGAATTTTGAAATTCTTGCATAACTATTATGATACAGCATAAAAATGACTTCATAAAATACAAATAAGCTGTAAAATAAAATGATGAACTTCAAAGGGTTTCATAACAAGTAGGTATTTTCCTAATTAATAATATCACTAATCAATATTTTTTGAAGGTAAAAAATGCTGGCAGGTATAGGTATTTTCAATAATTAATTTTGCAATAATTATAGCCTAATGGTGTAATAACACTATCTTTCATTACCGATGTGTTACTCATAAGTCAAAGTTAATAAACAACAATATTAATTACATTTTATTGCCTAGGTACTTCGTTAATTTATGTGACGTGGTTTTTAAACATATCAAAGTACCCAGGTAATTTTTCTTTTATTACATCAGAAAAATATGCTCGGAAAGTAGTTTTATGTTTTCAGGCTTTAGTTTCTCTATTTGCTCATTACGGTTTGTGTTACAAAATTGACCCCAAGTGGGGTAAGGGGCAGATGCATTATACATCTGTTTCACTGATCGAATTTCTTTAGGGACAAGTAGGTGATCAGCCTTCTGTGGCCTGCCAGACCGAGACATTTTTTTCTTCGTCTCCACCGGGAATCGAATCCAGGACCCCTTGGTTCTACGCCCATGCGTCAACCACTGTACCAAGGAGGCGGTCACTGTACCAAGGTTTTGTGTTACAACTAGGTTTTAAATTATTACAACATGACTATTCGTTTTTTACGAATTTTAATAGGCTTAATTGTTTTGCTTTTTCAAGCAATTAAGCATGCTCAGATCTTTAGATTCTTTGTTGATACGTTATGAGCGAACCCTTATCAGATAAGAGTTAAGTTTGTATCTTGTGCAGAGTGGACGTGTTTTTCGGTTTCTTAAAAATTCCCAGTTTAACCTCACGCAATTTTTGCCTTTAAAGGAAATTGTATCCTGTGATTATAAGAACCAAAGTCAATTGAAGATTCGTACTAATTAATTGCGACCTTGACCTAATTACGTTGCGGAGGAAAGCTCCGCCTCACCTTGGGGGACAAGGACGAGCTACGATTTATTCAGCGTTTGATACCTTTGTCCTTTACGCACATTATTCGCACGAAGAAACCGGTTGAACTAACGGTCACGATGAGTCACAATAGATGTAACAGCTGTAGATCACCGATAAGCGATGAATGTTTTATGGAATGCTCGAAACAATATTGCAAGAAAACATATGATTTAAAATGTTTGAACATTGAGCGGGATTTATTTAAGGCATTTACGTTAGATTATAGGAAGAAATGGGTATGTTCGGAATGTGTTGATTCCTTGAATTTGAGTACTTTCTCTTCGCCCACTTTTGTTAATACTCAGCGCGGGAATCGATTAATAAGTTCTTCTCCGAGTAGTACGGATGCTATGCTGTTAGAAGAATTACATAAACTGCGTAGCGAAATCGTTTCTCGTTTGGAAAGCCAAGACACTGCAATAAAGTATCTCCAAAAACAATTTGATGAAACAAAGTCTAGTTTAGGATGTATACTGGACATAGTCCGCGCTTTAGAAATGAAAACTACCAATAATTTAATGGAAACAACTTCTAATATCGCATCAACTGAGTTATGTAAGTCATCTTCTGATTATAATAGGAATATTATACGTAACAGCAGTATAGAAAGACAAGAAGACAAGCTCACAGGGGCTACAAAAAGTCGCACGGAGCCTTATTTAAGCACAGTTACAGATGTAACCCAGGGTTCAATACCAGACCATGAAAGCCCCAGAAATGAGGAGCATAGCAAGAAAGACGACTGGAAGACCGTACCAAAAAAACATAAATCTAATCTGAAGCATCTGAGTAACGTACGAGTGGGGAAAAATGCGGAATGTTTAGCATTAAAAGGTATGGAGCGAAAGAAATACTTACATGTTTGGAGATTGCAACCTGAAACAACACTAGAAGCCGTAACTACTTACGTGGAAAGTATATGTGGTTCCGATGCTGGAATTAAAACTGAAAAAATCATTCATAAATCCCAACGCGACTACGCATCGTTCATAATTGGTCTACCAGAGTCACTGTATAACAAATTAAACCAGCCGGAAATTTGGCCAATGAATGCACAATTTAGTGAGTGGACTTGGTTTCGGAAATCAACAAAAAAAGGTGCCACTAAATAGAACTATTAACTTATACTATCAAAACGCAAGGGGTCTTCGAACAAAGGTAACGGAATTTAGAAATAACCTAGGTTTGATGAATGCCGATTTGTTCGCGATCACCGAATCTGGCTGCACTGATTCCATACACGACTTGGAACTTGTACCGGCGGGATACCACATAGTGCGCTGCGACAGGGCTGATGGGCGCAAGCAGGGCGGCGCGCTCCTTGTGGCCGCGCCGCGGTACGAGCTGCGACAAGTATGTATACCGTTCGTGTCTATAGACTCTTGTAAGTTTGAAGTGGCCTGTGCAAACATTTTTATAAATAATAATCATTTGTGTTTGTGTTGTGTAGTATACATTCCGCCTAACAGTCCGGACCGGGACTATTTACTTTTATTTAGAATACTGGAAGAATTTTGTACTAAGTATAGGAAAGTAATAATTGTTGGAGATTTCAATATGTATTCGTGCTCAGTGAATGTTAAAAATTATTTTGAATATTTTATACACTTTTGCGAATTCACCCAATGTAGTAACGTTCCGAATAGCTTAGGCCGTCAGTTAGACTTGGTGCTGTGTACGGGTTTCGACGCGGGAACGAAGCCGCCGGTGTGTGTGTCGGCGGCGGACGAGACGCTCGTGCCGGTGGACGCGTATCACCCACCGCTCGCGGTGCGCGTGAGCCTCGCCCACGTCGCGCCCGTTGCGCCCGCTGTCCGCCACCCGACGGATTCGAGAGCTCATGATTTGCGGCCGAGGTGGAACTTTTATAAAGCTGACTATAACACGTTATACTCAAAGCTAATGTCGGTAAATTGGGACGCACTGTATAAAATGCACGATATGGAGGATATTCTAAATTATTTTTATCTTACAATTAACAGTATACTAGAGGAATGTGTTCCCAAAAAAACAGAAAAGAGCACCAACTTAAAATATCATTATCCAGATTGGTACACTGCAGACTTGATAAAAAATATTAAAACAAAATCTCTACTACATAAAAAATATAAAAAAACAAAGTTAGACTGTGATTATAGAGAATTTTCACTGTATAGGAAAATAGTAAAAAATAGTATTGATGATGCTTATAAAGCACATGTAAATAAAATTCAAAATCAATTTTCTAAGGACCCCAAGCAATTTTGGCAATATATAAAGTCGAGACGTGGTTCATCAAATAGGGCTAATGTTATTATGAAAGAAGGTATACCTCTAACGGATGAAGAGTGTGCTCAAGAATTCGCAGCCTTTTTTAAAAAGGTTTATAACAAAGAGCCACCAGTTCTTGACACCCAGGTAGCGAGTCAGTGCGGAGCCAGCAGCGCGCGCATAAGTCTAGATGTTCTTAGCATTGCCGACGTGAGGAAGGCGCTAACACGGTTGAAGCCAAAGCGTTCAGCCGGCCCGGATGGTATACCAGCCTTTATTTTTAAAGATTGTGCTCGAGTGCTGGCTGAGCCACTGCTGCATATTTTCAATACGTGTTTGAATGTAAATACATTTCCAACACTATGGAAAACTACGCGAGTGATACCTGTGCCCAAGGCTAAATTGTGTACCAGCGTACAAGATTACAGACCTGTTGCAGTACTATCAACGCCTGCAAAGGTTTTTGAGGCCGCTATACATCACAGGGTGTACGAGCAGGTATCGGGGCAGCTGTGCGATGCACAACATGGGTTTCGGCCGGCGCGTAGTACTTCCACTAACTTACTCAATCTTATGGCGAACTTAGTTCCGGCGGTGGATGCAGGAGTGCAGGTAGACGTAGTATACCTGGACTTCCAAAAAGCATTTGACACCGTCGACAATGATGTCTTATTGAAGAAGTTGGCGGAAGTAGGATGCACACCGAAGCTCTTGCAATTCTGGGCATCGTATATGCAGGACCGGCAGCAGTATGTTTCTTACAATGGAAGTCAGTCCGAGCCCTTCTTTACAAGGTCTGGCGTAAGTCAAGGCAGCAATCTCGGTCCTCTGGAGTTCGTTCTAATGATTAACGACTTACCGGATGTTCTGGAGTACAGTCAGTGCCTACTTTTTGCCGACGACCTGAAAGTTTTTCTCCGAATAAACGAGGAGACGGACTGTGAGCATCTACAAAGTGACTTGCTAAACATCTTCAGCTGGAGTCAGCAAAACAAGCTACATTTCAATATAGCTAAATGCTCCGTAGTCAGTTTCACTCGCGCGAATAAGAGTATACACTACAACTACTCGCTTGGATCCGTACCTATTCAACGGGTGAATAAGGTGCGTGATCTAGGAGTATACTTCACACCGGACCTGATGTTTCGTGAGCACATCACAAATATTTGCAAAAAGGCTTACAAAAATCTTGGGTTTCTACTGCGGCACGTAAGGGACTTTACAAATGTAGCAACTGTAAAAGTGCTATACAACGCGCTAATACGCAGCCACATGGAGCACAACTCCAATATTTGGTCTTCACATGAAGAAAAATATAATGTGATGTTAGAGCGGGTTCAAAATAAATTCGTAAGACACCTTTATTTTAAACTTTACGGGGTATACCCCTTTTACCCATTAATGTATCCTACCTTATTCATACTGGGTATGGTAGGGTACAATGAACTTAGAGTGCGACGGGAATTTTCCATTGCGCTGTATTTAATTAAATTATTGCGGGGATTTGCACATAACCCTGGAATGCTGCAATCTCTCTCATTATGTGTGCCGGACAAGTATACTGAGAAGCGTCACAGGCCGCCGCTACTTTATGTCCCTCAGGCGCGAACCATGCTGCTCGCGAAGTCTCCTCTCGTGCGAGCACTACGCATCCTTAATGACCTCCATGGCAAAGTGGACATTTTTACGTGCCCGTTGGGTGAATTAGCAAAGGTTCTTCTGTATATTATTAGCTATTAATTGTATAATTATTATCGTGTTAATTTATTCCTTAGATTAATTACTATCTAGTTTGTTAGTTTAAGTTGTTTTATTATTAGTTTAGTTTCTGTGTAAAGTTTTTAGTGTAAGTCAATACCGCATTAGGTTAAGCCTGTAATGGTAATTTGATATAATGATAAATAAATAAATAAATAAATAAAAGTCATAAAAATATTTACTTCACAATAATACTTATAACTACGTTCCACGACACTCATTAAACGTAAAAACAACTCGAACAGGACAAATAATAAACGCTTTTACGTAATCTATTGTTTCATTCCATACCATTGGCATTGAATTCACGTAAAACAGAAAAAATCTAAATGCCATACAACTGACGTAGTTCATCTTATACGAACCTTTAGAATAGTAGAAAAGCAAGTGAGAAATCCAACCACACACACACTATCTATCTCTTTATCAGTAAATTATAAAGGGAAGATAGTCACGCACTTATTTGTCAACGGTGCACTGTAAACGTCGCGGCGCGCGTGTGCGCGGGCGCAGGCTTCGGTCACTACTGCAGACTGTGGGCGTTTTTCGCAGCCTCTCTTTCTATGCGTGACTTGTTTGGCTAGCAAAGCTAAGGATCTGGTATCCTGATTCCAAGACATTTTTGATTTTTTAGGATGTAAAATGAGAGACAAGTATTAAATAAGTAAAGGTAATAACTAATAATTTCAAGCAACAAACATAAATAATTGTTTGATAATTAAAAAAAATACGTGTGGCACTCGGGGACTGCCGGGGTAAAGCTATTGCATAGCATGCCTTCAAGCCAATCCTCCGTGCCTGTCGGAGTGGGGAGCGTGAGGTTTTTCGTTACGGAATTTCTGGATTCGGTTGCCGCGCTCAAGGCCCGCGATAGAAACTATGCTTAATAACAAAGTAGGATTGTACAATGATAAGAAACGGTTCAAAGAATGTGAAAATAAATCAACATGTATTTTTTAAGTCGTTAAAATTTAAGCTTAAACGCTTAACGTAGTTGAATAAGAACCAAATGAAGTAGAAAGTCAAGATCATGTTCACGGTTACTTTTGTGGTAAGTCGTGTTATATTTAAACGGAAAGAATTAGGTATCATTTACTGCTAATTACCAAAACTAGTTAACGAATATATAATTGTGGTACAAAATATTTTATTTTTTATTTTGCACTGATAAGCATAAACTCAAACATTTATTTATTCAACTATACTTACTTCTGAAGCACTTTCAAAACATATTTTAATATTTACCATCGGTTCGGAAAGCAGTTTCTTCAAGGAGCCGGTAAGAAACTCAGTAGATAAACTGATATGTCAAAATAAATCGTATACGATCAATCTGAATTCCACATTGGACCACCACGTCGAGAAATTAATGTTGTAAGATTGACATGTTCTCAAGGAACATTTACTGATGCAATTGCGTATAGCCATAAGTGTATTAAAAGAGAAAGTTAAGTAGATGTTAAACACACAATTGACACAACGAGGTATAAGGTTGAATATTGATGAGGATCGTTTAATAGCTTATGGGGACGTAACGGGGCGTGAGGCGAGTGTCGATTTACAAGTAAGGTCATCTGGTGGATAACAGTCATGAGTTTGATATCAAAAGGATATAAAGTCTTTAGTCGATCTATCATTGGTCAGGGAATGAAGAGTTCCAATCAGAACTACGTAATGCTAATGCTGTACATAGAAATCAACTAATATGAGAGAACTTCAATAATTTAAGTATATCTACATGTTAAATTATTCATGCCAAGTAATTAGAGATTACAATCGCCAATTAATATCCAATCAACTTACCGTTATTAATAATAAAATTAAATAATTTTCTTTTAATAGTACTCATCAACAACAATATCCGTCAAATTTCACAAAAATTACATCTATTGAAACTCAATTCAAATCACCTGCTACTTTTACCAATCAAATGATACTCACAATCAAATTTCTAAATCCACGCATCAGCGGAATCTTGACAAATGACAGAAAGTATCAAGAAGGCACAACAATAGATTACGGCGAGTTCCCACCGTTGACATGGTAAATGTTATCTAATTTCGGGTACACGTGGAACAATGAGTGATGTAAGTGATACATAACAGGTGAGAGCTATTGACGGAAAACGGAACAGTTTGTTAGACAATGGTAGCACATAACTTTAGTGATGGAGTTAATGGCACCCATGGTTTGGGTAAGAGATGCACACTTCACACGTTACGTCAATTAGAAGTGGCACAAACGTTTGATAAACTTAATTAAAGCAAATGAGCAATTTATTTGTTTATCTCCGGTGCTATAAGATTCAGAACTTATATAACTGAAACGTTTAAAGCTATGCATTACGTGTACCAATTATATGATAGCCAATAGTTATAGGAATATATCAAACTATTCACTTAATTTCAGAAAGAAAACCAAGATAAGATACACAAACGTAAGCAGAAGATGACTTCGTAATGATTTAATTTTATTTCTATAGTTGCAATAAATCTGTGCAGTTCATTGATAGAACATTGTAAAATGTTCCGCAAGATTCCCACGGCGAAGTCTTAACTAATAAGGTAGGATCCTTTTATGATTCGTTCCAAGCACTAAGATGCACTTTTATCCCACGGGAAACCAGAAGTACTGGTGAACAAACATAGCCTTGTAGATAGTGAAAATTATTAAGTACACCATTCTTGAATGCATTCATTAAAAATATTAATGAAATCAAAACCAAAATGGATTATATCTTGAAAAATTTATTCTTTTGGAAAAAGAAATAAGTATGTGGTTTTTATAACCCATTTAATTAATAAACCAAGTGCTATAAAACATCACAAAAAAATCCAACATTTTTATCTAAATTATCCGTAAACTTGCTACGAAGGTTGTCAAGTTAACGAATAAGACATGGGCGCTATTGGCACACCTATAGTCGTAAGTCTTAACTAATGGCTCAAGCTTGACCTTTTTATTTCACTCAAATTGTTTACAAGATAGCATATGACTCATATGTAACGGATTGGCACGGTCAATTCGACATAGCGCCACTTTTGCAAACGTGTGTTAGATTGAGAATGATAATCATGCTATCTGTTGAAGACGAATTTCTTCCTACTCATTTAAAAAGCATGTTTTTAAAAGTCATGTGGTCGGCTTGTTTTATATATTATGGTGGAGTAATTGCAAATTTTGCAGATTTAGGTCACTGATGAATACTTTTGAAGACGAAATAGAGATTATAGAAGAACCTAAATTCTACATCAGATATTGTAAATTGTATTGTTGTTATATCAATTTGTTTGGGAAGCCACATTAGAATTGTATGAAATGAAGATGTAGAAAAGGAAAGCATAACGAATTCTCTTTCCTTAAAGATTTTCATCTAACGTCACCGGTCGGAATACAAAGATTCAATGAATGTTGTGATGATTGAAGAAGGATACATATTGAAAATATCACAATCATATAAAATGTATATAAGCAAACACAGATACAAGTAGTCTTTGACTTACTATTCTACTATCCTAACGGGTATCGCAAACATTAAACATACATGGTACACCATGAATTAGCAAGCTAAAAAGCAAAGCTTCAAAGTTCCATATAAGAAGTATTGAGAATTTTCAATTAGTGAAACATCTAGAAAGATTGGAATTCCAAAAATAATATACATTTACCTTCACATGACGTAACATTAATGATTAAATCCCGTGCCAGCTTCACTTCTTTACATAACCAACATTAAATTAAAATAATCAAATATTGTCTACTTTCTCCGACACCATTTATCGTATTGAAATTTAATTAAAAGCACGCGCGTTGTTAAATCTAATTATAATTAATCCATGACTAACTTGCGAAGATAAACTTTTCAGGAAATAAGGCACGTGAAAGTTGCAAAATTAAAGATGCTAGAATTAAACAATCAAGTTTGATTCTATTCATTGTTGTTGATTATTGTTAAACTAATATTAATAAAGCGCCCGGCAAACTTCTCGGCCAAAAAGTAGCGTGGTGGGGGAAGCTTGCGCATATAAAAATCCATACTAATATTATAAATGCGAAAGTAACTCTGTCTGTCTGTCTGTTACTCAATCACGCCTAAACTACTGGACCAATTTGCACGAAATTTGGTATGGAGATATTTTGATACCCGAGAAAGGACATAGGCTACCTTTTATTGCGAAATAAGTACCACGGGCGTAGCCGGGGCGGACCTCTAGTGTACTATAACTTGATGCGCAAACTTCCCCCACCACGCTACTTTTTGGCCAAGAAGTTTGCCGGGCGCTATACCTGTGTTAATACGAAAGCAATATGGATAATTGATTGCATAAATTGTTCAAAAGCTTCTTATTTTGATAGAAATATACCTACCTAATAACGAGGGTCGAGGGAGTATCAGTATATAAGTGTACATTGTACAATCTACAATGCAAGCCGCTATGCATTTCACATAACTGTATGCCCTACCGTATGTTCCGTCATAATATCCGATAATTTCAGTCATATGATTAATTGCCTCTTACAAGCATGATTAGATATTTCTAACTCAGCCACGTACACTGACGTGGTAGGAATGGCATCGGTGATCGGACCAAGAAAGCTGGCAGGATTATTTTGCAACAGTGGTCGTAACGGCGATGTTGGACGAATAAGAAACTGCCTTAACCGCGCCGGCACATATTAATGAGGCAACATTATGTATTGATTAGAAAGACATTAGACTTCGGTTTTGTTTAAAATTAATGAGGCTTCTGTTTCACAGAGGCACTAGCCAGTATTTAAAAAAAGTAAAACCAATGTAGTAATCTATTATCTATCTATATCAATGTAGTAAATATCTACATATTGTTCGTACAGTCCTACGAAGTAGAGACCAAGCTATGCTTAAGTCGGTGTATACGAAAGTGTGATTGTTCGTTTTTTTGTCCCTTCTCATATTTAAAATTCTATGTGGTGTTGAATTTTTAGTTATTCGATTGTTTGAGGTCAATTAAAAGATAGAAGATTTTACCTACTACGCAATACACGTATGAAATCGCGAGCAAGAGACAGATATGCAAATTATCTTAAATCTCACCTCGACCGTGAAAAATTTTAAAACAAGGCTTATTACGAATTACGCAACTAAAAATGGAGCGTTCCCATAAAATTGGGTTCAATCATGCAAAACGCCAAGATCACTGCCAGTAAGCATTTCACGGAACCGTTATATTGGCAAATGGCAAGTTTTCGGAGTCAACAAACCTTCGCGTAACCTGCGAAGTACGCAGGCACGTCTCAGTTCGACTAGTTTACCTCAATCCCATAAAACCATTTGTTTCGTGCGTGAAACGTGCAAATTGTGGAATTGCAGTCTTGAAGTACAAACAGAATTCGACCTTATTATCATTGTTAATACGATACATTTTCATAAGTATCCCAATGAGGATTTGTATGACAATACGATTACTCCATTCTCTTCGAGACAAAAACTAATAGTACCTACTTTGACTGAAAATATTCAGAACGAACGCTTACAACCCCACCAGGTAACAACGGATGCTAAACCTGGTGAGATTTAGAGGTCGTAAGATTATTATAGTTAGGCGTAACGTAGGTTCTCTATCAGGTCAGTTTTTTAAGGTAGGATACACTCAAAACAAGATAACAGGCATTTGTGAGATTAAACAGTGATATTTTAGTACAAGCGTACTTCATCGATTCCGACTTGGGAGTACCTAAAATTTTATTAAAGCAACTTGTGAAATCTTAGCTCGGTACATTTTTATAAAAAGTTGAATAGATCAAGCAGTGCCAGGACACATTTATTAGCCACTACGTAGATGTAATAAATATGCTGAAAAATGGTGAGAGTACAATAAATTGCTACTCTGGAACCAGATTATGTTTTGTGTAGAGACGTGGTGAAAATTTGTCCCCAGTAGGTAATAAGGTTTCAAATGTAATTTTGCATAAAATGCCTAAACATGGTCCGTCTCAGTGATGTGTTAAATTAACCAATCTCCCTCGTTAAGCCCATAAGTGCAGACATGTTTTCCCTAACGAGAGACAAACACCACATTAGTTGGTCGTTAACCCAAACCATTGGACGATAAACACTAATTCAGCTCGTTTGCTTTCTTTAAATAAAAAAGTTAAGTGTCAGTATAGTTCAACCGCTGAGGGTATCATTGTAGTTATTAGAATTTGAAGAAACAAACAGTATCTTAAATAAGTATCAGAGATAACGTGAAAATATTTTTTAGAAGTTTAATTTGTTTAATAGGCGTTAATACTTAATTCGTTAATCTACTTCAAATCAAACAACAGAGCTATGAAAAATCAATCCTTTAACTATGAGATAATCCGTAGCACTTACATTAAGGTTTCCCTTTTCATTGCACATGTCATAAACTTAAGTACATGAGAACCATACATACGTGATGGTATCATAATAGCATATCATAAGAGAAAACGGGACAAAGTTTAGGCACAGGCGCGTGGGACTGATGTTTTAAAGATTATTAATGCAACGATTAACCCATTTTATTATATGCGGGAAGATGTTATGTTGATTGTTTGTTATGTTGATTGGTAATTGGTTGATTGTTTGTGGAAGGAAATGAATATTTTATTGTTTTGTTACATAAGTTTTTATTGTAAACAAATACGATGAATTTGGATAAATGCTTTGGTCCTTTAGTCTTCGATTATTATTTGAACAAAATTGGGGCGACGCCGACGCGACGTTATGGTGCTAAATATGAATCTATCTTTGCAAATTCTTTGCACGGTGCACATGGATAACATTGTTTGTTTATTAACTTGGGCTACTTTACGAGAAATTGCATTGAAGACGAGTGAAAATATCAATTCGAACCAAACCATATAATTTTCTAATTAATAATAAAAATCAATACATTAATAATTAAAGTTTATACTGAAATAGTAGTTAATTCATTTAAAATGCAATTGAAGTCTAGAATTTTAACATGCGTACTATCAACTTAGGTCCGGATGTGATATGCGTGTGCGCATGCGAAACAGATAAACACTGAAAACAGTTTGATAAAGGACCTTCTGTTTATTTATTTCGGAGAATTAAACATTTTTTGCTAAAGATAACTGACCAAATTTCGTTTGCTGTATTAGTTACAAGACCTAGCTATAATAAAACTTTATCTTACTGGTGACTGATACTATTAAAGTCTATATCAATATCAGGATTAGTATATGGGTATTAATTTAAGTATTTATGGGACTTCTATTCATGTGGATTAGGCAAAAATGTTGTATGTCATATTTATTATCTTTGCGAATTGTTCCCGCAGTTGGTAGATACACGGTGGAGTTTAGTCGGTAAGAATCCAACATATCCCACGGCGCCTTCCTTGGGACCCGTGGGTATCTTAGGCAAGATCTGCTCACTTAAAAAAAAATAACAGACAATGCCCTGCCTTATAAAGAGGTAAATAATGTTTAGCTTATTAAATCAACGCAATCAAAATTTGGTTGCGAAAGAAAATGCCTCCATACTGGTAAGTATTGCTAGCAAGTGTATGGCAAAATAAACATTGCTCGTGATAAATAATGAGATGCTAATCAAACAACGAAGCGGGCCAAGGATTCGAGCCGCACTAATTGAATAACTGGTGAATACCTAGTTGAAAGAAAATCCATAATATGCGCCTGTTTGAGATTCCACGAGGTGTTGCACGATGTATATGGGAGGTGGTCAGTTCATGGTCATAATTGGTCCAAGTTTTATGAAAGCTACTTTTTCAGTTTGAATTTAAATTTTGAACTTTTGGATTCTTTCAGTAAAGATAAATTTAGAACGTTGTTGCCATGTATGCCGATGATGATCGTTTAGCTGTAAGAGAAGTTTACAAATCGTTCGTTTAAAGGCTAAAGCTAATTCTCGAACAGGAGTTCCAATACTAAGTGCTCATCTCCAGCTCGAACTAGTAAAAAACAGTAAAACGTTACTGTAAAATTGCTAATGTGAAAATCGTGATGAATCGATTATCAAAGAGCATTGCTAACGCGGCATGCGACCACAACACAGGACAGTTAGATATTAGAATAAGTAGCTGATGGATTTCGTGTTCTTATAGCTAAGGGCACTAGTTCATTTTCAAATTGTTTATGAATTAAAAGCGATGAAAAGTAGATCTGATTGGAGTACCTACATAGTTAGTAGTCTAGTTACGAAACGTTTAAAGATTTAAGTACAAAAATATCAGTAAAAAAATCGGGAACGTGTTGATGACATACAATGTAGTTAGTCGATAATAACCGATCATTTCATTAGTCAGTACTGATAAAAAGTACCAACAAAAAATAACTGCCTTCATTATTTATTTATATAAGCCTATAGGAATATTTTTAATGAACATTCAATATAGGTACAGATAATCGAAAACAGGTTTGTGAGTCAACAGTTTCGTTCTAGGTGCATTAAAATAAGAAGAGACAAACCGGTAAAGGGAAATAACGAGTGGATGCTGAGTCATCGAGAAAGCATAGTTATAGTGGAATTTCATAATAATATCATTAGCTTTTTGACCGGGATTTCCTTATGTATACGTATTAGGTATATTGAGTTGTACAAGAAGATGATTGCTTCCTCTACGCGATATACGTGCCCTGCATATTATGAGGCAGTATATTTTTCTGTTTTGCTCATCAGGTTTGGCTGTTTTGCTCATTGGCCCAAAAAATGATCATCGATGTTTGCCGGCATAACGGCGATTATGAATAAACACTTCTACAATGACGGGTGATCATAGACATTTAGGTCCTTACTATCGTTATTGCCTCTGCTCGCCCAACGCTAACAATTGTGAAGATAAGGTGTAATATTTTGATATTTTGATTAGTCTGTGGTGTAGGGGCTCTTCTATGTTCATACCGTGTTCATACCCGACCAACGGTACGCGCAGCTGACTAAGTTCACCTTACTAAGTTTTAGTTTCTTCAGTTTGTATGAAACAACTGAAAACTCTGTTACTAATTAGTAATTAACCCATTGACCACCGAGCGCCCCGATCGGGGCACGACAACAATAGATTTCTATTGTGTCTGAGATTCTAGGGATTGATGGATTAGATGAATTACTGAATAAATTTTGAAATTTGGTAAATTACATTATTCCTGGGTGAGTGTATGCTTTTTTGTTATAGTTAAAAATATGTTTGATAAATGTGAATTAACGAATTGTGTAGAGGAGTCAGCTCGGCTAGTATGAAATTTAAGCCCCTATTTCTCTAGGTCATGGTGACTCGAGAGTAACTTTACCAAATTCATTATATTTGTTTTTATTCATTTACTAGCTTCCGCCCGCGACTCCGTCCGCGCGGATGTCGGTCTTTGCGTGGATGGTTTATTTCTCCATTTTGAGTAACTCGGACAATTACATCTTATAAATATCTATTGGACCCAAATACGGCTAGGTCTATAATAATACGCAACGTGTGTTCGCGGTACCTACTACAGAACAACGTCTATGGATAACTGAAAAATTGAGATTAATTTTTTTTCTACGTATTTTTCCAGGATAAAAAGTATCCTATTTTACGCCCAGGATAATAAGGTATAATTATACCAAGTTTCATCGAAATCGAACCGGTAGTTTTCACGTGATGTCTTCACATACAGACAGACAGACAGACAGACAGACAGACAAAAATTTTTTTAATCACATATTTGGGTTTGGTATCGATCCAGTAACTGCTATCATTAACCTAACCTGCTAGTTATTTTTTCAATATTTTCAATGTACAGAATTGACCCTTCTACAGATTTATTATATGTATAGATATTACATATTTTCTAATAAGCATCACAGGAAGTATTTGCTGATAATAATAAATTGATAAGGTTGAATTAGATAAAGAAGGAATCTACATTTACTCTGTGCTATGTACTTTTAAATTTTATTTAAATATGTTCTAGTACAGTTGTATAAGATTCATATGGTACCTATTAATAGTTTTTGAAATTAGTGCAGAAGACATTTATTTCAAACTAGTGGTCCGCCCTGGCTTCTCCCGTGGTACATATTTACGTTCTCGTCATCATCATCCTCGTACTTGAAGGTATATAATAAATAAAGAATTATCGAAATCAGTCCACCCGTTCACGCGTGATGCCGTGACTAAAAAAAATGCGTTTTATTTTTATATATTAAATAGACTTGCATATTTAATAGTTTGCATAAATTTCCTGATAAGCTTACATTATGCAATACAGTAACAGTACATTATTCTGTTATACCTAAGTCTATTGGCTTGAATATTTCAAAAAAGAATCTTATTGGATTTAAAAACATGGTTCAATTAAAATTTGTTGTCCAGGTTATTTTACACATTTGTAGGGACATAGGTATATAATATTATTCTAAATCCATAATTTTTGAAGAGAAAAACATTTTAACAATTTTTATTAAAATTGATTTAAAAATCACAATTTAAAGTTATGAAACTTACCAGAGCAGTTAAAAATACACCATTTATTAGTACTCATTTCCACATTTGTGTAGAATTTACAAATTAAGTATCTCTAAGTAACACAAGTTAATAGCACAAAATTAATACTTTAAAAACTTTTAACCACAGTTTTATACTTTTCTAGATACCTACACAAAAAAAGTTAGTAAACAAAAACAAAGAACAGTCAACAGAGAACTTTAATTAAAAATGTCAACGTATTATCTGTCATTTTAATTGACGTTTGACACTGACAAGAATATACACAGAATTTGCATTTTCTCCGAAGTAGGTATGTTTTATAGAGATCAAAAACGCATTAACATTTTATTCAGGAAATTTCTGATTATAAATACACATTTAAACACACATTTAAATGATTTTTAAACTAAAAATAATTCAAGTTTTGATAAAGTTATTAGATACTCTGTGGTGAGTATGCAACTGACAGACAGCTCGTTGCTATGACAACGCGATCCAAAGTTCAAAACAAATTGCAAAAGAAAACGAAAATAATATTTTTTATTGCAAAAAGTGCTACATTAACAAGATATTTAATCAGCCTAGATGTTATGAAGTGTTTTCTGACGGTCATTGAATAAGAAATATGAATAATGGCACCCAAATTCGACTAATATATAATAATAGTGGAAGAAGAATTCTTATATTTTGAATGTAATAATTCTATGCTAATATACAAAAGAATATTACATGTCTAATTTAAATATGGGCGCAATAAGCCGCTGGTTAGATGTAGAAGTTGGGACAGCAGATATAAATCTCAACACTTTGCCATCAAATATAGCTTTGGTGGACTTGAATAACGATAATGAAGTCAAACTTATTGTGGGCGACATGGGGAAAGAACAAGGAGCTCAATTAAAGGTATGCTATTGGTCATTTATAAATCCATTTTTACATATTTTACAGTTTCCTGTGTAAAGTCAATTTTAATAGTGATACTTTAAAAATTGGTTTAACTTGCCTTAAAAAATGGCAATAATTAATTATCATATTGAATCACTACCTTTCATGTTTATTTGATTGAATGAAATGTAATATGATATGTTATTTTGATTATTTTCTATTGTTATATCCTCAAAATAGGGAGAAATGGATTGAGGGAAAAGGGACCTTTACCCACCAGTGGGAAAGCCATGGCTCATAATATAATATAAAATATATTATTAATTCCAAATTCCTTTACACAACTTATTGAGCTAAGAATTCTTAAAACTATTATGAAACACTGAGCTTTATTAGGCGGCATTCTCAATTCACAATAATTTTATTCAGAATTATTTCAATATCCTTATTATGTTTGCAGATATTCAAAGGCACAATGCAGATATCTGACATGGTTCTACCCGATCTACCGCTAGGAGTAGTTAGCTTCTATGCAAGTGAAACTATGCCAAAAGCACCACCCTTGATAGCAATTGCTTTTGACTCGTGCATCCATATATATCGGCATTTAAAGTTCTTCTATATGTACCAATTGCCAACTGTTGAAATTAATGAACAGGAAATGGAAATTTGGAAACAGGTACATAACACCGAAAGAATTTTTCGAAAATCGGACCAGTAGTTCCTGAGATTAGCGCGTTCAAACAAACAAACTCTTCAGCTTTATGATATTAGTATAGATGACTAAAATGATTCAACTAATTTTGATAGTATTTTCATTAGTAGAAAGTAAATTGTAAAGTTGAAATTGAATACTATTTTAACAATTTTTTTACAGCTCAAAGATCCTGTGAATCACAATGAAGCATCTCTATTGGTTCTTTCCAAAACACTCTACTCTCTATCACATAATTTGTGCAGCCAATCACGGAGCTTCTTGCAAATGACCATAGACCAAAAACTAGAGTTTGTAGCCACAGCAGATCTGCCAAAGAAAATAATACATATTTCCTGTATCACAACTTTAAAAATGAATTCCACGGATAAGTATGGTGTGAGTTGTCTTGTGATTGGGACTGAAGAAGGTGATGTACTTGTGTTGGATCCACATACTTTTACGCAATTGATTAAGGTTTGTATATTATTCTATTATCTATGGTTAAGGCCAATACTGATTCTGTACTTACTAGTTCTGTTTATTTTTTAGGAAAATCCTTTTGTAGGAAAATGCAAATGCAAACTCTAAGTAATATTTGTTTGTATTATTAAAATTATATTTCCTGAGTAGCCATACATATTAAATTAATAATATAATTTATGTGTTATGTTGCTATTAAATATACATAGGCGCAATAAAATGCTTATCTAGTAAATAATTTATATTGAGCATTTATATTATGTACCACAAAGTTCAATACATTTGATATAAAAAATTGTTTTAAGGTGAATATAAACACAGTGAAGGCGGTACCATACCAAATTGTAGCGACAGGACTGTTCAATGTTGATTATAGAATAACTGTAGCCACAAGGTATATTAATGAAAATTAAAATCACATTCCAAGCACGAATCTATAATAATTCTCACGCACTATAGTCAAAATTTAATAGCTGAAGTATTCTGAAATGTCAAACTGAAAAATGTTTTGTTATTGAAAGTAAAATGCTTTGTTTTGAAGAATAATATAAAGAAGTAAGGTTTGTATGTATGTATGTATGGTTTTCACGCATTAACTACTGGACTGATTTTGATGAAATTTGGCACAGACAATCTTTAGACCCTGAGAAAGAACATAGGCTACCTTTTATTTTGAAATATGTAGATACCACGGGTGAAGCCGGCACGGACCGCTAGTACATTTATAACCATATTAAATTTCATTGTAAGCGTAAGACTTTGAAGTAGATTTTCCAAGGACACCTTGTGCCCAGACATTGACGTTAAAATTAAATAAAGAAGCAACAAAAGGATAGAATATCGCAAAATACTAAATCTCAAAATAAACAAAATATTACAGAGAGAAATCGGTATGTTTACTCAAAAGGGATTGGAAGGAAGGTCGGCAGTTGTTCAGGACAGAGGAGCACATTATAGCCATTGAAGTTATGAACTTCGACAGCAGTATCGTGGTTATCTGTTGTGATAACACTCTCGCCTGTTATAGTAAGAAGGTAAATATAACATAGACGGAGAAAAGAAGGGGTCATTCATTCATTCGTGTACCTTACATACTGAATGAATAGCCCCTAAAATATGCAGTAACTCATAGTACCATGTTGGCTGCATTATATTTAAAAAAAATGTAATAGTGTAGGGTTGATTATTGATATCTCGTTCAATAATTATATTTTGTTACAAAAAAAGTACTTAGTAGTAAGTCATAATTAATGCAATCGTATATCCATTCTATACATACTTTATAATAACACAGAAACAAGAAAAGTGAAGTGCAACACGAACATCGTCTGTTTTTTTGTCTTGATTTTCCCAATTTAACTGGAAAAGGTTATCGTTCGTTCGTTTTACAATAACGTAATTTCGTATAAACTTTATCTCATACATTCGCAAATCAATTAAACGAACAAGCTAACTTTACAAACACAATTAAAGGGTAAGAAGCAATGGTGGATAAGCCTGGAACATAGACCAGTGGCGATGTGCCAAGTGCCGGTACTTCATCTTGGTATTACATTGGTAGCTGTGGCACTTTCTTCTGGGCATTTGAATCTGTATGACGGGAAGGTGAAACGGGATAGCATGTTTGTTAGAGGTATGTGGGTAGTTTGAGGGTATTAGTTTCATCACTACAAAGTATAAAACAAAGTCGCGTTCTCTGTCCCTATGTCCTTTTGTATGCTTAAATCTTTAAAACTACGCAATGGATTTTGATGGGGTTTTTTTAAAAGATAGAGTGATTCAAGAGGAAGGTGTGTAGTGCCTATATAATTTATTAGGTTTTAGACAAAACGGGCGAAGCCGCGGGCGGTAAGCTAGTAATGAATATAAGATACTTTTTAATATTTTGTATGTGGGTATTTTGAGATGTGTCTCGAATTAATATGAGGGTATCTTCATGAAAGAGTGGGTATCTGTAAATATTATGAAAGTGAAGCATTTGTTTGTTTGCTTGAACGCGCTAATCTTAGGAAAAAAGGAAGATTCGAAAAATAGTTTCACTGTTCGACAGGCGCGGGCTCATTAATCAGTAGATGTATATAAACAGAATCGGTTTTTATTAAAATGTTTATTGATAAATAGCGCCAAGTTAATAAATAGATTTTAAGATTTGATTCAAAGATTATATTATATTATATTTCAATAGTTAATATCTTTATTTAGATGTAATCGATAGAAAATAACAAATTTCCTCTTTAGATTTAAATCTCGATCGAATTTTCAGATAACGCATCCGTGATTAAGTTTGGACAACTGGGTCAAGAGGAACACGTGCTCACGATAGTCACAGCTAGTAAGTATATAGTATAGTAGAAAACGTTTTGATATTTATTATAGGTATATATAATATGTATAGGTATTAATATTTAAGAATTTAATTTACCAACACTATAACAAATATTCAAAACAAACTTTATCGCTTATCAGCGATCTCTTCCACGCGGTTTGCGCCCACGGTTTTGATGCAAGAATTTGTATCGCGTCACGCGTGACTTTCTATATATTTTAGCATAATTTCGACCTTTTTACGATTTCAACTAAGTAGAAAATTGCTTTAATTCGGTAGAAACTTTGTTACAATATACAACGTAATTTTAGTGTAAAAAATGAATAAAAAAGTAAGTTTTCATGCGCCTAGCATAACTATTAAAGCAAAAATGTTGCAAATAAACGAAATACAGGTAGATTAGATTAATACTTTACTCCAAAAATGACCTATTCTTCTTCCAAAATATAATCACACCTTAATTTTTTTCAGATGGCAATCTCATGTTAAAAATATTAAAACGTACAGCTGATTTCAACGAACATGCGGCGGGGGTCGAACCAACGGCCATTGCAACCACTGGACAGAAACCTTGGCTCATACCGAAGAAGTCAAAACTGTTTCTGGAACAATCTATGCGGGAGAGAGAAAATGCTGCAGGTATTTATTTGTTTAGGAAAATAACTTTTATATTAATAAACTAGCTGCTCCGCGCGGTTTCACCCCCGTAGCTCTACTCCTGTTGCCCGTAGCGTGATTAATTAATATAGCCTATAACCTTCCTCGATAAATGGGCTATCTAACACCGAAAGAATTTTTCAAATCGGACCAGTAGTTCCCGAGATTAGCGCGTTCAAACAAACAAACAAACAAACAAACATACAAACAAACAAACAAACAAACAAACAAACTCTTCAGCTTTATAATATTAGTATAGATAATAATACTATTATTTCGGATATGGATTAAATTAAATGCAGGCATAATGGATTATTGATTAAACTATATTTGGTCTATGGTTGGTCTTACTTACTTTTCCATGAATAATATTTTTTCTTTACATATACTTGTAGTTTCTTTAAAATATAAATGTAAACTGATTTATTATCATTAACCATTAAAATTTGTTAACTTTTTGTTATTTTTTTGTCACAAAATTTAGTTTTGCATAAGATCCTTCTTCCATCAATATCGAATAGAACAAAACACACTTGTTCTGCTGCGAATATTAGTTTAGAATTTAATTAAAAATAAAAATAAAAACGACGTGTGGCACTCGGGGACTGCTGCGGTAAAGCTATTGCATGCTATGCCTTCAAGCCACACCTTCGCCCGTCGGAGAGGGGAGTGTGAGGTTTTTTCGTTACGTTATAGCTTAAAATATTTATTTGATTATAGGTTACACTTTTATATTTATTCTCGACCATTTCAGGAATGCATCACACATTCCAACATGAGTTAGACCGACTCCGTCTGACAGCTGCTAAGACACTTCTAGAAGTGTACACTAAAAGCGATAACGCGATGGGAATAGGTGCTCTGGAACCCGTCAGATTGGCTGCTGAGGTAATAAGATATTTATTTAGGTTATAGGTATAGCCTAGTTTTTAAGCTATTGCATAGCTTCTATCGCAGGCCTTGAGCGCGGGGACCGAATCGAGAAATTCCGTAACGAAAAAACCTCACGCTCCCCACTCCGACGGGCGGAGGTGTGGCTTGAAGGCATAGCATGCAATAGCTTTACCGCGGCAGTCCCCGAGTGCCACACCGAGTGAGTCTATTGACATGACAACGTCTTATACATTGGTTTGCCGGGTGACACTTCAAGAAACTGCGTTACGCTCCGCTCACGTTATGCGCTCACAATGAGAGCGAGTGAGAGGCACGCGTCCCTTCCACTCGGGCATGGTTAGCCCGCCTAAGAGCGAGAGAGACAGACATAAAAAGTCGTTGTCACGTAAAACTTTCGCCCGTATACCGACTTTACAGGCAACAAATATTTTTTTTTAAATAGTTTTACTAAAATTTTAAGAATATGAAGTACGTATAACATCTGTAAATCTTTCTAAGTACCATATTTCTTGCAAATAAATAATTTGAATTTAATTTTACCTTCCTACAACGTCTCACTTTCTAACTCTTAAGTTAGGACACCGGACTGTGTTGAAATGGTAAAGAATGGTAAGAATGGTATATCTAGAAAATAAACTAATTTCAGTTAAAATTATTATTAATCGACGAAAATAGCATCCAAAAAGTGTTTCGTTTTTTATGGACTTTGTTATCAGTAATTAGTGACGCTCTTTTAGTGTTTTTTGTAATCCTTGTTATTTCAAATACATAATTATTAATTAATTAAAATGTTTATTATCAGGTACAAGGATTGGGTCCAGTGTTTCGTATGACACTAATCATAGAGAATACATCCAAAGACAAAGCGGTTGTCGGTTTGTCTGTACTGTTTCACACACAAGGAACGAGCTATAAAGTTAATAACCCTTATATCAAGGTAATAAGATCTATTTTAGAAAATTTTTATTTTATTGAATAAGTGTTTCTTTTTGTGTCTGAAAATGCGAATAAACGTTGAAGCGTCTCGCTATTTAATTATAAATTCCTTAGTAGGTTATAGTTTTTTAAATGTATCTACTTCTTAATATCCTACTAATATTATAAATGCGAAAGTTTGTGAGGATGTGTGTGTGTGTGTTTGTTACTCTTTCACGCAAATACTACTGAACCGATTACAATTGAATTTAGCACACATATAGAGGTAACTTGGATTAACACATAGGATAGGTTTTATCCCGGAAATCCCACGGGAACTATGCGGGTTTTCCTTTGAAAACGCGGGCGAAGCCGCGGGCGGAAAGCTAGTTTTATTATAACTCATTTCAAGTTTATTAATTTGCTATATTACGATTAAAAAAATATACTCATGAACAAGTGATAACTGCGTTAAAAACAACCGACTTCAAACTTGCACTTGCAAAATTTACAAATACCTACAGACAAAAATGCTCATAAAATAAAAACTACTGGGCTTATCCGAATAAAATTTTTATGGGACACCATCCCGCATCGATCAAAAAAAGAATCACGTAAATCGGTTCATAAACCTCGGAGTAATCGGTGTACATACATAAAAAAAAAATATACCGGCCGAATTGATAACCTCCTCCTTTTTTTTGAAGTCGGTTAAAAAAGAAGATCCATGGACACAGAATACATAATAAAAAGGCAACTCAAACTAAAATGTTAACTTTTTTACAAAGATAAAATGTTCGAAGTGATTTTATTCACTAAACAAAAAATGACTTCAGAATTGAATATAAGATAATTTAATTTGATTATAATATAATTAATATCAGATTATGCATTTACTGGGCTGGCTACATAATTATGCTTTCCTGTGGCGCTGAAGATCTATAATTAGAAAATCTGATATTTTTTTATCAGTACTGATAAGTTAAGATTTTTTGTTGTTGATGTACTTACAAACAATTTTTTATTTTATTACCTACTTTTTCTTTAATAATAATTGACGATTATATTTTATGAATTATTATTTTTGTAACTTACTAAAAGTCAACACACGTCATTTAAAGTTAGGGTAAATATTATTTAGTTAAATATTTTTATTGAAGTGAAACTTCTATATCGGGGTTGGAAAAAAATTTAGTGTATCATTTTTCCGTTACGCGCCATCTTTTTCTTATCCCTACCACGCGTGATCCGACGTATTTCTGTAAAGTTGCATATAGTAAATTATTTTTTGAAAAATAAGGTCATAAAGAAGTTTCACTTCTTACGTGTGTACACTAGTACACGCACACATTTTTTTTTAAATACACGGCATTGCAACGAACACTGGTTTTAGTCTCGTATTATAAATATTATAATTGATGTTTTTCTATTCTCTAAATATCGTTTTAGTACGTAATCTTAATCTTTCCTTGGTCTTCAAGTTATGTTTTTAAATGAAACTTCTTTAGACGCGTTGAGAGTAAAATTTCAAGGTCGCGTCATGGCAATATCGCCACGTCATGGGGTAAGGCGACGGTTTTGGTATCTTTCAATCTTTCCAAAAAAGTTTCACTTCTGACACGTGTGCAGACACGCTCTTTTTTTAAACACATAAAAGTAGGTACCTACTTAATTTATTTATTTTTCCCAGATCCCACTTCTGACACCAGGGAGTCGGCTAAAATTCCCCACAAAAGTGGAAGAGATATTCAGTGACAATATAAACCCTGATGTGTTTTTCCGAACCGTGACTGGTCAAGCTGAAGGGTCTCTAATAAAAATACTTCTTCTAAAGGAGGGGAAATCGAACCCGGTACTCGCGGCGACTGTGCAAATGCCTGCCACTGATCCTATGATGGTGCCTTTTGAGAAAATACAAGCTACATCGGATTTTAATGAACAAGCAGTTAATTAATAAAAAAAATAAGTTTTTCTTACATTGGAGGGTATATTGGAGTCTTCGTAGGTGATAGTTGAACTAAGGAAATGTGCTAGGTTTGAATAATAAGTTCTAGTCAGAGTAATAAATGCGTATAAAACGTGAATAATTACTTTTATTTTTATGTACCTACATCTTATCTATACATATAATAAATCTGTAGAAGGGTCAATTCTGTACATTGAAAATATTGAAAAAATAAATAGCAGGGGGTGTTACTGGATCGATACCAAACCCAAATATGTGATTAAACAAATTTTTGTCTGTCTGTCTGTCTGTCTGTATGTGAAGGCATCACGTGAAAACTAGCGGTTCGATTTCGATGAAACTTGGTATAATTATACCTTATTATCCTGGGCGTAAAATAGGATACTTTTTATCCTGGAAAAATACGTAGAAAAAAAATAATCTTAATTTTTCAGTTTTATCCATAGACGTTGTTCCGTAGAACCGCGAACACACGTTGCGTATTATTATAGGCCTAGCCGTATTTGGGAATTGGGTCCAATAGATATTTATAAGATGTTATTGTCAGAGGTACTCAAAATGGATAAATAAACCATCCACGCGAAGACCGACATCCGCGCGGACGGAGTTGCGGGCGGAAGCTAGTTAAGAATAATAATAATTGATTAGCCAAGGTAATGATCTCTGTCTAAAATGTTCTTTAAACTTGCCTTCAGATTTGCAAGCAATGTAATAAGACAGAGTAATAAATCTCTATAAAACATGGATTACTTTAATTCTTATGCACATCTTATTAACAACTAGCTGTTTCGCGCGGTATCACCTGCATTGCTCCGCTCCTGTTGGTCGTAGAGTGATGATATATAGCCTATTAGCCTTCCTCGATAAATGGGCTATCTAACACCGAAAGAATTTCGGTGAAGTAAAGAATTCAAATCGGACCAGTAGTTCCCGAGATTAGCGCGTTCAAACAAACTCTTCAGCTTTATAATATTAGTATAGATAATAATTGATCAGTCATCAGACTAGGTAATTCTTTCTAAAGCAATGTTTTATCAGTATTATATTATCTGTGGTACCTTATATTTAGTAAACTATAAATTAAAACAAAATGATTCATCAGGAATTAGCACTAACTTAGTGCTTTAGTTAATCTAGAATTCTGCTAATTCTAGATTATATTTAGAACCAATAAACCAGTGTTTGCGTGACCCTATCTACAGTTACTACCTACAGAAATCTAAGGGGGTCGTCCCGTATCAAAGATTAGCAACTTCATTTATCAGACCACAATCTTGCAATAAATCATTGGCAGAATTAAAAGTGTGATAATAGTAAAGTAATTTCGATAACTTCGTCATTGGAACGACCTTTAACATGGATCGTAAAGTATTATTAGTTTGGACGCTGATTATGATGTTAGTGACCGTACTTTGTCGCACTTTAATGTTTTGATACAAATTTCAATTTAATATATTTTAGTCTATAAATACCGTTTTAAGGTTGGGATTAAAGTTATGACTCATGTGATACATGTTTATGTGCGGAGTTCAAATTTTCTTTATTTTTATCATCATTTTATTCAGTTTTTATTTTCATATTTTTTGAATAAACTTGAATTTGGCATTATAATACCTGGTGACCGAGATTTGGTCGATTTTCTTTATTGAAGTGAAACTTCTTTATCGGGGTTGGAAAAAATTTAGTGTAACATTTTTTCGTTACGCGTGACATTTTTTCGTTACGCGCCATCTTTTTCTTATCCCTACCACGCGTGATTCGACGTATTTCTGTAAAGTTGCATATAGTAAATTATTTTTTGAAAAATAAGGTCATAAAGAAGTTTCACTTCTTACGTGTGTACACTAGTAAACGCATTTTTTTAATAGCTAGCCCCCACATACATTTATAGCCTGTGAAATCCCCTGTTATATACTGAATTTCATTAAATCACCGGAGTCGTTTTGTTAGGTATGAAGTGCATTAACCTTACATTAACTGTCGACAATTTTCTTACTCTACTAGTTAATTATAAACATTATTTATGCCTACAATGGTAGTGAATAGGTACTCCAATATTATACCTACTGGCTAGTGGCTACTCGGCTCATTGCCAGCTATTTGTTTTGTGTGGTGCTGAATAGGCTTTCAGACTGTGCTTTTGCCATTTACTTTCTATTCTTTTCTTCCTAGATTTTCTATCCCAATGAGTATCTCAAATCAATCTTCACTTTAGAGAGAGAGAGGTTCCAGCAAAATTAAGATACCTAAGTAATTATTTATCTTGTATGTTTGTGTTATACCTACCTAACTTATTCACAAGATCACAAGTAATGTACCTACTTCCTAAATTTAGTTTTAGAGTAGTCACTTTTAATTGATAGGAATAATTTTAATGTATCGTAGGTGTGATCATATGCAAACATGCAATACTTTAGGTAAACGATAAAAATATCATACAAACAAATTATAAAATATATACTTACGCAAAGCCCAGTGTTGCGACTTGCCAGTGGAAAAAAAAATTACTACATGTAAATTGAGAAGGATACATTTCATACGACTACTAAAATGAATCGAATAATCTGTAAATACATAAATGGGAAAGTACTAAAAATCCAACAAATATTGAGGTTAAAATGAAGGTGTGAACCAGTTTGCAATCAATTGACCCCTTTAGCCGATGAGATAATACGATAAAGTGCACCATAACGTGGAAAATTATGTAGTCTTTATCAATTCCATAATCTATGATTGGAATTAGGTACTGTTACTAAAAGGACATGTTATGTTTGCGTAAACATCGTCAAATTTTATAACCCACCTCGTAAAATTGATTCGGTAGGTACCTAACTACCTAGATAATATTGTGAATTATTTTTCTTTCAAAATCAAACTTTATAACTAGGTATATTTTGTTACTCTGTAATATAAATTAAAGTATTAAATGAATAAAGAAAATAATACTACGAAAAAATAACTGCGTTAAAAACAACCGACTTCAAAAACGGAAAAGTAAGAAATAAAAAAGATTTGATATTATTAATTACTACATATTATTTTTATGTGCTATTTACTAAAAAGGTTTGATGTCGGTGCATGGGCTTAATACTAAGTGCTTAGTGTTTGGCACCGACTTCAAACCTATTTAATAAATAGCACATAAAAATAATATGTAGTAATTAATAATATCAAATCTTTTTTATTTCTTACTTTTCCGTTTTTGAAGTCGGTTGTTTTTAACGCAGTTATTTTTATTTAATACTTTTTAGTGTATTTTTCAACACGAATCAAACGAGCCCAAACTCGATAAAGTTGAGTCAATATATTACTGAGTTCCTATGGCCACCTTCCGATTCCATCATCAGATCAGCTCCATGTCATGATAATGTTTCATCGCTATCCAATTTACATTCGTATACAAAATTTCAGCTCAATCGGTTACCGGGAAGTGAATCAAAGTTACTTGCTACATTGAAATTAAGTCATCGAGTACAGACAAAAATGCTCATAAAATAAAAACTACTAGGCCTAGCCGAATAAAATTTTTATGGGACCAATTCGACACCATCCCGCATCGAACAAAAAAAGAATCACGTAAATCGGTTCAGAAACCTCGGAGTAATCGGTGTACATACATAAAAATGTATGTACTCCTCCTTTTTTTTGAAGTCGGTTAAAAATATATAAACCGACAACCTTCTGATGTTTTTGGATACCTACCCTATGAATGACTAATAGCCAATAGGATGTTTGTTAAAATAATTTAGATTATGTTTATTATGTCATAAATACGACATTTTATATTACCTATTTATATTTATAACATAAGTCGTAATATTCTGCGATAAATCTATGATAAGTACCTAATTTCTACTAATAAAAATCCATTTTTATTCGTAGGATAATAATATAGCTTGGTACCTATGAACTAACCTACTACCACAGACTAATAATAATATACTACGTATACGCTACTACACAGCTAGGTATACATATTAGCCAGTAGTGTGCCGAACACAGGTGTCAGAAGTGAAACTTCTCACATTCAAAGATACCAAAATTATTGTCACTCGCTGACGCGACGGTATTGCCATGACGCGACCTTGAAACTTTTACTCTCAACGTGCCTAAAAAAGTTTCACTTCAAAAGTTTCACCAGAGCTGTATGAATATAAAGTACCTATAGACTATCCCCTAAACAATAAATTTAAGGTTATATTGATTAAATAAAACAAAGGAAAATACAGTTTACGTAGTGTTAAGTATTGAAGAGATTTTTTTATTCTTATCAAGCCGAGTGCTTTGGATTAATTGCAAATATAGATAGGTAATACCCATAAGATAATGCGCTTGGATTTGTCTTCTAAGTGCAAGTGAGTTGTGTACGTTTGTTAGTCAACAAATCCAATATATTACATGTATCAGCTCTACCTATATATTTTCATTTAAGTACATACCTCCCTATTATCGAATGGAAATTTTCTAACAAATGCTTGATTTTTTAGAAAATTGCCACCAATATTATGCAAAGCTTGATAGGAACCTATCTATAGTATAGATAGGTATAGATTCTATACTAATATTATAAAGCTAATATTAGGAAGGCTAGGCTATGATATATAAAAAAGCTAGATACGTTACCCGCTCTCTATTTTGGCAAGAAAAAACTCAGCTAAGTGCCCGAGTTTCACTTAGTCACGCACCATTCAGCGTCGTGGCTGGACGTTCTTTTTATATTTTAATCGGCAGTTGTTATTACGAAGCACTTGAGTGAGACATGTATTATGTCTCGTGCGTGAGAGTGAAAGAGAGAACAACTGTATTGGTGATAATGCGTTAGTAAGTAGGTATGTATGTATCGCTGTTTTTAGTGCAATGATGTTGGCGTATGCCGCGTCTACTAGTATAATAGGTCATTGAGGCTAGGTATATTATATCGTCACGCTAAGGCTAACAGGAACGGAGCAATGCGGGTGAAACCGCGCGGAACAGCTAGTACAAAATAAAATGAATGTAATTAAAAAATACTCAAAAACATGCTCAATCTCATGAAATTATTGTGACCGATCCTTGATAAGTGTACCCACAAAGTTTCAATTAAATCTGTCGGTTTAAAGCGGGTCAAAATCGAGTTGTTACATACAAACACACATAGGTGAAGCTAATGCTAAAAAAGCTTGTTTTAAATTTTAAAAAGAAGAGAGAACGTTATTAAAAGAAACCTATGACTATCCTTTTTTTCTGTGTATCTATGCGTTTGTCTATGGTATAGCTCTTAAAGAACTAGGAACTATAGATTACCTATAGTTCCTTAGGTAGGTACTAATAATAATTAATGAACCAACTCGATTTCTCCATCTTTAAAACTTAAAAAAACATATCAAATTACCTGGTTCTTTGAAATTTCATAAAAATAGATGCATTGATCTGAAACACCTTCTGTTTTGATCATGTCATAATATTCGTACTATTTCATTTCAATTAAATATTCCTCATATAAAAAATTAAGTAAAAAATATCACAAGCGAAGCCGATTGCCGTGTATAGGTTTTATAAGCGAGCCCTAAAATAATTGGATAATACATTCCGATAAGAGTCGGAACCGCGAAAATTTAATACGAGGTTCCACCGGCCACATCGTCAGTAACTTGCTTGATCTTCTTGCTTTAACTTCGTGGTGAGTATTTGATAAAAACATTAATTTAAAATAATATAAATATTTTTAATTACATTGTGAGTGTAAAGCTTGAGGAGTAAAGGTTGATTTTGAGTTTTTTTTTTAAATATAGTGATTTTTTTATACGAACTGTACCTAGGTACTTACAGTGAAAATAAGTGCGTATGATTTTTGAATGCAGAAATTTTCATGTTTCTTTGTGCACGAAGAATTTGCGCAGATATTTATAGATAGGTACATATAAATTTTTGTTTAAATACCTACGATAGAGATTGAACATTTTATCTAATTCCTACTAATACCTATAATTATAAATGCGAAATTAACTTTGTCTGTCTGTTACGCTTTACCTCTCAACCGATTTTGATGAAATTTGGCACAGACAATCTTTAGACCCTGAGAAAGAACATACGCTACCTTTTATTGCGAAATATGTACCACGGGCGAAGCCGGGGCGGACCGAAAGTATTGTATAAGAAACGCAATGCAGCACTTATTTTGACATACGATTCTCATTGTAATTAATTTTATTATCAGAACCACGCGGACAAAAACAATAAGTTTTGTGTATTTATTGATTTAAATAAATTGTTTTTATCACCGATAAGATAATTGTTAAGTGTTATTTAATCATTCTTTTATAGTTTACTAGCGGTCCGCCCCGGCTTCGCCCGTGGTACATATTTCGCATAGGTATACTTACCTACATATTTATTTATTTAACGGAGATGCGTATTTATACTAATTGTTATTATTTTCAGATCTCCTACAAATTATCTTCAACATGTCCCTCGACGCGGTAAGTACCTACCTACCTAACAGACTCAAACTCAAACATGTCCATATCAATCTGCATATCAATCACGATTAATTTTATTCAAATGACTTAACTTGTTTCATCGAATTTAATTAATACAAACGATATTGATTAATTTTTAAGTCGATTTTCAGAATATTGAAATTAACACCTCACGTAATTTATGGTCGCCCCCTAAATGGCTCAATAGATCCTGTTCTTAGTTGAACTTAATGAATAAATGAATGAATGTTCCAATTCTCTTGCATTGAATTTTTTTTTAACATTAAAATGCTTGAAATATTTGAAACTTGAAAATAATAGATATATACATATAACTATGTGTTTCCCAGCAATTCAACTCAGTCGCCGAATCCGTAAGGAACTGGAAGACCAAGCCCTCCGACAACGAGAACCTGGCCCTGTACTCCCTGTACAAGCAAGCCACCATTGGTGACGTCAACATTGGTTAGTATCATCACCATCATTAGGAGCATTATCATCATCTATCTCCTTGCAGGGACTTAGGCCTTCTAAGTGGGATTATGCAAATACTAAGCCTGCCAAGAATAAGTTGGCTGAAAAACACAATATGCCTGTATCCTTACGATGCAGATGTTTTCGTCATTATCCTACTAATATTAGATATAAATGCGAAAGTTTGTGAGGATGTGCGTGTGTTTGTTACTCTTTCACGCAAATTCTACTGAACCGATTACAATGAAATTTAGCACACATATAGAGGGTAACTTGGATTAACATATAGGATAGATTTTGTCCCGGAAATCCCATGGAAACGGGAACTATGCGGTTTATTCCTTTGAAAACCGCGGACGGAAATCTAGTTAAAAATAATGAAATGATACCTAGATGTAGTTAGGTATTATATCTTTTCAATTAACTGATAGCTAATATTTTGATTGTATAGGTATTAACCAAATATAAAGATTTTTATACCTAGGTATCTGGGAAGATAGGTAAGTAAGTACATGAATAAAATATAAATTGAACAGACATGAAAATGTATTTTAAAATTTTAAAAGACCATTTTTTTGGAATATTTATTTTAATTTGTTTGGTTTTGGGTAGATCATACCTCAGATTTAGAAGGAAACTATCTTTAGTCTAATTTCCTGTTTACTCGAAATGTTTACGTTCAAAAAATATTTTTCTTGGAGGACAAAATATGAGGACAGAGGAATGAGGATAATAAGTAATATATTTTACGCATTAGTCATTCAGATTATATTTCATTGAAATGAATATATGTATATTTTTTTAATCACCTCCAAAGTAACGGCTTAAAATCGAATCATTAAACTTTTTATGGTATTTAGTTAGTTACCATTTACTTGACGTCTTAAGGCAAACTACTTTTTCTTAAATGTAAAAGAGTAATTTTTACATAATATAAAAGGTGCATTAGTCTGATAATACAAATAAATTAATCTGACTCATGAGAATAAAACCCTTATTATTGATTTATTGGCCTTCGTTAACACAATCGAATTAACTCGAAGCAACCATTCATAGGTTCTCTTGTTATATTATATTTATCTTTATAACTACAAACTATATGTATAATATTTTTAACGAGATTTTCTGCTTGTCTGAAAATAGCTAGATCGCATTTTATACGGTTATGTAATATCGTCGTGTTCACTATTATTTCACATTCAAATAGAATTATCTGCACTTACAAGTTACAACTTTTTTTTCATATCTGGGGGCACGGTAGTGCCCCCGCCAAGACGAGCCAAGCGAACAAGCACGGGCACTACCTACCTTTTCTCGAAGCGCTTCGACGTTTTTTTGAATCCTCATAACTTGGGTTTGGATTATGCTAGATCAACAAAATTTTCGGGATATATTGTCAATAACGGACTTATTGAACATAATATTAAGTTTTAATTACATTAGCTTTTATACTTCAGATTTTATTTATATCTAAAAAACGCTAATTTCGTCACTGACTCACTGATGATCATCAAAATTCTTAAGGTATTTCCTAATGCCCTAGAAAGCTGAAATTTTGTATGTAAGCTAGTATTAGCACACAAACAACAAAAAAATTATAAAACTTGTAACTTTCATCCCCCAACCCCTTAAACTAGGGGATGGGAGTTTGTATAAGACCTGTAATTTTAAATTAAATTTTGATGACGCTCGAGGTCTAATCTAATAATCTAAAACTTGGTTCCCCTAGATATATATATGTATAGGTACTCCTTGTTAAAAAAAAATTAAAACTTTAATCGACATACTTATAAAATTTTGTTACAAACAACTTACAAAAAGAAATGAAATCCCACCAAAAACATTTTCATGTAAAATGTTGCCAAGACGAGCCCATATGACTCGCACTGTCAAAAAGTTATCAGATCTCATGTAGAGCGAAGCTTCTAACACTACACGCCCTAACTCTACAAGGCCTAACTTCACAAACTCTATACCTTAGTCAAAATATGTGGTTTGGCCGTTCGTTACTACAAGAACTATTGTATAACACAAAAGTAATGCACAGTAAATTAAATTTTTCACCTTACGCCGATGTGAATGTAGCGAAATGGCCAAGCCACATATTTTGACTAAGGTGTAGAGTTTGTGAAGTTAGGCCTTGTAGAGTTAGGGCGTGTAGTGTTAGAAGCTTCGCTCTACATGAGATCTGATAACTTTTTGACAGTGCGAGTCATATGGGCTCGTCTTGGCAACATTTTACATGAAAATGTTTTTGGTGGGATACATATACATCATTTAGACGTTATGTACTTTACAAGTATACTTATTAATATTTTTTTGCAGCCTCACCCAGCGTAACTGATGTCGTGAGCAGCGCCAAGTTCAAGGCATGGACTGGCCGCAAGGGAATGTCCCAGGACGACGCCAAGAAGCAATACATCGACATGGCTAACCAGCTCCAATCCAAATACGCTTAAATATAAGACTATACTAATTATTTAATTATGATTAAGAACTTTTGGCAATCTGTTACTGAATAAATTTAATTTTTTAATCGTGTGTGTGTTTTTTTTGGCGAAAAAGATCTTAACTTTGGCGCTAAAATTGCGTGATTAACTTACTTAGTTTTTATTTTATAAACATTCTAAGTAAGAATAAGTTTACAAAAAATATCTGTTATACCTAATATCTTTTTTCCTATAATTATTATTACAATACTTAAACAAAAAAAAAAAATAAGTACATAGTTAAGTAGGTACTTACATTAAATATATGGAACAAAGAACAAAATTTTATATCCCTTTATTTTATATATTTTGACGCTGTTGAAAATATACAGAAAAACTTATATACCTAAGTATGTAAACTTATATACCTACAGCTTAAATCTTGTCAGATTTTCCTTGTCTGGTACAAACGTTAACACTAAGCGTTAACAATAATTATTGTTATTATTTATTATTATGAATAATTATGTGATATAGGTCGAATAAAGGAATAAATTACAAAAGAATACGCTTGATCTTAATTTGACATAATATAAGTTGATGCTCCAACAAGTGCACCTTTTTTGCTTAGTCAGCACTAGTGATTTTAATTAAATCTTTCTCTGCTTTTAGTATAAAGTTTTCTTGATATGTAAACAATGCTGAAACTATATTTTTCTCTCAATCGCCTCTTCCTTGTCCTTGATGGATTATGGATAGATGACTAATAATTAGTAATTACTTCTTACTTTACTGCTTGTATTAAGTAATTTCAATACAATGAAGCCTTCATCACATCGGGCAATTGCCCATAACCAGCTTAACCTTATAAGTTAAAAATCTGAATGTAAATTGACGCGTTTTTTGGTTTCCTTCCCTAATTACGAAATATGCTCAAAGGATCATCTATAAAAACAATTTATCATTAACGTAGGAAAAGAAAATAAGATTGTGTTCAAAACACAAATCAGATACCTACATATTTTACTCGAACGCGACTTTTGTTGACAATGTCATGTTTGAGTAATGAAAAGTGACAAGAAAGTTCAATGTCAAAATTGCATTTTGCAACTTTTTGTAGAAATAGCGATTTTGTAGGCTCAGAATTAAAGGTAGGTAATATTATTAAGTATTAATTCTCGTCTTATTGCTTTTACATAATTTACGTGTCCTTCCGTGAATCAACAAGTCCAGCTAATTGGACTAATATAAGTGTTACTACGGTCTGACGTATTAAATTAAAACACGTATCTACTTCCTTGCAGTTCCGAACAGCAGTTTCACAAATACCTGATAATCAGAATATTTTTAGTTCTGAACAATAATTCAAAGTGAGCAGACGTCGCTCTTCGTTCCTTCAAGTCTAAGTAAGTGAGTTATATATATTTTTAAGTAGGTGTGTAATCTAATCGTATCCACTCCGTATTGATATCTAGCTATGCTAATAGTGATTAAAGCCGGTCACGTAGTTTTATTTAGACAGTCGCTAGTTACAGATTAAATATTTTTACTTTTTTTAGGTCAATAGCCCGCAAATCACCATGTCCCTCCAAGAGGTATGTATTTTAGATTTTATTAAGGTCTTTTAAGTTATTTAGAGGTCATAGAGTATGGGTAATATTTATGATAATTTATGTGTAATGTTTCCATTTAGGTAAGTATGTGAAATCATCATAGTGTATTTTCTTTAGAAAGTTGAGTGTCCGTTATAATTATGCTGTTGCTATGTTAACTGTATCACTTTTAAATAATATTCTTGTTTTTATTTATTTTTATGTAAAGAATGGTTTTAAATTTTATTACTGTTATGTTTGTTAAAAGTTTAATATTAAACTTTTGAGGATTATAAAGATTTTTATATTAATAACATATTTAACTAGTGAATTTAACAAATTTTTATTTAATAAAATTAAAAAAAAACACAGTTAATCCAATACAGAAATGCTTATAGATATTGTTACTTTACTGTGAAACATATTTTAGAAACTATTAATTGGCAAGTTCAGGTATAAACCTATTTTGATATATATTTTTGTTTTTGGGATACAAAGTAGATTTAAAGGATGAAAAACAAACTAGATTTTAGAGGTCAAATAGGGTTTAAAAGTTATTTCTCCAATGTAATTGTTTATTATGCAAATAACTCAGTTATAGTGGCTACAATTTATTTTAATGTGTATAAAGTACAAGGACATTTGTCTGTTTATATAACTGCTTGTTCAGTCTAAGTATTTAACTGCTAAGTTAAATATTTAATACTCGGAATTTATCCTTAATTGAGCTTAAATACTATTGACATATTTATGACAGCGTGTAATTTATGAAAAATCCGTGTCATGGGATACAATGGTTAAGGAGTGAGCGTTGAACAGTAGGGTCCTGATTTTGATTCCTTATAGGCACAGATCGCCTCGGTCTGACATGACACAGAAGGCCTATCAACTTGTTTGTAAAGCTTAGCAATAAATAAATATGTTTTTAATTAGTTAAACTTAAACTTTAAATGGCTATCTATTATCCGATAGAGATTCATCAAATGTTGTCGGAATAATTGTGCAAGTGAATTAATGAACTGTTATGTTTTCACAGCAATTCGACACAGCCGCTGAGAACATCAAGAAGCTGAAGTCCCGCCCCAGCGATGCTGATCTCCTCGAGATCTACGCTCTGTTCAAACAGGGCACAGTCGGCGATGCTAACCCAGCAGGTTGGTAGACATTTGTTCAAAAATAATCTTCTCATTATAAATGAATTTTAAATGTTTACGTCGGTGATTTTTTCTTTTTTGAGTTAGTTTGTTTACTGGTAAATAATATTCTATTTAGACGTTGGTCAATGTTGCAAAACAATAACTCAATTAGATTATATTTTTCTTTCATGCACTTGTATAAAACAATGTATGAAGCAATAACAATTAAATTTTTTATTTTTCATGAAGTCGGAATATTTTTTAGTATCCTTGTGGAAACTGTTAATGATTATCAACAGTTTATTTTTACAATTACGTGTGTCCATTTACGCAATGCGACTTTCTTTCCTGTTTACAAGCTGTTAAGGATATTCGAGTTTTATTTAGTGGTTTACCGTTACGTAAATCGACTTTACAGTTAAATTGTCCTTGTGTGGCAAGGAAATAACGCGGCAGAAACTGTCATTGAAATATTTAGAAAATAATAAACCGATTTTGATGAAACTTACGTTCTATGATAGTATAAAATTTCATTAAAATAAATTATTAATGGAAACTAGTATTTTAAATGGCCTATCTTCTAACACGCATTTGTGAGTAAGGAATATTATTTTATATTTATAAGTTGGCTAAAGGCAGACAATATACTATTACAAAATTAATTCATACCGTGCGCGTGAGAATTAGCAATGAAGAAATCCTATTAAATTTTTTTTTATGTTTCTCTTACGCAACCATATTCTATGTTTTTTTATGGAAAAACATCAAGGTAATATTTTAAATTACGTAAATATAATATCGTTTTGCTTACAAATAATTGTAGTTATCCTTTATTTTTTTTATTTTTCTAGTAAGCATCTATTATGCTATTATAATTATAATATTAATTATATTAATCTATATACTATTATAATATTATAAAGACGAAGAGTTTACTTGTTTGTTCGATCGCTCTAATCTCAGGAACTACTGGTCTGACTTGAAAAATTCTTTCGGTGTTAGATAGCCTATCGTCAAAATCTGTTATAACGACATCGAAGGGACTACTCATATTGAGTCGTAAAAACCGATAGTTGTAACCTTGGTTGTAACAACCGGTGACAGGTATCAATAGGAAAGATAATTATATATATATGTATATTCATGTGGGAAATTAAACCGCATTTTGTTTACTTCAATACAAACGTATAATATAAAAGAACAGTATCATTTTTCCATCATTTCTGTACGCATAAAATCTGTAATTTTAGTTTGTTTGAAACACTTCTGTCGTGCATACACATTTTGTAATTCACGTTGGATTTTAATCAGCGTATCGTCCCAACTTCCCTGTATATTTAACTCTTCATTAAAAATAACAATCTTTCTTAATACACTAACAGCATTGAGACCGTCAATCAAAGTTGGCACTGTAAATTGTTCTTCCGAGTCTTCCTGTTCATTTTCATTTTCCTCTTGAACTTCACGTACAATATCATCCTCCGTAGCTGGTGCACAAATTGCAATAGACTGATCTACATAAATGAACTCGTCTGTTTCAGTAGTAGATAAAGCAGGTCGTAAATTTTGGGCTAATTGAGCCAAAGAAATATTGTCCTCTTCATCATCGTCAATCACATCATCTGAGGTTCTTGTTATAAGACTTGTAAGATCGTTAAAACCTGCATGCCCAAAGCAGTTAGCTATAGTTTTTTGCGAAACTTTTTCCCATGCTTCTGATATCATCAAGATGGCATCAAGAACCGTAAAGCTGTTCTGATTATTACTGTCAATGCTTTGTATTAACTTTAACACTTGCAGTCTTCTATAATGAGATTTTAAACATCTTATTACACCTTGGTCCATAGGTTGCAGTACAGATGTAACATTTGGTGGTAAGAACACGAGTTTAATACACTTCAGATTAGTAACAGCCGGATGAGCAGGGCAATTATCAACTAAAAGAAGAACTTTCTTCTTGTTTGCTTTTAATTCAGCGTCCCAGTTTCGTAACCATCTTTCAAAAATTTCCGATGTCATCCATGACTTCACATTGTGTTCATACGTTACCGGCAGTGAGCGTATGTTTTTAAAGCAACTTGGTTTCTTAGATTTCCCAATAACTAAAAGCTTCCTTTTACAGGATCCTGTCATATTTGCTGCAACCATGATCGTTAGTCTCGTCTTGGACATTTTTCCTCCCGAACACTTCTCTCCTTTGAATTTTAAAGTCTTGTCTGGTGTCATATTGTAAAAAAGTCCGGTTTCGTCTGCGTTATAAATGTCTTCTGGACTGTAGCCTTCGCATAATGTAGGCCACTTTTGCGTAATCCATTCGTCTATACTGGCAGCTTCACCTCTCATTTTCCCGCCGACAATGCCATGTCGAGCCCGGAAACGTTGAATCCAACTAGACGAGCAAACAAAATCTTCACCAAAACGTTGAGCAAAATCGTTTGCTTTTTCTTGAAGAATTGGTCCATTTATTGGCTCATTATTTGTCCTTTGATATTTAAACCACTTTAACAAAGCTTCTTCAATCTTCGTATGCCGCGTGGTTCTGGCTCGTTTCATTTTCAAAAAATTCTTGTCGTAAAGGATTTGAATTTTCTCCCTTTTTTTCCAAATGGTTGAAATTGTCGAGTGTGATACACCATATTCTTTTGCCAGGTCTTTGTTTGGAATTCCTTTCTCTAGCTTTGAAATAATACGCGATTTTTCTTCGATATTGATTTGTTTTCTTTTTTGCGACATGTTACAATTTTCACAGTTAACTCAACAATATGTTTAGGTGCGCCTTGTGTAAGGATAAGTAACAAACTGACTTAGAGATATGACGAAGCGGGCCTTGAGGCTACGGTATGCATGTGCTTTGTTTCTAAGAATTACAAAGGACCCTAAACTTTGTTTACTTTTACGATAATACCCATTGACTATTATACTGTGCCAGATGTGGATACAATTACCTATTCAAATTGTTTACAAGCCGGTTGTTCTACAGATATAATTCTCCGAAAACATTAACCAAATGTGGTCGCTTAATACGGTATGTCGTAGTAAACAATGTCGTAAAAACCAGTGTTTTCGATAAGGCGGTCATATAACATTCAGCTAGGACCTTTGATTTTGGTCAATTTAACCGGTATGTTGTTCTAAACGATGTCGCCATAAACGGTTTTGTATTATCATCACGCTAAGACCAACAGGAGCGGAGCAATGCGGGTAAAACCGCGGGGCACAACTATAATTATAAATAAATGGCTTAGATAACTACAGATTACTATGGTTCTTATTAATTATTGAGTAATAGGTCTAAAACAAAATGAATTAAATACTTACCTACCTAAACAATAAAAATATTATCTGCAATCATATCTGGGGGCACGGTAGTGCCCCCGCCAAGACAAGCCAAGCGAAAGCGAAGCGCACGGGCACTACCTACCTTTTCTCGAAGCGCTTCGACGTTTTTTTAAACCCTCATAACTTGGGTTTGGATTATGCTAGATCAACAAAATTTTCGGGATATGTTGTCATTAGCGGACTAATTGAACATATTAAGTTTTAATTACATTAGCTTTTATACTTCCGATTTTATTTATATCTAAAAAACGTTAATTTCGTCACTGACTCACTGATGATCATCAAAATTCTTAAGGTATTTCCTAATGTCCTAGAAAGCTGAAATTTTGTATGTAAGCTAGTATTAGCACACAAACAACAGAAAAATTATAAAACTTGTAACTTTCATCCCCCAACCCCTTAAACTAGGGGATGGGAGTTTGTATGAGACCTGTAATTTTAAATTAAATTTTAATGACGCTAGAGGTCTAATCTAATTACTAATAATCTAAAACTTGGTTCTCCTAGATATATATATGTATAGGTACTCTTTGTTAAAAAAAAAATTAAAAATTTAATCGACATATATTGAGACATATACTTCAGATCAGATCATATAAATATGAATGAATAGAAAGAAGTGTTGCGAATGTCTCCGTCGCGAAGCTAAATATAAAAAAAATTGTCCTTGACAAGAGAGTGGGCTATAAAAAAGGCGTATCTGATGTGCAAGAAATACACCCCAAAAAAAGAAGAAGAAAATAAAAAATATAAAAATTGTTACAAACAACTAACAAAAAGAAATGAAATCCCACCAAAAACATTTTCATGTAAAATGTTGCCAAGACGAGCCCGACTCGCACTGTCAAAAAGTTATTAGATCTCATGTAGAGCCAAGCTTCTAACACTACACGCCCTAACTCTGCAAGGCCTAACTTCACAAACTCTACACCTTAGTCAAAACTAGCTGTGCCCGCGACTTCGTCCGCGTGGAATAGTGACTGCATAGTAGTTACTACTTATCTTAAATTATTGAGTAAACACAGACTACCATAAATAATTAAAAGAACTGTAAGTAAAATTTATTACTAAACTGAGCTAAATAATACAAAAAAAAATGCCTTATTAATTTTCTACGTAAAATTTCTTTTAAATTATGTCATATTATTTTTAGGCACCAGGGGGGAGGGGAGCAAATTTCTTTTCCTTCCTTCCTTGTATGGATGTTTTTAACTATGTATCGTGCAGCAACTGATCAGCTTAATCGATACTCAGTTTTTATCAAATCCAGCACAAAATCCAAATCAGATCTTTCCTGAATCCTGTCTCACGCCTGTAGGTAGTAACTAAACCGTTTAGACCGTGCAATAAAAATTAAATAAAAAAAAAACAGCGCTACGAAGAAAAGTGCATACATAGAAAAAGGAATAAATAATTTCACAAACTTCCCGAAGATTTTTAAAAATAAATACCATTTTAAATATTTATAAAAAAAAACAAAGTCGTCGGGGCTGCCATGCCAACATCATCATAATATACCTCATTATCAAAATACATATATGGTACTTAATTTTAAAGATCGTCGGGAAGTTTGTAAAATAATTATTTATTCCTTTCGGTTTCTTATTTTCATGTAGGTAATATTTTCAAGTGAGCGAGACCTACCTCTACCTCCATATTACATTCCTACATCATATTGATATCTATAAGTTTGTTGCTCCTTGACATCTTTTAAGTTGGGCCGTAACCGTGCACAAATTGTAATGGACCACAGTGGCAAAAGAAGTGGTATACTTAGGAAAAAATATTGCCAAGGGCCAGGCCTATGTAGCTTTGAGTAGAGTTCAAAATTTCCAGGGTGTGGCTATCCTCTCGCTCCCATATCCCCTCTTCTTTCACAGACTTTCAACCCTTCCCTTTCCATCCCTAGTAAATGGCAGAACCGATTTTGATGTAAACCATATCTAATAGTACCTATATTATGTACACGTCATATCCTGTAGTTTGATGCTCCATTTGGTTTATTTATCCCCACTGTCACCCCTAAAAAGCCCTAAATGTAATAAACGGATGAACCGATTTCGATAAAATATGACTAATTGTAATTCACACGTTACCCTTTAATATTTTGATATGCCGCTTGAGTATATTATTTGACCACATTATTCATTCCCACTTTTATCGCTGTAATCTAATAAATGGATAAACCGAATTGGATAAAAATATAACTAACTGTACTTCACCCGTTATGCACTTTTATTTGATATGTCACTTGGGTATATTTAACAACATTCGTTTTTTTCATTCCCACTTTTACCCATAAAAAGGTATAATAAATGGATGAACCGATTTTGATAAAACATGTCTAATTAAACTTTACACGTCATGCCCTTTCATATGATATGTCACTTGAGTATATTTTTGACAAATTCCCTCCAACCTCCCCCCCATCCTTGGGCACTTTCGATATGATCACTTGGACATTTACGGGAATAATAATTGTAACAGATAACTTACGTTTTATCGTACAGTGTATAGAATGCCTGAGCAAATGTTCGCCGTGAATACTTAAATGGTCATAACTTTGTTATTTACAAACCGATTGACATGAAATAAACACTAAATGTTAAATGAAGATTACCACAATATATTAGTGAAAACCGCATCTTAATCGGATAAGCCGTTTCTGAGATTAGCGTGCACGAACATACAGACAAACAGACAAACAGACAAACCGACAAACAGACAAACAGACAAAATTTTTTTTAACTACAGTTTTGGGTTTGGGATCGATTTAATAATAGCACCTGCTAATTTTTTTTTATATATTTTGATTGTACAGACACGACTTTTCTAGAATTTTATTATATGTATTGAATATATGTATTGATGATGATATGTGGCTTGGCCGTTCGTTACTACAAGAACTATTGTATAACACAAAAGTAATGAACAGTGAATTAATTTTTCACCTTACGCCGATGTGAATGTAGCGAAATGGCCAAGCCACATATTTAGGACTAAGGTGTAGAGTTTGTGAAGTTAGGCCTTGCAGAGTTAGGGCGTGTAGTGTTAGAAGCTTGGCTCTACACGAGATCTAATAACTTTTTGACAGTGCGAGTCGGGCTCGTCTTGGCAACATTTTACATGAGAATGTTTTTGGTGGGATTTGTAAATTCAGAAAAATTTATATTAACCCAAGATTTTAACAATTATGTTTGTTTTTATAATTATTGATATGATAAAAAATCATTTTTATGTAAGTAATTGAAAACTGAACATTATAATTTATTATTTTTCTTGTTACATGAATCTTAACAAAAACCAGTGCTAAAAACTTGACTCGAATTGCAGCAAAAACATTTTTACTTGAATTACGTAATAAAAATGGTGTTATACTATTCTGTACTGGAAAAAAATTATGAGTTTAAGCCTTGTTTAATCTTAATTAAATCCACACTGAAATATTTATATTCAGTAATTCGACATTATAGAATATGGTGAATACATATTTAAAAAAAGCGTGTGCTGAGCACACATGTCAGAAGTGAAACTTCGTTGGAAAGATTTAAGAATACCAAAATCGTCGCCTTGTACCACGACGTGACGGTGTTTCCATGACTCAACGCGCCTAGAGAAGTTTCACTTATAAACATAATCGTTGTGTGTATTATATACTAACTTGCTTATCGCCCGCGGATTCGCCCGCTTTGTCTAAAACCTAATCTATACTAATATTATAAAGCTGAAGAGTTTGTTGTTTGAACGCGCTAATCTCGGGAACTACTGGTCCGATTTGAAAAATTCTTTCAGTGTTAGATAGCCCATTCATCGAGGAAGGCTATAGGCTATTTACCATCACGCTAAGACCAACAGGAGCAGAGGCACGCGGGTGAAACCGCGCGGTACAGCTAGTAAGTTATATATTAAAACCTTCCTCTTTGTTACCTGTGTTTTGCTGAAAATAAATAATTATTAATTTTTCATAATTTTTCATTTTCATTTTCATTTTCTTGAATCATTCTATCTATTTAAAAAAAACCGCATCAAAATCCGTTGCGTAGTTTTAAAGATTTAAGCATACAAAGGGACATTTAAGGTCAGAGAAAACAACTTTGTTTTATACTATGTATAGTGATAAATACATTTGCGTCTCTTTTTAGTAACAAAATAGTTTGGAAAATCCAAAAGTGCACGCCTCATAATCTCATCCTTTACAATAAAATTGATTATTTATAAAGAGTACACTATAAATATAAAAAAGAAATAAAATAAAACAGTTGGAAAAGTAAAGCAAGCGGTACCGTAATTATAATTGAGCTATTTTTCTTGTGGCCCCACCTAGATGTGAAACTGCGCAGGTTTAAGGGACTGACTACCAACTTATTTTTTTAAACCTTGGCTTATAGTATAAAGAATCGAGTTTATAATGGTGAATTTTGAGTACACTATAAATATAAAAAAAAAAAAAAAAAAAATAAAGAATATAATAATATATAGATATACTAAAATTATGGAGAAAAGTCGATATTTTTTTTTTTGTTTATTTAATAACAATTAAACCACATCGAATCAGACCCTGAAAAATGAAAGGGTTCTATTCCTGAGCATACTCAAGCGTAAGAGAAAAAAAAAGACACGATTAGTAAAGTATTTCGGTCGCTATCGTGTTAACAAGAAAATCCTCCACACATACATACACACGGACGTCCAAGACAGAACTTTTTTAAACTGTTTTTTAACTAGTTTAAATAACAAAAATGACATCAAAAATATCATGAATGTTAAAAATAGTGTTTTTTCTTAATATGTGTGTGTATGTATTATCTTACAAGTGCAATGTATGATACATAAAGACATTTTAAGTTTGAAAAATCAGATCCCAGCAAAAACATTTTCATGTAAAATGTTGCCAAGACGAACCCATATGACTCGCACGGTCAAAAAGTTATCAGATCTCATGTAGAGCCAAGCTTCTAACACTACACGCCCTAACTCTACAAGGTCTAACTTCACAAACTCTACACCTTAGTCAAAATATGTGGCTTGGCCATTTCGCTACATTCACATCGGCGTAAGGTGAAAAATTAATTAATTCACTGTTCATTACTTTTGTGTTATACAATAGTTCTTGTAGTAACGAACGGCCAAGCCACATATTTTGACTAAGGTGTAGAGTTTGTGAAGTTAGACCTTGTAGAGTTAGGGCGTGTAGTGTTAGAAGCTTGGCTCTACATGAGATCTGATAACTTTTTGACAGTGCGAGTCATATGGGATCGTCTTGGCAACATTTTACATGAAAATGTTTTTGCTGGGATTTCATTTCTTTTTGTAAGTTGTTTGTAACAAAAATTTTTTTTATTATTTTCTTCTTTTTTTGGGGTGTATTTCTTGCACATCAGAGACGCCTTTTTTTATAGCCCACTCTCTTGACAAGGACAATTTTTTTTTTATTTTTAGCTACTGTGTGGACGTAAGAGGCATGAGACGTTCGCAACACTTCTATTCATTCATATTTATATTAGTTATGATCTGATCTGTAGTATATGTCTCAATATATGTCGATTAAATTTTTTTTTTAACAAGGAGTACCTATACATATACATATATTATATATCTAGGGGAACCAAGTTTTAGATTATTAGATTAGACCTCTAGCGTCATAAAAATTTAATTTAAAATTACAGGTCTCATACAAACTCCCATCCCCTAGTTTAAGGGGTCGGGGGATGAAAGTTACAAGTTTTATAATTTTTTTGTTGTTTGTGTGCTAATACTAGCTTACATACAAAATTTCAGCTTTCTAGGACATTAGGAAATACCTTAAGAATTTTGATGATCATCAGTGAGTCAGTGACGAAATTAGCGTTTTTTATATATAAATAAAATCTGAAGTATAAAAGCTAATGTAATTAAAACTTAATATGTTCAATAAGTCCGCTATTGACAATATATCCCGAAAATTTTGTTGATCTAGCATAATCAAAACCCAAGTTATGAGGGTTCAAAAAAACGTCGAAGCGCTTCGAGAAAAGGTATGTAGTGCCCGTGCGCTTCGTTTTCGCTTGGCTCGTCTTGGCGGGGGCACTACCGTGCCCCCAGATGTTTTGCGCGAAGTGACAGTAGTACCCACCTCAACGCTTCGCATAAGAGGCGTGCAATAATATTTTGGTTTATGCGTGATTATCAAACTGGTTTAAATTTTGAATGTGATCTGACAAAATATACCTACTTATTTGCTCCACATTGGGAAAATCTTGTGTTAGAATTTATTATCGAAAGGTAAAGCCATTGATATAAATTTAAATAATATTAAGGCCTTTTTGTGGACACGTGTATAAAATACAAAATTATAATATTACGTGAAAACTAAAGAGCAAAATTATGAATTAATGTGTTATTTTTTACGTTATCAGTAGTTTAAATAAAAATACCTTACGTGGTGTTTATTATCTACCTCATACAATGTCGAACATTATTATAATACTTTCGATTGTCACGATGCATATAATTTTTTATTGCTTTTTTTTTCGTTTTTTTTTTGTTACTTTGGTCGTATATATATTATGTTTGTTTTGACATGTGCGTTGGGCTATAATTTGTGTAAATTTAATAAAGTATAGTATTCCTAACTGGGTCTGTTAGCCTATACACGACTATACACCTTTTACCAACGTTTGTAACAGACCAGAAAATAAATGAAGTAGTAGTAGGTAGTCTTAAAATCGTTTTCAAGAAATACTACATACTTATTATTTAAAATCAAGAATTAGCTCCTTCGTTTCTAAATGTTTGCTATTAAATTCATCAAAATCGTGCGTAGAAAAGGTATTTTATCTTCTTGTTATTGTTATTTACTGTTTATCTAATAATTCGATTTTAATATCAGTCTATATCGTATCCGTTGATACGGTTTTAGCTAAGTATGATAATTAATAATTTAAATACCCAAAAGGGAAGAATGAATGCCTGATAAGCCCATCATGTTATCTAATAGGAAGGTTTGGAAATACCAAGAAGTTATTTGAGTCTTAATCAAAATTGTATAGTTTTATTAATACACACCTGTAGATGCTTATGAATTGTAGTTTTTAATGAAGTTATCAATTACAATAATAATTTGAAATTAGGGAAAAATAACTTATTTGGCGTAAGATTTTGTAGCATTTTTTTGTCATAAGTATGGCCAGACTAAAGTTAGCAGATAGTTAAACAGGAGGGGTTACATTTTCATGGCACAAGGAAAACTTAATTCATTAAATATTAACATTAACTAGTTAATTAAAATATGTTTCCCACGCCGTTAGACGTCGAGTATACTAACATTTTTACTAGATACATATACTTGATTCTTGTACCTACTCTAGTTTTTTGTGCTGATTGCAATCTATTCAACGATATTTTTTCTCGAGAAAAGTAGATGATTCATTACGTTTCGAATGACATCATTTTTTTATTAGTCAACATTAGATATGCAGCGTAAACTCACAATGCGTTTTTACGTTGATTTTTTTCCTTTTTTTATCATTCACATTTTGTTGAAGAGAAAAAGTAAAGAAAAAAAATCGTTGCGTTTTAGTACAGAGATAAGAAATATTAAAAATATTATTACTTATTAGCCATTACATGAATGTTGGCATAGGGTTGAGGTCAAAGCTATTGTATTGTTCTTTGTTTTATGATAAAAGTTTTTATGACTCAAGACTGGAGACCATTCATACAGGTTTGAAACTAATATAGATGGTAGGTACTTAATAAATCCAACAAAAGAGGAATGTCATCTACCTATACTAATATTATAAAGAGGAAAGGTTTGTATGTATGTATGGTTTTCACGCTGCATACACTACTGAACCGATTATAATGAAATTTAGCACACATATAGATTTTAACTTGGATTAACACATAGGATAGGTTTTATCCCGGAAATCCCACGGGAACGGGAACTATGCGGGTTTTCCTTTGATGACGCGGGCGAAAAGCTAGTAGAATACCTATATGTACTTCTTTTTCTTTTTCTTTGCGAATAGTATCCCTCTTTCTATAATTGGTAGTATATTTCCTCTTGTGACGCCTCGATAAAAAGTTTTACAAAAATTCTGATTTTACTATCAAAATAAAAGCGAAATATCTTCAATATAAAATGAAATGATAAATGAGCTTAAATTTATTAGAGGTTATTAAACAAAAAACATGTAATTAATCGTTGTTTGAATTAATTGATTATTAAGAGTTAAAAGCTTTTAACGAGATTTTTTGTTATATTATTCCAAAATATTTAGTAATTTTATAATAAATCTTATTAGACGAATATAATTTTATGACCCCGTAGTCAAAAAGGATTCCCCTGGGAATGAGATGTTTTACCGTGGTAAAAAACTAACTACCTATCTTCAGCCAAAAAAATCTTTTCCTAAATCATTCCTGATGTCAAAGAAAGACAAATAAACAAACATTTTCGGTTTTATAATATTTTTCACTGTTGAATTTAGTCGTCGAACTATGGACCTTTCTCCGTCTGGAATAGTCAAGATCATTTAAATATCATTAACATGTAATTAGACAGTATGAATCACATGCATAATTGATCAGTTATTTAATTTAAAAGTATCTAGCAATGACTCAGGTGCAATGTCCTGGTCGCAGTCAAAGGTTACCAGTTAAATACGGGGCGTTTATTAGGTAGATATATGATAGATGCCTATACAGAAACCAGTTGAGATTATTTTTTTCTCAAAAGAAATTCGAACTCCCTGATAATTGTGTTAATATAGATTGCACAAAAGTTCGATCACCAATTTCATCTTAAAAAATGAATCAGTAAAACATAGGTTTTTAGTTCATCTTCCTTTTACTCAACGAACAGCTCAAGGGACTTCATTTTACACTAGCTTTCCACCCGCGGCTTCGCCCGTGCAGTCAAAGAAAAACCCGCATAATTCCCGTTCCCGTGGGATTTCCGGAATAAAACCTATCCATGTAAAAGGGATCCCGGGGTAAAAAGTAGTCTATGTCCTTTCTCGAGTAACAAAATATCTCTATACCAAATTTCATGCAAATTGGTTCAGTAGTTAAGGCGTGATTGAGTAACAGACATACAGACAGAGTTACCTTTGCATTTATAATATAGGTATGGATTTAAGTAACGATTTGTTTTTATTTGTTACAGATAAGCCCGGTATGTTGGACCTGAAGGGTAAGGCCAAGTTCCAGGCCTGGAGCGGCAAGAAAGGCATGTCGAAGGAGGACGCACAGAAGGCCTACATCGCGAAGGCGCAGACCCTCATCGACTCTCTCGGCCTACAATAAACTCTACACGTTCCTTTATAACATGCAATCGAATATTTAAAAATACGTTAGTGTGTCAAAATCAAGTTTTCGTATACACACTCATAATGGCGGCAAATCTATGTTGTCCCTTGTCAAACATGGCGGCAAGTCCGCTATTGTACTGGGGGGTAACCGGCATCTCTTATAGCAAGCTTATTATAACATTACTATGTCTTTTCGTACCGTGACACCCTTAACGCAAGCTTGTTGCAGCGTTAAACTGATTTTGTTTTTCTAGCAATTTTGATGACGTCACTCGTAATAGTTCACTCAATTATTGGGACCGTGCGATCTATTTGACAATTTGACAGTTATCGGTTAATAATAGAACTTCGTAACTGCGAATTACATCGGCTTGTTCGAAGAAAAGGCTTCAAACCTTTTGATTTAAGAAGAATCGTGTAAATAGTAAACAAGTGCGTAATCATCACGAGTCCCTATGAGATATGGGGGGAGATATGAACAATTTGAAAATACAATATAGGTAACCTACAGATTTATCTGTGTAAGATAAAAGTAATGTAAGTACCATACCCAATGCAAATCTATTTAAAAATACGTCTGTATATGTACACATTCTCCACTTGTTATTTCTCTGTATAATAAAATGCAACTCTACTTATTCCCTAAACATAAATTTTATCTTTATAATACCTACTTAATGTAAATCTATAAAAGATTGTTTATTATTTCTTCATGATTCAATATATTTTATCATGTTATTATTTGCCTATATAATAAAAGACTATAAAAGTAAATCTACACACAAATGCACTACCCATATTGTACTTATGATTATGTAATCTGTTGTTAAGGATCTCATTTAATTTTGAGAAATAAAACCATTATTTATTTCCAGATTCTACAATCAATTCCGAGCACTAGGAATAAGATTACCTAGAGTAACCACATGGATGCATTGATAGTATTCAAGAAGCCATGGTGCCAGCGCAACATGAATATATTTTTTTCAATAGGAAGCAATATCATACTTTTAATGTTTAAGTGCAATAAAAAACATTTATAAATCCAAAATCTTTATTTAGTCCTTTTTATTTATTCATTGACAAATAATTTGCTCCTTTACTTCTCTTGATATCATTTATATATAAAAAAAGTGATAAAACATGGAAGTATTCGAAATTAGATTCAATTCTATTTAGCTTAAATATTTATTAAAAACAATTAGGTAGATATATAACTCAAATCCAAATTTGTAAGTAAATAGCATATTAAAAACACCCTTGATTAAAAAAAATTAAATTTTTATTTATAATACCAGCCTTTAAAACTTAAAATGCAATAAACAAAAACTTTGTATTTACATCACAATGAATAATTCCTACACTAATAGTTTAATGGTATTTAGGTATATTTTTATTTTAAATTTAAATCAATTATTGTATTTGCATAATAAAGAGTTGATAAATCATTTAAAAACTTGCAGTACTTATGTATACTTTTACATTTACATTTTCAGATGTATGATACAAATATGAATATTTTAAGTGTAGACATGGTGGCGCCTCCCCCAACTTGAAGTTCTCACTACCACATGAACAATGAACATCTCCCAAGCCGGTACTTCCTTGTTCAATGTTTGGGCAAGCCGGCAATCAACACAACTGTGAAAGATAAATTGGATTTAAACTGATTATTTGTTGCTTTAAAATTTAATAAGTACCTTTAATATGTTTACTTTTATTAGGTGTATGTAAACATCTAAAAAGAAGTTTTTTAAACAATGTCGGTATGGTTTGTTAGATACCTTATTTGTTAACTTCAATTAACAATAATCAAAACAGACGAAATCATGCAAAAACCAATACTTTATTCGTAAAAATATATCTGTGTTATCATAAATCGTCCAATGTTTTAGATATAATATATTTATTACTCGTATATTATCTTACCTTGCTATTTCAATTGCTCTTTCATGCCTCTTTCATGCATTCTTTAATGCATATTACTTATCTTTCGCAATTTTTCAATTTGATTTATCCAAATTTTAGATATTATTACGAGGACACCGCCATTTTTATATTAACAACCTAATATGGGTACGTTTTGTTGAGTTCACAAAATAATCTTACTTTATTTTGGTACCGGGAGCCTTCAAAACATGATTACTATACGATTGCCTACAATGTCCAATGAGCGAATGAATTCCGAAGTTTTGTCTATTTTTTTAAGATTAATGGCTTGGCTACGAGGCTTTTAGGCCAAGTCGTAATGATTTGTATCGAACATTAAACGTCAAAAATCAAAATGTCATGTCACTGACCTCATAATTCATATCATTATCTAAAATTTCAGATAAACTTAAACTTAAATAATTATGTGAATCTCATCTCTGGATAAATGAGAAAGTGCGAAAAAGCAATATTGAAATAGCAAGGTAAGATAAAGTACGAGTAAGGACGATTTATGATAACAGACTACAGAGATATATTTTTACGAATAAAGTTTTGGTTTTTGCATGATTTCGTCTGTTTTGATTATTGTTACTTAATTGAAGTAATTTTTATTTAACTTGCAGCAGAACATTGTGCAGAGTGCGCGAAGCTCCCTGACCCCGAAGTTACAAAGACAAAGATAGGTACATAAATAACTCCCAACGAGGTAAAAGTTATGATGAGACGAAGTTGATAGAATTCTCTGCTGAAAGTTTAAGTGCAAATGATTTGGGAGTTCACAAAAACTAGAGCAGCTGGTCAAAAGTAAATATTTATATTAATTTATAAGCAGGGTTGCTTTGGTCTATGTTTGGTTAGAAGCTACTAATATTAACAGTTTTGTAAGGAACACACCTACACATTTAACTTTTTTTTTTAATACAATATTAAGAATTGCAAGATAAACAATTAAAATGTTAAAATACTTGAAAAATGATTAACAAATAAAGTTTTTATTATTTAACAAACTATACCGACATTGTTTAAAAAAACATCTAAAATTACATATTCCATGACAAGCCCTTTAATAATAAAAGTTTTACACACATATTAAGTGTAATTATTAAATTTTAAAGCAACAAACAATCAGTTTAAATCCAATTTATCTTTCACAGTTGTGTTGATTGCCGGCTTGCCCAAACATTGAACAAGGAAGTACCGGCTTGGGAGATGTTCATGTGGTAGTGAGAACTTCAAGTTGGGGGAGGCGCCACCATGTCTACACTTAAAATATTCATATTTGTATCATACATCTGAAAATGTAAAAATTTAATTGTACCTTAATATAGTACATTGTTTTCATTTTAAGTTTAATAAAAATGAAATTAAAAGTATACATAAGTACTGCAAGTTTTTAAATGATTTATCGACTCTTTATTATGCAAATACAATAATTGATTTAAATATAAAATAAAAATATAAATACCAACTATTAGTGTAGGAATTATTCATTGCGATGTAAATATAAAGTTTTTGTTTATTGCATTTTAAGTTTTAAAAGCTGGTATTATAAATAAGACTTTATTTTTTTAATCAAGAGTCTTTTTAATATGCTATTTACTTACAAATTTGGATTTGAGTAATATACCTAATTGTTTTTAGTTAATATTTAATCAAAATAGAATTGAATCTATTTTCAAATAATTCCATGTTTTATTACATTTTTTTATATATAAATGTTATCAAGAGAAGTAAAGGAACAAATGATTTGTCAATTATAAATAAAAAGGACTAAATAAAGATTTTGGATTTATAAAATATGTTTTTAATTGCACTAATACATTTAAAGCATGATATTGCTTCCTATTGAAAAAAATATATTCATGTTGCGCTGGCACTTTATAGCTTCTTGAATACTATCAATGCATCCATGTGGTTACGCTGGGTAATCTTATCCCTAGTGCTCGGAATTGATTGTAGAATCTGGAAATAAATAATGGTTTTATTTCTCAAAATTAAATGAGATCCCTAACATAAGTATAATATGGGTAGTGCATTTGAGTGTAGATTTACTTTTAAGTGTTTTATTACATAAATAATATAACATGATAAAATATATTGAATCAAGAAGAAATAATAAACAATCTTTTATAGATTTACATTAAGTATTAGATAAAATTTATGTTTAGAGATTATGTAGGGTTGCATTTTATTATATAGAGAAATAACAAGTGGAGAATGTGTACATAAATAAACGTATTTTTAAATATACTCTTAAGATTTGCCTTGGGTATGGTACTTACATTACTTTTATCTTACACAGATAGGTTATAATTGTATTTTCAGATTGTTCATATGATGCCCCCATATCTCATAGAGACTCGTGATGATTGCGCACTTCGCAATAATAAATTATTTACACGATTCTTCTTAAATCAAAATGTTTGAAGCCTTTTCTTGGAACAACCCGATGTAGTTATGTTAATTTTGCATTTTTAATATAATAAATGTATTATCTTCTTTAAAAGCTTCATTTATTAAATAGATTTCCAACTACATACGTTTCACTTAAATTTGATGTGTATTCTTTTAATAATATTCAAAATAATGTTATAAAAGTTCCATATTTACAACTTTACTAAAATTGCTAAAAACTGTCATTAATGACATTTTATCAAGAATGCTAAATGTCAAAGAGAGTGTGCCGGTTCCAATTTTTCGATTGACGTCTCGAAACAGTCTTGTTGCAATTGGTTTACTTAAGTTTTAGAAGGTCCCGGTGCCAAAAAAGTAAGATTATTTTGTGAACGCAACAAAACGTACCCATAATAAGACTGTTATTCTAAAGGTGCCGGTTACCCCCCTGGTTTGTTTGCCGCGCTTTTTTAAGTCAATAATAAAATCGAGGTAACACGATTGCGTGTTGTAAGAGCAATAACTATTTATTAAATGCTATTTACATAATTACGTCGTTAGTTTAAGTTATTGAGTGGTGACTGTTATGAATAAGTGTTCTTTTATACAGTTTTTTTCATATTTTTATCAACGCACAGATAAAGTAACTTTGTATTTACAAGAGCTTCCCGTTGTATAGTCTTTTTGGCAACCAGTGATGGTTATTTTTTCATACATTTAAGAGCATTTATATACTGTTGCTGTGGTCTTACATATACTTCGTTTTTTAGGGTTCCGTAGCCAAAATGGCAAAAACGGAACCCTTATAGTTTCGTCATGTCCGTCTGTCCGTCTGTCCGTCTGTCCGTCTGTCACAGCCGATTTACTCGGAAACTATAAGTACTACAGTGATGAAATTTGATGGGAATATGTGTTGTATGAACCGCTACAAAAATATGACACTAAATAGTAAAAAAAAGAATTGGGGGTGGGGCCCCCCATACATGTAACTGAGGGATGAAATTTTTTTTTTCGATGTACATACCCGTGTGGGGTATCAATGGAAAGGTCTTTTAAAATGATATAAAGTTTTCTAAAAAACATTTTTCTTAAAGTGAACGGTTTTTGAGATATCAGCTCTCAAAGTCGTAAAAAGTATGTCCCCCCCCCTCTATTTTTATAACTACGGGGTATAAAATTCTAAAAAAAATAGAGGTGATGCATGCTAATTAACTCTTTCAACGATTTTTGGTTTGATCAAAGTATCTCTTATAGTTTTTGAGATAGGTTGATTTAACTGTAATTTATTATATTTGCTGCTACGGAACCCTTTGTGCGCGAGCCCGACTCGCACTTGGCCGGTTTTTTTTGTTTTTTATACACCTTGAAATATATGGAGATTTATTATTCGGTTGTTTTATTTAACTCTATTATTGATTATGTTAGTTAGTTCTCGGATAAATGAAAGAACTGTTTCAAACTATTATTTATTAAAAAATGTTCTGAAGATTCATAACATAAAGAGCTTTGAGATACATCGTTTTGAAATTGCATGAGTAGAAAAAATAATTTATATCACATATCTATGTATTTCGATAGGTAAAAGCATATACAAAAATACCTCTTTAAGCTCTATACAAAAATATTTGGAGCAAGCAATTCCAAAACGCGCAGTTTTACTAGATGCTGTATGTTTATCGAGAAGTTTACATTGTCATAATATCAACTTTAATACAAATATCCAATAACACCACACGCGACAGCTGGCCCAGAGGTACCATTAACCGCGCTATCTTCAGTACCAGCTCTACCATAGTCGTCTTCACTGCTGGTCACAGCGATCGCCCTGCCTACTATAGACCTGGGGCCAGCGAGAGACACCAAATGGTCAACGATCTTGACGTTCAGTAGGGTGTTCTCTTCAGCTTTTATGTTGCCCAAGTCGCCGACGTGGCGGATCTGGTCGCGGGGACCGCCGTGACGACCCTGCAAGAAAGCAGGTTATACCTAGAGTTATGAACATGTTTTGAATGAATTATAAATAGGATTATTTATCGAGATGATACATTGTTAATAATTGTGGAGATACTTTAAAATCCAGCTTATAACCTAATCAATACTGTAAAATGACGAAGATATTTTTTCATGCAAAGTCGGTTTGGTTTTCGAGAAAAAACAATCAAACTTCTATTAGCCAGCGAATATCACCAAAATAAAAATCCCAAATGTTTACCATAATAATATTATGACAGAGTATGCAAAGCAGGAGTCATATTTTTTAAGAACAGTTTCAATTCATTACTTCAGTACCTAGACATGTCTTTTATTTTTATATTTCGTAACTGTGTATGCAATAAAGACTAAATAAATCAAAGTACTCACGTAATACGCAATAAAATGCGGTCCAATATCCTGACAATTGTCCTTAATAGATCCAGCCTGGTGCACATGCAGACCATGTAGACCTGGAGACAGGCCCGTGACATTCCCCTCTATGGTCACAGGGCCGTTGGGCAGCACCTGCGTGAATATGAGTGTGCCCTCTACACCAGAGCCTTCGTCGGCTTTGAGGTAGGCGACTGCTTGAAGACCGTGCGTTCTGTAGCCCTGTGGATAAAAGATTGTTAAGAAAAAAAAACAGCGTGTGTGCCGAGCACACGTATCAGGAGTGGAACTTTTTTGGCAAGATTCAAAGATACCAAAATCGTCGCCTATCTCCATGACGAGACGGTATTGCCATGACGCGACCTAAAACAATTTCACTTCAAAAATGCCTGAATAAAGATTATTAGAAACAAATTTACGTTTAAAGAAATAAGATATTGAAACTTTACGAATTTTTTAACTCCTGTAGAATAGTACCTACAGGATAATACGACATTCGACAATATTTATATGTATTGATACTGGATACATATTTTATTAGGAAATAAAATAAACCCACATCCTATCTGTATATTTATTGAATTAAAATAATACCTAAATATTGTGAGAACCTGTTATTCAAACAAAGATTATGAATAAAATAGCTTAAGTAATTAAGTCATTCTTATCTAAAGTCTAAGCTGAGTAATTAAATGTAAATTAATTGTTATCTATATGCATTCTACATAATATAATTATTTAAACAACCTTGACTACTGTGTTACACGCGACATTTTAGATTTTAATACTTGATTATCGATAGTTATTCATATCTTTCATATTAGATGAAGAATAATATAAACCTATGTTTAACCCTAAGGTTTAACGTATAATTCTATTAATGTCTTACTAAAATAATAGGTGATTATAGTTAAAAATGGAATTATTTTGTATCCCGCCTTTTAGATATTGTGTGTAAAAATTTAACGAATATATATTTTTCTATTGCGGTAAATAATACCTAACTACATAACTAATAATATTATAACTGATTATATTTAAACCACAGATAATATAAATCTGCTTTTACAAAGGTGTTAATAAAATGAAAATAAACTTTTCCTCTAAGTCTTTCCACCACTTTAGATACCTACATAATGACGTAAAGTCACGATTGACGAATTGTGAATGAGAATTATACGAAAATATATTGTTGCAATTTAAGTAGAATTAAGACAATTACCTATTATGTAGTTATTTATTACGTCATGTAAATATTGATTAAGGAAACAGCAACTCATCACGAAGCATTGAAAAATCGTGACTCAACTTTACTACGGTATCGTATGCAAATTTGTCCAAATGCTAAACATCGTGCTTTTCGTGATGGCATTCAACGGGATTGATGGTAATTATTGGGTGTAATTACTCACATGTAAACGCTTCCTTAATCGAGAGTAGTGACTAGAGACTCGGAAAATTTAAGAAAAGTTCCTATTGTTAAACTCAAACTCAAACAGTTATTTAATCAAATAAAATTCGTTTAGAAGCACTTTTGAATCATCATAATACAGAAAATTACGTTGGCTGAAAGCTGAAAAGCTTCAAAATAAGGTAATATTTAGGTACCTACCATTGCTCTGTGATTGATGCTTTCCAAAGCAGAGGGGTTAGTATTGTATTGTAAATACATATTACTTATTAGTTATTACTATAGGTATAGGAGAAAGTTTTTATGCAACTTCATTCGGTTTTAAGCTTTTGTTCATAAAAAAGTACAATAATTGATATAATTTGGAAGCTATTTCAGAAATTTTCTTACGTATTAACGTATTACAGGAATTAAAAATAAATCATAATTCAATGAATTCGCGTCATACAATAAATAGCAGATTCAATCTGATGACTACCTACGTGTTATTAGTCTACTTGATAAGTTGAAAATGGCGTAAAATAGAGATAAGGTTCTTAAAAATACGTGCGATAGTCTAGGAAAATGTATCGGAAATGTGAATGCACACAAAAAATTGCAAAAGTTATAAACAAATTAAGTTGCAAAAAAGGTATTTCGTTTATTGTTAATAACTCCGAAATTATTAACATTTCAGAAATTTTGAAAAAAGATTCTTAAAGAGGAGGAAATTTCCAACGAAAATCTCCCGACTCCCGTAATTCTATCTCCATTATTTATAATTTTAATTTAACGCTGAAAATAGGCCTCCGCGCGGCATTTTTAGTTAGCGCGCGCAGCTTCAAAACCGAGCACGTCACACTAATTATTTTTTTAAGGTATTCAATATTAATTTAAAAATTTAAAAAAAAAATTGTGGTGTATTCCAAACACTTCAAAGAATTTGCGCCCGTTGGAAATTTTACTTAAAGTTAATTTTTCAACAAATTAGACAAATGTTAACTAACGATTTTTTTTCGAACTTTCGTCCTTATTGCACATTAAAAAAAATGTTTAAATAATAATTGTCGGTAAAATTTTTCACTTCGTGGAGCCCTTCATATAATTAATATACTTAACAAGATCGCGCCATAAAAGTTAAAAAAAATTTAATACTTTGTTTATAATAATTTTTTCAAGTTAACAAAAAACTAGAAATTTCTAGTTTTTTGTAGTTTTTTTTGTTCAAGTTCTCTATTTTACGCCATTTTCAACTTATCAAGTAACATAGACTATTATGTCCATGTCGTGGCCATATGTACACAGATCTTTAAAACTATACAATGGATTTTGATGCGGTGTTTGCAATAAATAGAGAGGTCTCGAGGAAGGTTTTAGTTTAGGATATTAAAGTTGAAAGCTAATTTATAGTTTAATGATACTAACTTCCAAGTCAATCTGCTTCTCGCTGCGTTCTCCGGTGATTGGATACGGTTCGCCGAGTCCCTGTAAATTGGTGCCATTATATTTTTTTATAAAATGTTGTAAGAATATCAATGTTTTATGTTTAAAAAAACGTATTGCGCATTCTGTAAATAATTGCACAAGCTATATCGCCCTGCATACGTTTGTATAACATAAACGAAGTAATAACAACAGTGTTATAATATATTTTGGAGGTTCGAGAAATTGTAAGAAAGTTATGATAATATAATTACCTGTGCCTGTACTAGTTATCAACTAGTTACCTATTGCACGCCTCATAAGCGAAGCGTTGAGGTGGGTACTACTGTCACTTCGCGCAAAACATCTGATTTTTCAAACTTAAAATGTCTTTATGTATCATACATTGCACTTGTAAGATAATACATACACACACATATTAAGAAAAAACACTATTTTTAACATTCATGATATTTTCGATGTCATTTTTGTTATTTAAACTAGTTAAAAAACAGTTTAAAAAAGTTCTGTCTTGGACGTCCGTGTGTCTGTATGTGCGGAGGATTTTCTTGTTAACACGATAGCGACCGAAATACTTTACTAATCGAGTCTTTTTTTTTTCTCTTACGCTTGAGTATGCTCAGGAATAGAACCCTTTCATTTTTCAGGGTCTGATTCGATGTGGTTTAATTGTTATTAAATAAACAAAAAAAAAATATCGACTGTTCTCCATAATTTTAGTATATCTATATATATTCTTTATTTTATTTATTTTTTTTTTATATTTATAGTGTACTCAAAATTCACCATTATAAACTCGATTCTTTATACTATAAGCCAAGGTTTAAAAAAATAAGTTGGTAGTCAGTCCCTTAAATCTGCGCAGTTTCACATCTAGGTGGGGCCACAAGAAAAATAGCTCAATTATTACGGTACCGCTTTCTTTACTTTTCCAACTGTTTTATTTTATTTCTTTTTTATATTTATAGTATACTCTTTATAAATAATCAATTTTATTGTAAAGGATGAGATTATGAGGCGTGCACTTTTGGATTTTCCAAACTATTTATTTTTTATGCATACGCATGGAAAAAGAAATGAAAATTTTAGCGTAAGTATTAAAATTAATTTTTCTGCGCAACGTAATTACCTATAGCTTTTGTAAATAAACCTATATTATGCTCTTTATTAATTATTGTAAAAACGTTTAATTACTTTGTTTTCACAAAAAAAAAAAAAACAAGGCAAGTCAAGAAGGTTCTACCGCAGACTAATAATAATATACTACATAAACAAGTTCTACGTTCGTCGTATATAAATGAACAAACACAAACAATATAAACTTTGTTTATGTTTTTGTGTTTGTTCATTTATATTTTTATATTATCAGACCACATTTAAAAAGTAAAGCCAGATAATTTATAAAGAGGAGTATTAAGGCCCCTGTAAATTAAGTAAAATACATAGAGAGAATGGTAGAGAGATAAAAAAACATGCTTAAAAAATTTGCTACAAAATAGTATCAAATACAAGATGCTATAGTAAATGTAGGTGTCACGTCCGTCATCAAATGGCAGTGCTAAGTGGCATGTAGTTTTTTATTAATGTGCTCTTTGATTGACATTACCACGTTTTACCATTAGGCAAGTTCGTTAACCTTGTAACAATAAAAAAACAACATTATTACAAAAAATAAAAAGAGATTCTTTCCCAGTATCAATTTTTTTAACTAGATAAGTACCTACTATTTAATTTAATTAAATATATTTTTGCTTTACATTTGATAAGGATAAACAAAATAATAAAAAAATCATGCCCACATAAACACTTACGTGACTCTATTACTGAAATAAGGTGATAGAGCCTTATTTGCCATAAAAAAGCATAAGAGAATACCTAATTATTAAATATAACTTTCTTTCTATAAATCTAGAAATGATAGACCTTTATTTAATAAAGTATTTAAATTTTATGGGTTTAATAATTTTAAACCAGGGTCGATAATTTTTTAAATAAAAAAATAGACAGTAGGTAACTAAGTAGGATGAAATTTCAACTTAATCATAATAATCATTAACAACCTAAAAATAAACCTAATTTTCAATCGTAAATTCTCACGTCAAAATATTTATGTAAACTGTATTAACAGTCCAAACAATACAAATATATTTTATGCTCCATTTTGTAGTTAATTGTTAGTTGTTACTTGTTACATAGGTACATAAAACGATTATAAAAATTAAGTATAACAACAGCGCAAACAATGTATTTGTTTACGCTAGAACATGACTAATGTTTTTAAAATGAATGTAAGTACATTTTTCAATTTCTTTCTAAATATTAAGGACTAAAAAAATAACTCACATAGAGATATGGCTCCATTATGACTTCATATACATTGCTCTGGTAGTCCTCTATCGGAGGCAAAGCTTTAATAATCAAATTTCTTCCATATCCAGGAATACCTTTCACAGGCTGGCCATTAAAAACTGATAATATCCACAACATTTGACACATAAACGCATGCAACCTTAGATTCATTATTAAAAAAAAAAAAAACAATTCCCGCGCAATTTGAATTCAGAAGCTTTTCAGACGTGCCGACTTTGCAAATGGCCACCTACCAATGATTTGCTGTGGATTTGCTCTTCGGTATAAAGATGGTAAATGGTGTTTTTTTTCGTTTAATCGTGTAATGAATACGTGAGGATTTCGGATGGTTGTCATTAGGTCTTCGTGAGGGAGCTGCCAAGGTTCTGTAATTGCGTGACGTGAACATCGTTTAGACACGGCATTGTTATGGTGTAGCTATTAGATTTACAGAATAAATAATGTTGATACCATGTTGATACGTTTGTTTTCGGCTAACGATAATCGAATTGAGATCAGTGTAAACATATTGTGTGTTTGAAATATAATACCGTTAGTCAGTAAGAAGTATAAAAATCAGTTGTATACAGATTAAAGAAGAACCCTAAATAGGGCATTTTTTTAACGTTATTTTAAGAAAATGTATTGATCTGTTGATTAAAGTTTATTTGAGTGCGGCTTCGTTTTTTATTTAAAATCTTATACATATTATAGGTAAAGAACAAATTGATTGACTACACACACAGATAAACGAAGACAAATAGTTTGAAATTTTAAGTTAAAAAAAAACATTCCTAAAAACGAAAAGGTGTATTCTTACCTAAGATTATATTTTAGGTGAAGCAATTTATTTTTTTAATAATCTACAATTATTCAAAGCTGTTACGAAATATAATAAATGTTACCAACAAAACTGCTTATTACAGAAGTAAATTATACTTTGTGTTCATCATCATCATCATCAATCAATATACATATAATAAAATTCTAGAAAAGTCGTGTCTGTACAATCAAAATATAAAAAAAAAATTAGCAGGTGCTATTATTAAATCGATCCCAAACCCAAAACTGTAGTTAAAAAATTTTTTGTCTGTTTGTCTGTTTGTCGGTTTGTCTGTTTGTCTGTATGTTCGTGCACGCTAATCTCAGAAACGGCTTATCCGATTAAGATGCGGTTTTCACTAATATATTGTGGTAATCTTCATTTAACATTTAGTGTTTATTTCATGTCAATCGGTTCGTAAATAAAAAAGTTATGAACATTTAAGTATTCACGGCGAACATTTGCTAAGGCATTCTATACACTGTACGATAAAACGTAAGTTATCTGTTACAATTATTATTCCTGTAAATGTCCAAGTGATCATATCGAAAGTGCCCAAGGGTGGGGGGGGATTGGTCAAATTAGAATTATTCTTACTTCTAGGTAAATTTTATACATAAAATGTCCTTTAAATTATGTCGTATTATATTTTTAACCCCCGACGCAAAAAGATGGGTGATAAGTGTTTGACCGCTATGTGTGTCTGTGTGTGTGTGTCTGTTTGTGCCACCGTAGCTCGCTAACAGGTAATCCGAATTAGATGCGGTTTTTTTAGTTAGGCAGCATATTTTCCGACGCTGGTTCTTAGATAAAGTGTATCAAAATCGGTTCATCCATTTATTATACCTAGGTATATTATTATAGGGGTAAATGTGGGAATGAAAAAAAACGAAAGTTGTCAAATATAAGTACCTAAGTGATATATTAAATGAAAGTGAACGACCTATCAGTAACCAATCGGTTCATCCATTTATTTAATATAGGTATAAAAGTGGTAATAAAAAAATGAATTTGTCAAAAATATACTGAAGTGACATATCATATGAAAGGGCATGACGTGTAAAGTTTAATTAGACATGTTTTATCAAAATCGGTTCATCCATTTATTATAACCTTTTTATGGGTAAAAGTGGGAATGAAAAAAAAAACGAATGTTGTCAAATATACCCAAGTGACATATCAAATAAAAGTGCATAACGGGTGAAGTACACTTAGTTATATTTTTATCCAATTCGGTTTATCCATTTATTAGATTACAGCGGTAAAAGTGGGAATGAATAATGTGGTCAAATAATATCCCACCAAAAACATTTTCATGTAAAATGTTGCCAAGACGAGCCCATATGACTCGCACTGTGAAAAAGTTATCAGATCTCATGTAGAGCCAAGCTTCTAACACTACACGCCCTAACTCTACAAGGCCTAACTTCACAAACTCTACACCTTAGTCAAAATATGTGGCTTAGCCATTTCGCTACATTCACATCGGCGTAGGGTGAAAAATTAATTAATTCACTGTTCATTACTTTTGTGTTATACAATAGTTCTTGTAGTTACGAACGGCCAAGCCACATATTTTGACTAAGGTGTAGAGTTTGTGAAGTTAGGCCTTGTAGAGTTAGGGCGTGTAGTGTTAGAAGCTTGGCTCTACATGAGATCTGATAACTTTTTCACAGTGCGAGTCATATGGGCTCGTCTTGGCAACATTTTACATGAAAATGTTTTTGGTGGGATTTCATTTCTTTTTGTAAGGTGTTTGTAACAAAATTTTATATGTGGATTAATTTTTTTTTTTTAACAAGGAATACCTATGCATATATATATATTATCTAGGGGAACCAAGTTTTAGATTATTAGATTAGACCTCTAGCGTCATCAAAATTTAATTTAAAATTACAGGTCTCATACAAACTCCCATCCCCTAGTTTAAGGGGTTGGGGGATGAAAGTTACAAGTTTTATAATTTTTTTGTTGTTTGTGTGCTAATACTAGCTTACATACAAAATTTCAGCTTTCTAGGACATTAGGAAATACCTTAAGAATTTTGATGATCATCAGTGAGTCAGTGACGAAATTAGCGTTTTTTAGATATAAATAAAATCTGAAGTATAAAAGCTAATGTAATTAAAACTTAATATTTTCAATAAGTCCGCTATTGGCAATATATCTCGAAAATTTTGTTGATCTAGCATAATCCAAACCCAAGTTATGAGGGTTCAAAAAAACGTCGAAGCGCTTCGAGAAAAGGTAGGTAGTGCCCGTGCGCTTCGCTTGTTCGCTTAGCTCGTCTTGGCGGGGGCACTACCGTGCCCCCAGATACTCAAGCGGCATATCAAAATATGAAAGGGCAACGTGTGAATTACAATTAGTCATATTTTATCGAAATCGGTTCATCCGTTTATTACATTTAGGGCTTTTTAGGGGTGACAGTGGGGATAAATAAACCAAATGGAGCATCAAACTACAGGATATGACGTGTACATATAGGTACAATTAGATATGGTTTACTTCAAAATCGGTTCTGCCATTTACTAGGGATGGAAAGGGAAGGGTTGAAAGTCTGTGAAAGAAGAGGGGATATGGGAGCGAGAGGATAGCCACACCCTGGAAATTTTGAACTCTACTAAAAGCTACATAGGCCTGGCCCTTGGCAATATTTTTTCCTAAGTATACCACTTCTTTTGCCACTGTGGTCCATTACAATTTGTGCACGGTTACGGCCCAACTTAAAAGATGTCAAGGAGCAACAAACTTATAGATATCAATATGATGTAGGAATGTAATATGGAGGTAGAGGTAGGTCTCGCTCACTTGAAAATATTACCTACATGAAAATAAGAAACCGAAAGGAATAAATAATTATTTTACAAACTTCCCGACGATCTTTAAAATTAAGTACCATATATGTATTTTGATAATGAGGTATATTATGATGATGTTGGCATGGCAGCCCCGACGACTTTGTTTTTTTTTATAAATATTTAAAATGGTAACTATTTATTTTTAAAAATCTTCGGGAAGTTTGTGAAATTATTTATTCCTTTTTCTATGTATGCACTTTTCTTCGTAGCGCTGTTTTTTTTTTTCATTTAATTTTTATTGCACGGTCTAAACGGTTTAGTTACTACCTACAGGCGTGAGACAGGATTCAGGAAAGATCTGATTTGGATTTTGTGCTGGATTTGATAAAAACTGAGTATCGATTAAGCTGATCAGTTGCTGCACGATACATAGTTAAAAACATCCATACAAGGAAGGAAGGAAAAGAAATTTGCTCCCCTCCCCCCTGGTGCCTAAAAATAATATGACATAATTTAAAAGAAATTTTAAGTAGAAAATTAATAAGGCATTTTTTTTTTGTATTGTTTAGCTCAGTTTAGTAATAAATTTTACTTACAGTTCTTTTAATTATTTATGGTAGTCTGTGTTTACTCAATAATTTAAGATAAGTAGTAACTACTATGCAGTCACTATTCCACGCGGACGAAGTCGCGGGCACAGCTAGTATTACCTATTAACTTTAGTAGACGTAAATGATAGGTTTTCTTCAATAACTACGCACTCTTAAAAAGTTTTTTTCGTTTCTACTAATTTTATCAGTAATAATAAGTACTTATACACCTGCTATGAAACAATTGTTTTAATGTTCGTAAAAAAACCGAATATTTTATGTTATTAGTGCAATAAAATTTCAAAAATGTCAACTACTTTGAAAATATTCATAAAATACCTACGTCTGAAATACTTAATAAATATTAGGAAGGTGGGAAATTTAAAAAATGAATAAATAATAAAAAAATTGTGTGAACAGGTGTTATTATGTATGTTTGTCTAGCATTATGAAGTTATTATCACGCGACGACCTTTAACTGAAAACAAGAAACATAAATTGTTTAAAATCTTAATTACAGTAATTAAAATAATAGTATTTTAAAACAATTTATGTTTCGTATGATTCAAAGGCTTGTTTATGTATCTATTGAAAGGTCCCGGGTTCGACCAAATTTAGAACCATGTTAGGGTTCGATCAAGGGTTCGATGCAATTTTATCGTAGGAATATCTTGTACTGAACTTTTTATAAGTCTATCGTAATAAACAGCCATTTGAAAAAGGTTCCACTGTTCACTCATTGAAATAAGATTAATTGGTTATTGGGCCACGTATTATTACTTACTAAAGTATAGTTAGTAGGTATTTTAGAAGATCGTATCTTTTGTAGAACTCAGGAATCCTTCAATCCTTGGTCCGGTTCCCAGTAAGAGCTTACTAAAGAAATAGAGTAGAGTCTATAAAGCCAGAGCGATACTTAACTAACTCCTACTTCAACGTAACAACCACGTAGGCAACAAATTGGACAATGGACGTGCCTTCAACATCCACTACCACCTCCTTACACACACATTAAAAAAAAATAACACACGTCAAACACTTGTCAAAACACAGGCGCGTCACGCCGCAGCTTATGAAAAAAGAAATAAAAAACATCGCTATGGTGTCGTAATGAACCGGGACTTCGTGTACGACCAGAACAGACCAACGGTATGGTCCCGAGCTGGTAGTACACTCAATAAATGGCTGTGGGGTGCCCTGTGTTGTGGGGTGCCTGGCATACCTTGTTACTTCTGTACCTGCTGCGAGAAACTTGATGATGGCATGGACCGGGATAGGCCTACAGTGCATCGTGAGTTATGATAGCCTAGAAAGCAGTTTAGGCATCTAGATACGTAAATAATGCTCAGGGAACTTTGCTACTTATGATAAAAATGTATAAATTGCGTAGATACAGTCAGTCAGGGTGGTGAAAGGGTGATAGTAAACAACTAACCAGATTTTATATCTATAATCTGTCAAATGAATTTTCAAGCGTTTAAAAAACCGGAATCTATAAAATGAAAAATTATTTACAGTTTTTAAAGTGTAACTAGAGTTGTTTTCAATCACCCCTGTTCCCGGATTGACTATTATTTCACGTGTTAGACAGATTTGATAATAATGAATGTAATTTTGTCCATTATAGTAATTTGATTTAAATCTTGGTGTAACTCATGGCCATTGAGATATTTTAATGATATTATTTCAGTAATCAGGACGTGAAAACTACTTATTACAATTTAATCATTTTTAATATCCAATATAAGTCCTTCTTATTCTGTATGTTAGTTACAGTTTTTAGCTTCTTCCTTATTCTTAAATTTCTAAAGAAAATATTTTAGATAGCTCCATAAATGTTTAAGAGACTTGGGAGTGTCGGTAGATGCCATTAAGTAGTATTTAATACTCGTAACTAAGTAGTTGTATCTAATAATTTAAAAATGCATAATATTGGGATACATTTCGGTCACGGTTATTCACAGTTTGCCGTGCGTTAGCAATTAGTAAATAATGACATGGTCACGTGTTCTGTAGTCTGTACTCTGTGCCTATGTATTTGGAGAACAGTAATAATTACAGTTCAGGATGTAGTGCTGTCTCTATGCTTTGAGTTTTATATCCAGGGAAATAATTGAGGAACAATAAAACATATTTGAAAATCAGGTAAAAGAAAGATATAAAAAAAAATTGGTTGCCTGTAAAGTCGGTATACGGGCGAAAGTTTTACGTGACAACGACTTTTTATGTCTGTCTCTCTCGCTCTTAGGCGGGCTAACCATGCCCGCGTGCCTCTTTCGGTGACTCATCGTAACGTTACCGAGCGTTACACTTTTTCATAAGTGACTCCCAGCCGCAACCTAATTTAAGACGTTGTCACGTCAAAAATAAAAAATATTTTAAATACAAAAGAGTATTCTGAATGTGTATTATAGAGCCGCGCATATAATATTTTAAGTAGTGGACAAAAAGCTCTTTATAAAAGTTGTTACGGAGGTATTTAAACTACGTAATGTTTTGTTCTCATACCCAAATCAGATTATACTCATCACGTTTCTCTATGATAACACATCAAACATAGATATGAGATAAACTGGTAGAGCCGCAGATTAGTTAAATGTACCTGTGTTTTATCGCAAATCGCGATACGTTATAACTTAGTTGTCTGAATCAGAAGGTCGTTTTGGATCTGGTCATGGCCATGGTAATGTTATCTATATCATTACATGACCGGACGATCGTTATCCCAATCCTTATTTAAATAATGTATTTAGCATTAATTGGCCATCAGGCGACCCACTATAAGCACGAGCACAGAAACTCTTGTCAAAGTATTCATATCACAATCTTCGAGAATTTATATGCGAAGTTTATGAGGAACTAATTATAAATTGTAATGATAATATATTCATGCTCACTAAGACGATAGTTTTCGTGTTCGCGCTTCAGCTCCTTTGCCAACTCTCATGTTAAAAATATTGTTTATTACAGAAGCGACAGCGACATCCGAACGTGCCTCCCGTCCACACCGACCGCACGCGCCTCGCAGTAGAAAGTCTACTCCAGAAATGCTGTCTGCCGTACGTTGTGCCCTCTCTCAACTGCAGGGCGAACCAGCGCCACCACTACCAGACTCTGACTCCAAAGGACACAAGGAACCTGGTTGAGAGCTGAATAGATTGGAAGAGCCTCTTGTGATACAGTTGATCGAATAAATGTGTTCGATTGTGTTGGTGTTTTTTATTGACTGTTGGGGAAGACCGTTAGATTGTATTTGCAATAGGCTAGGGCTGATTGCCAGTTGCCACCTAAATGTGTAATATACTTATAAATTTATTTTTAAACGCTACCTACTTTCTGTTATTAGTTTATATTATGTGAATTAAAGTGCCTTTTGTAAAAAATTATATTGCCTCTATGGCAAGACTCTATCTACTTTAACTCTATTTTTAGTGATCGTTTTTGTAGAGCATTTATTCAATATTGAAAATTTGCTCTTAAAAATAAGAGGCGTTTTATGTTACTATCTTGTTTATTTATTTTTCATCCATAATTTCATATGTACATAGAGCACAACTATAGAAAATTCATGTTCCTTTTCAAAATTTCTGGTTTATTATAAGGAATCGGTATATTTTGTTATTCAGTAAGTAGTAATTAGACATAGATATTGGTGCTAAATGTACGCCTGTATGAAGGGGTATCGAAGGAGGTTACACATATTATAACCTCGATTTGGGTCGCAGTAATTTCTTGACGATTTCTTATCAACAAGGCTTTCCACTTGAAGTCAGGTACCTACTGCAGTGTTGCGCCTGATCTTGTATAGTGTCGTGTTGTTTAGTGAAGTGTGTTTTTTTTTGGTAAGTGATTTGTTTTTAATTGCGAGGCGACTTTGCACAGATACAATAATTATTTATTACGTTTTGATATAACAATAGAAGAACTACGTCGCGAAACTTTTGTGTACGCAGTTCTTTTTAGATTAGTATTGTGTTGTTATGTAGGTAAATAATAAATTACTTTATAATAAAAATATTAAAGAGGCGTTCGTAGTCATAGTTAAATAATGGTAGAGCTGTTATGATTGGTTTTTATCAGTTTTTATAAATGTGTGTTTTAATTGTGAATTTTTCTTTCATTTACGAAATTTAAATCAATCCCTTTTGTAAGGAAAATTAACTATACTACCAGTTTGACTAAATACTGAGTGCATAAGATAAACAAATCACGTTTTCATGGTAACGTATGTAACTACATACGTTACTACTACGTACTACTTGTTTACTACGTAAGTACTTGTTTACATCATGTAGGTATTTAAGTTTTACTTCGCACATAGTTTGGTCCCTTAAAAGTATTAATCCTAATAAGAAAACAATACAGAATTTCTACACAAAAATTTCGACTTTTGATTGTTCTGTTTTAATGTGAAAGACGAGCAAAGGAATACATTTATTTACATAACGTTTATCACAGAACAGTAAGAACATAATAGAAGTGCTATAATGTCATCATTAGTATGAAAACCAGTGTCGCCAAACCCATACATTTAAACCGATAGTTATACAGTACACTACAAGTAAACTATGCCTTTGATTGGACAACTTAATTTGAGTAAAAACTGACTTAGGTTATAAATTCAGCATTTCAATATGTACCCTAACGAACCAAGTTACGGTTTATTTTAGTATAACATCCCTAGGTATATTAGCTGTTTTGTTTCTCTTTGCTCAGAAATTCCAAATTCGAAAACATTCAGCTATTCCACAACAGATGGCGTTGGTTTTCAATACATATAACTTTGAACCTCTACACATAAAGATAAGGTTGAAATTTGTGTCACTCTAAATTAATGACATTAACTTGACATTAACCTGATGCTATGCTCTAAGGGATGTCAGCCTTGTTATCGATAATTTACAAATAAATATATTTTTGTGCATTTTTTTTTCTTTCTATTATATGAGTATAGGATAATGTGTCACATTTTGGAGTATGTTTATTACTACTAAGTACGTCTTTTTATATTATTATATTTAAATAAAAAACGGAATAGAATAGTATAAATCTATATTTACAAAACAAACAGAAAATATGCATTATTTTAAATCTTGGAACTGCCGTAGGTTTGATGTATCGGTGGCCTTTGTTAGACTGCTTATTGCTGTTCGGCATCCAGTTAACTCGTCACGTTGCATTTATTATCCATTTCTCTTTTAAATTAGGCTCTTTCGAAAATCTATAAATAAATAGGACAAATGAAAGCTAAGGAAAAATAGAATAAAATTTAATATTTAAAATGTTTGTCTTTTCTAAAGTATCGATACTGTCGATATGCGCCACATGCATCACTAATCCGACATTCGTTTGTTTATTTCAATAAGAGCCAGCGCGCACGAGCAACTTTGTCTCCGCAACTATTTTGTCTCCGCAACTTTTTTGTCTCTCCACCCATGGGCTAGTATGAAAGTGCGCGCACGTAGCGACACAACTCCCCATACAATTGATGGGAGAGACAAAATAGTTGCGGAGACAAAGTTGCTCGTGCGCGCTGGCTCTAATATTCCAGAAAGTCTTGTTTGCTGTTCAATCTATATTAGTACTTATTTCTTATGTATTAAGGTTCATTTTGACTTAATATTTTTATAAATTTTTTACAAATTACGACAAGCGAAGTTGTAACATAAAATATATTTAAAATAAATTAAAATAAGACTTACCGATGGTATGAAATGCCTCGATTGCTGATATTATTTCGTCTGCTATCATTTTTCCACTCTAATACCGAACAACACGCTCTAAATAATGAATAAATATGGAAATAAGGTTTGACAGTTGACAACCGACTCGAATATTTTTCTGCGCACAACTGAGAGCGAGTTAGGTGATCTTACCTTACTAGTGACACGTGGGCCACGCCCACATCTCACTTCTATTATGTTCTTACTGTTCTGTGACGTTTATAATGTTATTTTGGAGTTTAGATAGTATGACTATGGTATGACAATGTGTATCTGTAGAATATTGACGTTAACTGGAATTTATCTATTAGAGGCTGCTCTTTTCGTGAAAAAACATTACAAGATCTTCAATAGTGCAGGGGAGAACTGTCAACTTGGACAGAGAGACCCGACCAGGTTGATAATACCAAAGCACAGAACAACTTTATGTAAAAAAAATGCATATATCATGGCCATAAATATATTTAACGCCTTACCTAAAAATATAAGAGAGCTACCGTTAAATAGATTTAAGTTTAAGCTTAAAAACTGGTTAATTGACAAATGCTATTATAATTTAAATGAATTTTTTGATGCAAATATGTAATAATTTATTATAATTTATTTTAATTTGATTTGAATCTCTGTCATCATCGCTAATAAAATGTTTATAATTTATATTAAAATTTTAAATTTAACAAGCACTGTAAAATTTAGTTAATGTAACTATTCGCATGCCAGCTGAGACTGGCGAATTGTGTACAACATGTTCTCTCATAACACCAATGTATTACCACTTTTCTTGCGAATAAATTCATTTCATTTCATTTCATAAGGAAAAACAATTTTAAAGGGTGTGTTTTACGCACATTAAGGTATGCAAAACTTATGTAATGGAATGGATGGAAAGCTTCAAAAATTACTTAATTTGGCTCTACCTAATTTGTGTAATGTCATCACACTCTAGTTTTCTATGTCTTATCTTAGATACTATTTTTTTATTTTTTATATTATAGGACATTATTACACAAATCGACCTAGTCCCACAGTAAGCTCAATTAAGGCTTGTGTTGTGAGTACTAGGCGACGATAAATATAATATTTAATAAATACATATATAGATAATAACACCCAGACCCAAGAACAAATAATTGAGTTCATCACACAAATATTTGCCCTGACCGGGGATCGAACCCGGGACCGTCGGCTCAGTAGGCAGTTACTTTACCACTGCGCCAACCGCGTCGTCAAATTATAAATATTGAAACCATATATCTGATAACATATTGAAACACATCGATTTTATTCAGGAATAGAGTTGGTATTACATTTCATACTAAGAAAACGATTGGAAGCAATTATTTCAAGACGTAGTAACTCTGCATCGGGTATGGAAGGTAAGCAAGTAACCATCATGGTCAGAGTATTTAAGGTCACTATGATGTATTACTTGTTAATGAACTTTAGCAACTAGAGCAAGGTGTTCGAGCTGAGACGAAATATCTTAATTGGAATATGTGGTACTTAGTTCCTTCATCTATAAGCACTAGATGATTATGCTTTTATAGATTAACTATTAAAATGAGGTAAAATTTGGCGTAAACAGCGTTTGAGCGTAAGATAGAGTTATTACTATCTGTTACGCTTTTTCACCGAAACCACTTGTGACTTGACCAATTGTGATGAAATTTTAATCAGATATAGACTTTATATAAATCATGACGGTCCAAGGTCATAATATTATATGAATAAATTATACTTAGAATTATATGATATTATAGCGCCATCTAGTATGGAAAAACTTGCAAAAACTTCGTATCATCCCTATTTACGAAAACTTCTAAGCCTAGAGCATAATGTATTTATTAATAACTAGCTTCCGCCCGCGACTCCGTCCGCGCGGATGTCGGTCTTCGCGTGGATGGTTTATTTCTCCATTTAGAGTAGGTAGTACCTCTGACAATAACATCTTATAAATATCTATTGGACCCAATTCCCAAATACGGTTAGGCCTATATATATCTATAATATATATATATATATCTATAATAATACGCAACGTGTGTTCGCGGTTCTACGGAACAACGTCTATGGATAAAACTGAAAAATTAAGATTATTTTTTTTCTACGTATTTTTCCAGGATAAAAAGTATCCTATTTTACGCCCAGGATAATAAGGTATAATTGTACCAAGTTTCATCGAAATCGAACTGCTAGTTTTCACGTGATGCCTTCACATACAGACAGACAGACAGACAGACAGACAGACAAAAATTTTTTTAATCACATATTTGGGTTTGGTATCGATCCAGTAACACCCCCTGCTATTTATTTTTTCAATATTTTCAATGTACAGAATTGACCCTTCTACAGATTTATTATATATGTATAGATTAATTATTACCTACATAAGAATAAAATAATTATTAAATTAATAGAGTGAACATTACAAGCTACCATACACTTGATATACACAGATGAGAGAGTAGCGAGGAAAAATATTCCACTCTAAGCGAACTTTAACATACATAAAAATTAACATAGAAATATGGGAAGAAGTATAAAGTAATAATGTGATATAAAATTAATATTTACTATTTTGTATTATCTGTGATTACTACGAGAAATATTTAATGCGTAGATATAACGTACCTAATGTATCTGTTGTTGTTACTCTTTGTTGTTATTTTTTTCTTTGCAAAATTATCTTTACGATAAAATTTATAGCCAGTGGAAAATAAATCAATTGACTGATTATAAGGATGTTTTGTTCATTATCTACAATGTTTACAATATAATGACTCGAATAAAGGAAATGTACTGCGACTTTTTATTTATCAAAGATTAGCGCCCCTCATGATTTTAAAAGAGCAACTACACAGATCCTTGCCGGCTCTGCTCTGTCTGTAGAAACTGCTTTCCAATACCAAACCAGTGGTAAATGGCAAATCTATTCTAATATTATAAAGCTGAAGAGTTTGTTTGTTTGAACGTACTTATCTCGTGAACTACTGGTCTGATTTGAAAAATTATTTCGGTGTTAGTAACCGAGGTGTATATAGAAAGGTTATTATAATATCATGACGCTGGAGCGGAGCCACGCGGGCGAAACCGCGGGGCGCAGTTAGTCTATGATATTATGACGATCCAAAAGTGCTTCTTGAAGAAGCCGAAGAGCAAATAAATGTTTTGAGTTTGAGTTTATTGACCCATAAGAAGATAGAGAAAGAAAATACTACAAACACCTGTTTTTTGTTACAGTTTATGATTTACAAATCTATACAAATATTATAAAGAGGAAAGGTTTGATTTTTTGTTTGTTTGTTTGTATGAATTGAATAGGCTCCGAAACTACTTGGCAGATTTGAAAAATTCTTTCACTGTTGGAAAGCTACATCATTTCTGAGTGACATAGGCTATATTTCATTTTCAAAAAAAATAGGCATCCTTACTAAAATTACGATAACGTAATCCAAGGTGTGAAAAAAATATCAAAAAACTACCTTACATCGCGTGCGCTGCGAAAACTGTTGATGATAGAACAAAATGATATACTACATTTTTTTAGAACACACCATTGTCTACAAAAAATCAGCGGCAGCATATCTCTAACTATTACAGTCATGTCACAATAAGCGTTTTTTTATTGAAAAAAAGAAATTAAAATACCACCGCTACAAAAAGCTCTTTATTTGTACCTTGGTATTAACCCTTATCAAAATAAATGATGTATTATTTAATATTATATAATATTTTAATAGCCATAAATATTACACTGTTTTTAGCTTTGTTGATTCTACACGTTGGGAAATGTAATACTTATAATAAATGCGAAAGTTTGTGAGGATGGATGTACCTACTCACTCTTTCACGCAAATACTACTGAAGATTACATTGAAATTTAGTATACATAATATATAGAGGGTAACTTGGATAAACATATATGTATATCCCGGAAATCCCACAGGAACGGGAACTATGCGGGTTTTTTTAAACGCGGGCGAAGCCGCGGGCGGAATGCTAGTTCATCAATATATTGCAATAGCAGTCGTTATGTCTTAAAATAATAGAATGTTTGAATAATAAAAAAAAAACAAAAAAAAAATGTTGTGTGGTTTTATGAAACCACGGAAAAAGTGAACCTTTTTTCACACTATAGACATTTAACTAAAAATTATCGTATTTGTACGATAATTATCGTACGTATCGTGCGTCACGCTACATGCGCTACACAGACCAAAAAGTTTGAGACGATGTAATAAAAGTTGCACTTTAAATATGTATTATAAACATTCGCATTTATAATATTAGTAGGATAAGGCACGCAAAATATATTATAACCTTCAATGCGGAAGGACTCGCGTGCATTACCTACCATTGAATAACACTTATTACTACGATTGTATTTAACACTGTATCTTATTGTTACAATAACACATGTTACATTTAATCTTATTATTATAAACGAGATTAAAACACACTGCAGATGTTCTACAGAATACGCCAGAGGTCAAGTCCGGAGTTTAGTCCTTTGCTAATAAAACCTGGTAATGTTTCGCGCTTGACAGGTTTATCCGAGAAATTGCAATATATTGTGCAATGAGAGAACCAGTTCATCTTCTTATTTCAGTTTGTGGCTTTTTATTTTCATTTTAAAAGCGATACATGTAGTCCATCTTCCGAAGTTTTAAATAGAGACATAAGCATCTTAAGAATTCATATAAATCTTATAACTTAACTAGGATTGTGAGGATTGTGAGGTATATACTATATACAAATTCGTGGTATATATTTCCCTCCCTTTTCAAACCCTTTTGAAGTTTAGTTATGATTAAAGCTTTCTGATAAAAGATGAAAATTCTCTACATTTTTCATCATAATTCTATGTTACATTAAAAGTGATTCACATCCATAACAAACAGTCAGATATAAGTACAAAGTTATTTATTATAGCTTTTAAAGTTTTATTGCATAAATATCTTTCTATATCTGAATAAGTGGTATAGACAGCTACTGTCATATCTGACAGAGGGGAGCTAATGGCTCTAGGAAGAAATAGGTTATTAGCAGCTGTATAATGTAGGCAATGTAGGTATACATGTAGTTAGTTAACATTATCAAAATATCATTAACATGTCAAATATGACTAGAGAATTGTGTTGATCATTATAGGATACCCAGACAATTATTTTACATACATACATTTTGTAATGGGTTTATATGTTGAAATACGTTCCGTAGGTGATAGTTTATAAATATCAGTCTGTGATAAATTTGTAAAGTTAATGTTTTTCCCTGAAAGTAAATATTTCACAATGTTTCGTCTGTTTACTTAATATGTAGAAACCAATGCAGCTGTTTATTTATTTTAAGTATAGCATCAGACAAATAAATATGATTATTTCATAACAATTTCAATTTTAACAAAACTTCCCTTTATTTTGAAAGTCATTTCCTCAAGGGTCCAAGATTGTTACCTATTTAGATGTTCTATAATAAAACAGATCAGAAGTTGTATTTTTGATGAAGATGTTCTTTATACTTTACAATTTTTTATTACTTATCCGAATTTTAAGATTCCATTGCAAGTCATTGCAATAATAATAAAAAGTTGTAAGGTATATAAAACAAGTGAGGACTTTTTTCCCTTATATTAGGCGTCGTTTTTTTTGGGTAGTTTTTTGTTCTGTCTTTATAACTTGTTATTTGGGTGTGGCTTCTATGGAAGTTCAAATTACAAATACAATAAACATGTTATACTGTTTAATCTTGCTTAACTGATAGGATCAAACGAGATCAGCTAACTACTTTAGAATTGCGTAAATATGTACATTTAGTTACATAAATCTCATGTGATAGGTATGCAGTAGACAGGCGAATTTAAACTTGCTCATGTGAAAAATGAATGTAAGTCTGTTTGTATGTAGTTGTCAGACTCTATCTGTTGGGCTCTAACTCTATAATATTACCTAGGTACTCTAAGTTTAGAACAAAATTACATAGTAAAAAGACATTTTTTAATTTAAATGCACAAGCATATTTTGATCAAATTCGTCTGATTTTGGACCAAGAGATGGATTATATAGTTTGACGTAGTAACTATTTAGTAATGTGTGGTTTGACTGTGTATCGATATTTTATACAGGTGATGTCACGCGCTGAAACCAGTATACATATTTTTTTTATAATAATTATTAATTAAGTTCATTGCATTTCTATTCTATTCGAAGTCTCATCTGCACTCAGTTGGACAGTTTACAAGTGACGGCATAGTGCTGAATCTTATTATTTTATGCTCTTCTATCGTTCTAGATAGGTCACCTGGTGGTTCAAATGACCCATATTTTTTTTTATATACCGGCCTGTAGTCTAATCAATTGACTTCAACCAATGACTTCAATGCAACTTGTCTTGACGCACACGCAAAATCAAAAACCAAAATAAAACAAACATTGACAACTCACGTTCTAGATTAAACAACTTTGGATTAGCAATGAAAATAATTTGTTTACGACCAGCGAGTAAGACCTATTCACTAAAACCCGTGGCCCCATCATTGAAGCGGTTGGACCACATAGTTTTGGACGGAATACAGTGGGGTTTTGGTCGGTAGGAATCAGACATAACCCACGGCGCTATCCCCAGAGACCGTGTATTTATGAAAAATTTCCCTACTTAGAAAAAAAAGACCTATTTACTAGTATAACTAGGGAATAATACGGGTCAATCTCGTGTGTGTGAGGGGTCAATATAGACTGGTCATTTTGTATGCGCTCTGAGGAATTGTAAATTGTACCTCGCATTCACTGTTTGGAATCATAGAGGTAAGTCGTGTTTGTAATATATTGTGTTTATTTTAGACCCTAGGGTATATAACCGTGTGTAATAAATATTGCATAATATTTGTTAAAATGTAAAAGTACCTAGTGTGTTAATTTTTGGTAAATAATAAATATGTACTTAGTTTACGAGGATTTTAATAATTATAAGAACTTTTGGATTTAGTTGATACGTAGTAAAAAAATAAAGTGTGTGTATATATTTTATAATGCTTTTGTTATTTTAGGTGTTATTAATTTTAAACTAAGAGAAAATAATGAACCGTAAAATTACTTTTAAATTTCATAGATTAAATTAAATTATTGAATTGATTTTATAGAAACAGTTTTATTTATCACAAATTCACAAAGATAAAAAGATGAAGAGGTATAAAATTCTTCTAAATATTACCATTGCCCAGTAATTAAAATTAATATCATCGACTTTATAAAAGCAATCTCATTAACAAAATATCGATTAATATTAAACTTTTTTTTAGAAATCGTTTATGATATAGTATCTTTACCAATATTATTAAGCTGAAGAGTTTGTTTGTTTGTTTTCGAACGCGCTAATCTCAGTAACAAGGTACCTACCTATTTGAAAAAATTCTTTCGGTGTTAGATAGCCCAGTTATCATAGAAGGCTATAGGTAAGATCACGCTAAGATCAATAAGAGCGGAGCAATGCGGTTAAAACCGCGGGGCACAGCTGCTAGTGTATTTCACAGCTTTTTTTATAAATTTAAAGTTATTATACAAATATTATTCATTCAATTCTTTAAAAGTAGAGATTTAATAGTGGAGATAAAAAAAATGTTTTGATGTAGGTAGGTATACAATATCAGGTTACAAAGTGTTTTGTAATGTTATCTTAGAGATGTTTTCGTAATGAGATGGAATGGTAACCGGCTTTAGCTGCACATGTTGCCTTTCTCTACTATCTGAATATATTTGGTAGAAATGTTATCGAGTTTGTTTAGTATTTGTTCTTATCTAAATATAAAACTAGCGGTTCGGCTTAATAGCTTAGAGCACTTAGGTTTTACATATCTATACTAATATTATAAAGCTGAAGAGTTTGTTTGTTTGAACGCACTAATCTCGGGAACTACTGGTCCGATTTGAAAAATTCTTTCAGTGTTATATAGCCCATTTATCGAGGAAGGTTATAGGCTATATTTCATCACGCTACGGGTAACAGGAGTGGAGCCACGGGGGTGAAACCGAGCGGAGCAGCTAGTTATACCATATCCAACGAAAGAATGTTTGAAATCGGTAGTTTTTAGATTATAAGTAACAATATCAGTACTTCCTGAGATCAGCTCAACAAACAAACAAACTCTTCAGTTTTATGTTATACCTAATTAGTGTAAAAAAACGTGTATAGGTACCTACGTATACAATATAAGTTATTAGAGTTAATTTGTTTACGCTTTAAAATCTCAAAAAAATTCATCCAATATAGAGCTCTAACTTTTATATTATATAAGATGTTTCAAAGATTGTTTTTATCGAGTTTCCTTATTTCTCATCAATATATTTTATTGTGTCACGAAAAGCAGAGAAGTGAGGCAGGTAGATAGTGAAATTATATTAAAACTTTAAAAGCTTTGCATATAATTTAAATACTAACTCGTAGTTACCTAATGTCTCTAATGCCTCCTCCACACTACTCGCGAAGTTCCTCGGCGAAGTACTCGGCCGAAGTTGACTGAAGTCCGCGGTGCTACACTACACACTCGTTCAACTTCGCGAGGAGCGCATACGTTCATATTCAGAACGAACATCAGGTAACTTCGTGCCCTTTGACTCGGGCGCAAAAACCGACAACAAACGGAAGTAGACCGAGGCGAGGTAAAGTTGGACGAAGTAAGCCGAAGTGCCTCTCTACATTATTGTATTCGTCTAACCTCGTTCAACTTCGCGAGTAATGTGGAGGAGGCATAATAATTTAATTTCATCTTTTATCAAAAATTATAAAATAGACTATGCTTATTAATTTGTAAGTAATTGAATAAGGAACTCTACTTTTTCCTAAGGAAACAACATCCTTTATTATGTACTCTACAGAATATATTGTATCATCAGGAAAGTCATTATAATTCCCTTGTTCATTTGACCTTAAACAAATAATAATCTCCAAGCACCTTTGCATTGAATCGATTAATTTTTAACGTTATTTCCAGGAGCTAAGATTTATTATTGACTAGCGGTCCGCCCCGGCTTCGCCCGTGGTACATGTTTACGTTTTCTCTCCATAAGAACCATCCTCGTACTTCAAGGAATATAATAAAAAAAGAATTATCGAAATCGGTTCAACCGTTCTCGAGTTATGCGCTTACCAACACATTTTGCGATTCATTTTTATATTATAGACTAGCTTCCGCCCGCGACTCCGTCCGCGCGGATGTCGGTCTTTGCGTGGATGGTTTATTTCTCCATTTTGAGTAACTCGGACAATGACATCTTATAAATATCTATTGGACCCAAATACGGCTAGGTCTATAATAATACGCAACGTGTGTTCGCGGTACCTACTACAGAACAACGTCTATGGATAACTGAAAAATTGAGATTAATTTTTTTCTACGTATTTTTCCAGGATAAAAAGTATCCTATTTTACGCCCAGGATAATAAGGTATAATTATACCAAGTTTCATCGAAATCGAACCGGTAGTTTTCACGTGATGTCTTCACATACAGACAGACAGACAGACAGACAGACAAAAATTTTTTTAATCACATATTTGGGTTTGGTATCGATCCAGTAACACCCCCTGCTAGTTATTTTTTCAATATTTTCAATGTACAGAATTGACCCTTCTACAGATTTATTATATGTATAGATTGTGATTGTATTTTGCTTATTTTGTTTACATGCACTTGCATGTGGAACAAAAGATCCAATGCTTTCAAAATGTTTTATTCATTATGCAATCTGTGTAAAATTATTTATAACTAGCTGTGCCTCGCGGTTTTACCCGCATTGCTCCGCTCCTGTTGGTCTTAGCATGATGATAGGCTTCCTCGATAAATGGGCTATCCCACACCGAAATAATTTTTCACATCGGACTAGAAGTTCCTGAGATTAGCGCGTTCAAACAAACAAACAAACTCTTCAGCTTTATAATATTAGCATAGATCTGTGGTATTTAAATGTTCATTCTTTATTGTTGCCTCTCTCCGATTGCATTCATGCGATTTCAATAGATTGTTTATGTGCAACACAAAGATCTTCGTGAGTCGTGACTGTTTCACATAATATGGTTAATCCATTATTTGTGTAATTTATTATGAATTGGAATACCTACCTAATAAATGTCTATGTTTTACCTTATGGCTTCACTCGCGCTATATTTTACGGTTTCAAGTCGTTACCTATTTTAATAATATGTTGAATTTAGTTGTGTTTACATGAGATCAAACTTCATATCTGCAGTTTCTGAGTCATCATTTTATAAAAAAGTTCAAAAGTAATGTATTTATTCATTAATATTCCATAAAAGTACCTAGTACATACAATTAAAAAAAATTAAATTAAAAATGACACTATAAAATAGGAGGAAATCCAGTGATACATTTTTAAATTAAAATGCATTTATTATATTACTAGCTGTGCCCGCGACTTCGTCCGCGTGGAATAGTGACTGCATAGTAGTTACCTACTACTTAACTTTTATTGAATAAACATGTCCTAACATAAATAATTAAAAGAACTGTTACTAAAATTTAAATACTAAACTGATCTAAAAAATAAAAAAATAAATGCCTAATTAATTTTCTACGTAAAATTAATTTTAAATTATGTCATATTATTTTTTAGGCACCAGGAGGGAGAGGAGCAAATTTATTTACCTTCCTTCCTTGTATGGATGCTTTTGACAATATTATATTGTGCAGCAACTGAGTGCCGAGACAAACGTCAAAATGTAAAGGAATAGAATCCGCTATCGATAGATACTAATTGACATAAGCGTATGATGTTTTGCTAAGGATTTGTTCACCCTACCAACGACGACGACGACCACGAACAAAATTTTCATCCAGTCGCAATTTAATAAAATTGTGCAAAACACAATTAGAATAAAAAATTAAAATTACCTGTCGTTCTGGTGCTTGGAAATTTTTTTTTGAGATCAATGAATGAAAAAATAGATTTTTCGTAGAAACGGTGGCTCCTAGAAATGTAATAAACGGATGAACCGATTTCGATAAAACATTACTAATTGTAATTCACCCGTTATGGACATTCATTTGATATATCACTAAGGTATATTTGACAACATTCGTTTCTTTCATTCCCACTTATACCTATTTATAGGTATAGTAAATGGATGAACCGATTTTGATTAAATATGTCTAATTATACTTTACACGTCATGCCCTTTCATTTCATATGTGACTTGAGTCAAAATTCACTTGTTTTATTACCTACCACTTTTATACCTATATCAAATAAATGGATGAACCGATTTTGATAAAATTTGACTTATTTTTACTGATAGGTCGTTCACTTTCATTTAATATATCACTAAAGTATATTCGACAACTTTAGTTATTCTCATTCCCACTTTTACCCCTATATACCTAGGTACAATAAATGGATGAACCGATTTTGATACAGTTTATTTAAGAACCAGCGTCGGAAAATATGCTGCCTAACAAAAAAACATCATCTAATTCGGATTACCTGCTAGCGAGCTACGGTGGCACAAACAGATACACACACATAGCGGTCAAACACTTATCAGTTATCACCCATATTTTTGCATCGGGGGTTTATAAATATAATACGACATAACTTAAAGGATATTTTATGTATAAAATTTACCTAGAAATAAGTATAATTTTAATTTGACCCCTCCCCCCTACTACCTCAGCTTGCCCCCCCACCCTTGGGGACTTTTGATATGATCACTTGGACATAACTGTAGCGTATAACAGATAACTTACGTTTTATCGTACACTGTATAGTGTACCATAGAATGCCTTAGCAAATGTTCGCCGTGAGTACTTAAATGGTCATAACTTTTTTATTTATAAACCGATTGACATGAAATAAACACCAAATGTTAAATGAAGATTACCACAATATATTAGTGAAAACCGCATCTAAATCGGATAAGCCGTTTCTGAGATTAGCGTGTTCAAACATACAGACAAACAGACAAACGGACAAACAGACAAACAGACAAAAAAATTTTTAACTACAGTTTTAGGTTTGGGATCGATTTAATAATAACCCCTGCTAATTTTTTTTTACATATTTTCATTGTACAGACACCACTTTTCTAGAATTTTATTATATGTATGATGATGATGATGATGATGATGATGATGAACTTTATTCGTCCCCTATGTTCTCAGAATATATTTTAGTCATTTTATGATACCTAGATCGACATTTGGAGGCGGAATATTCTTCTTACATTCACTTATTACATCATCTGTGAGATGTTGATAAAAAAGATAAATCCAAGATAGTATACTGTTTATTCAAAATACTTCAATATCGTTGGTATTTGGCAGTATCAATACGTGATACATACCTATGAAGGTATTTATATAGAAACGTTTTAAATTCACATACTAATATGAATAATAGAAGATATTAGCAAAAGGTGTTTTATTCTTAGTAATAAATAATACCTACGGATATAGTGAAGTAACTAGGTACGATTTTGTTTTTTTTTTTAACAGTTTTGCGATAGAGTTTGTAAAGCAATAGAAGTGATTTGAGAATCTCCGGATTTTTTAAGCGGGTTATTTGTGTTTGTTTTGTTAGACTAGGTTATTTGTGTTTGTTTTGTTAGACTAGGTTATTTGTGTTTGTTTTGTTAGACTAGGTTATTTGTGTTTGTTTTGTTAGACTTGTTGTCTAACCGTGTGTGTTTCATTATTAATGTTAAATTTGTGCATTTCACACTTATTTCTACGATGAATACTGTTGTAATAGTTCGCTTTGACGTCTAAAAGGCGTAGTGATCATGTTGTATTGAGTAAAATTATGCATAATTTGTTTTGTTAGTGGACCACGTTTCCATACGGGTTTTGACTTTTGTATGGTTTTGGTTATGGAGGGCATTCTTTATTAAAATGCAATAATTATAAATATTTGTAAACTTTCCAAAAATTCACCAACCTACGCCATTGTATAACTCTTAACCTTATAGTTCAAAGGTTTAAAGAGTATATGTAATAGTCTTCACTATAAAAGTGCAGCCATAAATAATATTATGAAGAATTGTTTTATTTACAGATCCTAAGTGAAAATGGCGATTATTCTCTTACCGTTGTTAGCAGTGCTGGCCGCTGTTTCAGCACAATATGATCAAGTAAGTGCTCTTATATTATTATCTAATTTATCATTCTTCTAACAATGCACCTAATATGTGAATAGGTATATATTATTCAATTTGTATTATTGCGCACAATTATGTAAAAATAGTTTCAAATAATTTGTGCCATAAATTTCTGTAACCTATTTCAAAAATATAATTACTTATATCTAGATCCTGTTGTAAGATTCTCTTCCAACATTCTACTAAATGTATACTAGAATCCGTTAACTATAACGATTTAGACTTACAAACAATTAAACAATTTGTTATTTATTATTATCGCTGATCAAACATGGGTTGGTCGTTAATCGCTATCATAAAAAGATTAAAGAACAAGTTTATTTACCATTTGTTCCGCAAATTTAATTTACCAATATCATTAACATACATTTGTAATTTCAGGCACCTCTCCAAGCGAAGGTGTTCCTTTCTGACCCTTTACGCAAGAACGACATCCATGGTAACCTAACGTTTACCCAAGTGGACGCTCATAAGGTCAGGGTAGAGGGTGTGATCGTTGGTCTGCCCCCTGGCCAGTACGGCTTCCATGTACATGAGAAGGGAGATATTACAGGAGGATGTCTGTCTACGGGATCCCATTTTAATCCTGAGCATGTAAGTTTGGTTATAGGGTAAGATATCTATTGCAGGATAATGGTTACAAGCTGAGGTAACAAGATATTTATGGCAGGACTAGCTTACCGCCCGCGGCTTCGCCCGCTTTTTCTAAAACGATTTGAGATTTAAATCGAAAAATTTTCCTATCTCTCAAGTTGGATCAAACTGCACATGGTGTGCGAATTTTATTATAATCGATTAAGTGGTTTAGGAGTCCATTGAGGACAAACATTGTGACACGAGATTTATGTATATTAAGATATATGAAGATAAATATAATTTTATAAGTTTTGCTATCTTTAGGGCAAGTTATACCCCAGTTAAGATTACGTATGTGATAGTAAACAATAAATGATACAAAAATATGTTAATAATTCGACTATCAAAGATATTATCAGCAAGTGATGAAACCGGCCTTAAGCAAAATTAGCGTAATTTACTTTAATATGGTTTGAAAGCGATGTTTGTATGTAAAATACCTATTTTTTGTTGTTGTTGTTTTAAATTTGAATTAATGTAATAACCATTAACCCTGATTCTTGTGCATTAATATCTTTGTAAATTGTGTCTTTTATTAGTGTACAAAGAACCGATAATGCAATATCAAAGCGAGTTTAACTAAGAGAAAGATAGATAACAATTGGATAATAATGTGTTAATCTCGTACATAGCCAATGTATTTAATAATAAACATTGTAAGAACACGTGTGAAAGCAAGGTTTATCACCATAACCTCTTATTGTCCTATCATTTATTTATGATAATATTTGCTTTCTAGAAAGACCACGGTCACCCCAACGATGAAAATCGTCACGTCGGCGACTTAGGGAACATTGTCTTTGACGAGAACTCTGTAGCAACCCTGGACTTTGTGGACAGTGGAATAGCTCTATATGGACCGCATTGCATCTTAGGAAGAGCTGTGGTTCTTCACGAAAAGGCTGATGACTTCGGCAGAACTGACCACCCAGATTCAAGGAAGACAGGCAACGCCGGGGGACGTGTCGCGTGCGGCGTTATTGGCATCTTGTAGGATATTATATTAATTTGTTATAGTTAAGAAGTTCCTCTTGTGAAGTTTATAATTTTTGTTCAGAGCATTATTATGTATCATATAAATGATGTAGTCCAATTCAATGCCATTCTTTAAGCAGTTGAGATTATTAAGGCTTAAGTTTTGTATCACGATTTATATTTCACACTTCAACTTAGTCGTGCTTGAATATCAAAGGCTTAAACATAAATTTACTAATAGCACAGAATATATAACAGTACATGCTAATAGACTCACTATTTAACGTTCAAACAAAATTGTATAGAATATTTAATAGATAAAGCTCTGATGAAAACAACTTCTTAATGATATTATTTAATTGTGTATAAGGCCATTATTGTATGTGTACTCTCATAAGTTAAGATCAGCAAACATAAAAGAAAATTAATAAACTTCATAAACATTAAACACAATATAGTACACGCAGCGTATTTCCAAACTATACATAGCCAGAACGCAACCATAGGAAACTGCTCGTGTATACTTTGTAATGCTGTTTTTAAGTTTGTTATTACACGAATTTTGCGTACTGATCGTGTATACTTGCTTCTTCGTTCCAAACTATACACGATCAGTACCTACGCAAAATATAACTAAATATACCTACTACACCACTTACGCTTGAGCGAAATAATAAATAGGCGTAGGCAATCATAGACTTGTACAGCTATATCTATCTACTTTCATTCTTCTTGATTGATTCAGTAAAATATGGAATAAAAATATTATTAGGTGAGCTTAGAAAAATAAATAGGTAACAGATATAAGGGTTACCTATGGGTTAGGTTAGGTTCGTGTTTTTTTTAACTGCACAAAAATAGCCCGCGGAGCGGGGCTCCGTCGCCTCGCAACCGTCTTCTTCTGGACTTATTAGATTCTTACATTTTAGCACTATTGTCAATTGTAAGTCGTGCTGCATAGTCGGGAACGAAGACACAAGCATCCTCGATACAAAAAATATACGATCAGTACGCAACATTACATACACAATACACATGCATTTTAATAATAGATTTCAAAACAGCAATACTATAAACGTAATAATATAAACAAACAATAATATAAACGCGAGCAATGGAAAGACGCCGCGCTTACTCCGACACATACACGATTAGTCCGCATGCGTACTGGCGCTGTATATTTTGGAGCGTTATTCTTACTTACTTCACTACAAAGTATACGCGAGTATTTGCGTACTGCTGTTGTATAGATTAGAAGAACTTTGTAAAAAAGTTATTTCCAAACTATACGTGATTAGTTTCATACCGTTGCGTACTGGCCTTGTATAGTTTGGAAAGACGCGTACACGCACACTAAATGCCAATGTTTTTTTAATAAAACCTTCTTATTCTGCACTCATAAATCTGTTAAAAATGATTAGTTTCATAAATAATGGTAGTAAATAATAAAAAGAACAAGTATTCGTTCCCTCGAATGGATATTCTGTATTCCTGTATCCTGAAGTCCTTTCCTATCCTATTTTAAATTTAGGTTCGTATATCTCACAATGCCTTTTATAGATACCTAGTCAACTATAATAATAATTTATGAAAGGGATGATATTTTTCAACTTTATTCAGTCGTTACCTACGGATAACTTTTTAGCTGGTTAAATGACTCTTAATTTTCTATAGCAGCAAATCATATCTGCTAACTTTCGATAGCAGTATCCTAGTACTGAAATTATGAATAAATGAAGGAATTAGACGCCGCGGCATTGTGTGCTTGAAATTCGTAATCACTACATAGTAAAAAAACAAAGTCGCTTGCTCAGTCCCTATGTCCCTTTGTATGCTTAAATCTTCAAAACTGAGCAACAGTATATGATGCAGTTTTTTAATAGATAGATTCAAGAGGAAGGTTTTAGTATATAATTTATTACACAGCGGGCGAAGTCGCGGGCGGAAAGCTAGGTATAATATAAATTTCAAATTTCAAAATTTCAAATTATTTATTTCTTCCTTTTACAATAGGTCCTTAACTTATTTGTGATTGGAACACTCCTAGTAAGCAAATAAATGCTTGTGTCAGGAGGTTCCGCTCTTCCTTAACACTATTAGACACAGAAACAGAAATAAAACAATATGAATGAATTCAATGCAAAAACACAAAAGAAAAGAAAGAATTTAATAAAATATCTGTATGAGTGTGTGTGTGCATGTGTGTGTGTGTGTGTGTGTGTGTGTGTGTGTGTGTGTGTGTGTGTGTGTGTGTGTGTGTGTGAGAGCACGTTTATTTTTTATATTGGAGCAAAGCTTCGGTATCTGAGTAGCTTAAGGGTTTCAACCATTCCGTTAATACTTTTTTACAGTTTTTATTGAGCAATTTACCTACATTTAATTTTTTATTTATTTTATTATACAAGTTTGAAGATTGAGCAGCGAATTGTGTTTTAGCAAAGGATGTTTTAGTATGCGGAATTTTAATAATATCATTTCTTCTTCCAAAATCAAGCGTAGGATTAAATAGCAGGTTTTTGTGAGTTTTTAAGACAGAGTTTAAAATATATAATTTTCTAACAGACAAGAGACCGCAATGTTTATATAAATCTTCTGTAGGAAATCTAGTTGGTTTGTGGAACATGACCTTCAATAAGCATCGCTGGCTGAAATTAAAAATTAAATTAAATTAAATTAATTTATTTTTCTCATCCCAAATGAACAATCACACAGCACATTGTATCTTAACACTAACATTAATTGTGAGAGAATAACGAGATTGCATTCCAATTGATAGCAAAATGATGCTACGGCATAATTAGGTGACGTTCAAAACATTACAATAAATACTGCTAGAGACACTTGAGAAAACCCTAAGTCAAAGTTTTCTACCACCGAAACACGCGGGTTCGAATCTCCTAGTGATCGATTTTTTCCTATTCTTTAAAAATGGTCTCAAGTAAATATTTATCATCTAAATGATCATAATATAAGATACAAACTTGATTCAATAGTCGGCATATGATATATAGCTTAAACAAACATAAAATATATAGCTTAAAAAAGAGCACAAAAAGCTGACTACCAGTTTTCTTTCTTACCTTATTCCTTCGTCCCAATCTAGGTAATTATGGGTTCTTGTCGTGAACGCAAAATACTTACACCCGTATTCACAAACAGTACTTCCCTAAGTAAAGCATCAACACTGTGCCAAGGGTAACACTTCTCAGTGCGTTCCATTCATCGAGCCTTTCTATTCATAGACAAAACTTAAGTAATGCTTGGCAAAGCAAACGCACTGCGTAAACTGGCGACATGTGATTGGTTCATTTGTATTGCTAAGTTCATGGTAGAGTTTGACAGGAGTAAATGACAATGACAATCAATTCGAACCGTTTGTTTAGAAACATTGTTCATTTGATTTGTCGTGGTAATTTTCATATAATAAGCTTACACTTAAAATGTCGCAGCACCACGTGACTGGAAATAAAAAAATAACGTTACGGACGCAATGTGGTCAGAGAAATTTTGTTTTACTATCTTCACAAATTACCTAAGTTTAAACATTGTAATGTTATTACTTTGCTATTATGTATGTAATTTTAACTTGGTTTGATATGGCATATTGACTGGCAAACTAAGGAAAACTTAAACGAAAATTTTGAGTGACGTATAAAACAATATGAGTACATAATTGTATTCCAGTTCTAAGAAAATACCATTCACCACGTCGGAAAGGGAACTAATCGTGGCTCTAGTACGAGACCGACCCATTATTGAAGACAAGCGAACTAATTCAAAAAATATTGAATTAAAAAAGCAAGCTTGGGAGGACTTGACTGTAGCCTTCAACTCACAGCCATATATTATATATAAACAACATCTTTCAAAAATCTATAACGTTTTCTAAACTCTTCCGAACTATAGTAATCAAATCAAATCAATCTTGAAAGTCCCGTACCACTTTTCTTGTTATTATTGTCCTTTGTTCAAATATCCTATCGTTAATATAATTACGAATTCTTCTTCACTGCTATAATCCATTTTGACTTTTGAGGTCGAAAGTAACAACAAATTAAGACGACAAAAAAATATAACTTCACACGTTTTGTACACGTGGCCTGTTTTTGGTCTACTATGCGTTGTCTAAAGTAGCTAACGAAGTTGCTTAGCTGTGCGTTCAGTTTATCGAGCGCATAGTGCGCTTCACCACTTAAGTATTGTTTGTGAAATGATTTTGCTACCCCTATGCGTCCATGCCTACTATGAGACCTCACAGTAACGTTTGTGAATACGGGTGTTACGCACTAATGGTGACCCATAGAAAATTCGACGTACGAAAAATAGTAGTAATAAATTTAAAAGGTACAGAATTTTACGTACCTACGAATCTTAATAAATAAAATACCTATGATAGAATGTGAAAATGGCAACTTCACAAAATGTGATGATAATTTATTTTCTAATTCTTCGTTCTGAAACTTCCATGTCTGAAGAGATCTATGGCAAAATTAAATAAGATTTAATTAATTTTCAGTGAACCAGTGGAGGGTTGGTTTAAATCCGGTGCAGCATCCGTTACAGCTTCCTTCATCACAACAAGAGTTTTTATTGTAGTTTTTATTAATACAAGAAATAGCATTTAAGTAATTTGATTTAAGCCGTAATAAAAATTTTTAGTTGTTAGTTTTTATGACAAAGTCGACTTTTATGATATTTTGTTATTCATTTTAATGTCACCATTTTTTGTATGTTATAAAAACAATTGTATCATTAGTTATATGATTGTTTTTCAGTATTTGATTATAGTCGTATTTCTAGTCTTAAGTCATAATTTAATATATTAATTATTAATTTAAGAATAACACTTTTTTAAATTCTATGTAGTTGCGTTAATAGGTACAACATATTATTTATTGCATTGTAATGACACAGAAATATGGATACCTATTTCTTTGCTAGGTATTGAATATCATTTTATATTTCTGACCTATACCGGTTTAAATTGTATCTAATAACAAACCTAAAATACAATTTTTCATGTACTTATATTCCTTAGTGTGCGATTTACATGTTTAATAGAGGTTCGTACTTAATATTGTGTCAGTATTTAATTGTTAAGTATACTTTTTGAATTTCTTATGTAATTTAATATAATTCGTAAAATTGAATTGTATCGAAATATATTATGATTGCGTTATAGAGTTGTTTCGTTTTATTTAAATATCTACTGAACATCAAAAACAGAATAGGTATAAGGTTTAGAACATTCAAAAGTTAACACAATGTTTTTTTTTTTTGCATTGTAATAAAACAATTGAAAGTATTAAAAAGAGTAATATCACTAACTTAAAGAACAGAATAGGTATTGAATGCAAGTTTATTAATAGACCTGGGGGGTAACCGGCATCTCTTATAGCAAGCTTATTATAACATTACTATGTCTTTTCGTACCGTGACACCCTTAACGCAAGCTTGTTGCAGCGTTAAACTGATTTTGTTTTTCTAGCAATTTTGATGACGTCACTCGTAATAGTTCACTCAATTATTGGGACCGTGCGATCTATTTGACAATTTGACAGTTATCGGTTAATAATAGAACTTCGTAACTGCGAATTACATCGGCTTGTTCGAAGAAAAGGCTTCAAACCTTTTGATTTAAGAAGAATCGTGTAAATAGTAAACAAGTGCGTAATCATCACGAGTCCCTATGAGATATGGGGGGAGATATGAACAATTTGAAAATACAATATAGGTAACCTACAGATTTATCTGTGTAAGATAAAAGTAATGTAAGTACCATACCCAATGCAAATCTATTTAAAAATACGTCTGTATATGTACACATTCTCCACTTGTTATTTCTCTGTATAATAAAATGCAACTCTACTTATTCCCTAAACATAAATTTTATCTTTATAATACCTACTTAATGTAAATCTATAAAAGATTGTTTATTATTTCTTCATGATTCAATATATTTTATCATGTTATTATTTGCCTATATAATAAAAGACTATAAAAGTAAATCTACACACAAATGCACTACCCATATTGTACTTATGATTATGTAATCTGTTGTTAAGGATCTCATTTAATTTTGAGAAATAAAACCATTATTTATTTCCAGATTCTACAATCAATTCCGAGCACTAGGAATAAGATTACCTAGAGTAACCACATGGATGCATTGATAGTATTCAAGAAGCCATGGTGCCAGCGCAACATGAATATATTTTTTTCAATAGGAAGCAATATCATACTTTTAATGTTTAAGTGCAATAAAAAACATTTATAAATCCAAAATCTTTATTTAGTCCTTTTTATTTATTCATTGACAAATAATTTGCTCCTTTACTTCTCTTGATATCATTTATATATAAAAAAAGTGATAAAACATGGAAGTATTCGAAATTAGATTCAATTCTATTTAGCTTAAATATTTATTAAAAACAATTAGGTAGATATATAACTCAAATCCAAATTTGTAAGTAAATAGCATATTAAAAACACCCTTGATTAAAAAAAATTAAATTTTTATTTATAATACCAGCCTTTAAAACTTAAAATGCAATAAACAAAAACTTTGTATTTACATCACAATGAATAATTCCTACACTAATAGTTTAATGGTATTTAGGTATATTTTTATTTTAAATTTAAATCAATTATTGTATTTGCATAATAAAGAGTTGATAAATCATTTAAAAACTTGCAGTACTTATGTATACTTTTACATTTACATTTTCAGATGTATGATACAAATATGAATATTTTAAGTGTAGACATGGTGGCGCCTCCCCCAACTTGAAGTTCTCACTACCACATGAACAATGAACATCTCCCAAGCCGGTACTTCCTTGTTCAATGTTTGGGCAAGCCGGCAATCAACACAACTGTGAAAGATAAATTGGATTTAAACTGATTATTTGTTGCTTTAAAATTTAATAAGTACCTTTAATATGTTTACTTTTATTAGGTGTATGTAAACATCTAAAAAGAAGTTTTTTAAACAATGTCGGTATGGTTTGTTAGATACCTTATTTGTTAACTTCAATTAACAATAATCAAAACAGACGAAATCATGCAAAAACCAATACTTTATTCGTAAAAATATATCTGTGTTATCATAAATCGTCCAATGTTTTAGATATAATATATTTATTACTCGTATATTATCTTACCTTGCTATTTCAATTGCTCTTTCATGCCTCTTTCATGCATTCTTTAATGCATATTACTTATCTTTCGCAATTTTTCAATTTGATTTATCCAAATTTTAGATATTATTACGAGGACACCGCCATTTTTATATTAACAACCTAATATGGGTACGTTTTGTTGAGTTCACAAAATAATCTTACTTTATTTTGGTACCGGGAGCCTTCAAAACATGATTACTATACGATTGCCTACAATGTCCAATGAGCGAATGAATTCCGAAGTTTTGTCTATTTTTTTAAGATTAATGGCTTGGCTACGAGGCTTTTAGGCCAAGTCGTAATGATTTGTATCGAACATTAAACGTCAAAAATCAAAATGTCATGTCACTGACCTCATAATTCATATCATTATCTAAAATTTCAGATAAACTTAAACTTAAATAATTATGTGAATCTCATCTCTGGATAAATGAGAAAGTGCGAAAAAGCAATATTGAAATAGCAAGGTAAGATAAAGTACGAGTAAGGACGATTTATGATAACAGACTACAGAGATATATTTTTACGAATAAAGTTTTGGTTTTTGCATGATTTCGTCTGTTTTGATTATTGTTACTTAATTGAAGTAATTTTTATTTAACTTGCAGCAGAACATTGTGCAGAGTGCGCGAAGCTCCCTGACCCCGAAGTTACAAAGACAAAGATAGGTACATAAATAACTCCCAACGAGGTAAAAGTTATGATGAGACGAAGTTGATAGAATTCTCTGCTGAAAGTTTAAGTGCAAATGATTTGGGAGTTCACAAAAACTAGAGCAGCTGGTCAAAAGTAAATATTTATATTAATTTATAAGCAGGGTTGCTTTGGTCTATGTTTGGTTAGAAGCTACTAATATTAACAGTTTTGTAAGGAACACACCTACACATTTAACTTTTTTTTTTAATACAATATTAAGAATTGCAAGATAAACAATTAAAATGTTAAAATACTTGAAAAATGATTAACAAATAAAGTTTTTATTATTTAACAAACTATACCGACATTGTTTAAAAAAACATCTAAAATTACATATTCCATGACAAGCCCTTTAATAATAAAAGTTTTACACACATATTAAGTGTAAT